>NC_134688.1:236504118-237212909 GCF_050947455.1 Rhinoderma darwinii
TGTAAGGGCTGGCGGAGGGTGGCATGTACTGCCAGAGGCACAGGACAGAAAAGAACTGGACAGGCAGGAGCCATTCATTCTCTGCAGGACAGGCAGCAGGAGTTAGGTGAAGCTCTGTGTTGCTGTGCTAGGCCAATGTAATGACGTTATGTGATCAGCTACAACACAGATCTCCGCCTTAGCGGTGCAGGGGTGGCTAGCGACTTTACTCTAAGGGCTGGCGGAGGGTGGCATGCACTGCCAGAGGCACAGAAAATAACTGGACACGCAGAAGCTATTCATTCTCTGCAGGACAGGCAGCTGGAGTTAGGTGAAGCTCTGTGTTGCTGTGCTAGGCCAATGTAATGACGTTATGTGATCAGCTACAACACAGATCTCCGCCTTAGCGGTGCAGGGGGGCTAGCGACTTTACTGTAAGGGCTGGCGGAGGGTGGCATGCACTGCCAGAGGCACAGAAAATAACTGGACACGCAGAAGCCATTCATTCTCTGCAGGACAGGCAGCAGGAGTTAGGTGAAGCTCTGTGTTGCTGTGCTAGGCCAATGTAATGAAGTTATGTCATCTGCTACAACACAGATCTCAGCCTTAGCGGTGCAGGGGTTTTACGGACTTTACTGTAAGGGCTGGCGGAGGGTGGCATACACTGCCAGAGGCACAGAAAAGAACTAGACAGGCAGGAGCCATTCATTCTCTGCAGGACAGGCAGCAGGAGTTAGGTGAAGCTTTGTGTTGCTGTGCTAGGCCAATGTAATAACGTCATGTCATCGGCTACAACACAGATCTCCGCCTTAGCGGTACAGGGGTGGCTAGGGACTTTACTGTAAGGGCTGGTAGAGGGTGGCATGTACTGCCAGAGGCACAGAACAGAAAAGAACTGGACAGGCAGGAGCCATTCATTCTCTGCAGGACAGGCAGCTGGAGTTAGGTGAAGCTCTGTGTTGCTGTGCTAGGCCAATGTAATGACGTTATGTGATCAGCTACAACACAGATCTCCGCCTTAGCGGTGCAGGGGGGCTAGCGACTTTACTGTAAGGGCTGGCGGAGGGTGGCATGCACTGCCAGAGGCACAGAAAATAACTGGACACGCAGAAGCCATTCATTCTCTGCAGGACAGGCAGCAGGAGTTAGGTGAAGCTCTGTGTTGCTGTGCTAGGCCAATGTAATGAAGTTATGTCATCTGCTACAACACAGATCTCAGCCTTAGCGGTGCAGGGGTTTTACGGACTTTACTGTAAGGGCTGGCGGAGGGTGGCATACACTGCCAGAGGCACAGAAAAGAACTAGACAGGCAGGAGCCATTCATTCTCTGCAGAACAGGCAGCAGGAGTTAGGTGAAGCTTTGTGTTGCTGTGCTAGGCCAATGTAATAACGTCATGTCATCGGCTACAACACAGATCTCCGCCTTAGCGGTACAGGGGTGGCTAGGGACTTTACTGTAAGGGCTGGTAGAGGGTGGCATGTACTTCCAGAGGCACAGAACAGAAAAGAACTGGACAGGCAGGAGCCATTCATTCTCTGCAGGACAGGCAGCAGGAGTTAGGTGAAGCTCTGTGTTGCTGTGCTAGGCCAATGTAATAACGTCATGTCCGGCTACAACACAGATCTCTGCCTTAGCGGTACAGGGGTGGCTAGGGACTTTACTGTAAGGGCTGGCAGAGGGTGGCATGTACTGCCAGAGGGACAGGACAGAAAAGAACTGGACAGGCAGGAGCCATTCTTTCTCTGCAGGACAGGCAGCAGGAGTTAGGTGAAGATCTGTGTTGTTTTCTAAGCCAATGAAATGATGTCATTGTTGGAATATTACATCTGCAGCTTAATACTGGAGGAACTATCTTGAACTGACAATAGATGGCGCTGTGTTAACTATTAGTTATTATCTATGTGTAGCTCCTCTAGTGGTGATGTGTATGTTATCTCTTGTATTCTCCATCTTGATATTGTTACTGATGTTGGTTGCTGTTCGTCCCAAGTAAAACCAGTTTGATTCTCCCACAATGTCTGAGTGCTGGTGAAAGCTGCAAATACTGCAACAGTCATATCATCGGCTACAACACAGATCTCAGCCTTAGTGGCACAGGATGGCTAGGGACTTTACTGTAAGGGCTGGCGGAGGGTGGCACGCACTGCCAGAGGCACAGGACAGAACTGGGCAGACAGGAGCCATTCATTCTCTGCCGGGCAGCAGGAGATAAACTCGGATGAGTCACAGACACAACAGGGGGCGCTCTGATTCTGGGTGCAGGTAGACTAGCCCCTGCCCTGGCTCCACTAGAGAAATCTCTTAGTGCCCATTATGACTAGATATTATGGCTCTCCATTCAGTATCATATGGTTGAAAACCTGGGCATTTCTGCAGACTAGCCCCTGTAGAAAAAGGATATATGATAGACCAGTTTCACACTTGCCAGTTTCTATAGGGGCTAGTCTGTGTAGAAATGGCACCATTTATATCACATAGACCACTCAGAACATGTAAGAGGTTTTATATGTCATTTACAATATTGCACAAGAAGTGCATTCAATTCTACACGGATTTCCCTTTGTAGAAAAAGGTTTCTCATATGCCAGTTTCTATAAGGACTGGTCTGTGTAGAAATGTATATGTTCTGTCCATCATTTTATATCACATGGAGCTCAGTACATGTCTATATAGACTAGCTCCTATAGAAACCTGTACTACATGTGCTGAGCTTTATCTGGTATAAAACGACTGACAACAAATGCATTTCTATACAGATTAACCTTTATAGAAAAAGTTGTCATGTGCCCGTAAAATTACAATTATGATGGGCACCCACCAGATTTACTGCCCAGGCACCTCAAACCGGCCCTGATAAAAGTTGCAGAAAGTGCTGGTTTCCTTATTATAGTGAAAATATCATATTATTTTATAATGGATAAAATATAAATGTAACCGGTATGAATCTAGTGTAAGGAATGATATAAAGAATAAAGCTGTAACCGTGAGATGATTCTCTTAGGATACAGAACATTATACTGATGTCACTGGCATTACCAGAGCAGATCTATTCCTTCATGGCTGCGGAGAAATAGAGGGACATGGTGGAGTTTTGTTTTCTCCAGGACACGATTTACATAATTCTGTCCTTCTCTTCTTCATATTCTGCAGTATAGGATACTATAGAATGTAAAGGGCAGCATACACTGGAATACTTACATATAAAAGTACTCCGTGATCAGTAGAACGGCTAATATTTGGAACAATATGTAGGGTAGAAGTGAATTTCTCATTTAGGACTGCCTTACTATACTGATGTGGTATGTGGTCAGTGATAAAGTGTCCGGTGCTGCAATATATATAAACTATACACTGAAATGCAGACATAAAAGACTCTGACACTGACAGTATTGGTGAAGCAGGCCAGCAGTGCTGATGCCATCATGGCAGGTACGTCCATGGTTCCATCTTTCTCTTGCTTGCGCTCCAGGTCTTCTGCTCTAGCGGGCAGTCCGTGTGTCACTGGCTGCTGAAAACACAGATAGTATATAAAGATATTTAAACATGGAGAAATATGTAGTAGTGTTCTTATATGTGGAGTGCAAGAAGGGAGTCATTCCTATATTAAGCACTAAAGGCTCATGCACACGACCGTTGTGCCACGTTTTTGACAGGATCCGAGTGACACCCGATAGTCTTCACGGACCCATTCACTATAACAGGTGAATCGGGTCCATGAAAAATGGTCGGAGTCTCCGATCCGAGGAAAGATAGATGAACATGTCCTATCTTTCCTCGGATCACTGACGGGACTCGGACGGCACACTCGGTCGTGTGCATGGGGTGTAAGATCTGCAGCATCATCTTCTACATTACAGTCGGGTCTTCAGTCTCCCTTCATAACTGTGTCACTTGTAAAAGAATAAAGTTCTGTGCAGACCTGGCAGAGCTGTACTATATCTCCACCAACAACCCTGCCGCAGGATCCATGTGTGGTGTGGATAGTTCTAGAAAATGCTACTAGTACTATTTCTATTATCTTTTTATTATCACATGTAAAAACAGGGTGAAATTCAACAGCTTTTCTACACCAATTATTTGGTGTGGTTATATAAAGTATACATTGAAAATGAAGTAATAAAAGACACTGACAGTAAGGCCATGTTCACAAGTAGGGCGGATACGCTGCGTAAAAGTGCACAGCATATCCGCCCTGGAACCTGCAGGGAATATCGGGCGAAAAAACACCAAATTGTGGTGCCGTTTTTCAGGCATAATTTCCGCTGCAGAAAAAAAAAAACGCTTATACTTAGCCCATTCTCCATAGATATGGTGATGCGTCCCCGTGTTGTCCTTGCAGTGTGGCCTCCTGGGATGAAGCTACAGCCCATGTGACCGCTGCAGCAGTCACATGGGATAAAACGTCACTCCAGGAGCCAGGCCTGGACGGACAATAAAAGAATGAGTCGCTATGACAACGCCTGGGTGGTAAGTATAAACCTTATTATTCATTTTAAACGACAAAAAGCTTTTTCCTTTTTCTGAATTGCAAATTTTGTAACGGAATCCCATTTTTTCCGCCGCAAAAATTGGAGCGTTTACTTTTTGGTGTGGGTTTTACCTCCCCATTGAATTCAATTGGAAAAACCCACAACAGAAAAGCGGCAGATCCAAAAAAGATTGACAAATCTGAGGGTACAGCTGTAGCCTTTGTAAAATATAAAGAGCTTAATAAAATCTGTAAAAAGATAATAAAATCAGCAAAAATACAAAATGAAAGGCAGGTGGCCAAGGATAGTAAAACAAATCCTAAAAAATTCTTCAAGCATATAAATGCAAAAAAGCCAAGGTCTGAACATGTAGGACCCTTAGATAGTGGTAATGGGGAGTTGGTCACAGGGGATCAAGAGAAGACAGAGTTACTAAATGGGTTCTTCCGCTCTGTATATACAACAGAAGAAGGAGCAGCTGATGTAGCCGCTGCCAGTGCTGTCAATATATCAGTTGATATACTGAATTGGATGAATGTAGATATGGTGCAAGCTAAATTAAATAAAATAAATGTACACAAGGCCCGGGACCAGATGGGTTACACCCTAGAGTTCTTAAGGAGCTTAGTTCAGTTATTTCTGTCCCCCTCTTCATAATATTTAGAGAGTCTCTCATGACTGGTATAGTGGCAAGGGACTGGCGCAGGGCAAATGTGGTGCCTATTTTCAAAAAGGGCTCTAGGTCTTCGCCGGGTAATTATAGACCAGTAAGCTTAACATCAATTGTGGGGAAAATGTTTGAGGGGCTATTGAGGGGCTATTGAGGGACTATATACAGGATTATGTGACAATAAATAGTATTATAAGTGACAGCCAGCATGGTTTTACAAAGGACAGAAGCTGTCAAACCAACCTGATTTGTTTTTATGAAGAGGTAAGCAGAAGCCTAGACAGAGGGGCCGCAGTGGATATAGTGTTTTTGGACTTTGCAAAGGCATTTGACACTGTCCCTCATAGACATCTGATGGGTAAATTAAGGACTATAGGTTTAGAAAGTATAGTTTGTAATTGGATTGAGAATTGGCTCAAGGACCGTAACCAGAGAGTTGTGGTCAATGATTCCTGCTCTGAATGGTCCCCAGTTATAAGTGGTGTACCCCAGGTTTTGCAGATGACACCAAGCTATGTAGTAATGTTCAGTCTTTAGAAGATGTTTGTGAATTGCAGGCAGATTTAAACAAACTAAGTGTTTGGGCGTCCACTTGGCAAATGAAGTTTAATGTAGATAAATGTAAAGTTATGCACCTGGGTACTAACAACCTGCATGCATCATATGTCCTAGGGGGAGCTACACTGGGGGAGTCACTTGTTGAGAAGGATCTGGGTGTACTTGTAGATCATAAACTAAATATTGTCGTGTATCAAAAGAGGCATGGACTCGCGGGACAGGGATGTAATATTACCACTTTACAAAGCATTAGTGAGGCCTCATCTAGAATATGCAGTCCAGTTCTGGGCTCCAGTTCATAGAAAGATGCCCTGGAGTTGGAAAAAATACAAAGAAGAGCAACGAAGCTAATAAGGGGCATGGAGAATCTAAGTTATGAGGAAAGATTAAAAGAACTAAACCTATTTAGCCTTGAGAAAAGACGACTAAGGGGGGACATGATTAATTTATATAAATATATGAATGGCACATACAAAAAATATGGTGAAATGCTGTTCCATGTAAAACCCTCTCAAAAAACAAGGGGGCACTCCCTCCGTCTGGAGAAAAAAAGGTTCAACCTGCAGAGGCGACAAGCCTTCCTTACTGTGAGAACTGTGAATCTATGGAATAGCCTACCGCAAGAGCTGGTCACAGCAGGGACAGTAGATGGTTTTAAAAAAGGCTTAGATAATTTCCTAGAACAAAAAAATATTAACTCCTATGTGTATAAATTTTTTACTTCCCCTTTCCCATCCCACTTCCCCCCCATCCCTTGGTTGAACTTGATGGACATGTGTCTTTTTTCAACCGTACAAACTATGTATGTAACTATGTAATATGCTGGGGATTGGGAAGACCGCACCACAGGTCAATTTCAGAGTTTTTTTGGTGGATTTTTTACGCATCGTGTGGATGAGATTTGGTTACATCTCATCCACTTTCCTGCTACTGTATTATTCTGTGGATTTTCCACAATGAAATACGTGGCATATAATCCGCAGTGTTTACACAACGTGTGAACATACCCTTATAGTGAAGCCGACCAGCAGTGCTGTTGCCATCATGGTACTCATGTCGCCGGTGCCTTCTTTGTCTTGCTGGCGCTCCATGTCTTCTGCTCTAGCGGGCAGTCCGTGTGTCACTGGCTGCTGAACACACAGATAGTATATAAAGATATTTAAACATGGAGAAATATGTAGTGTTCTTATATGTGGAGTGCAAGGAGGGAGTCATTCCTACACTGAGCACTAAGAGATCTGGAGCTTCATCTTCTACTTTTCAGTCGGGTCTTCAGTCTCTCTTCATGACAGTCACTTGTAAAAGAATAAAGTTCTGTGTAGACCTGGTAGATCTGAACTATCACTCCACCAACAACCCTGCCGCAGGATCCATGTGTGGTGTGGATAGGAATAGAAATAGTACTAGTAGCATTTTCTAGAACTATTATCTTTTTATTATCACATGTAAAAACATAGGAGGAATTTAACCCCTTCCCGCTCCTGGACGTACTATTAGGTCATGGTAGCTGTATCGTTCGCGCTCCATGACCTAATAGTACGTCTCGGGAGTAACGGCCGTTTCGGCCGTCCTCCCGACACATACAGGAGCAGTGACAGCTGCTGTCTCGTACGTTGTGTCCCCGCTGATTAAACCCTTAAAAGCCGCGTTCAATAGGGATCGCGGCTTTTTAGGGGTTAAGCTACAATCGCTGGCCTGCTACACAATAGCGGCCGGCGATTGTAACTATGGCAACTGGAAACCAAACAATGGCGTCCGGCTATGCCATCAACGGAAGCCTAGTGGGTCCTGACGAAGTCAGGGCCCACTATGCTTGCTGTCAGTGAGTAGCTGACAGCTCTAATACACTGCACTATGCATGTAGTGCAGTGTATTAGAATAGCGATCAGGGCCTCCTGCCCTCAAGTCCCCTAGTGGGAAAAAGTAATAAAGTAAAAAAAAAGTTTAAAAAAGATGTGTAAAAATAAGAAAATAAAAGTTTTAAAAGTAATAAAAGTCAAAATCTCACTTTTTCCCTTATCAGTCTTTTATTATTAATAAAAATAGATAAATAAACAAATAAACTATACATAATTGGTATCTCCGCGTCCGTAACGGCCTGAACTACAAAATTATTTAGTTATTTATCCCGCACGGTGAACGCCGTAAAAGAAAATAATAATAAACCGTACCAAAATCCCAATTGTTTGGTCACTTCACCTCCCAAAAAATTTAATAAAAATAGATCAAAAAGTCGAATGTACCTAAAAATTGTACTGATCGAAACTACAGTTCGTTACGCAAAAAATAAGTCCTCACACGGCTTAATTCATGGAAAAATAAAAAAGTTCTGGCTCTTAGAATACGGTAACACAAAAAGTGAATGATTTTTTACAAAACGCCATTTTATTGTGCAAACGCCATAAGACATAAAAAAAACTATAAACATCTGGTATCGCCATAATCGTATCGCCCCGCAGAATAAAGTCAATGTGTCATTTATAGCGCACGGTGAACGCTGTAAAAAAAATAGAATAAAAAAACAATAGTAGAATTGCTGTTTTTTAGTCACCACGCCACCTAAAAATAGAATGGAAACTGATCAAACAGTCGCATGCACCCCAAGAAAACTACAATGCATTCCTCAAGGGGTCTAGTTTCCAAAATGGGGTCACTTTTGGGGGGTTTCCACTGTTTTGGCACCACAAGACCTCTTCAAACCGGACATGGTGCCTAATAAAAAGAAGGCCTCGTAATCCACTAGGTGCACCTTTGCTTCGGAGGCCGGTGCTTCAGTCCATTACCGCACTAGGGCCACATGTGGGATATTTCTCAAAACTGCAGAATCTGGGCAATAAGTATTAAGTTGCTTTTCTCTGGTAAAACCTTTTGTGTTATAGAAAAAAATGGTATAAAAAGGATTTTCTAACAAAAATAAATATGTAAATTTCACCTCTACTTTGCTCTAAATTCCTGTGAAACACCTAAAGAGTTCATAAACTTTCTAAATGCTGTTGTGAAAACTTTGAGGGGTCTAGATTCTAAAATGGAGTGTTTCATAGGGGTGTCTAATATATAGGCCCCTCAAAGCAACTTCAGAACTGAACTGGAACCTAAAAAATAAATAAAAATGAGGCAATACTTCGCTTCTCCTAATGAGCATTGCCTACTCCAAGATTACCCTATTTTTGACCGTTTATATAAACGGAGACCCCTATTAGACCGTTTCAGTGCCCTGTTTTCCCAAAAATACACCACCGAGACGTGTATTTCTATTGATGAGTCCTTGGTACATTTTAAAGGGAGGCTTCAATTCCACCAGTACCTGCCAGGTAAGAGGGCAAGGTGTGGCGTGAAGCTGTATAAGCTGTGCGAGAGGGCATCAGTACCTACACATTTAGGATATATGAAGGGAAGGAGACCAGTGCTCAGCCCCCAGAATGCCCCCCCTTACTGGGAGTTAATGCAAAAATTGTGTGTGATTTGGTGCTGCTGGACCAGGGTTACCACCTCTACCTGGATAATTTTTATACCAGCGTCCCACTCTTCAACTGCCACGCTTCCAGAAGTCCTGCGGCATGCGGCACCACTAGAAGAAATCTGAGAGGCCTCCCTAAGACTCTGCTTTGGCAAACACTCAGAAGGGGTGAGAGCAGGGCACATTCTAGCAGCAACATATTGTGTGTCACGTACAAGACAAGAGAGAGGCCACACCAGTACAGAGGTACCAGTACAGAGACCCCCAAACCAGACTGCATCCTGGACTACAATAGGTACATGGGAGGGGTGGACTTGTCAGATCAAGTCCTGAAGCCCTACAGCGCCATGTGTTGTGGTATAAGAAGCTGGCCGTGCACATCATACAGATGGCATTGTACAATGTGTACGTGCTATGTCGATGTACAGGCCAGAGGGGAACTTTCCTGGAATTTCAAGAGGTAGTTATCAAGAAACTAATTTTTAGGGACCAAGAAGGGGGGGCACCCAGTACTTCTGGAAGCGAGGCCACACGCATCGTACCAGGGCAACACTTTCCAAGAGAAGTTCCCCAAACTGGCATGAAAGGAAAAAGTCAAGAGGTTCAAAGTCTGCTATAGGGGGATAAGGAAGGACACAATATATCAATGTGACACGTGTCCCGAAAAACTAAGGCTCCGTATGAAAGAGTGCTTCAAAATGTATCATACATCCCTTGATTTTTAATCTACCCTAGTTTTACTTACCCTGATGCACTCTGCACAGTTTATGGGGTGTATGTCTCCGGTCAAAATGCTCACTACACCTCTAGATGAATGCCTTAAGGGGTGTAGTTTTTAAAACGGGGTCACTTCTTGGGGGTTTCAACTGTACTGGTACCTCAGGGGCTTCTGCAGACATGACTTCGCACCAGAAAATCCCCAGTAGGCCAAATGGTGGTCCTTTCCTTCTGAGCCCTCCCATGGGCCCAAATGATATTTTATTTCTTGTGAAAATAAGAAATTTTGAGCTAAAACTACATATTATTGGAAAATATATATATTTTTTAAATTCCCAACCCAATTCAAATAAGTTCTGTGAAGAAACTACGGGGTCTAAATGGTCACATTACCCATCAATTAATTCCTTGAGGGGTGTAGTTTCCAAAATGGGGTCACTTCTGGTGGGTTTCCAGTGCTTTGATACCTCTGGGGCTCTGCAAATGCGACATGGCACCCGAAAACCAATCCAGCAAAATCTGCACTCCAAAGAACACACAGCGCTCCTTCCCTTCTGAGGCCACCCATGGGCCCAAACGGCAGTTTATCGCCACAATTGGGGTATTGCTGCACTCAGGACAAATTGGGCAACAAAATGGGGTATTTTGTTCCCTGTGAAAATAAGAAATTTTTATCAAAAATGACATCCTATTGGAAAAAATGTCATTTTTTTAAATTCCATAGCCCAATTCAAATACGTGCTGTGTAAAAACTGTGGAGTCAAAATGGTAACAACAACCATAAATAAATTCCCTGAGGGGTGTAGTTTTTCGAAATGGGGTCACTTTTGGCGGATTCCTACTGTTTTGGCACCTCAACACCTCTTCAAACCTGGCATGCTGCCTAAAATATATTCTAATAAAAAGAGGCCTCAAAATGCACTAGGTGCTTCTTTGCTTCTAGGGCTTGTGTTTTAGTCCACGAGCGCACTAGAGACACATGTGGGACATTTCTAAAAACTGCAGAATCTGAACAATACATATTTAGTAGTGTTTCTCTGGTAAAACCCTCTGTGTTCTAGAAAAAAATTTAATACAATTGAAATTCAGCAAGAAAAGTTACATTTGCAAATTTCACCTCTACTTTTCTTTCATTTCTGTGAAATGCCTGAAGGGTTAAATAAACTTTCTAAATGCGGTTTTGAATACTTTGAGGTGTCTAGTTTTCAACATGGGGTGTTTTATAGGGATTTCTAATACATAGGCCCCTAAAAGCCACTTCAGAACTGAACAGGTGCCTTTTTGAAATTTTCTTAAAAATATGAGAAATTGCTGTTTATGTTTTAAGCCTTGTAACGTTCAAGAAAAATAAAAGAATGTTCAAAAAACGATGCCAATCTAAAGTAGACATATGGGAAATGTGAACTAGTAACTATTTTGGGTGATATAACCATCTGTTTTACAAGCAGATGCATTTAAATTCCGAAAAATGCTATTTTTTATAAATTTTCTCTAAATTTTGCAATTTTTCACCAATAAACACTGAATATATCGTCCAAATTTTACCACTAACATAAAGCCCAATGTGTCACGAGAAAACATTCTCAGAGTCGCTTGGATAGATTTAAGCATTCCGACGTTATTACCACATAAAGTGAAATATGTCAGATTTGAAAAATGGGCTCTGAGCCCTAAGGCCAAAATAAGGCTGCGTCCTTAAGGGGTTAACAACTGTTCTACGCCTGTTATCTGGCATACAAAAATCGTAAACGGCTCAAAAGTGACTAAAATTTCGACTGTCGGGCCGTTTTCGGCACCCGTGATACTTTTTTTTTTTTTTAAATAAACCTATGGCCCGACGCATTTATTATTATTTGTACCAGAAGCTGGCGTAAATTATAGCGTAAATCTAGCATGCTCCTCAGGTAATGCCCAGCCTCCAGCTATGACTATAAGCAATTTGTTTTCTATTTACATCATAAAAACTGGACCAGTATAAAAAGTTGCGTAACTTTTCAGATAATCTGTTCCAAAGTCACCATTGTAAGGCGTGAGACATATTAGGAGACTTTAACTCAGTATAAAAATGTGATTTTCTTTCTAACCCAACCTAATATTTGTACAGATTTCCTGTGACCCCCCATATATGTAGGAAAATAGAAGCTATGTTATTAACCCTTTTACGACATGTCACGTACATTTACGTCGCTGCCGCCAAGGGGCTAGCGCATTGTCGCGTAACTGCCCTTGACAGTGATGGAGCAGGCTCAGAAGCTGAGCCTGCTCCATCCCCAGTGAGTATCGGCTGTATATCACAGCTGAAACTCTGCGGTAACGGCAGGAACTGGACTGTTGTCCAACCCTCGCCGATTAACCCCCTAAATGCTGCTGTCAATTGCGACCACAGCATTTCGATTGTTTGTACTCCATCGACACTGCTGTGACGCGATTGTGAGGGTGCCTATGGTTGTTATGGCAACCGGAGGCCTAACAATTGCCTCCTGGTTGCCAAGTAGAGAAGCTTATTAGGCCTAGCCCACCCAAGAGATGGGACCTAATAAGCTTGCTGTCAGTGTATGACTGACAGCTCTAAGGCCATGATGAGACGTGGCAGAATTTTTCCGCTGAAAATGTTGCTGCAGATTCTTTGCGAATTTGCAGCAACATTTTCATATTTGACAGGTAATTCAGACGTTGTGGATATCACAGCAGACTTGCTGCAGATTTCAGCCTTTGCAATGAAAATGCTGAGATCCGCAGTGAAAGTCCGCTTCTTCTCTTCAATGGAATGAGCATGCTGCGGAGGGAAAAATCTGCACCGCAGCCTAATTTCTGCACAGTTATTTTCTGCAATGCCTGAGCTAAGTTTCCTAAAAATGTATAGAAAGACATGTAAAAAACGGCTGCTGCAGAATTTATCTGCGGACTGTCCGCAGCAGAATTCAACAGCAATCCCGCCACGTCTGAATGTGCCCTAATATACTGCATTACGTGTGTACTGCAGTATATTAGAATAGCAATCAGGGCTTCAGGCCTTCAAGTCCTCTAGTGGGACAAAAAAAAAGTTACTAAAAATGTTGACTAAAAAAAAAAAAAAGTTTCACGTTACATAAACAAAAAATTTTTTTTTTTTTCCCATAATAAAACTTATGTTACATGAAAAAACTGAAAACATTAAAAAAGTACACATATTTGGTGTTGCCGCGTCCGTAACGACCCCAGCTATAAAACTATAGAAAAAATTTCCTGCACTGTGAACACCGTAAAAAATAATGTCACACTTTCTTGATCACCTCGCCTTCCCAGAAATTTTTTGATTAAATGATCAAAAAGTCGCATGTACCACAAAAATGGTACTAATATAAACAACCACTCGTCCCGCAAAAAGAAAGCCCTTACACAGCATTTTTGACGCAAAAATAAGTTATGGCTCTTAGAATATGGCAACCCAAACAATAAACGATAAAAAAAAAAAGTGATTTTATCCGTGGTAACGCTGTAAAATATAAAAAAAACTATATACATTTGGTGTCGCCGTAATGGTAGCGACCCGCAAAATAATTTCAATATGTCATTTCTAACGCACGATGCACGGCGTAAAAAAAAAGAATAAAAAAATAAATACAATAAATTTAAAAAAGAATAAAAAAATTGATATTTTTTGGTCACCCTGCTTCACAAAAAAAAATAAAAATGATCAAAAAGTTGCATGTACCCCAAAATGGTACCAATGAAAACTACAGATTGTCCCGCAAAAAAATAAGCCCTCACACAGCTCAGTTGATGAAAAAATAAAAAAGTTCTGACTCTCAGAAAATGTAGACACAAAATGTGCAGCGTGTGTTCCAAGAGGGGGTTAAAATCGGGCACCATTTATCAGTGTGACACTTGCCACACATCTGCACGTTATTATTCATTTACCGCATTATTATACCCTTTTATTATGCCCTGATTGACTCCGCACAGCTTACATAAGCCCCCACATTGTAAACTGAAATACCAGTAAAGCCCCAAAAAGCACCTGGTGTGAAAATGCTCACTACACCCCTCAAAAAATGCCTTGAGGGGTGTAGTTTCCAAAATGGCGTCACTTCTGGGTGTCTGTTTCAGTATTTGACCTCAAAGACTTGTGGGCCAATGCAGTTAAATTCACCAAAATAAGACTCAAATGGGCATGGTGCTCTTTCAATTCTGAGCCCTATCATATGTCTAGGCAATTTCGGGAGAAATTTCTTCACAAATGTTGGGGTGCTTTTTCTCCTTATACCTTATTTAAATGTAAAAATTGTAGCTAAATCTATATTTTATGAGAAAAAAATGCAATTTTGATTTACACAACCTAATTCCAAATACATTTATAAAAAAACCTGTGGGGTCAAAGTGCTCACTATACCCCTAGATACATTCTTTGGGGGTGTAGTTTCCAAAATGGTCTCTTTTTGGCGATGTTTCCTATGTTTTGGCACTACAAGACCTCTTCAAACCTGACATGGTGCCTAAACCATATTCTAATAAAAAGGAGGCCCCAAAATCCACTAGGTTCTCATTTGCTTCTGAGGCCGGTGCTTCAGTACATTACCACACTAGGACCACATGTGGGATATTTCTAAAAACTGCAGAACCTGGGCAATACATTTTGAGTTGCGTGTCTTTGGTAAAACCTAATGTGTTAAACAATTTTCTATATTAAAATTGATTTTTCTAAAAAAAAAATGTAACTATTTTGTGTGGTATTACTATCTGTCTTAAAAGCAGATACATTTAAATATGCAAATTTTTACTAATTTCCTCAAAATGTTGGTGCTTGTTTACAAATAAATAATGAATTTATCGACCAAATTTTTTCACTAACATACAAGTACAATGTGTTACGAGAAACCAATCACAGTCAGAATCACTTAGATAAGTAAAACCATTGGAAATTTATTACCATATAAAGTGACACATGTCAGATTTGAAAAAATGTGTTGTGTCCACAAGGGGTTAAGAATTACAAAAGTGATCAGTAAATGACATGGCCCCTGAAAATATCAATCCACCGACCAGGTCACGCCCGTCGTCTTATACCTTGTGTACTGTGTATATACTGTCCTGTGTGTAGTGTGTGTGGTGTGTAAAGATCTGCACTTACCAGTAGATGATCAGGAAAGTATGGTGTAATCCTGGAATAAATAACAGCAAAAAAAACTCCCCAAAAACCCAAAATGTGCCCTCAAATATCTATGAATCGCTTCTTGTATATAACAAGACGCTGCAGTTGTTTCCAACCAACTGATCAACTGATCTGTAGGCCGAGCAGAAAATTGAAATCATAACATTCCGGGCAGGTGCCAGGGAGTGACCAATCATATGCCAGTTACATGCCAACCACATACCAGCTGTATGATCTCTTCACTTTATCCACTTGGTTTCCATATACAAACCTTTTGAAATATATATGTTCTTCCCATAATGCTTTAATAAATGTCAGTCAAATAAAAACAACATAGATATTGTAATGACGTGGTTTACATGAATAACTTACAAACATCCCCGATCAGCTGGTGGGGGCGATCACACCCAATAATATATCCTTAGTAGGACACCCATATCCCAGCTCTATAGGAAGCACCATGGACACAACCTGTATGAAGTCTAGAGCCCCCCTGACCTCGGGCAGCATTGTGTAGTAAAGTGGGGAGATGGCATTGATTGTATAATGTATATTATTACTGCGCCTATCTAAGTAGCGGCGCTTCCTTTATAATTACATTATAAATTATAATAATATTACCTATAAAGCACCAACATTTTCCACAGCGCTGTACAATAAATGACAGTTTACAGTGACATACAATTCTAATAAGTTACAATGTTACAATATAAATATAAGGAGAGAGGGCCCTGCTCACAAGCGCACAGTCTACATGGAAAGGGGGTGATACAATAGAAACAAGGGTATTCATTACTCTACTGTTCCATCCATTATCAGCAAACCAGATTCAATGACTGTATACATAGATGTAGACTCACTTATCTACAGACATTGTAATGGAGCATTTCCATTGACATGTTATATATGAGCTCCTAACATATAGATTAGAGAGTATATATATATATATATATATATATATATATATATGTCTGTGTGTACAGTGACATAGCCTTACAGATCATCTTCAGGAGTTACCCAATATTTTGTAGTGCGGACTAATGGGATCATAGGCCTCTTGTATAGAGGACCAGTCATATCTAGTTGAACAGTTTCTAATTCTTATTTATTTCTAGGCAAATTCCATATAACATAGTGGTAAGTAGAAAGTAAAACGTTAAGCCCCTGGACTTTTGTATCAAGAGTGTCAGGCCTCAACCTCATGGTCTTATGGCTCCATTTTGTACACAGCTGTAATGGGGCTCTAGTGCATGGGGTTTTACTGTACCTCCTTATGACTCCCATTTCATATGGCAGCATACAGAGATTTTTTTCTGTTTGATTCCGCATGAAAGAAATTCTGGCATGCTCCATCAGGTGCCTTATGTACAGAGGTATTCTCCCATGAAGCATTGTTTCTAGAGTAGAATATTTCCATATATATGGTACCTGACAGAGCTTGTATTATGGTCGGGTAATGGATCGTACCCGGCTCCCCTGTTGGCAGTAGGTACTAAGGGGGGTTATTATTAGCCTCTTCACCGGCTAACACTAAGGCCCGACTCAGTAATGGACGCTGTCTATCAGAGAGCCGCCATTACTAAGGCAGTAGTAATAATGTTAAAAAAAACACCAACACAGAAAAAATATTTTATTGAAATAAAGCCACCAACACAACCCATGTTAACCAATTTATTGAAAATAATGACGCAGTCATCGAAGTAGTCCTCGAATCCGACGAAGACCAACAACCAAACCATTAAAAAAAAAACCACATTAGTAACTGTAAAATACTTTATATTGTGTTATAATATAAATGTTATTTAATAGAACTATAGATACATTATACTAACGATGACAGTTAAAGAGGCTCTGTCACCACATTATAAGTGGCCTATCTTCTACATAATGTGATCGGCGCTGTAATATAGATTATAAAAGTGTTTTTTATTTAGAAAGACGATAATTTTTGACGGAGTTATGACGTATATTCGCTTTATGCTAATGAGTTTCTTAATGGACAACTGGGCGTGTTTTACTTTTTGACCAAGTGGGCGTTGTGGAGAGAAGTGTATGACGCTGACCAATCAGTGACCAATCAGCGTCATACACTTCTCTCTATTCATTTACACAGCATATAGTGATCTTATTACATCACTATGAGCAGCCACATACACGCACACTAACAATGCTCAAGTGTCCTGACAGTGAATATACATTACCTCCAGCCAGTACGTGATCTATATATTCAAAATCCTGACACTTCTGTAGCGTTTGTGTGAGATTTACAGCAAGGCAAGCGTAATCTCGTTTTAAATGACAGGTTACATCGTAATCTCGCAAGATTACGTTTGCCTTGTGTAAATCTCACACAGACGCTGGTCAGCGTCATACACTTCTCTCCACAACGCCCACTTGGTCAAAAAGTAAAACACGCCCAGTTGTCCATTGAGAAACTCATTAGCATAAAGCTAAAATAGGTCATAACTCCATCAGAAATTATCGTTTTTCTAAATAAAAAACACTGCTATAATCTACATTACAGCGCCGATCACATCATGTACAAGATAGGCCACTTATAATGTGGTGACAGAGCCTCTTTAAGCAAAACTATATCAGCACCGGCAATGCATGAGTAATGACAGTTGTAAGTCTTCTAAATGTAGGCACAAATGTCACCTAATTGTTAAGACACGCCTATAAAAAAAGGTTCAACCTGCAGAGGCGACAAGCCTTCTTTACTGTGAATCTATGGAATAGCCTACCGCAGGAGCTGGTCACAGCAGGGACAGTAGACGGCATTAAAAAAGGCTTCGATAAATTCCTGGAACAAAAAAATATAAGCTGTTATGTGTAAAAAATGTTTACTTCCCTTTTCCCATCCCTTGGTTCAACTTGATGGACATGTGTCTTTTTTTCAACCATACGAACTATGTAACTATGTATACTCTGGGATATTTATGACAGAGATAGACAGGGTGGTGTTCATCTAGGGGTGGTCATCTAGGGGTGGTGTTCATCTAGGGGTGGTCATCTAGGGGTGGTCATCCAGGGAGACGCCCAAGGACATACACTGATACCAATGACGAAGACACACACTCAGGCTAAGCAAGATGGAGACGACAAGTGTCCCATACAATGACTATGTAAGATGATATCTGTATTCTGTATTACAATCTAAGCTATATTACAATATGGATCTGTCTATGTATGTATCTCTGCTATAATATGATTTTTTTTTTAATATATCTCAATAAACAAACCATTTTTTGTATAATTTTCGTATTCCTCTTATTGAATACTGATCAAGAATATTGAAGGAAACGCGGTCAATATTAACTTTTTAGTGAGTCAGAAAGACAGTGAGAACGACATTTAACAGTAACACTAATAAGTAAAAAAGGAGAACCATTATCATACTTACCTTCCTGGGTCTGTGACAGTAAATTAAGCAGTGACAGCTTTAAGCTGTCATTGAGTTAGTTTACATCACATGGTCCCAGGTTACGTCTGTTCATTGGCCTACTTTTAAAAGTAGGCCAATAAACTTAGGTAACTGGCCACTACTTTATGTAAACTAACCAATGACTGCTTAGAGCTGTCGCTGCTTAATTTACTGAGCCTTGTAATTGGTGCAGGATCACCCGAGGTGCACTCGATTTTTTGCGCATCTTGGGTGCATGCACCATTATAAACCTAGCGCAGGTAACTCCTTCAGATACAAAAGGAGTCCCCACGCTATGCGTTACTAGCGACAGCGGCAGGGCAGATTAAAGCTTTTCTGCTGCCTGAGGTGAAAATTTAAATGGTGCCCCGCAGATTTTGATTGACATCCTCCTGGCAGTTCAACATTACTACCAGCCTCCTCCAACTCTTGCGGATGCGCCATTGCCTTGTACCCTTCTAGCATGCGCGGTTCAGCGATGAAGCCGGGCAGAGGACACCTCGCTGCACTGTGCGTACCCAAGTAGTACAAGGCAATGTCACATCCGAAAAAGTTGGAGGAGGCTGCTAGTGATGTATAACAGCCAGGGGATGTCAATCAAGCATGGAAAGGTGGGTTTGGAGAGAGGACCATGTCACTCTTCAGATAAGCCACACCGCCCCATTACCCTTTAATGAGTAATTAGCATATAGTGTGCGTCGTTTTAAAATTTTATAGATTTTTCTGGATCTGAAAAAAACATACAAGGGAATGTTTGGAAATATTTTCAGGTCATGCATTACAGCATGGTGGCGGTTCAAGGGGTTAAAACTGCCTGACAGGTTCCCACTAAATATACAATGAATTAAAAACAATTCCATCTGCCCTGTAATTTTGCTATTATAAATATATCCTATAAAATTACAGCTCTATTACCAAGCTCATACATATATACCATACCTGAACCAAACTTAACCCCTTCCCGACATTTGTCGTAAATATACATTATGGAAAGCCAGTGCTTCCTGCAAAATGTCGTATACTTACGACAAATGCATGGCACCGGCTCAGAAGCTGAGTCAGTGCCATCATCCCCGGGTCTTAGCTGTATTTACAGCTGACATCCTGCTATAATGGCGGGGACCGAAGTTAGCTTCGATCCCCGCCATTAACCCCTTAAATGCAGCCGTCAAAAGCGATCGCTGCATTTAAGGTGTTTGCAGCTCATCGACACCCCAGCAATGAAATCGCCGGGGTGTCGGTGGCTGCAATGGCAACCGGAAGCCGAATACTGGCCTGAAAGACCTATGTAGCCGTAGCGGATGCGATCGCTGCATCTTTGTGGTTGTTTAGCAGATCGGCAGCTGTGCCCTGCAATCGCACGACTGCCGACTGCTATTATGGCAACAGGAGACCTAACAATGGCCTCCTGTCTGCCATTACGGAAGCCAATTAGGCCCAGCCTGGAGCCTATTCGGCTTGCTGTCATTAACCCCTTCCCGCACCTTGACGTTAATGAACGTCAATGTGTGCAGTAACTTCGCGCACCTTGACGTTCATTAACGTCAGTGCTTTGACAGTTAACCGCCGCGCGGCGCTACACCGCAGCGGCGGTTAACTGTGCAGGGTGTCAGCCCTGCTCTCCCCGTTGCCGATCAGCGGCCTGTCGCCGCTGAAATCGGCAATTAACCCCTTCGATGCGGTGGTCGATTGCGATCCCCACATTGAAGAGGTTTACAGCGGATCGGCAGCCCCCCACATGTATTTGCGGGGGCTGGCGATCCTTCTCACGGCAACCAGAGGCCAGACAATGACCTCCGGGTTGCCATGTACGGAAGCCTCGGAGGATCAGCCTCCGGCCGTTCCTCCTCTGCTTCCTGTCAGTGTGACAGTTACGTCACAATGACAGTTACAACACATTACACTACGTGTGTAGTGTAATGTATTCCAGCAGCGATCAGAGCTGCCAGTCTAAGTGTCCCCTAGTGGGACAAGTAAAAAAAGTAAAAAAAAGATAATAAAAATGTTTTGAAAAAGTGTAAAAATAAAAGTTAGGGCGGGTTCACACATAGCGGAATTTCACTTAAATTCCGCTGCGGACACTCCGCAGCGTTAATCCGCAGCGGAGCCGTTTCTCCATTGACTTTCACTTTAATTTAGCAGTGTTCGTTTACACGATGCGTACAATTCCGCTGCGGAGCATAGGCTGCGGAGCGGAATTTGGTGTCCGCAGCATGCTCTGTCTGTTGCGGAGCAGTGGCGGACTCATGGCGGAATTTCTCCATTGACTTCAATGGAGATTCAAAGTTCCGCAATGAAGTCCGCAGCTGTCATGCACATGTCATGTGTGCTGCGGATGCGTCTTGCTTTTTTAACTTGACATTTCTTCATTCTGGCTGGACCTATGTATTTCTAGGTCTACAGCCAGACTGAGGAAGTCAATGGGGCTCCCGTAATGACGGGAGCGTTGCTAGGAGACGTCTGTAAATAGTCACTGTCCAGGGTGCTGAAAGAGTTACGCGATCGGCAGTAACTGTTTCTGCACCCGGGACAGTGACTACCGATCTCAATATACATGTATCTGTAAAAAAAAATATAAGTTCATACTTACCGAGAACTCCCTGCGTCTGTCTCCAGTCCGGCCTCCCAGGATGACGTTTCAGTGTAAGTGACGGCTGCAGCCAATCACAGGCCAAGCACAGGCTGCAGCGGTCACATGGACTGGAGCGTCATCCAGGGAGGTCGGGCCGGATGCCGAAAGAGGGACGCGTCACCAAGACAACGGGCGGTAAGTATGAATTTCTTTGACTTTCACTAGGGAAAGTGCTGTCCCTTCTCTCTATCCTGCACTGAATAGGGAGAAGAGAAGCACTTTTCCTGCAGTCCGCAGCGGCCAGTCCGCATCAATTTTCTGCACATTTTGTGCAGATCCGCTGCAGAATCTGCAACGCAGATTCTGTGCGGCATTGATGCGGACAGTTGCGGAGGAATTCCGCCATGTGTGGTCATGCCCTTAGAAGTGACATAAACAAAGAATGCTTTTTTTCCTATAATAAGTCTTTTATTATAGGAAAAAAATTAACACGATAAAAAAAGTACACATATTTGGTATCACCGCGTTCGTAACGACCCCGACTATAAAACTGTAATATTATTTTTCCCGCACGGTGAACACCGCGACAAAAATAAACGAAAAACAGTGCCCGAATCACAATTTTTTGGTTACCACCCCTCCCAAAATCGACAATAAAAAGTGATCAAAAAGTCGCATGTACGCCAAAATGGTACCAATACAAACTACAACCCGTCCCGCAAAAAACAAGCCCTTACACCGCATTTTTGACTGAAAAATAAAAAAAGTTATCGCTCTCAGAATATGGTGACACAAAAAAGAATTTATTTTATAAATAAGTGATTTTATTGCACAAACGCTGCAAAACATCAAAAAGTTATATACGTATGGTATCGCTGTAATCGTATCGACCCGCAGTATAAAATATAATGGTAATTTATAGCCCAGGGTGAACGCCATAAAAAACAGTTTCAGAATTGATGGTTTTTGGTCACCTTGCTTGCCAAAAAATTGAATAAAACGTGATCAAAAAAATTTCTAGTACCCCAAAATGGTACCAATGAAAACTACAGATTGTCCCGCAAAGAATAAACCCTCACCCAGCTCCGGTGGAAAAAAAATAAAACCGTTCTGGCTCTCAGAATATGGCGATGCAAAATGTGCAGTGTTCCAAAAGCAGATAAGATCGGGCGCCTTTTATCAGTGCGACACCGGCCACATATCTGCGGATTATTATTTATTTACTGCATTATTATACCCTCTTATTATACCCTGATGTACCCCGCACAGATAACATGTACCCTGATGTACTCCGCACAGATAACATGTACCCTGATGTACCCCGCACAGATTACATATGCCCCCACATTATATATTGAGACACCAGTAAAACCCCAAACAGAACTACTACCAAGCTACATCTGCGCCCCAAAAGCCAAATGCTGCTCCCTCCCTTCTGAGCCCTGCAGCGTGCCCAAACACCAGTTTACGCCCATAGATATGGCATCGCCATACCCAGGAGAACCCGCTTAATATTTTATGAGGTATTCGTCTTCAGTGGCACAAACTGGGCATAACATGTAGTGCACTAAAATGGCATATGAGTGGAAAATTTTAATTTTTACTCTGCACCATCCGCTGCACATTAACCCCTGCGCGCACCACAACATAGCATGTCGTAGTGTGGGGGGGGGGGTGATGCATGGAGCGTCTCACGTGAAAAATAAAGCATTTAAAACGGCAAAATCACTGTTTTTTGGTCACCTTGGCTCTACCTAAAAATGTAATAAAAAGTGCTCAAAAAGTTGTATGTACCAAAAAATGGTACCAATAAAAACGACCGCTCGTCCCTCAATAAATAAGCCCTCATACCGCTCTATTGACTGAAAAATAAAAAAGTTGTGGCTCTTGGAAAGCGGGGAGGAAAAAACTAAAAAGGAAAAGAAAAAAATGGATCAGTCCAGAAAGGGTTAATTACTTTCTAATGAAAAACCATTTATGACCACACGTGGGGTATTGCCGTACTCGGGAGAAATTGCTTTACAAATGTTGGGGTGCATTTTCTCCTTTATCCTTTGTGAAATTGAAAAAATACAACATTTTAGTGGAAGAAATGTTGATATTCATTTTCACGGCCTAATTCTAATAAATCCTGCAAAAGACTTGTGGGGTCTAAATGCCCACTATATCCCTAGATAGATTCTTTAAGTGGTGTAATTTCCACTTTTGGGGGGTTCCACTGTTTGGCCTCTCAGGGGCTTTGCAAATGCAACATGGCACCCAAAAACCATTTCAGCTAAATTTGATCTCCAAAAGACAAATAGCGCTCCTTCCCTTCTAAGCTCTGCTGTGGGTCCAAACAGCCATTTATTACCACATATGGCATATTTCCGTAATCGGGAGAAATTGTTTTACAAATGTTGGGGTGCTTTTTCTCCTTTATTCCTTGTAAAAATTAAAAATGGCTACCTTTTTTCAGAAAAAAAGTAGATTTTTACCTTTACAGAATAATTCCAATGAATTCAGCAAAACAACTGTGGCATCAAAATGCTAACTTTACCCCTAGAAAAATTCCTTGATGAGTGTAGTTTCCAAAATGGGGTCACTTTCCGGGGGTTTCCACTATTTTGTTCCCTCCAGTGCAATTCAAACGCGACACGGCACTGAAAACTATTCCAGCAAAATCAGAATTTCAAAATCCAAATGGTGCTCCTTTCCTTCTGAGTCCTGCTGTGGGTCCAAACTGCAGTTTATTACCACATATGGGGTATTGCTGTAATCGGGAGAAATTGCTTTACATATGTTGGGGTGTTTTTTCTCTTTTATTCATTAAAAAAATAAAAAAATTCTACGTTTTTTTCAGAAAAAAAGTAGATTTTCATCTTCACATACTAATTCAAATACATTTTGCAAAAAAACTGTGGGTTCAAAATGCTAACTATACCCATAGATAAATTCCTTGAGGGGTGTAGTTTCCAAAATGAGGTCACTTTTGGGGGTTTTTATTGTTTTGGCCCCACAAGACCTCTTCAAACCTGACATGGTACCTAAAATCTATGCTAAAAAAAAAGGAGGCCCCAAAATCCACTAGGTGCTTCTTTGCTTCTGAGGCCTGTATTTCAGTAAATTAGCGCACTAGGGCTACATGTGGAATATTTCTAAAAACTGCAGAATCTGGGCAATAAATAATAAGTTCCATTTCTCGGGTAAAAACTTCTGTGGTATAGAATTTTTTTTATTACAAATGAATTTTGTAAAAAAAAAATGACATTTGTAACTTTCACCTCTACTTTGCTTTAATTCCTGTGAAACGCCTAAAGGGTTAAAACACTTTCTGAATGCTGTTTTGAATACTTTGAGGGGTGCAGTTTTCAAAATGGGGTGATTTATGGGGACTTTCTAATAAATAAGACCCTCAAAGCCACTTCAGAACTGAACTGGCCCCTGTAAAAATCGGCTTTTGAAATTTTCTTGAAAATATGAGAAATCGCTGCTAAAGTTCTAAGTCTTGTAACGTCCTAGAAAAATAAAAGAATGTTCAAAAAACGATGCCAAACTAAAGTAGACATATGGGGGATGTTAACTAGTAACTATTTTGTGTGGTATTACTATCTGTTTTACAAGCAGATACATTTAAAATTTAGAAAAATGCTAATTTTTGCAAATTTTCTTCAAATTTTGGTGTTTTTTACAAATAAATATTGAATTTATCGACCAAATTTTTTCCGTAACATAAAGTACAATATGTCACGAGAAAACAATCTCAGAATCACTTTGATAGGCAAAAGCATTCCGGAGTTATCACCACATAAATGGACACATGTCAGATTTGAAAAATCGGCTTCGTCCTGAAGGCCAAAACATGCTCAGTCCTGAAGGGGTTAAATGACTGACAGATCTAATACATTGCACTATATAGGTAGTGCGATGTATTAGAAAAAAAATCTGTCAGTTGGACCTTCAAGTCCCCTAGTGGGACTAAAGAAAAGTGTAAAAAAAAAAGTTGTAAAAAATATAATAAGTTTCAAGTAATAAAATAAAACACAATCGCCCTTTTTCCCTTATCAAGTCCTTTATTATTGAAAAAATAAAATAAACCATACATATTTGCTATCGACGCGACCGTAACGGCCTAAACTATAAAAATATTATGTTAGTTATTCCATGTGTTGAACGTTGTAAAAAAAAATGTAAAAACAATGCCAGAATTTCAGTTTTTTGTCACTTTGCACTACAAAAATTAGAATAAATAGTGATCAAAAAGTCGCATGTATCATAAAATGGTACCTATAAAAACTACAGCTTGTCTCGCAAAAAACAAGCCCTCATACAGCTCCGTCGATGAAAAAATTAAAAAGTTATGGTTCTCACAACATGGCGACAGAAAAAATACATTCTTTTTACAAAAGTAATTTTATTGTGCAAAAAGTTGTATTAATTACGTATCGCCGGAATTGTACTGACCTGCAGAATAAAGTTAACATGTAGTTTATAGCGCATGGTGAACGCTGTATAAAAAAACCCTAAAAAAAAATTATGCCAGAATTGCTGTTTTTTGATCACCTTGCCTCTCAAAAAAATAAGAGTATAAAAAGTGATTAAAAAGTCGCATGTACTCCAAAATGGTACCAATAATAACTACAGCTCGTCCCGCAAAAAAACAGCCCTCATACCACTACGTCTATGAAAAAATAAAATTAGTTAAGGCTCCAATAAGTCAGGAAATAAAAATATGCGGTTGTGCAGATCAGAGGGGAGCATTTTCTCTGTTTCACGAGGCGATTTATCGGGGCCCTAAAATTAGGGAACCAGGAAGGGGAGGGCCTAAACATATCTGCTAGAAGAGAGGGTGCCCATATTATACCAGGACGACACTTCCCAGCAAAATTCCCCAAACTGCAAAGGTGCGGAGTGTGGACCAAAGGCGGATAAGTAAAGACACCATTTATCAGTACGACACCGGACTGTGCAGAAAGGATTCTTCACAGCGTAACACACATCTATGGATTATTTTATTGTTTACCCCATTATTATACCACCTGACTATGCCCCTGATGTACTCTGCCCAGCTTACACCGCTCCCACCACTCTGAGCCTTACCGTGTGCCCAAACAGCAGTTTACTTCCAAATATATTGCACCGACATACCCAGGAGAACCCTTTTAACAATTTTTGGGGTGTGCCTCTCCAGTGGCATAAGCTGGGCACGACATATTTGCCACTGAATTGGCATATCTGGGGAAAAATGTTAATTTTTACTTTGCACCATCCGCAGCGCAATCATTTATGGAAAAGACCTGTGGGGTGAAAATGCTCACTACACCCCTTAATAAATGCCTTGAGGGGTGTAGTTTCTAAAATGGGGCCACTTCTCAGGGGTTTCTTTTATTACTTCACATCAGAGTCCTGCAATTGTGAACCAATACTTTATATGTCGCCAAATTAGGCCTCAATTTCACATGGTACTCTTTCACTCCTGATCCCTGTCGAATGTCCAGGCAAAAGATTAGTGCCCCATGTAGGGTGATTTTAAAACCGGGAAACACAACATAATAATCAGAGAGCTGTCTTGTTATAGTAGCACAAGCTGGACACCACATATTGGCATATCTATTGAAAAAATCCCATTTTCACTCTGCAATATCGAGTCCACATTAATTTATGCAAAACACCTGCGGGGTTAACATGCTCACTACACCCCTAAGTGAATAGCTTGAGGGGTGTAGTTTCCAAAATAGGATCACTTTTGGGGGCTTCCACTGTTTTGGTCCCACAGGGGTTTTGCAATTGCTACATAGCGACCAGAAACCAATCCAGCAAAATCTGTACTCCGAAAGCCAAATGGCGCTCCTTTCCTTCTGAGCCCTGCCGTGTGCCCAAAAATTTGTTTCTGACCACATATGGGGTATTACCGTACTCGGGAGAAATTGCTTTGCAAATGTTGGGGTTTTTCTTCTCCTTAATTTTTTGAGAAAATGAAAAATTTTGCGCTAAAGCTACGTCTTATTGGAAAAAAAAAATTATTTTCACTGCCCAATTCAAATAAAATCTATGAAACACCTGTGGGGTCAAAATGCTCACTACACCCCTAGATTAATTCCTCAAGGGGTGTAGTATCCAAAATGGAGTCCCTTTTGGGTAGTTTCCACTGTACTGGTACCTTATGGGCTTTGCAAAAGCGACATTTTGTCAAGAAACCATTCCAGCAAAATCTGTGCTCCAAAAGCCAAATGGCGCTCCTTCTCTTCTGATCCTTGCCGTGTGCCCAAACAGCAGTTTATGATCACATATGAGGTATTTCCGTAATCTAGAGAAAATGCTTTACAAATGTTGGGGGTTCTTTTTTTCCTTTTATTTGTTGAGAAAATTAAAAATGTTGAGCTAAACCTAGGTCTTATTGAAGAAAAAGGATTGTTTTTATTTTCACTGCCCAATTCTAATAAATTCTATGAAACACCTTTGGGGTCAAAATGCTCACTACACCCCTAGATGAATTCCTCAAGAGGAGTAGTTTCCTAAATGGAGTAACTTTTTGGGCGTTTTTACTGTTTTGGTCCCTCAGGGGCTTTGCAAAGGCGATGTAAAGGATCTGCCAGGCACAGCTTCGGGGTTAACGCCCATAGATAATCAGTCTGCACCTGCTTCTATGTCTGTGAGACTGACTCCATCTTCCACCACTCAGGGTGGCAGGCTTAGGAGTGGAAGAACCTATCACAGCCTGGCCAGACGGAGCTAGCTCCCGCCCTCTGTCTATTTATACCTGCCTTTCCTGCTCCTCCTTTGCTTGTGATTCTTCTCGTGTGGTTTCCTGGCCCTGCTGCAGCTTCTTGTACCATTGTCCTTGCTTCATATTGACCCCGGCTTGCTGACTACTCTCCTGCTCTGCGTTTGGTACCTCGTATACTCCTGGTTTGACTCGGCTTGTTTACTACTCTTCTGCTCTGCGTTTGGCACCTCGTACTCTCCTGGTTTGACTCGGCTTGTTCACTTCTCTTGTTGCTCACGGTGTTGCCGTGGGCAACTGCCCCTTTCTCCCCCTAGCTCTGTGTACCCTTGTCTGTTTGTCTGTCGTGCACTTATTGAGCGTAGGGACCGTCGCCCAGTTGTACCCCGTCGCCTAGGGCGGGTCGTTGCAAGTAGGCAGGGACTGAGTGGTGGGTAGATTAGGGCTCACTTGTCTGTCTCCCCACCCCCGTCATTACAGGCGACATGGCCTCCGCAAACCATTCCTGCTAAATTTGAGCTCCAAAAGCCAAATGGTGCTCTTTCCGTTCTAAGCCCTGCCGTGTGTCCAAACAGCTGTTTATGACCACATGTGGGGTATTGTTTTACTCGGGAGAAATTACTTTACAAATGTTGTTGTGCTTTTTCTCCTTTAGCCCTTGTGGAAATGAGAAAAAATTTGCTAAACCTACATTTTCTTTGAAAGAATGTCGATTTTCATTTTCACGGCCTACTTCCAATAATTTCTGCAAAAAACCTGAGGGATCAAAATGCTAACTATACACCTAGATAATTTGTGAACCCAACAAAGAAAATGATCGACTGAAGCACAACACATTGATAGCAAAAAGTACAACATTTTATTAACATGAAACCATGACAAGGGTTAAAACCTAGATAATTTGCTCAAGGAGTGTAGTTTCCAAAATGCTGTTTGGACACTTGTGGGGGGTTTCCACTGTTTTGGTCTCTCAGGGGCTTTGCAAATGCCACATGGCCTCCGCAAATCATTCCTGCTCAATTTGAGCTCCAAAAGCCAAATAGCGCTCTTTCCCTTCTAAGCCCTGCCGTGTGTCCAAACACCCGTTTATTACCACATATGAAGGCATTACTTTACAAATGTTGCGGTGCTTTTTCTCCTTTAGTCCTTGTGGAAAAGAGAAAAAATTAGCTACATTTCCTTAAGGGGTGTAGTTTCCGAAATGGGGTCACTTTTGGGGGATTTCCACTGTTTTGGCACCGCAAGAGCTCTTCAAACTCGACATCGTGTCTAAAATATATTCTAATAAAAAGGAGGCCCCAAAATCCACTAGGTGCTCGTTTGCTTCAGTCCAGTAGCACAAGACCTCTTCAAACCGGACATGGTGCCTAATAAAAAAGAGGGCTCAAAATCCACTAGGTGCTCCTTTGCTTCGAAGGCCGGTGCTTCAGTCCATTACCGCACTAGGGCCACATGTGGGATATTTCCTAAAACTGCAGAACCTGGGCAATAAATAGTGAGTTGCGTTTCTCTGGTAAAACTTTGTGTTACAGAAAAAATGGATTAAAAATGAATTTCTGCCACAACAAAAAATGAAATTTGTAACTTTGGTTTAATTCCTGTGAAACATCTAAAGGGTTAAGAAACTTTCTAAATGCTGTGACATTTTTCAAATGGGGTGACTTTTTGGGGGTTTCTAATATATAAAGCCTTAAAAGCCACTTCACAACTGAACTGGCCCCTGCAAAAATAGCCTTTTGAAATTTTCTTGAAAATGTGAGAAATTTCTGGTAAAGTTCTAAGCCTTGTAACGTCCTAGAAAAATAAAATGATGTTCAAAAAACAATGTCAATGTAATGTATACATATGGGGGATGTTAATTATTTTGTGTGGTATAAAAGCAGATACATTTAAATTTAGAAAAATGCTAATTTTTGCAATTTTTCGCAAAATTTTGGTGTATTTCACAATTAAATACTGAATGTATCTACCAAATTTTGCCAGTGACATAAAGTCCAATGTATGTGGTAGTTCAGAGCGCACAAGACCAGGGTAGGTGCACGAATAAGGTCCCAACCCAATCACATAGAAAATAAGTATTCAGCACACAAGTTAGTGATTTTAGCAAATCTTTGAATTTTATTTTAACAATAGTCGATGCCAGAGGTTTAGTGTGACGTTTCGGTCGTAATTTAGACCTTTATCAGGCACTTATTCCTTCTGGTGTCTGGTTTATCTAGTCGTTGGCGCTGCGTATTTTAATAGTGGCTAAATGTGCGCCAAACACAGCGGTACAACCCAACCAGCACAATTGGTGGATTATGATAAAGGCTTACTGAATGGTGTAAAGGCAGTCGAATCTTTAAATAGGGGAAAAAAATATGCATGGTGATGTGCATGGAAGCTTATATTCTCTCACAATTGGGATGTAATATTACTGGGGGAATGATTCAGAGAATATGGGACAGGGTGAGGGATAAAACACTAGGGATTAAAGGCTATTTACCTTTTACCCCAGTTTGGGGTGATACATTTACAGACACTGAAATTCTACAAGGGGTTAAGTTTTGGAATGACAAGGGGGCTACATTTATGATGCACTGGTTTAATAATAGCGTGGTTACGTCTTTTGAGAAGATTAAGGGAGAATATGGGGTGGTAGGTAAACACTTTTTACAGTACGTACAAGTACAATATGATATTAGGTCACAATATGGGAAGAGAGAATTCAGATTGTATAACCACAAAATATTTGATTTGTTAATACACTCTGTAACTAGAAAAGGGTGGCGGCAAAAATATATTCTATGCTAAATTGGAGTGATACAGAAGATAAGGTGAAGAAGAGTTTCATTACATGGAATAGGATGGTGGATACACTAAATAATGATAAGTGGATCAATGCGCTAAAAATGATGCCAGCAACCACTAGAAATAATGTATTTAGAATTTCACAGCTATTCATAATACATGATGCGTATTATTATACACCAAAAAAGTTAAAATGTTTAATCCCGGAGGTGAATACCCTTGTCCAAGATGTGCAAACCTAAATGTGGACTTGGTCCATGTGACCGCTGCAACCAATCACAAGCTGCAGCAGTCACATGGGATTAAACGTCATCCTAGGAGGCTGGTCTGCAGGACTACAGAGAGTATGTGTTGTTTTTTTACGAGCAGTTTTCCGCCGTGGACATTCCGGATTAAAAAATTAACCACAATTTGGTGCGATTTTTTCAGCCGGAATTCCCTGCAACCGCCAGGGAGGATACTCCGTGTACCTTTATGCTGCGTCTCCACCCTGTGTGAACGTAGCCATAGCGTAAGGCCACACGGTGCCGTCACGGTGCTTTTATAAACTGCAGCAAGTCATTGGTGAAATTTTTGTTATGGACACTGCTGCTATTATATTACAATGTGTTTTTTGTGCAGTTAACGGCATCTTCATAATGTCCGACCGCATGCAGTTAATGACCGCGCTGCCAAAGTTCTTGCTGAACTGCTTGTGTTTTTGCTAACAGTTCTGCAATGCATTGTAATGAACTATATACAGGAAGCACTTAACCAACTTCAACACGGGTGAAAACTATGTCCATCAATTATTTCCTTTAAAAACGCAACATGCAGTTGACCGCATGCGGTTTTCAAATGCAACAAAACCGCGTCAACGACGCACCGTGTGGCCTTACCCTTAGGCTGGGTTCACACGAGCACATTAACGTCCGTAATGGACGGACGTATTTCGGCCGGAAGTCCCGGACCGAACTCTGTGCACGGAGCCGGGCTCCTAGCATCATAGTTATGTACGACGCTAGGAGTCCCTGCCTCTCCGTGGAACTACTGTCCCGTACTGAAAACATTATTACAGTACGGGACAGTAGTTCCACGGAGAGGCAGGGACTCCTAGCATCGTACATAACTATGATGCTAGGAGCCCGGCTCCGTGCACTGAGTTCGGTCCGGGACTTCCGGCCGAAATACGTCCGTCCATTACGGACGTTAATGTGCTCGTGTGAACCTAGCCTCACAGTGACAATAGTCACTATAACAGGGTTCATATACCCTGTAAATCTGCAGCCCCAGTTACATTAGAAAAGTATAGTGCAAAAAATGAAATTAAATAAAAGTCCCCCAAAGGTCTTTTTCGACTTTTTATGGCTAGGCCATAATTATAACAAAATAAAAGTCAAAAATCATTTTTTTTTTAAAACTTACACATCAAATACCCCCAAAAAAACTGCTCCTCCCGACCAATCATTTTCGTAGCACTAGCCCTGATCCAATTACCCTAAAATGCACATGTAATATATAAAAATTTACGGTAGACAATGACGATCTCAAATAAAGATTTTATTTTAGGGTAAAACTATATTATTACCAGAAAATTACTGCTTGGTACTTAGCACTCAAGGCACATGCCCCACCAGCCCCACCACTTACCAAAAAGCTCAGCAGCATTAACATGAATTTTCAACATGGAGAATCAATCCCATCATTGAAAATAGATTTGCATATATACCTTAAAGGGGTTTTCCAGTCATAAGAAATTGATGGCCTATCCTCAACATCTGATTGGTCATACGAGCTCTGCTTGCTCTTCATTACTGTCACTGTTCGTACTATGAATTGCCGACACACTTATATCGGCGGTTTACAGTATTACAGCTTTCTCCCATTCACTGTAATACTGTGAATCGCCGCTACATGTGTGTCGGTGATTTACAGTACAAGCAAATAAGGAATGAAGGGAAAGCAGCGCTCGTACAAACAACGCGGACCTTTTAAAACAGCTGATCGGCGATGGTGCCGAAAATTGACCCCCCGCGAATCAGATATTGATGGCCTATCCTAACAATAGGCCATAGATTTTTTTTATGACTAGCCAACTGCCTTAATAATGACAAGAATTCCGTTATTGTAATGCTGGGTTCACACGAGCATGTTACGTCCGTAAAGGACGGAACGTATTTAGTCCGCAAGTCCCGGACCGAACACACTGCAGGGAGCCGGGCTCCTAGCATCATAGTTATATACGACGCAAGTAGTCCCTGCCTCGCTGCAGGACATCTGTCCCGTACTGTAATCATGTTTTTAGTACGGGACAGTAGTTCCACAGAGAGGCAGGGACTCCGAGCGTTGTACATAACTATGATGCTAGGAGCCCGGCTCCCTGCAGAGTGTTCGGTCCGGGACTTGCGGCTGAAATACGTTCCGTCCTTTACGGACGTAACATGCTCGTGTGAACCCAGCCTTAAAGGGGTTGCCCGAGATTTATTTTTTTTACATTTAAAACCACATTACACATATTTACAATTGCATAATATACTTACCCGTGCAATCTTGCTTCTGTTCTCTGCTCTGGCTTCTTTTTTCGTTCTGATCACATGAGCTCTGATGTCACCTTTTCAGCCTCCTCCACTGTCGTGTCGTATCCCGATCACATGGTCTCGAACCAGGGAGACCTCGGATGGTATACGACACGTCAGTTGTCACGTGCTGTATATCGGCTTGTTCTGCTTCACAGCCCGTAACGCGCATGCGCTGTCACTGCTGTTCTCGCAGTCCCTGCTGTTCTCAAGATAGCAGGGGCCGCGCATGCGCGTTACAATAGAACAAGACGATATACACCACGTCACAAGTGACGTGTCGTATACCCGGCAAAGAATTCAAGAGCAACAAAGCGGCAGAGACGTAGCAGAGAGAGACGTCAACAGTCAAGTTCCCGACGGCAGGATCTGGAAACGGGGCCACTTTGGAAAACATAAGTATATTACAAATGTATTTGTATTTATAACTTACATGCATTAACCCCTTAAGGACGCAGTCTTGTTTTGGCCTTAAGGCTCAGAGCCCATTTTTCAAATCTGACATATTTCACTGGTAATAACGTCGGAATGCTTAAACCTATCCAAGCGATTCTGAGACTGTTTTCTCGTGACACATTGGGCTTTATGTTAGTGGTAAAATTTGGATGATATATTCAGTGTTTATTGGTAAAAAATTGCACAATTTTGAGAAAATTTATAAAAAATAGCATTTTTCAGAATTTTAATGCATCTGCTTGTAAAACAGACGGTTATACCACCCAAAATAGTTACTAGTTCATATTTCCCATATGTCTACTTTAGATTGGCATCATTTTTTGAACATTCTTTTATTTTTCTTGGACGTTACAAGGCGTAGAACATAAACAGCAATTTCTCATATTTTTAAGAAAATTTCAAAAGCCTTTTTTTTAAGGTACCTGTTCAGTTCCGAAGTGGCTTTGAGGGGCCTATGTATAAGAAACCCCCATAAACACCCCATTTTGAAAACTAGACCCTCTAAGTATTCAAAACAGCATTTAGAAAGTTTATTTAACCCTTCAGGCATTTCACAGAAATTAAAGAAAAGTAGAGGTGAAATTAGCAAATTTAACTTTTCTTGCTGAATTTCAATTGTATTCAATTTTATTCTGTAACACGGAAGGTTTTACCAGAGAAACACTACTAAATATGTGTTGCCCAGATTCTTCAGTTTTTGTAAATGTCCCACATGTGGCTCTAGTGCGCTCGTGGACTAAAACACAAGTCCCAGAAGCAAAGAAGCACCTAGTGCATTTTGAGGCCTCTTTTTTATTAGAATATATTTTAGGCAGCATGCCAGGTTTGAAGAGGTGTTGAGGTGCCAAAACAGTAGGAATCCCCCAAAAGTGACCCCATTTCGGAAACTACACCCCTCAAGGAATTCATTTATGGTTGTTGTTACAATTTTGACCCCACAGTTTTTACACAGCACGTATTTGAATTTGGCTGTGAAATTAAAAAAATGACATGTTTTCCAATAAGATGTCATTTTTGATAAAAATTTCTTATTTTCACAGGGAACAAAATACCCCATTTTGTTGCCTTATTTGTCCTGAATGCAGCAATACCCCATTTGTGGCGATAAACTGCCGTTTGGGTCCATAGGAGGGCTCAGAAGGAAAGGAGCGCTATTTGTTTTTTGGAGTCCAGATTTTGCTGGATTTGTTTTCGGGTGCCATGTCGCATTTGCAGAGCCCCAGAGGTACCAAAGCAATGGAAACCCACCAGAAGTGACCCCATTTTGGAAACTACACCCCTCAAGGAATTCATTTATTGGTATTGTGACTATTTTGACCCCATAGTTTTTTCACATAACTTATTTGAATTGGGCTGGGAATTCAAACAAAATAAATTTTTTCCAATAATATGTAGTTTTGGCTGAAAATTTCTTATTTTCACAAGAAATAAAATACCCTATTCTGTTGCGCAATTTGTCCTGAGTGTGGCAATACCCCATTTGTGGTGATAAACTGCCGTTTGGGCCCATGGGAGGGCTCAGAAGGAAAGGACCACCATTTGGCCTACTGGGGATTTTCTGGTGCGAAGTCATGTATGCAGAAGCCCCTGAGGTACCAGTACAGTTGAAACCCCCAAGAAGTGACCCCGTTTTAAAAACTACATACCTTAAGGCATTCATCTAGAGGTATAGTGAGCATTTTGACCGGAGACATACACCCCATAAACTGTAATGTGGGTTCTCCTGGGTATGGCAATACCCTCAATGTGGCTGTTATCAGCTGCCTGGGCATGCAGCAGGGCTCAGAAGGGAAAGATGAGGGGGATAAACTGTGCGGAGTGCATCATGGTAAGTAAAACTGGGGTAGATTAAAAATCAAGGGATGTATGATACATTTTGAAGCACTCTTTCATACGGAGCCTTAGTTTTTCGGGACCCGTGTCACATTGATATATTGTGTCCTTCCTTATCCCCCTCTTATAGCAGACTTTGTACCTCTTTTAAATTTTTCCTTTCTTGCCAGTTTGGGGAACTTCTCCTGGAAAGTGTTGCCCTGGTACGATGCGTGTGGCCCCGCTTCCCGAAGTACTGGGTGCCCCCCCTTCTTGGTCCTTAAAAATTAGTTTCTTGATAACCACCTCTTGAAATTTCAGGAAAGTTCCCGTCTGGCCTGTACATCGAAGTAGCACGTACACATTGTACAATGCCATCTGTATGATGTGCACGGCCAGCTTCTTATACCACACCGCATGGCGCTGTAGGGCTTCAGGACTTGATCTGACAAGTCCACCCCTCCCATGTACCTATTGTAGTCGAGGATGCAGTCTGGTTTGGGGGTCTCTGTACTGGTACCTCGTACTGGCACATGGGTACTGGTGTGACATCTCTCTTGTCCTTGTACTTGACACACAATATGTTGCTGCTAGAATGTGCCCTGCTCTCACCCCTTCTTGTTTGCCCAAGCAGAGTCTTAGGGAGGCCTCTCAGATTTCTTCTAGCAGTGCCGCATGCCGCAGTACTTTTGGAAGCGTGGCAGTTGAAGAGTGGGACGCTGGTATAAAAATTATCCAGGTAGAGGTGGTAACCCTGGTCCAGCAGTGGGTGCACCAAATCCCACACAATTTTTGCATTAACTCCCAGTAAGGGGGGGCATTCTGGGGGCTGAATACTGGTGTCCTTCCCTTCATATATCCTAAATCTGTAGGTATACCCTGATGCACTCTCGCACAGCTTATACATCTTCACGCCATACCTTGCCCTCTTACCCGGCAGGTACTGGCGGAATTGAAGCCTCCCTTTAAAATATACCAAGGACTCGTCAATAGAAATACACGTCTCGGTGGTGTATGCTTGGGAAAACCGGACACTGAAACGGTCTAATATGGGTCTCCGTTATACAAACGGTCAAAACTGGGGTCATCTTGGAGTAGGCAATGCTCATTAGGAGAAGCGAAGTATTGCCTCATTTTTTTTAATTTTTTTTTAGGTTGCAGTTCAGTACTGAATTTGCTTTGAGGGGCCTTTATATTAGACACCCCTATGAAACACCCCATTTTAGAAACTAGACCCCTCAAAGTATTCACAACAGCATTTAGAAAGTTTATGAACTCTTTAGGTGTTTCACAGGAATTTAGAGCATAGTAGAGGTGAAATTTACATATTTATTTTTGTCAGAAAATCCTTTTTATACCATTTTTTTCTATAACACAAAAGGTTTTACCAGAGAAACGCAACTTAATACTTATTGCCCAGATTCTGCAGTTTTGAGAAATATCCCACATGTGGCCCTAGTGCGGTAATGGACTGAAGCACCGGCCTCCGAAGCAAAGGAGCACCTAGTGGATTTTAAGCCCTCTTTTTTATTAGGCACCATGTCCGGTTTGAAGAGGTCTTGTGGTGCCAAAACAGTGGAAACCCCCCAAAAGTGACCCCATTTTGGAAACTAGACCCCTTGAGGAATTCATTGTAGTTTTCATGGGGTGCATGCGACTTTTTGATCAGTTTTTATTCTATTTTTAGGTGGTGTGGTGACTAAAAAACAGCAATTCTACTATTGATTTTTTATTCCATTTTTTTACAGCGTTCACCGTGTGCTATAAGTGACACATTGACTTTATTCTGCGAGGCGATACGATTACGGCGATACCAGATGTTTATAGTTTTTTTATGTCTTATGGCGTTTGCACAATAAAATAAGTTTTGTAAAAAATCATTCACTTTTTGTGTTACCTTATTCTAAGAGCCGGAACTTTTTTATTTTTCCATTAATAAGGCCGTGCGAGGACTTATTTTTTGCGTAACGAACTGTAGTTTCAATCATTACCATTTTTAGGTACATGTGACATTTTGATCTCTTTTTATTCCATTTTTTGGGAGGTGAAGTGACCAAACAATTGTGATTTTGGTACGGTTTATTATTATTTTCTTTTAAGGCGTTCACAACGCGGGATAAATAATGAAATTATTTTGTAGTTAAGGCCGTTACAGACGCGGCGATACCAATTATGTATAGTTTATTTGTTTGTTTATATATTTTTATTAATAATAAAGGACTGATAAGGGAAAAAGTGGGATTTTTACTTTTATTACTTTTAAAACTTTTATTTTCTTATTTTTACACATCTTTTTTTAACTTTTTTTTTTACTTTATTACTTTGTCCGACTAGGGGACTTGAGGGCAGGAGGCCCTGATCGCTATTCTAATACACTGCAGTACATGCGTAGTGCAGTGTATTAGAGCTGTCAGCTACTCACTGACCGCAAGCATAGTGGGTCCTGACTTTGACTTATCGTGTAGCAGGCCGGCAATTGTAGCTTAACCCCTAAAAAGCCGCAATCCCTATTGAACGCGGCTTTTAAGGGGTTAATCAGCGGGGACACAGCGATCGGTCCCCGCTGTAGGAGCTGCGGCAGCTGCTGTACGAGACAGCAGCTGTCACAGCTCCTGTATGTGTCGGGAGGATGGCCGAAACGGCCGTTACTCCCGTGACGTACTATTAGGTCATGGAGCTCGAACGATACAGCTATCATGACCTAATAGTACGTCCAGGAGCGGGAAAGGGTTAAAGGGGTTTTTGAAAATACGATGGTATCTCGGACAACCCCTTTAAACATGTCAAAACTCTTCTAATTAGGGACAAATCTTTACGGTTATGTGCAGCTTAACCTGAGGCATCATTTTTAATATTACTTTCAGGTGTACCTGTCGTTTCATCTAAATAGGTCAAACATTCTGTGCTGTTTAAGTTCATAATATCTCTTTATAGAGGTTGCCTGTCCATATCCTTGCTAGAGAGCTCCAAATCCCCTGCTTTACTTCACACAGCCAAATAGTTACATAATGTCAGCAGTTGCCACTAGAGGTAAATTCATGAGGGCAGATTTACTGTCCACAGCTATCATTGACCTCAATGATACATCTGTCTTCAGTAAGCTGCGAAACTCCTCCTAGTAGCGGCTGAAGGACCACATTTTACATATTGTCAATTACAATGGGCGAGATTTCCTAACAAAGTTGTTTGATGTTTGCCAACAAAATGGAAGCCATCACGCGCTAAATCTAATTGTTTTACACACTTTTTGCGCCTATACCACTTAAACCATATTAAAGCAGTCTAGAAAAATGGACGTGGCTAAGAGAAGTGTATACAAAATAGGTGGTAGGTACTGCAGGACTCAGAGTTTCCAAAATATGTATTGGCCTTTAATCACAAAGTAAAAAACAGCAACGTTTCAACCCATGTTGGGTCTTTATCAAGCATGCTGGGCTGGGTTGAAACATTGCCATTTTTTACTTGGTGAATAAAGAACAATACATATTTTGGAATTTCTAAGATCTGCAGTTCCTTCCACCTATTTTGTATACAAGCCGTCTCTTTGGACCTGGGACATTTTCGCTCTGTGCACCACCCTTCATTGGGGATTTGCCTTGTCCTCCTCTGGAATACAAACTTTACATCATTTGTGCATATTCACAGCACACTGCATATACCCATGACCCATGAAAGCAGACAACTTTTAAGGCTGAGCTGCCCAATAGGCACAGACGTGTTCTAATAAAAGGTTACATTTTAGTTTTTTTCTACTTTTGGTTAAATATTGTAATGTGTTTTTTCATAACTAAGAAATAATCATCTGTTGTAACTTCATCTACAGAAATAGAATCCAGAATCTAGACTTCAATAATCATGGGGAAAGCTTTCAGCTGCTGCAAGCTGGTTCCCGATGTAAAGAGCAAAGTAAGAGTGAGCCGCCATGAAGACACACAGAAAACAAAGAAAGGAAAAATCCACCACGAACCAAGTAACAGTTGCAAGTATAGTATTACTCCAGTCATCAGTGATGATCTGAAGGAGCCTCTGACAACTACTAAGCCACCAAGCGTCAAGATGGACTCAGAATATCCAGTCCTTAAAGATCAAGTGTCCACTAAAGAGCAACAAATATTTAATGTTCCACAACGCATCATACTACACACATACACCAAGAAGATTCTAAAATGTTTAGCAGACTTTCTGTGCCGGAGATGCTTCCAGCTGTATCACCTTTCACCAATAGATGTAGTAGAGTGGATAACAAGCATAGACAGACATCTTCTCCTTCAAGGATGGCAGGGCCAAGGATTTTTAACATCAGGCACTGTGGTGTTCCTGTACATGCTTTGCCGAGATGTCATTTCTTCCGAGATAACAAGTGAGAAAGAACTAAAGGCAACCTTGTTAACATGCTTGTATGTGTCATATTGCTATATGGGACACCAGATCTCCTACCCACTAGGTCCCTTCCTTGTAGATGGCAGAAAGAAGACCTTTTGGTACCAATGTTAGGGGCCCCCCAGAGCAGTATTGCTTGGGGGACACATGATGGTACAGGCATATTTAAATTATTTGGTGTTATTAGTGTTGTTTGGTTCATTTAAATGCTGTTTCTAGGTGTTTGGTTGTTGGTTTCTCCCCCCCCCCCTTTTTTTTGTTTCAGTTGGTACTTACCTTCGGCTTCTGGAAGTTTTCATTAATCTGCCCATCAACTGGAGTCTTCACAGGATTGGTAGCTGCGTGAACAGCGGGAAAAATGTTGTTATTAAAGATTCTGCCCAGCACCAGGAGTGGAATGGGATTGGCAGCTCAGTTCTGTCGGCGGGAAGATATTCCTTTATAAAGCCACGGTCTTTGAGGTCCGGTGACAGTTCCTGACCGTTCCTGCAACCAGCCTTCCTGTGACCAGCGCAGATGGAGGACCTTCTTCGGCAACTCATCGCCCGGGCGAAGACAGCAGGAGGAGAAGACTGGCTGCGAAGCTGCTTGAGCATCCCAGAGCCGCAAGCTGAACTGGAACAAAGAGGAAGTCCGGCACTGGGTATGTTGACAACATCCGGGAGGAGACGTCGCTGAGCAGTTGCTTAATTGTGGAGGGAGCGCAAGCACAGCCGACGAAGCGAGCAAGGAAGAGACGGGCCGTGTACACTCCGCCTCCGCAGGTAAGCAGATAGTGGAGTTCTGCCTCTAATTTTCGGCATAGCGGCGGACTTCCGCCCAGGGACAGGAGCAGACGTTCAGCATCTTCAAGGGCGGCAAGTGCCTCTTCAACTCAGCGGAGCCATGCTGAGGTTGGGATTGTTAACTCTTCAGCTGCTGGTCCTTCTTCAGTCCGGGATTATTACATTTTTCACACAGCTGGAGGTGGCTGTTCTTCTCAACCTGGATTACATTCGGAGGTAAATCGCTCACAGTATCCTCAGCAGGAGCTGAGTTCAAATCAAAAGGAGCAAGTATCCTCTGTATTACACCAGGAGGCGTCAGCGAGGAGTGGTGAGATATCAAATGTACCACAGAATGTCATCATTAATGCTGATTTAATGTCAAATTTTTTTGGTTTATTGAATGAGTTTATGGTAAATTCTTCAGCTTCTCCCTCCGTTTCAAAAGTCTGGGTTAAACCTACAGCATCTATTAGTTTAGGTAGTTGTTCTCATGTGAGTCAAAATGTTAATACTGTTCCTGTTGTTAATTCTATTGTTAGTCAGGTTGAGTGTTCTGTTCCGTTATTAGACAAAGGTGTAGGAGTTGCTGAAATTTGTTGCAAAGAGGCAATTTCTTGTGAAATTTCTCCGTTAGGCTTTCATTTAACAAATAATATAAAAGAACGTATTTGGAGAAATTAATTTATTGACCTTTTATCACTGCTGCTCTCAGCGAAAGATCATGTGGTCCGCAGTGATAAGAAGGAGGAGAAATCTGAGGATGAGAGGAAGCGTACGTTACCAAGATCCTTTAATAATTGGATACAAGCTTTGCTTCTGTATTAGGGGAGCATCATTCTGAGTTTTGCTCTGGGCTTTTTCAGCATCTCGACATTATTTTAGAAGCTTATAAAAACTTTGGTGGCTTTGCTTGGTATAATTACGATGAAATGTTTGGCCAAAAATTGGCGGTACACCCCAGAATTAAATGGGGTGTGAAAGATGTAGGATTGTGGATTAATTTAATGTTGCCCCAAAGATCAACTGTTAATAAACAAACTACCCCTCTGCATGGTACTATGCGTAAGGGTGTCTGTTTCGCTTACAATGAATCAACTTGTAAATGGTTGAATAATTGCAATTATAAACATGAGTGCTCCTTTTGTGGGGGCACTCATGCCATGTCAAGATGTTTTAAAAAGTACGGTCAATCAAACCTGCAACTTAACACAAAGGAGAATTTATCAAAAAGCACTGACGCCAGTGAAAGTGCAAAGAATGCTCCCATGGTTAGAGCGTTACCACGACAGACAGAAAGCTGAGCTAATTTTTCATGGATTTTCTGAAGGTTTTCAGGTGCCTGAATTTCGTGGCTTAGGCTGTTGTTGGGTAGATAATCTAAAATCAATTGATATTCACAGTGATATAGTTAGAAAAAAATAACAGAAAGTATTAGACTTAGGGAGAATAGCGGGCCCCTTTTCTCACCCGCCTTTTGTTAACTTTAGATTATCCCCTTTAGGCATAGTTCCAAAAAAGGAAGTAGGTTATTTTAGGTTGATCCACCATTTATCCTACCCTGAGAAGTCTTCTCTTAATGACGAGATTGATAAATCTTTTTCTTCAGTAGAATATGCCTAATTTGATCAAGCAATTAGTATTCTACGTAGTTGTGGTCATAGAGCATTATTATCAAAAGCTGATATCAAATCTGCTTTTAGGCTATTGCCTGTATACCTGAGAGGTTTTAATTCTTTGGGTTTTCATTTTGATAATACATTTTATTTTGATAAATGTCTCCCCATGGGATTTTCTATGTCATGCAGGTATTTTGAAGCATTCTCCAGTTTTTTGCATTGGGTTATTGAATGTGAAGTTTTTGAAGGAAAAATTTTACATTATTTGGATGACTTCTTGTTTATTGGTCCTCATAGTTCTAATTCTTGTTTGTCGTTATTAAATAAGTTTTTGGAGTTTGCTGACTTCTTTGGTGTTCCGATTGCTAAAGAAAAAACTGTTTTTCCTTGTTTATCATTAGAGTTTTTAGGAATTCTTATTGATTCAGAAACAATGGAATGGAGATTACCTGCTGAAAAATTGCATAAAATAAGATCTTTATTATTTGTCATGATGGTTAGAAAGAAAACCACATTAAAGGATATGCAATCTTTATTAGGTCTCTCAAATTTGGCTAGTAGGGTTATTCCTATGGAGCGAGTTTTTTCTAAAAGATTGTATTTCTCTACTAGGTGCCTAAAAACTCCTGGTTCTCACATTAGAATTACTCAGCAGTTGTGAGAGGATTTAAGCTTATGGTCTGATTTTCTCCTTAATTTTAATGGCCATTGTTGTTGGCAACATGATTTTCAGGACTTTGATAGTCTTTCCCTGTTTACTGACGCTGCTGGTAGTGTAGGTTATGGTGCCTTCTGGAACAACAAGTCGTCGGCAGAGCAATGGCCGTCTTCTTGGTTAAACAATGGGATTACAAAAAACATAGTTTTGCTTGAGTTATTCCCGGTAATTGTGGCCATTGTTTTATGGGGATCTTATTTTCAGAATAGATTAATTCTTCTTTACTCTGATAATAAGGGTGTATGCTTCACAATTAATACCCTCTCTTCCAAGTCAGATTTTGTAGTAAAATTATTGAGACACCTAGTTTTATGCTGTATGCGTTTTAATATCTGGTTGAAAGCGAATTATATAGAAGGTAAAAAGAATATTTTAGCAGATTGTTTGTCTCGTTCTCAGTGGGTCAGATCTCGGGAATTGGCTCCGGATGCGAAATTAATCGGAATGGAAAGCCGGCCAGCACATTTATGGGATTTGATTTGGGACTAGTGACGCAGAATATCCAATCTTCGGTGGCTCCTAGAACATGGGCTGATTATTCAGCTGCATGGAAGGAATGGATTGAATTTTGTTCTGTTTTACAAGCTGATTACCTGAGTAGTGACGTTTATGTGGGTTTATTATTTATTTTTTATTTAATGCATAAAGGAGTTTCCGCTTCTTCAATATCTAAAACTTTAGCTGGTTTATCTTTTTTCTTGAAATTGGCCGGTAAGCAAGCCTTTTCCACGTTTTTTTCCTATTATACAAATTTTAAAAGGCTACCGTAAATCTTTTAATCAGCCTGATGGGAGTAGGCCTATTTCTTTTGAGTTGTTAGGTCAATTGTGGAAAATTTTGGTTAAAGTTTTTTTCAGTAATTTTGAGTTCGTTTTATTTCGTGCGGTGTTCGTAGTTGCTTTCTTTGCAGCTTTTAGAATTGGTGAGTTTGGTCACTGCCAGTAAATCAGTCCATTCAGGCTTGGATGTTAGTGATGTTTCTTTGGATGAAGCCGTGGTTGTGATTCATTTGCGGAAATCCAAAACTGATCAGTATGGAAGGGGCAGTTTTATATCGTTATATCAGCTGAAATGTTCCCATCTCTGTCCCATCATAAACCCCTTCAGGACCCAGCCTGTTTTGGCCTTCAGGACACAGCCGATTTTTTTCAAATCTGACATCTGTTACTTTATGTGGTAATAATGTTGGAATGCTTTTACCTATCCAAGCGATTCTGAGATTGTTTTCTCGTGACATGTTGTACTTTATGGTAGTGAAAAAATGTTGTCGATAATTTTGGTATTTATTTCTGACAAACACCACAATTTAGAAAAAATTTGCAAAAATTAGAATTTTTCTAAATTTAAACGTATCTGCTTGTAAAACAGATAGTAATACCACACAAAATAGTTACTAGTTAACATTTTCCATATGTCTACTTTATGTTTGCATAATTTTTTGAACATCCTTTTATTTTTCTAGGATGTTACAAGGTTTAGAACTTTAGCAGCAATTTCTCATATTTAAAAAAAAAATTCAAAAAGCCATTTTTTCAGGGACCAGTTCAGTACTAAAGTGGCTTTGAGGGCCTTATATATTAGAAAATCCCGAGAAGTTTTGAAAACTGCACCCCTCAAGGTATTCGAATCAGCATTCACAAAGTGTTTTAACCCTTTAGGCGTTTCACAGGAATTAAAGCAAAGTAGAGGTGAAATTTACAAATTTTATTTTTTTTGCCGAAATTCATTTCTAATACATTTTTTTTTTGTAACACAGACGTTTTTACCAGAGAAATGCAACTCAATATTTATTGCCCAGATTGTGCAGTTTTTAGAAATATCCCACATGTAGCTCTAGTGTGATAATGGACTGAAACACCGGCCTCAGAAGCAAAGGAGCACCCTGTGGATTTTGGGCCTCCTTTTTTTTAGAATATATTTTAGGCACCTTGTCAGGTTTGAAGAGGTCTTTTGGTGCCAAAACAGTGGAAACACCCCCAAAAGTTACCCCATTTTGGAAACTACACCCCTCAAGGAATTTATCTAGGTGTATAGTTAGCATTTTGACCACACAGGTTTTTTGCTAAATTTATTAGAATTAGTCTGTAAAAATTAAAATTTACTTTTTTTTCTGAAAAAACATCAACATTTTTTATATTTACGAGGAATGAAGAAAATCAACCCAACATTTGTAAAGCAATGTCTCCTGATTACAGAAATATCCCATATGTGGTAATAAACTGCTGATTGGACCCACAGCAGGGCTCAGAAGGGAAGGAGCGCCATTTGGATTTTGGAGCACGGATTTTGCTGGATTGGTTTTCGGTGCCATGTTGCGTTTGCAACACCCTGGAGGGACCAAAACAGGGGAAACCCTCCAAAAGTGACCCCATTTTGGAAACTACACCTCTCAATGAATTTATCAAGGGGTATAGTTAGCATTTTTTGCAAAATTTTGTGGAATTAGGCAGTGAAAATTAAAATCGACTTTTTTTCTGAAAAAGCATATAAATTGTAAATTTTTACAAGGAATAAAGGAAAAAAAGAACCACAACATTTGTAAAGCATTTTCTCCTGATTACGGCAATACCACATATGTGGTAATAAACTGCTGATTTGACCCATGGCAGCGCTCAGAAGGGAAGTAGCGCCATTTGGATTTTGGAGCACGGATTTTGCTGGATTGTTTTTCGGTGCCATGCCGCCTTTGCAACGCCCTGGAGGGACCAAAACAGTGGAAACCGCTCAAGTTACCCCATTTTGGAAACACCCCTCAAGGAATTTTTCTAGGGGTATAGTGAGCATTTAGACTCCACGGGTCTTTTGCAGAATTTATTAGAATTAGGCGTAGAAAATGAATATCACAATTTTTTTCCACTAAAATGTTGCATTTGCTCATTTTCACAAGGGATAAAGGAGAAATAAACAACCAATTTTTGTAAAGCAAATTCTCCCGAGTACGGAAATACCCCGCATGAGGTCATAAGTGTTTTTCATTAGAAATGAATTAACCCTTTCAGGATTGATCCATTTTTTGCTTTCTTATTTTCGTTTTTCACTCCCCGCCTTCCAAGAGCCATAACTTTTTTCTTTTTTCCGTCAGTAGAGTGATGTGAGGGCTTATTTCTTGCAGGAGGAATTGTAGTTTCTATTGACACCATTTAAAGTGCCATAAAAAATACTGGGAAACTGAAAAAAAATAGGAAAATATAGTAATATAGGAAAAAAATCTGATTTCATTTTTTGGGGTTTTCGTTTTCACAGCTTTCGCCGTGTGGTAAAAACTAAAACTACAGTGATTTTGGCAGTTTAAATTATTTAAGTTTTTTACGGTGTTCACCGTGTGAGTTAAATAATGGTATATTGTAATAGTTCTGCCTTTTACGGACGTAGCGATACCAATTTTGTTTATTTTTTTAGATTACTTTAGAAGCAAAATGGGAAAAGTTTTTTTTTTAACTTTAAACTTTTTTCTTTCTCACTACTAATAACTTTAATTCTTCTACACATTTTATTAGTCCCCTTAGGGGACTTGAACCAGCGATCATTGGATCGCGGGTACAATATACTGCAATACTAATGTATTGCAGTATATTGTTATTTTTACAGGCTTCTGTAACCGCATGATCTCTGTTCCTGTCCGTTAGTCCTGGGTGTCAGCTGTAATACACTGCCGACACCTGCAGCATATGGAGCGGGCTCAGCACGTGAGCCCGCTCCATACATCAACCCCCGCACCATGACGTGCTATTAAGTCATAGTGCGCAAAGGGGTTAATGCACAGCGGATGGTGTGAATATTGCAATTTTCCACTGGTATGCCATTTTAGTGCATAATATGTTGTGCCCAGTTTGTGCCACTGAAGACAAATACCTCATAAAACGTTAAGCGGGTTCTCTTGGGTATGGCGATGCCATATATGTGGACGCAAACTGCTGTTTGGGCACGCTGCAGGGCTCAGAAGGGAGGGACGCCATTTTGCTTTTGGAGCGCAGATTTTGCTTGGTAGTTTTTCTGTTTTGGGTTTCGCTGGTATTTCAGTTTATAATGTGGGGGCATTTGTAATCTGTGCGGAGTACATCACGGCATAATAAGAGGGTATAATAATGCGGTAAATAAATAATAATTCATAGATATGTGGCCAGAGTCACACTGATAAATGGCGCCCGATCTTATCCGATTTTGGAACACACTACACATTTTGCATCGCCATATTCTGAGAGCCAGAACTTCTTTATTTTTTCACCACGGGAGCTGTGTGAGGGCTTATTTGTTGCGGGACAATCTGTACTTTTCATTGGTACCATTTTGGGGTACATGTGATTTTTTTGATCACTTTTTATTACATTTTTTTGCAAGCAAGGTGACCAAAAACAAGCAATTCTGACCATCTTAGTTTATTTTTTGCGGCGTTCACCGTGCACTATAAATGACAATTTTACTTTATTCTGCAGGTCGATACAATTACGGTGATACAATATGAAAATAGTTTTTTTTATGTTTTTCAGCGTTTGCGCAATAAAATCACTTTTTTATTAAATTATCTATTTTCTATGTCACCATATTCTGAGAGCTGTAACTTTTTTATTTTTCAGTCAAAAAAGCTGTGTAAGGGCTTGTCTTTTGCAGGACGGGTTGTAGTTTTTATCTGTACTATTTTCGGGTACATGCGACTTTTTGATCACTTTTTATTTATTATCTGTTTTGGGAGGGGTGGTGACCAAAAAATAGTGATTCTGGTGTTGTTTTTTATTGATTTTTTTGGGGGTGTTCATCGTGCGGGAAAAAATAACACAACAGTTTTATAGTTGGGGTCGTTACGAACGCGGTAATACCAGATATGTGTACTTTTTAACGTGTTCATTTCTTTCCTATAATGAAAGTCTTATTATAGGAAAAAAATGCAGTGTTTGTTTATATAACTTATAACTTTTATTTTTACACATTTTTAAAACATTTGTATTACTTTTTTTTACTTTTTTCACTTGTCCCACTAGGGGACACTTAGACTTGCAGCTTTGATCGCTGCTGGAATACATTACACTACACACGTAGTGTAATGCACTCCAACTGTCATTGTGACGTGACAATCACACTGACAGGAAGCCTCGGAGGACAGGCCGGAGGCTGCTCCTCTCAGGCTTCCGTACATGGCAACCCGGGGGTCATTGTCTAACCTCTGATTGCCACGACAAGCATCAGCAGCCCCCACAATCGCTTCAAACCCTTTAAATGTGACAAACGCAATCGTCGCCGCATTTATGGGGTTAATTGCCGAAATCAGCGGCGATGGTCCGCTGACCGACAAGGCTGGAGTATCAGATGTCGGGGACAGCTGACCTTCCGGTTCCCGGACACTGTCCGTTAGGACAGTGTGCGCCGGGAACTACTCCGCAACTGTACATCCTAAGGGCATGACCACACATGGCGGAATTCCTCCGCAACTGTCCGCATCAATGCCGCACCTAATCCGGGTTGCGGATTACGGCTGCGGATCTGCACAAAATGTGCAGAAAATTGATGCGGACTGGCCGCTGCGGACTGCAGGAAAAGTGCTTCCCTTCTCCCTATTCAGTGCAGGATAGAGAGAAGGGACAGCACTTTCCCTAGTGAAAGTCAAAGAAATTCATACTTACCGCCCGTTGTCTTGGTGACGCGTCCCTCTTTCGGCATCCAGCCCGACCTCCCTGGATGACGCTCCAGTCCATGTGACCGCTGCAGCCTGTGCTTGGCCTGTGATTGGCTGCAGCCGTCACTTACACTGAAACGTCATCCTGGGAGGCCGGACTGGAGACAGACGCAGGGAGTTCTCGGTAAGTATGAACTTATATTTTTTTTTACAGATACATGTATATTGAGATCGGTAGTCACTGTCCCGGGTGCAGAAACAGTTACTGCCGATCGCGTAACTCTTTCAGCACCCTGGACAGTGACTATTTACAGACGTCTCCTAGCAACGCTCCCGTCATTACGGGAGCCCCATTGACTTCCTCAGTCTGGCTGTAGACCTAGAAATACATAGGTCCAGCCAGAATGAAGAAATGTCATGGTAGTAAAAACAATACGCTCCGCAGCACACATAAGATCTGCGGACTTCATTGCGGAATTTTGACTCTCCATTGAAGTCAATGGAGAAATTCCGCCATGAGTCCGCAACCAGTCCGCCACTGCTCCGCAACAGACAGAGCATGCTGCGGACACCAAATTCCGCTCCGCAGCCTATGCTCCGCAGCGGAATTGTACGCATCGTGTAAACGAACACTGCTAAATTAAAGTGAAAGTCAATGGAGAAACGGCTCCGCTGCGGATTAACGCTGCGGAGTGTCCGCAGCGGAATTTAAGTGAAATTCCGCCATGTGTGAACCCGCCCTAATGCGGGAAGCAAGCCTTCTGCAGGACATACTATTGCGGAGCAGCGCGGGAAGAGGTTACTGTGAAGAATTGGTTACAGATTAGGCCATCAGTTGATGGCCAGTTGTTCATTCACAAGGATCGGAGTCTTGTAACTAAATATCAATTTAATGCTTAGTTTTATTACATTTAAGCAACTATAAAATTTCTTCCCACTCCTTTAGAATTGGAGCAGCTACTAAAGCAGCTAGATTGGGCCTTGATGAAGTAATTATAAAACGTATTAGTAGGTGGGAATCTAACAGGTTTAGATTATATGTGAGGCCTGATTTATTAATTAACGGTTGATTTCTTTTTTCATAGGTTCTCCTTTAGTATTTTGGATCCTCGGCCACTCTTGTTTTTTGGGCACAGAAGCGAGCAATTAAGAGGATCTACACTGAGAATCTATCTTTTGATACAGAGAATGTTAATGTTTTCTGGTGTGGTATCCGAGGCCTGAACTTGGGTCGTGTTTAGGAGAAATTAATAAGCTGTCTGTTTTATGGCCTTCTCCCAATGTTATTTTAATTCATGTTGGTGGTAACGACTTAGGTAAAGTTAAAACTTTGGATTTATTGTGGCCGATGATTAGTATCGATCTCAATAGCGTGCACCGCATCTGAGTGGTTTTGGAGAGATAAGATCGCCGAGTGTCTGTGTCTCCGATGGCAGCCGGGGGGCCTAATAAAGGCCTCCAGGTCTGCCTGTCGTGAATGCCTGCTAGATCATGCCTCTGGCATGACCTAGCAGATGCCTGTCCGTTTTACACGGACAGGCATAATACACTGCAATACAGAAGTATTGCATTGTATTATAAATGCGATCGGATAATCGCATAGTGAAGTCCCCTAGTGGGACAAGTAAAAAAGTTAAAAAAAAGTTTAATAAAAAGTGAAAAAAAAAAAGTGAAAAAAATGAAAAACCCACTTTTCCCTCTTACAAACTGCTTTATTAATAACAAACAAAATAAAGTAAAAAAGTTACACATATTTGGTATCGCCGCGTCCGTAACGACCCTGACTATAAAGTTATTACATAAGTTAACCCGCACGGTGAACGTCGTAAAAAATAAAATAAAAAAACATGCAAAAATTGCTATTTTCTTTGAATCCAGCCTTAAAAAAAATGTGATAAAAAGTGATCAAAAAGTCGCATCTACTCCAAAATGGTACCGATAAAGTTATTGTGTTATTTATACCACACGGTAAACTGCGTAAATTTAGGACGAAAAAAAGTGTGGCGAAATTGCTGGTTTTTTTCTATCAATAAATTCTATGTACACCAAAATGGTGCTATTAAAAATTACAACTTGTCCCGCAAAAAACAAGACCTTATACAGCTATGTCGACGCAAATATAAAAAGGTTATAGCTCTTTGAATGAGGCTATGGAAAAATTTAAAAAATTGCTTGGTCATTAAGGTCTAAACTAGGCTGGTCATTAAGGGGTTAAATTATTTGGTGTTATTAGTGTTGATTGGTTAATTTAAATGCTGTTTTTAGGTGTTTGGTTGTTGGTTTCTCTCCCCCCCCCCTTTTTTTTGTTTCAGGTGATACTTACCTTTGGCTTCTGGAAGTTTGCATTAATCTGCCCATCAACTGGAGTCTTCACAGAATTGGTAGCTGTGTGAGCGGCGGGAAAAATGTTGTTATTAAATATTCTGCCCAGCACCAGGAGTGGAATGGGATAGGCAGCTCAGTTCTTTCGGTGGGAAGATATTCCTTTATAAAGCCACGGTCTTTGGGATCCGGTGACAGTTCCTGCCCGTTCCTGCAACCAGCACCCACCCGCCCGCCTTCCCCAAGAATTTTATTTTCTCCCTGGCTGTCACAATTTTTTATTAGAGGGGTTTTTTGTCGCCCAGGTGGGTGGACTGATTGATTAAAAATGGTTGATTCATTATATGTGGTTTTTATTATACTGGTTTTAAGTATTTTGGTTTTTAAAGTATTTATTATTATTGATTATATTTGGTAACCCTTAATAAAAACATTGCGGCCTTTTCATCCACACATCTGTTTTCTGTGTCTTAATTATTATATATAGTATATTTGAATTGTGCCTTGTACCTTCATGTTTGCTGCTTGTAACCTCTAGCAGTCGGATGGAGTAACTCACATTAGTGACATGCCTGCTTCAACGATTGTCTACGCAACTGTACGGGAGTAGATAGATGAGGTTGCAGCCGGCAGAAGTAACCATTAATAAGTCAGACAGCTACTGACAGCCACTACCTTCCACATCACTCCCACCGCTACACGGAAGCAGATGAAAGAGATGCACTGCATATCCATATATTTTCCAGACAGTGGCAGCTATTTTCCGGGGGATCACTGAGTAGAATGCCTCGTATCGAGAATGAAGGTGAAGCATAAAGCTTCAAGTGGCATGAAGTGGCAAACTACAAGAGGCTGGTAATCTGTGTAAAGGCTGGTAATCTGTGTAATCTGTGTATTGGGTGCTAGTCAGGTTGGCATGTGTTAAGATATATGGGAAGGCTGGTTAGCTCATACCTACCTACATTCCAAGTGTTAATTACCCTCATACTTAGGCCTCATGCACACTTCAGTTTTTTCCTTCAGGGTGCTATCCGTTTTTGTCACTGATAGCACCCTGAACCCATTCATTTCAATGGGGCCATGCACACCTCAGTTTTTTTGACGGTCCGTTGCTCCTTTCCGATCCAAAGTAGAGCATGTCCTACTTTGGTCCGGGATTCCGTGACCGTGAGGCCCATGCAAGTCAATGGGGCCGTCAAAAAAACTGAAGGCACACGGAAGGCATCCGTGTGCCGTCCGTGTGTGACGGAGCAATATCAATAACTGATCAATAACTGATAGAGAAAAGAGGCTGCTGATTAAAAATAAAATAAAAAGCCTTTCATACGTACCCGGTCATTGTCTTGGTGACGAGTCCCTCTTCTTCCTCCAGTCCGACCTTCTTTTGTGACGCGGCAGCCTGTGATTGGCTGCCGAGGCCGCGGCAGCCTGTGATTGGCTGCAGCGGCGACATGGATTGAACGTCATCGCTGGAGGCCGGACAGGAGGAATGTAAGTATGAACTTATTTATTTTTTATTATTACATTAAAATTGTATTTTCCGCGCGCCGAGCATGGTACTGTCACCCTGGACAGTACCATGCTCGGCGCACAGAAACGGAAACACGGAGTGCACACGGGAGTGCACACGGAAACCACACGGCCGCTAAAACGGGTTCACGGACCCGTCAAAAGCGGCAGTGAAAACGGTGACGTAAGTGTGCACGAGGCCTTATCCTTATCCTCAGAGTGTTAATTACAACTTTTAAGTACAATTTACTGCTGGAAAAAAAAAAAAGCTGACAATTATATAGCTAGTATTTGATACTGAGAGCTCTATATCACCGTGGGTTTGTTCTCTCTGAGTGAGCTCCTTTAACTCTGCTATATATGAAACTACGGTGGGCATTGCTATATTACAGCCTCTTCCGAACTGAAACGTGCAAAGAGGAATGTGAAGTAAGGTGGAGCTGACCCACACACACACACACACACACACACACACACACACACACACACACACACACACACACACACATTAAAAAGGCTCTGTCACCACATTATAAGTGCTATACCTAAATGCAGAACACCAAAAATCCCCCAATAAATGTAATGAGAATAAACCCTTCTTGGTGTATGATGTGTAGAGGGGGAAGGGCATATGAGCCCACGATAAACATGGTAGTAACGGAGTAAAAATCCGCTATACTAAACAAACAACCTAAAAATCGGAGTCTGACACACCAAAAATCTGGGGCTGGGGGGTGTGACGCCAGACAGTGCTGTCCTTGATATGGGTAAGTTGTTCTAGTGCACTGTGCAGAGATAACATCAAGTATATATATTGTTATACCCACCATTGAACAATGCCATATTTATGTACATACACATTGATTGTCCTCTTGATTGCTTGGTTGCTGTCATTATACTTCCATTTAGGGGGGATTCACACGAGTGTGTATTCGGTCCGTGCGGGCCGTGTGGTTTTCACGCGGCACGCATGGACCAATACAAGTCTATGGGGCAGTACAGACAGTCCGTGCTTTTTGCGCAGCGTTTGTCTGCTGCGCAAAAAGCGTGACAGGTTCAACAACTCTTCGTATTTCGCGCATCACGCACCCATTGAAGTCAATGGGTGCGTGAAAACTACGCAGGTTGCACGGAAGCACTTCCGTGCGAACCGACTGAAACAGCGCACCAGCTGTCAAAAGGATGAATGTAAACAGAAAAGCACCACGTGCTTTTCTGTTTCCGACCATCCAAACGGAGTGTCTTTGCGATGAGCGAAGCCGCACAAGCGAACCGAACTTCACCGGGTTCGGCCGAACTCGTTTTGGCCGAACCCGGCAAAAAAATTATCGGTACGCGACGTCAGGAGATAGTCACTGTCCATGGTGCTGAAAGAGTTAAACTGTTTCAGCACCATGGACAGTGACTTCCGATCCCAATATACATGAACCTGTAGAAAAATAAACGAAGTTCTGACTTACCGCTAACTCCCGGCTTCTTCCTCCAGTCTGACCTCCCGGGATTTCAATTCAGTCCAAGTGACAGCTCCAGCCAATCACAGGCCAAGCACAGACAGCAGCGGTCACATGGACTGGCGCGTAATCCAGGGAGGTGGGGCCCGATGTCGTGAGGCGCGTCACCAAGGACGCGTCACCAAGGACGCGTCACCAAGGCAACGGCCGGGAAGTTCTCGGTAAGTACGAACTTTTTCTTTTTTTTCAACAGGTTTTTCGATAGGATGTGTTCGGCATTCACTGTCGAGGGTGCTGAAAGAGTTAGCTCTTTCAGCACCTTGGACAGTGACGGCCGTCGACTAGCCTCATCTCTATGATGGCGGCTGCGCGAAAATCACGCAGCCGCGCATCAGACACGGATGACACACGCAGCTGTCAAATGGTTTTTGCGCGCGCAAAACGCAGCGTTGTTTGCGCGCGCAAAAACGCAACGTCCGTCTGTATCTGCCCTTATGGTTTCATGGTTTTATGCTATATTGGGGGAGTAGGTTCCCTATGTCACTGTTTGGTATCCATCTGTACTGTGGTAATCATCTCTATGCTTTTAATTTACTTGTTTGTTGTTTTATTGTTATTCAATAATACATTTATACCTTTTTAATCGATTTTTAGGGTGTGTTTTTTGTTTTTTTTACCACATTATAAGTGGCCTATCTCCTACATAATGTGATCGGCGCTGTAATGTAGATTCCAGCAGTGTTTTTTTATTTAGAAAAACGATCATTTTTGACGGTGTTATGACCTAGTTTAGATTTATGCTAATGACTTTCTTAAAGAACAATTGGGCGTGTTTTACTTTTTGACCAAGTGGGCATTGTGGAGAGAAGTGTATGACGCTGACCAATCAGTGACCAATCAGCGTCATACACTTCTCCCCATTCATTTACACAGCACATAGTGATATAGCTACACTACCGTTCAAAAATTTAGGGTCACTTAGAAATTTCCTTATTTTTGAAAGAAAAGCAGTTTTTTTTCAATGAAGATAACATTAAATTAATCAGAAATACACTCTATACATTGTTAATGTGCTAAATGACTATTCTAGCTGCAAACGTCTGGTTTTTAATGCAATATCTACATAGGTGTATAGAAGCCCATTTCCAGCAACCATCACTCCAGTGTGCTAATGGTACATTGTGTTTGCTAACTGTGTTAGAAGGCTAATGGATGATTAGAAAACACTTGAAAACCCTTGTGCAATTATGTTAGCACCGGTGTAAACAGTTTTGCTGTTTAGAGGAGCTATAAAACTGACCTTCCTTTGAGCTAGTTGAGAATCTGGAGCATTACATTTGTGGGTTCGATTAAACTCTCAAAATGGCTAGAAAAAGAGAGCTTTCATGTCAAACTCGACAGTCTATTCTTGTTCTTAGAAATGAAGTCTATTCCATGCGAGAAACTGCCAAGAAACTGAAGATTTCCTACAACGGTGTGTACTACTCCCTTCAGAGGACAGCACAAACAGGCTCTAACCAGAGTAGAAAGAGAAGTGGGAGACCCCGCTGCACAACTGAGCAACAAGACAAGTACATTAGAGTCTCTAGTTTGAGAAATAGACGCCTCACAGGTCCTCAACTGGCAGCTTCATTAAATAGTACCCGCAAAACGCCAGTGTCAACGTCTACAGTGAAGAGGCGACTCCGGGATGCTGGCCTTCAGGGCAGAGTGGCAAAGAAAAAGCCATATCTGAGACTGGCTAATAAAAGGAAAAGATTAATATGGCCAAAAGCACACAGACATTGGACAGAGGAAGATTGGAAAAAAGTGTTATGGACAGACGAATCGAAGTTTGAGGTGTTTGGATCACACAGGAGAACATTTGTGAGACGCAGAACAACTGAAAAGATGCTGGAAGAGTGCCTGACGCCATCTGTCAAACATGGTGGAGGTAATGTGATGGTCTGGGGTTGCTTTGGTGCTGGTAAAGTGGGAGATTTGTACAAGGTAAAAGGGATTTTGAATAAGGAAGGCTATCACTCCATTTTGCAATGCCATGCCATACCCTGTGGACAGCGCTTGATTGGAGCCAATTTCATCCTACAACAGGACAATGACCCAAAGCACACCTCCAAATTATGCAAGAACTATTTAGGGAAGAAGCAGGCAGCTGGTATTCTATCTGTAATGGAGTGGTCAGCGCAGTCACCAGATCTCAACCCCATAGAGCTGTTGTGGGAGCAGCTTGACCGTATGGTATGCAAGAAGTGCCCATCAAGCCAATCCAACTTGTGGGAGGGGCTTCTGGAAGCATGGGGTGAAATTTCTCTTGATTACCTCAGCAAATTAACAGCTAGAATGCCAAAGGTCTGCAATGCTGTAATTGCTGCAAATGGAGCATTCTTTGACGAAAGCAAAGTTTGAAGGAGAAAATTATTATTTCAAATAAAAATCATTATTTCTAACCTTGTCAATGTCTTGACTATATTTTCTAGTCATTTTGCAACTCATTTGATAAATATAAGTGTGAGTTTTCATGGAAAACACAAAATTGTCTGGGTGACCCCAAACTTTTGAACGGTAGTGTATATCACTATGTGCAGCCACATACACAAACATTAACGTTACTGCAGTGTCCTGACAGGGAATATACATTACCTCCAGCCAGGTGGGGATGTCTAATCAGAATCCTGACACTTTGCTAACGTTTCTGTGAGATTTACAGCAGGGCAAGCGTAATCTCGTGAGATTACGCTGTAAACTGTAATTTAAAATGAGATTACCCTTGCCTTGCTGTAAATCTCACTTGTCAAACGAAGTCACATTTTAAAAACAAGTCAGCTGCTAATACTGTAGCGGAATCTGCCATTTCAACTACAGGTATCCCACAATAGTAACCTATCCAAAGTACAAAACCCTCAGTTCATCTTGGGTAATAGTATGGGGGAAGAAAAACACAAGGTCTACAAGGAAGATGACAGACTATTATCTGGGAGAAGGTGCATCTCAAGCCAGCGATACTTCGTCTGCATCGCCAGATAGACAATTACAAAAACCTACTAAGCCCTTCTAACACAACACCACTAAAACAAGCTGCTGATGGGAACCCCACAGAGGCACTCATGGAAAGGCTATTTGAAAAATTCAGGATAACATTACAGCAGGACTTCAAGGATATAATCCAGGACATGAAGTGGGACATTACAGGCTTAGGTGATCGCACCACTAGACTTGAGGAACAAACTACTACAATAACAAAAAACTACAACGCCCCCTTAGATCATACATGTCATCTAGAAAAAGAACTGGAGTCCTGTAAAATGAAACTAATGGATCTAGAGGATAGATCCCGGCGTAATAACGTACGCATATGTGGAATATCGGAATCAGGTAAAGATGATCAGTTGGTCAGATTCATATGGGAGCTTATGTTAGCAGTCCTCCCAGAGTCCACCTAGATTTAAAAAATAGAACGGGCCCACAGATTACGGAAATCTAATAGAGCTCCAAATGAGGCACCCAGAGATATTATTGTGAGGATTCAATTCTTTCACATTAATCCGATAGTGACCGGCCCATAGTCTTTTTACGTCGGTCACTAACGGGCCTTATTCCGATGCCATAGACTTTTTACGTCGCGGCATCGGAATAAGTAAACAGAGCAGGGAGCTGTCAAATCTCCCTGCTCTCAGCAGCCAGAGGTAGCTGAGGACTGGGGGCGTCCCTGCTCGACCGGGTGATATCGATATTAGTATCGGTCTCACCCGTTAAACCCCTCAGATGAGGTGCTCAATAGCGAGCACCGCATCTGAGTGGTTTTGGAGAGAGGGAGTGTCTGTGTCTCCCATGGCAGCCGGGGGCCTAATAAAGGCCCCCAGGTCTGCCTGTAATGAATGCAAATACATATATATAATTTTGACTATGTGATCTTCTGTTTTTTTTTTTATATAATCTATCTCTCACTGGTAAAATTAACCTAGCCTAAAAATTCTAGACTGTTCATGTCTTTGACAGTGGGCAAACTTACAAAATCAGCAAGGGATCAAATACTTATTTCCTTCACTGTATATATGTCATAGATGTATATATAGACGTGTTGGTGGTTTGTGATGATGCTAATTACATTGATTGGGATGGAACAGCAAAGAAAAAACCGCCAAAACACTGAGGCGGGTCAGGGTTCAAAGGTGTAAGGTGGAGACATGCGTTATATAAACAGCGTGAAAAAACAATGTACAAAAACGATCAAATAGTCATATAGATATGCAATTTATTGGATAGGGGCCTTCCTGTATCCATATTTAACAGTTTTTTGTTTCTCCCTAGCAGGGGTATTTAAATTTCGTTTCGGCATCTTCTTGTGAAAGATCCTATTAGTGTTTTCATTATCACCTTCCTTTTGGAGTGTCATGGTTCTTCTCTACCCTGGGGAATACTATTTGACTTTTATCTATACTTTATATGATTTTTCGTTTCTCTCTGGCAGGGATGTTATGATTTTGTATTGGTATCTTATTCTGAAAATTCTAATTAATGTTTTCACTATAAATTTCATTTTGGAGTGTCATGGTTCTTCTCTCTGTCGGGATCCCAGCTTTTACTTGTATCATTTTACATTCTGCCTTTATTGCCTCTTTCCATGCGAAAAATCTCTTCTGTGGGGAATTAACATTTAATGAGAAAGCACACAGTCGCATGCTATCTCAGACAAAATTGCTCAGTGTGAAAGTGACCGCCAGACGTACAACGCAAGGTAAACAGGGATGCCAGAGAAGTCGGAGTAAGGTGGGGGAGAGAGAGAGAGGAGACGAAAGACAAAGCGGACAAAAGAGAGAGGGAAAAATATAAATAAATAAATAAAAAATAAAATAAAAAATACACATACACACACATAAAATATATATACAGATCCCAAAAAATTAATTCTAATATATACCATCCTACATGCTATCCTATGAGGATTACTCTGCTCCTTGTCATGGAATAGAGTGTCCTCGCAGTGCCCATATATTGCTGGGCTCATGATTTCAGGTGGGTGCCCATTGGGTGGAGATGGCATGGTTTCATTGAATAACTAATGCTCTACTGCGAGACTACCCGCTCTTTTAATGACACGGTAAACAGAAAGAATCGAAAAAGGGAAAAAAACAAACAAACAAAAAACAAAAGGGAACAAAAAGTATGGGCATACAAAAGAAGAGAACGTAAGGGTATATTCACACGACCCACCAATTAAAAAAACAGCTGAAACCCAGGAACTGCCCTCCCTTGAAAACAGCTCCGCATTTCCAGACGTCCCTCAGTAAGCATGTGAACACTCCCCTGTGGTACTTGTGCATCACATCCCCAGAAAAAAAAACACCAGTCTTTAGTCCTAAACTTTTTGTGGTTAAACGTTCAGACGTTCCAGGAGCTCACTCTTCGACCCATATACGGTGAGAAAGAGGAGGGGAGGAAATAAAAAAAGGAGGGAATAGAATGCCACATAGAAGTCAAGTCCTTTCAGACTTGCTGCCAATCCTGAGGGGTTGTAATTAGATATTTGGGTGCTTTTGAAGTCTGAGAAACTTCTGCCAAGAGCCCCCAGGTGACGCATTGAGCCCTTGCTGTATTTACATCCGAATAGGTAAACATATTGCCATCTTTAGTCACAATCAAACGTACAGGGAAGCCCCATCGGTAGCGAATATTATGTGCCTGCAAAGCGTGTGTAACTTCCCTATATTCACGCCTTTTAATAGCAGGACAGATATCCTGCAATGCAGTTATACCTTTATAACGCCGGTCCGGCGTTGAAACGCGTTGCAGTCCATCCATTATTTTATCTTTTTAATGTTCATTAGCTTTTTATCTGAAAAAAATGGGTCTGTAGTGAACGAACAACTAGCTACACGGAAGCGCCCGATACAAGGAGCTTTTTTCTCTATATCCCAAAACACAAGTTTAAAGACCACGTCGAGGAAACTCCAGGCTTGGAGGCTTCCACCGTGGGTCCGCTCCCGAGGCTTGCACAGTGTACCGGAAAGTTTACCAGATGAGCAATTAAGTCAAGTTGTGCTGATGATCCTGCACAACCAAACCAGGTGAGTCGATTACAACTTCACCGTAAGAATAGATTTCAAAAGCCAATACAATATCACCCCAGAGGAGCGCCATTTCTCCCTCTTTTTTATACCCTTTTCCATGTAACTTTCTCAGGACGGCTTAGCACGCACTCACGAATAGATTTTTTTTCTTATAAATTCTGTATTGTTTCATAGTAATTGCAATTCACAGATACTGAACAAGGTGTGGTCACACCATGCGCCAATAATTCTGACATGGGAGTGTGGTATGAGGGTCAATCCCAGATTACAATGGAGAACTAAATTTGACTTGCTAGCCCAAGAGGAGGTCCGAGAAAGTATTGATAAAGCCCTGCAGGAGTATTTTAAACTCAACGATAGGGAAGAGACATCAGAACATATTTTGTGGTGTGCTCATAAAACCGTAATCAGAGGGCATTGTATTGGCCTTGCTCATCAACTTAAGAAAAAAAGACAGGCAAAATTTGAGGAGTTAAGTGTTGAGCTGCAGCAACTGGAAAAGGAACACAAAGAGAACTCTCTCCCAGATATTTTGATGGATATGGATTTTGTGAGATCACAAATCCGTTCATTGTTTTTGGAAGAATATAGCTCTGCTCTTTGGAAGGATCAGGTTAAAATGTACCACATGGGAGATAAAGTGGGGAAAACCCTAAGTAACAGATTGAAACAACGAAACTTGAGAAATAGGATAGACTATCTAGAAGATCCTAAAGCAGGAAACCATTTCCCTCCGCATGATATTGTGTATACCTTTGCGTATATCTTTGCGGCGTATTATCAAAGGTTGTATAACCCGAATGAAGATGAAACTGTTTAATCCTTCAGAGGAACAGATAAATAGTTTCTTAGACTCTGTTGCACTTAAACGCCTGACACTAGAACAGTTAAAAATGTTGAGCCTGCCGATCATTTTGGAAGAGGTCAAAAAGAGTATTACTACTTTAAAAAGGGGCAAAGCACCAGGCCCTGATGGGTTGATCAATGAATATTATATATATATATAACAAAGATATATTGGCGCCCTCTTTACTTAAAATATATATCATAGTTGGGTACCAGACCCCATTTCCAAATGAAATGTCGGAGGGCTCAATAGTGTCAATACCAAAAGAAGGGACAAAAAGGCAACCATCCAGGTGATTTTAGGCCAATATCACTGCTTAATGGCGATTTGAAAATATTTTCTAATATTCCAGCCGCAAGATTGAGGAAAGTAATCTGCACATTGGTATCAACTGATCAGATGGGCTTCATTCTGGGCAGGCAAACAAGAGATGCTATCAGGAGGGTGATCAGGCTGATCCAGATTGTAAAGCAGAGGGGCTGCCCCGGTGCACTACCATCAATTGATGCAGAGAAAGCGTTCGACAGGGTGCACTGGGGTTTTCTCAAAGCGGTTCTGCGAAAATTGGGGTTTTCAGGTATGTTCCTGTACACAATCTTAGCCCTTTACACGTTACCAAGTGCAAGAGTTTATTACAACGGCTTTGCCTCTAATAAATTTGGGATATCTAATGGTACTAGGCAAGGGTGTCCTATCTCCCCATTAATATATGATCTGATGGTTGAACCTCTAGTGCAATCCTTAAAAGATGAAGAACACATTATAGGGGTTAAAGTAGCAGAGGATAGTCATCTAACAACCCTTTACGCAGGTGATATTATTCTTATTTGTGAGGACCCGGAGATCTCATTGAGACATATTAAAGGAATTCTGGCCGAGTACTCTAAGGTTTCTTTCTATAGATTAAATGAAACTAAATCACAGTTGCTGCCACTCAACATACCCTCTTTAATGGAAGTACAATTGAAATCTCTATACTCTTTAAAGTGGGTAAGCACTGGAATTTCTTATCTGGGAGTTACGATAGCCCCAGATATAAGAAATATAGTTAGGCAAAACCAGTCTGGGTTGGTGAACAGGGTCAAAGAGATACTTCAAAAACTATCAAGAGTTAACCTCTCTTGGGTCGCTAGGATAAACGCATATAAAATGTCTGTGCTACCCATTATATTATATACATTTCGGTGTATTCCGCTGAAGTTCACTTGTAAATTTGTGGACGAGCTACGCCATCTAATGCTGCATTTTATATGGGGTGGGGGAAGAGGTAAAGTACGCATCACAGATAGAATCATGACTCTTCCACTAAAGGAAGGGGGAATGGGACTCCCTGATCTGCACGCCTACTACTTGGCCACACGTGTAGAGACACTGAGGTTTTGGTGGGTAGAAGAAACATCAATGCCATGGGTTCAGTTGGAGGCAGATCTAGGTACCCCGACAAACAAGCTCGTAGGAGATCTTCTGAAAAAGTGGACACGATTTCATAAAATCGAAGGTAAGGCATTAGTCCGCATAAAACAATCAGATTTTAGGATCTCATGCTTTGAACAGATTATCCCAGATTGGAATTCAAGGTGTTGGCAGAAGAAAGGGCTTTATACCTTGAACGACCTAATAGACGACAGTGGACTCGTAAGCTTTGAAAAGATTAAGATAAAACATGCCTTAGACACCTGGGCCATCTTTTCATATATCCAGCTGAAAAATACTATAAGAAGGTTTGGCCTATTGGGGAAAATAGAGCACTTAGTTAATGCTCCCTCCCAAACCATTAGATACATGAGAGGAACAAGCAACAAGATGAAAGGTTTGTCCTTGATTTATAAAGATCTTATCTCTTCAAGAGAGAGAGAGGTAAATTAAAATATATGCAAGAGTGGGAAAAAGATCTTGAATCCAAATTTTTGATGGCTCAGTGGGAAAAGGCAATAAAATGGCCTTTGGAGCACTCATCCTGTATAAGTCAGGTGGAGGTTACTAAGAAAATACAGATAAGGCTTCAATTCCATCCAGCAAAGATAGCAAAATTTGATCGCCGGTTCACAAATCATTGTTGGAGAGGATGTGGTGAGGTGGGAGATTTGCTCCACATGTGGTGGAAGTGTGACAGAATCAAGTAATTCTGGGCAGAGGTCTTTGACCTGATACAGATAGCCACATCACAGTTGATAACTCCGAGCTCCGAAACTGCCTTGTTTAATATAAATCTGGAAATGGTGAATAGGGAGGCCAGATGGGTGATCTCCCGAATCTTAGATGCTGCCCGAAGCTTAATCTTATATGGTTGGAAATCCCCTAATATCCCCAAAATTATGGAAGTCAGAGATAAAGTGAATATATACCTGAGATATGAGTATGGAGTTGGGATCAAAAACGAAACTAAGAAGGAAACCTTCCACCAGAGATGGGACACATGCGTGACAGACCCAAGTCTATTTAGGGGATATGCTCTATGGTAGTCCATGGGATGGGCTGAGAGGAGGTTTTTGAGGGTTGTGAGAGGGAGTAATATCAACTCTTTTTTCTCTGTTTTATTTTTTATTTTATGTGTTTTTTTTATTATTTATTTACTTTCTCTCTCCTCCTTGTTCTCTTTTTCTTTACTTTTCTATTTTTTTTTATTATTTTTTTTTTTATTTGTTTCTTTTTTATTTTTGGTTGAGTCGTTTGGGTGTGAGGTGCGTCGACAAAGGGTGGGTCTCTGTGTGGATGCCTACCACAGATATGTTGATGTCCTTGAGTGTTACCTTTTTGGATTGTTTGTTTTTGTAAAAGAATAAAATTAAAAAAATTAAAAAAAAATAAGAGAAAAGTGAAAGCCTAAAAATTCATTCACTACTTCCCAACAGTCTCTGAAAAACAACTCAACGGGACACTGAAAGAGTAAAACATTTAATTAAATGAGTTGTTGTGAAAGAGCACCATGAGTATTTGAGTAAATTTTTCACAGCATTGGCCCACAGTTGCAGGGCTCTGAGGTCAAATAGTAAAACAACCCCCCAAAAAGTGACCCCAATTTGGAAACTGTATTTTACTAGAAATTAATGCGCAGTGGATTTTCCACTTATATGCCATTTTAGTGCACAATATGTTGTGCCACTGAAGGCAAATACCTCATAAAGTGTTAAGTGGGTTCTCCCTGGTATGGGAATGCCATATATGTGGATGTAAACTGCTGTTTGGGCACGTTGTAGTGTTCAGAAAGGAGGGAGCGCCATTTGGCCTTTGGAGCACAGATTTAGGTTGTGTTCACATCAACGTTGTCTTTCCGTTGAGGGGTTCCATCGGAGGTTTCCGTCGGGGGAACCCCTCAATGGAAAGGCAAACGGAAATCTTAGCTTTCTGTTTGTACCACCATTGATCTCAATAGTGACGGAAACTTTGCTAATGGTTTCCGTTTGTCACCGTTGTGACAGGGTTCTGTTGTTTTGACGGAATTAATAGCGCAGTTGACTGCATAATAAGGGCATGACCACACGTGGCGGATTTCCTCCGCAACTGTCCGCATCAATGCCGCACAGAATCTGCGTTGCAGATTCTGCTGCGGATCTGCACAAAATGTGCAGTAAATTGATGCGGACTAGCTGCTGCGGACTGCGGTAAAAGTACTTCCCTTCTCTCTATCAGTGCAGGATAGAGAGAAGGGACAGCACTTTCCCTTGTGAAAGTCAAAGAAATTCATACTTACCGCCCGTTGTCTTGGTGACGCGTCCCTCCTTCGGCATCCAGCCCGATCTCCCTGGATGACGCGGCAGTCCATGTGACCGCTGCAGCCTGTTATTAGCCTGTGATTGGCTGCAGCCGTCACTTAGACTGAAACGTCATCCTGGGAGGCCGGACTGGAGACAGAAGCAGGGAGTTCTCGGTAAGTATGAACTTCATTTTTTTTTTACAGATAGATGTATATTGGGATCGGTAGTCACTGTCCCGGGTGCAGAAACAGTTACTGCCGATCGCTTAACTCTTTCAGCACCCTGGACAGTGACTATTTACTGACGTCTCCTAGCAACGCTCCCGTCATTACGGGAGCCCCATTGACTTCCTCAGTCTGGCTGTAGACCTAGAAATACATAGGTCCAGCCAGAATGAAGAAATGTCAAGTTAAAAAAGCAAGACGGATCCGCAGCACACATAACATGTGCATGACAGCTACGGACTTCATTGCAGAAATTATAATCTCCATTGAAGTCAATGGAGAAATTCCGCCATGAGTCCGCCACTGCTCCGCAACAGACAGAGCATGCTGCGGACACCAAATTCCGCTCCGCAGCCTATGCTCCGCAGCGGAATTTTACGCCTCGTCTAAACGAACACTGCTAAATTAAAGTGTAAGTCAATGGACAAACGGCTCCGCTGCGGATTAACGCTGCGGAGTGTCCGCAGCGAATTTAAGTGAAATTCCGCCACGTAAATAAATAATAATCTATATATCGATATGTGGCCAGTGTCGCACTTATAAATCCTTTTTGGAATGCTCTGCACATTTTGTGTCGCCATTTTCTGAGAGCCAGAACTTTTAAAAAAAAAAATTCCAACAGATCTGTGTTAGGGAATATTTGTTGCAGGACAATCTGTAGTTTTCGTTGGTACCATTTTGGGGTGCATTCGATTTTCTTTTTCACTTTTTATTAAATTTTATTCAGGTTTTTTTTTTCTTACAGTGTGCTATAAAGTGGGCTATAAATTACAATTTTACTTTATTCTGCGAGTTGATATGGCAATACCATATATATATATATATATATATATATATATATATATATATATATATATATATATATTTATTTACGTTTTGCAGCGTTTGCACAATAAAATGACTTATTTTTTGTGTCACCATATTCTGAGAGCCATAACGTTTATATTTTTCAGTCAAAAAAGCTGAGTAAGGGCTTGTTTTGTTTCTTGTAAGGGCACGCTATTTTGGCATTGTTTTTGCGGTGTTCACCGTGCGGAAAAAATAACATTATAGTTTTACCAAATATGTGTAGTTTTTTTAATGGTTTCTTTTTTTTCCTATAATAAAAGACATATAGGAAAAAAGGCAGAATTTGTATTTTTAACTTATAACTTTTATTTTTACAACATTTTTATAACTTTTTTTTTTGTACTACTAGGGGACTTGTAGACCTGCAACACTGATCTCAGCTATAATACATCACACTACCTACCACACTGACAGAAAGCCTACCAGGACCTGCTGGAGGCGGATCCTCATAGGCTTTCATACATGGCAGTCCCGGAGGCCATTGTCAGGCCTCCGGTTGCCATGCCATCCATCAGCACCCCCCACAATCGCATCGTGGGGGTGACGATCTGCTACAAACCCTTCAAATGCCGCGATCACTATCAATTGCGACATCTAAGGGGTTAATTGCCAAAATCACTGGTGTTTCACTACTGGCCGGCAACAGGGGAGTTTCAGCTGTCGGGGAGAGCTGAGCTCCCAGTTCCCGTACACTGTTATGACAGTGCTCACCAGAAACGTCTCAATAACTTTACATCCTGGTGCGGGGAGTAACCCCGCCAGGACGTACAGCTGCATCCTCATGCAGGTAGCGGTTAAGTGTGGGAGGTGATAGCAAGCCTCAGAGAATTTGTTCACCTATAGGTTCATAGACAAAGCTAAAGAGGACATATATAAAAACAAGAACAGATGACAATAGCAGCACATTGGCCTACATTTGTTAGACAGCACAAACTTAGACTAGGCAGTCACGAAAAATGCTCCAAATTTATCACAGCGGTGCATGCTGCGTGATCACTTGCATGACCTGTTATACACTTTTGTCTCCCTTATGCCGCCTTTGATTTGGCTTATTTTGCGCCAGAATTTTGTGCCTTTTTTTGGGCACATGTTAAGTCATGACCCCTTTCCACTAAGCCACGCCCCTTTCACGCTAAGCCACATCACTTTATTAGACACTTTTAAAAAGCGTCTAGTGAAGTGCAAACATCAAAATTTCAACAATATTTGAAGTCCAGACCCATACACAGTAGTAAATCTGCCCTATTGTTGAAACAATTTGTCTATCTAAATGAGAAAATTGAAAGCTGTAGCCCAGGCCTTCCGAGTATACTGGATATAGTGGAACAGCCCTAGATTGCTCACAATGTGCTGCTGTCCTGGGTGGTATGTTTTTGTCCCAATAAAAATCTTCTGTCTGAACAGGAAGTTACACGTCAGAGGCTGCCGACATGTAACGTGTAGGCATTTCATATGAAATATTCTCTTGTATTAGTCTCCTTTGAGATGTTCCAAGCATCAATGACGTTAACTCCAGTTGGGGTTTGTCGAGCTAAAAATATCTCTGGCTCTTACATAAAACACAAAACAAAAAACATTTTTACCACACCTAGTATGATATTTACTCAGCCACTCTCTTGTTAATCTTGGTTACTGCACCAAAGCTAACACATAATAATATGTCTACAATGTTCCATCAGGTCTTTATGAGTAAAAGGTGATTACTTTGGTTCTCTCAACTCTGTTTTAGGAAATGTAGGATCCCTTGTATGGTTATTTTATATACAGCCTTCCATTTATCTTATATTATTTATACTGTAAAACAAGTCTGACGTGTTTGTCCTCTATTCTTCTCTTCATTACATCAGGAATGCATGAACTTAAATGGGACCATTATATCCCCAGGGGAGGCACCAACCCTTTTGTGACTAAATATTTTTAAAAGTTGAATGGGCTGGAGTGAGACAAACAACGTCTACCCATGTCTTACACCACTAATACTAAATCCTAATACGATATCTCATTATGGATCTGCACATAAAACTGGGGCTCCTGCTGCTGGGGGCCTCATCTGCATTAGCAGGTAAAGCAATTTATCTTTTCTCAAAATTATTTCCATTTTAATGTCCATTGAGCCAGTTTGTTTTTAGAGTATATTGCACCTTGTGTATGGAGGCAGGTGTTGGCTTTGGGAAATTCTTCAATGTAAAATGTACTGAGTCTTGATAGTGCCTGCTGTAGCCACTTATATTTTTCAAATGTTTTTTTGAAGATTTCCCACCGTTTTTTCGCTATTTCAATAAATCCGCAAAATATTTGTAGAGGTCGGCAATAAAACGTTATTATTTGTCATGTGGGCATTTTAGTTTTTATATTTTTACTATACTGTATTGAAAGGTGATCTTCGGAACAGAACTATATAATTATAGTGACTACAGGATTTGATCAGACTTTGTCATTTATTATTTATAGCCTTTTTGGTCCCCCAGAAAATATTTTTTAGGTGCTGTCCACACATAGCGTTCAGTTCAATAAACTTTATTTGTCCTCTACCAGGGAAGATCTTTAATAATTCTCACAATTACAATTTTTTTATATTGTTCTTGGTAATCTGCTTGTCACTAGACACGGGTTACATAATTAAATGGGAGTCAATATACATTTGCTGAAAAACATGTGGAATAAAATATTTTGCAACACTAAACAAATAATTCAACATGTAAAAACAGGGAGAGAAAATAAGAAAAAAAGTCCAGAATTTGTTTGCTTTTGTTTTCATGAAATGACTTTTTAACTACAATCTATACTAATAAGTAAGAGCTAATTGGTTATGTGTGAATTATCTTACATTTTGATAGCCCATCGCTGGATCTGCTCCACTGTTTGCTTCTGATAACGTTGTCTACTGCTCAATTTTATTGACCTTGCTGTGGTCATTAACATGTCAGATCCCTTACCTACCAGTTGATCATATAGAACTCTGGTGGGCCAATCTGACCCTGCACATAAATTATATGAATTACATATTATTGATTAATTGTGTTCTTTTACAGAGGTTCGATTTTATGTCCCTCAAGTTACAATGAAGTCAGTTTTAGGGAGACTGACGAATAACAGTTTTGCACTCGACGAACCTCAGTGCATCTTTCACCAGTATAACACAACTGAAGTGTGGTTGGTTATTGCACTGGATAAGGGTATGTGAATATATTATTATACTGTATTCTTGACTAGTCATATATAAAGTTAATTAATGAGCTGATATTGTAGTGTTCATTTTTTTTTACAAGCAGTCAACTTTATCTATGCACAGTGGTATAAGAGACGTATAATGGATTGTTCTATACTGTTTACATTTAATGCACATCAATGGTTGTTAATCAAGAATTCAATTATATATTCATAAAGTTTAATATTTTGGAACATCAAATTATTTTTCTTTTTTAATGGTTCTTAATGGAATATTTAGGTAAGGATCAAAGTACACAGCCTCAATGGCAGAGGGAAACACTGCTGCATGGCGGGACAACTCGCCTATTGATTTAGATTTAGTTTGCCCCTGCCACAACAGCATTGTCAAACTTGTGTCGTTCCATATCAATGAATGAGCCGCAATGGACTATGATGATCATGAAATAACTCTGGCTTAAGTTTTTCCCACTGATGCTTACTACAGCTTTCCTTAAGAATTACATATTCCTACAAGTCCAAGAGATAAACTTGGATATTCTAGAAAATCATATATATATATTTGGCAAGGACGTGGTGTCCGAGGCACAGTTAACCCTGCCCACAGCCTGTCCTGCAAGAAGCCTGTGAAGAAGGAGATGTGAGTGCTCAGTCTGTCTGTTGTTTGTGCCTCTGTTTGTCTGTGTGTCTCTGTGTTTGTGTGTGTATAAGTTCCCATATGTGTGTATGTGTATCTTTGTGTGTGTGTGTGTGTGTGTGTACTTGTGCCTAGATTTGTATCTGTATGTGTATATATTTCTGTGTGTTCATCTACTACATTATCTGTATTTAGAGATATCACTGTGTGTTATCTGTGGTGTTAGGACCTATTCACAAGACAGGGATTCTCGGCCATGTGACGGCCGTTTTTTGAACGGCCGTCACATGGCCGCAGTAGGAACAATAGACCCCAAATGGGGCTATTCACAGAGCCGATTTTTTGACGGCCTGGTAAACCGGGCTGTCAAAAAATAGAACATGACCTATTTTGGGCCGTTCTCCCGGCCACACAGCTCCCATAGAAGTCTATGGTGCCGTGTAAAGCACGGCTGTCACTCGGAAGTGATCCGAGTGACGGCCATGCATTCTGTCGCTCGCTCGCTCTCTTCTCCTCCTCACGGTGTGAGGTGCATGTGAGGAGGAGGCTATTTTGTTGCTCCCTATAGGAGCTGAATCCCTAATCCCCGGCCACAGCTTCGGCCGAAGCTGTGGCCAGGGATTCCGCTCCAGGAGAAGTCCCTGACTTCACTGTCCATATATGGACAGTGAAATCAGGGACTTCTCCTGTAGCATTCCCCTACTCCTGAAGCGGAATCCCCGGAGCGGTGATTTTGCTCCAGGAGAAGTCCCTGACGTCAATGTCCATATATGCACATTGAAGTCAGGGTGTTGCCATTTATGGGGGGGTGCTATCTATGGGGGGTGGCTAAGTACAATGGTGCTGTGTAGCACTACCTACAGGGGGGCTGTGTGGCATTACCTACAGGGGGGCTGTGTGGTATTAACTACAGGGAGGCTGTGTGGCACTACCTACAGGGGGCTGTGTGGCACTACCTACAAAGGGGGTATGTGTGGCACTACCTAGATGGGGGCTGTCGCAGTATCTACAGAGGGCAGTGTGTGGCATTATCTACAGAGGGCAGTGTGTGGCATTATCTACAGAGGGCATGGTGTGGCATTATCTACAGAGGCAAGTGTGTGGCAGAAAATTTACAAATGAAATTCATCCATTTTTAAAACGGACAGGGAAAAAAACAGATGCAAAACAGATCAAAATTGGTTGTTTAAAATGGAAACACAGCCCGGAACGGAAACGGAATGGATGCAAAACGGATGCAAAACGGCAGAGAAAAACTGACCAGAACGGCAGTTTTTTCGTCCGACACTCGGAACCTGTCGTGTGAATAGAGACTGAGGCTATGTTCACACGCTTAACAAAAAACGGCTGTAAATACGGAGCTGTTTTCAAGCGAAAACAGGCCCTGATTTTCAGCCGTTTTTTAAGCAGTTTTTTGCTGCGTTTTCTTGGAGCTGTTTTTCTATTGTGTCAATGAAAAATGGCTCCAAAAACGGCTCAAGAAGTGACATGCACTTCTTTTTATGAGGCATTTTTAAAAACGGCCACGTCAAAAACGCCCAGTGGGAACGGAACGCAATGTGAACGGATGTTTGGAGGCGTTCAGCCCCCGGACTTTTAGACGTTTTCGGGGCATTTACGGACCAAAAATCGGCTGAAAATAACCTGTGTGAACATACCCTTACATAGGACAGCAGGTAACATCTACATTATCTGTACTCGGAGAGTTATCACTGTGTGTTATCTCTGGTGTTACATAGGACTGCAGGTAACATCTACATTATCTGTACTCGGAGAGTTATCACTGTGTGTTATCTCTGGTGTTACATAGGACTGCAGGTAGCATCTACATTATCTGTACTCACAGAGTTATCACTGTGTTATCTGTGGTGTTACATAGGACTGCAGGTAACATCTACATTATCTGTACTCGGAGAGCTATCACTGTGTGTTATCTCTGGTGTTACATAGGACAGCAGGTAGCATCTACATTATCTGTACTCAGAGTTATCACTGTGTTATCTTTGGTGTTACCTAGGGCTGCAGCTAACATCTACTACATTATACCTTTACCCTGGGTGATTAATCTATTATTCAGCAAACGCTTCCGCATTTTTCTGCATTTTTCATAGGTTTCAAATTCTGGTAATTAGGTTTTAAAATACACTTATATTTTTTTATAATATTTTTTCAAATACCTATCATCATTCCTTTGCTAGCAAATCTGTGTAACAGGGTTTTCTATATTAGTAATAATAAAACCAAGAAAACGCAACTACTTACAGTATACCTTCAGACAAAAAAAGAAAGTCACTGCTGGACTCTCCATTTTTCCCACAATCACATAATTAACCCCTTTCCCGTATATATGGGCGTAACTGTACGCCCATTTGCGTTAAGGCACAGTCAAAATGGGCATAGAGTTACGACCACGTATAAGAAGGGGTTAAATATGTACTCGTGGGGAAAATGGAGAGTCCAGCAGGGACTTTATTTTTTTGGCTGGAAGTATACTGTAAGTCAGGGGTCTCAAGCACGCGGCCCCTGGGGCTGTCATCTGCGGCCCGCGGGACACAGAGCCGCTAGTATAGGCTCTGCTCCGAGACTCTGGAATTCCCTGACATCGCTGTCCACATATGAACAGCGATGTCTGGGGCTTCCCCAGAGCCGGAGTCCTGTGCAGAGCGCTAGTACAGACTCTGCTCCGGGGCTCTGTGGAATTCCCTGACATCTCTCTCCAGATATGGACAGTGTGTCAGGGTCTTCCCCAGAGCGGAGTCCCGGGCAGAGCGCTAGTATAGGCTCTGCTCCGGGACTCTGTGGAATTCCCTGACATCGCTGTCCATATATCGACAGTGTCTCAGGGTCTTCCCCAGAGCGGAGTCCCGGGCAGAGCGCTAGTATAGGCTTTGCTCCAGGACTCTGTGGAATTCCCTGACATCACTGTCCATACATGGACAGTGTGTCAGGGTCTTCCCCAGAGCGGAGACCCGGGCAGAGCGCTAGTATCGGCTCTGCTCCAGGACTCTGTGGAATTCCCTGACATCGGTGACCATGTTTGGACACACGATGTCTGGGGCTTACCCAGAGCCGGAGTCCCGGGCAGAGCGCTAGTATAGGCTCTGCTCTGGGACTCTGGGGAAGCCTCTGACATCGCTGTCCATACAGCGACAATGATGTCAGGTGCTTCCCCAGAGCATGAGTCCCAGTGATGCCTGGAGCACAGCTGGAGTCCCAGGAAGAGCCTACTAGCGCTCTGCCCGGGACTCCAGCCCTGGGGTTGCCCCTGACATCTCTGTCCATATATGGACAGTGATGTCAGGAGCAGAGCTGGAATCCCAGGCAGAGTGCTAGAAGCGGCTCTGCTCCGGGACTCCAGCTCTGGGCGAGCCCCTGACATCACTATGGCAACATCTGCGGAGGACACTGTGGCAGCATCTGCGGAGGAAACTGTGGCAGCATCTACGGAGGGCACTGTGGCAGCATCTATGGAGGGCACTGTGGCAGCATCTACAGAGGGCACTGTTGGAGCATCTACAGAGGGCACTGTGGCAGCATCTACAGAGGACTTTGTGGCAGCATCCACAGAGGGCACTGTGGCAGCATCCACAGAGGGCACTGTGGCACTATCTAAAAAAGGGCTGCCCAATCTTGACATGTGTGTCTGCCAAACACTGCCAACTGAGCCGCAGGACTGCATTTAGCGACACTTAAACTGGACAACTGGATTGTTGAAATAAGCACGTGGAGAATTCTCTCAAATTTTAAACCTAGCGGTATTATTATAGTAATGTAGTATTATTATTATTATTATAGTAATATAGTGTTATTGTTAGGGATCTGCCAGGTACTTCATCTAGCTACACTCCTGGGATTAATCAATCCACACCTGAGGCCAGACCTGTTCGACTGACACCTTCTCCCACCAACCAGGGTGGCAGGCTCAGGAGTGGGAGAGCCTATCGCGGCCTGGTCTCTCGGAGTTAGCTCCGCCCCTTGCCCTTTATTACCTGCCCTGTGCTCTCCCTCAGTGCTTGTAATTCTTTTGGATTCCTGGCCCCACTGCTGCTTGCTCCAGCCTGCTTCTGCCGTGCTTCTGCCTTGCTGCAGTTCTGCTTGACCTGCTTTGCTTGCCCTGGCTTGCTTCTGTCTCCGTGTCCGCTCGGGTGTACTCACTTCGTCCTGGTCCTGACTGTTCGTTCGCCGCCCCGTTTCCTCGTGGCGTTCCGTGGCTACTGCCCCTTCCCTTGCGTGTTCCCTGTTTGTCTTCCTGTGCACTTAGCCAGCGTAGGGACCGCCGCCCAGTTGTACCTCGTCGCCTAGGGCGGGTCGTTGCAAGTAGGCAGGGACAGGGCGGTGGGTAGATTAGGGCTCACTTTCCCTTCACCTCCTTCCTGCCATTACATAATTACAAGCCCTTACCTAGTCTACCATTTCTCCTACGCTGACGCTTTCATGGACCCCCTTGAGACCCTGACCCAGCAGATGCAGGGCCTCTCCCTACAGGTCCAGGCCCTGGCCCAAAGGGTCAATCAGGGTGACGCTGCTTTAGTAGTACCCCTCACCTCACCTCTAGAACCCGACCTCAAGTTACCTGACCGGTTTTCAGGGGACCGTAAGACGTTTCTCTCCTTCCGGGAGAGTTGCAGACTGTATTTCCGCCTAAAGCCCCACTCCTCAGGTTCCGAGAACCAGCGGGTGGGTATCATCATATCCCGACTCCAGGAAGGGCCCCAAGAGTGGGCCTTCTCCTTGGCTCCTGACGCCCCTGAACTTTCCTCTGTTGATCGTTTTTTCTCTGCCCTCTGACTCATTTACGACGAGACTGACAGGACTGCTTTAGCCGAGAGTCAGCTGGTGACCTTACGTCAGGGTAGAAGACCGGTTGAGGAATACTGTTCTGATTTTAGGAAGTGGTGCGTAGCTTCTCAGTGGAACGATCCGGCCCTAAGGTGCCAGTTTAGGTTAGGATTATCTGACGCCCTGAAGGATCTGCTGGTTAGCTACCCCTCGCCTGACTCCCTTGACCAGGTTATGGCCCTAGCAGTACGACTTGACCGACGTCTCAGGGAACGTCAGCTAGAACGCTTCAGTGTGCTCCCCTCTGACTTTTCTGCGATTCCCCCCGAGGTCCCGTCTCCTCGCCCCTCCACGGAGGACTCGGAGGTACCTATGCAACTCGGGGCCTCCATGTCCCCTCGACAACGTAGGGAGTTTCGCAGAATGAATGGTCTCTGCTTCTACTGTGGGGACGACAAGCATCTACTGAACACCTGTCCCAGGCGCAAGAATAAGAAGCCGGAAAACTTCCGCGCCTAAGTGATCATCGGGGAGGTCACTTGGGCGCACAGGTATTTCCCGTTAATGTGAAACGCAATAAAATTTTGCTTCCCTTTCAGGTCTCGTTTGCTGGCCGGTCTGCCACGGGCAGTGCTTTCGTGGATTCTGGCTCATCTGCTAATATCATGTCTGTGGAATTTGCTATGTCTCTAAAGATGCCTTGTATTGATTTACCTTATCCTATCCCTGTAGTAGGAATCGACTCAACACCCCTTGCTAATGGTTATTTTACTCAGCATACTCCTGTTTTTGAACTCCTGGTTGGCTCCATGCATTTGGAGCAGTGCTCTGTACTGGTGATGCAGGGATTATCGTCTGATCTGGTTTTAGGCCTTCCCTGGTTGCAGTTGCATAATCCCACATTTGATTGGAATACTGGGGATCTCACCAAATGGGGTAATGAATGTCTGATGTCATGTCTTTCTGTTAACTCTATTTCTCCCCGGGAGGAGGTAAACACACTTCCTGAGTTTGTTCAGGACTTCGCCGATGTGTTTTCTAAGGAGGCCTCCGAGGTGTTGCCCCCCCATAGAGATTACGATTGCGCTATCGATTTGGTGCCTGGTGCCAAGCTTCCTAAGGGTAGGATATTTAATCTTTCATGTCCTGAACGTGAAGCGATGAGGGTGTATATCCAAGAATGCCTGGCCAAGGGTTTCATTCGCCCCTCGACTTCTCCTGTAGGTGCTGGCTTCTTCTTCGTGGGGAAGAAGGATGGTGGTCTTAGGCCGTGCATTGATTATCGTAACCTGAATAAGGTCACCGTAAGGAACCAGTACCCACTTCCTTTGATTCCGGATCTTTTTAATCAGGTTCAGGGAGCCCAATGGTTTTCTAAGTTCGATCTACGGGGGGCATATAACCTTATCCGCATCAAAGAGGGGGATGAGTGGAAAACTGCGTTCAACACACCCGAGGGTCATTTCGAATACCTGGTCATGCCCTTTGGGTTGTGTAATGCCCCTGCTGTCTTCCAGAATTTTATTAATGAAATCCTGAGAGAGTACCTGGGTAATTTTCTTGTTGTGTACCTTGATGACATACTGGTGTTTTCCAAGGACTGGTCCTCCCACGTGGAGCATGTCAGGAAGGTGCTCCAGGTCCTTCGGGAGAATAATCTGTTTGCTAAGACTGAAAAATGTGTCTTTGGGGTACAGGAGATACCATTTTTAGGGCAAATCCTCACTCCTCATGAATTCCGCATGGACCCTGCCAAGGTTCAAGCTGTGGCGGAATGGGTCCAACCTGCCTCCCTTAAGGCGTTACAGTGTTTTTTAGGGTTCGCCAACTATTACAGGAGATTTATTGCCAACTTCTCGGTCGTCGCTAAGCCTCTTACGGACCTTACCCGCAAGGGTGCCGATGTCCTCCATTGGCCCCCTGAGGCCGTCCAGGCCTTTGAGACTCTCAAGAAGTGCTTTATCTCGGCCCCTGTGCTGATTCAGCCCAACCAAGAGGAGCCATTTATTGCGGAGGTTGACGCTTCCGAGGTGGGAGTGGGGGCCGTCCTGTCCCAGGGTACCAGCTCCCTCACCCATCTCCGCCCCTGTGCTTACTTCTCTAGGAAGTTTTCGCCCACGGAGAGTAACTATGATATTGGCAACCGCGAACTTCTAGCCATTAAATGGGCTTTTGAGGAGTGGCGGCACTTCCTGGAGGGGGCCAGACACCAGGTAACGGTCCTTACGGATCACAAGAATCTGGTTTTCCTAGAATCGGCCCGGAGGCTTAATCCTAGACAAGCTCGGTGGGCACTATTCTTTACCAGATTTAATTTCTTGGTTACCTATAGGGCTGGGTCCAAGAATATTAAGGCTGACGCTCTGTCACGTAGTTTCATGGCCAATCCTCCTTCCGAGAAGGATCCCGCTTGTATTTTACCCCCTGGTATAATCGTCTCTGCCACGGATTCTGATTTAGCTTCTGATATCGCGGCTGATCAGGGTGCAGCTCCCGGGAACGTCCCTGGGGACAAACTGTTTGTTCCCCTGCAATACCGGCTGAGGGTACTCAGGGAAAACCATGACTCCGCTCTATCTGGTCATCCTGGCATCTTGGGCACCAAACACCTCATTACCAGAAACTATTGGTGGCCTGGGTTGCCTAAAGATGTTAGGGCTTACGTCGCCGCTTGTGAGGTTTGCGCTAGGTCCAAAACCCCTAGGTCCCGACCTGCGGGCCTACTACGTTCCTTGCCCATTCCCCAGAGACCTTGGACCCATATCTCCATGGATTTTATCACCGATTTGCCTCCATCTCAGGGCAAGTCGGTGGTGTGGGTGGTAGTCGACCGCTTCAGCAAGATGTGCCACTTTGTGCCCCTTAAGAAGCTACCTAACGCCAAGACGTTAGCTTCTTTGTTTGTGAAACACATCCTGCGTCTCCATGGGGCCCCAGTCAATATCGTTTCTGACAGAGGGGTACAATTTGTTTCCTTATTTTGGAGAGCTTTTTGTAAAAAGTTGGAGATTGATCTGTCCTTCTCCTCCGCCTTCCATCCCGAAACCAATGGCCAAACGGAAAGGACCAACCAATCCCTGGAACAATATTTAAGGTGTTTCATCTCTGACTGTCAATTCGATTGGGTCTCATTCCTTCCCCTTGCTGAATTTTCCCTGAATAACCGGGTCAGTAACTCGTCAGGGGTCTCCCCGTTTTTCTGTAATTTCGGGTTTAACCCTAGGTTCTCCTCCGTCTCCCCTGGTTGTTCCAATAATCCTGAGGTAGAGGAGGTTCATCGGGAACTGTGCACTGTCTGGGCCCAGGTTCAGAAGAACCTAGAGGCGTCCCAGAGCGCACAAAAGATTCAGGCGGATAGTAGACGTTCTGCTAACCCCCGGTTTGTCGTCGGGGATTTGGTCTGGTTGTCGTCCAGGAACTTGCGCCTTAAGGTCCCGTCCAGGAAGTTTGCTCCCCGATTTATTGGACCTTATAAGATCATTGAAGTCCTCAACCCTGTATCCTTCCGTCTGGAGCTCCCCCCATCCTTTCGCATACATGACGTCTTCCATGCCTCCCTCCTTAAACGCTGCTCCCCGTCCTGGTCCCCCTCGAGGATACCTCCTGTTCCCGTTCTCACCCCTGAGGGGGTGGAATTCGAGGTGGCCAAGATTATGGACAGTAGGATGGTCCAGGGCTCCCTCCAGTACCTGGTCCATTGGAGAGGATACGGGCCGGAGGAGAGGACTTGGGTACCTGCCCGTGATGTTCACGCTGGGGTATTGATCAGGAGGTTCCACCTCCTCTTCCCCACTAAACCGGGTCCCCTTAGTAAGGGTCCGGTGGCCCCTCATAAAAGGGGGAGTACTGTTAGGGATCTGCCAGGTACTTCATCTAGCTACACTCCTGGGATTAATCAATCCACACCTGAGGCCAGACCTGTTCGACTGACACCTTCTCCCACCAACCAGGGTGGCAGGCTCAGGAGTGGGAGAGCCTATCGCGGCCTGGTCTCTCGGAGTTAGCTCCGCCCCTTGCCCTTTATTACCTGCCCTGTGCTCTCCCTCAGTGCTTGTAACTCTTTTGGATTCCTGGCCCCACTGCTGCTTGCTCCAGCCTGCTTCTGCCGTGCTTCTGCCTTGCTGCAGTTCTGCTTGACCTGCTTTGCTTGCCCTGGCTTGCTTCTGTCTCCGTGTCCGCTCGGGTGTACTCACTTCGTCCTGGTCCTGACTGTTCGTTCGCCGCCCCGTTTCCTCGTGGCGTTCCGTGGCTACTGCCCCTTCCCTTGCGTGTTCCCTGTTTGTCTTCCTGTGCACTTAGCCAGCGTAGGGACCGCCGCCCAGTTGTACCTCGTCGCCTAGGGCGGGTCGTTGCAAGTAGGCAGGGACAGGGCGGTGGGTAGATTAGGGCTCACTTTCCCTTCACCTCCTTCCTGCCATTACAGTTATAGAAGTTCAAATAACTAATTGATTAACAATAATTTTGTATTGTATCAAATTTGAAAGTAATGCGGCCCGTCAACTTCCCATTTTTTCTATATGCGGCCCACTTACCCGGCCGAGTTTGAGACCCCTGCTGTAGGTAATGATCCTGTGTACTTTACTTAAAGAGGCTCTGTCACCAGATTTTGCAACCCCTATCTGCTATTGCAGCAGATCGGCGCTGCAATGTAGATTACAGTAACGTTTTGTTTTGTTTTTAAAACGAGCATTTTTGGCCAAGTTATGACCATTTTCGTATTTATGCAAATGAGGCTTGCAAAAGTACTACTGGGCGTGTTGAAAAGTAAAAGTACAACTGGGCGTGTATTACGTGCGTACATCTGGGCGTGTTTACTACTTTTACTAGCTGGGCGTTGTGTATAGAAGTATCATACACTTCTCTTCACAATGCCCAGCTTCTGGCAGTGCAGACACAGCCGTGTTCTCGAGAGATCACGCTGTGACGTCACTTCCCCAGGTCCTGCATCGTGTCAGACGAGCGCGGACACATCGGCACCAGAGGCTACAGATGATTCTGCAGCAGCATCGGCGTTTGCAGGTAAGTCGATGTAGCTACTTACCTACAAATGCTGATGCTGCTGCAGAATCAACTGTAGTCTCTGGTGCCGACACGATGCAGGACCTGTGAGTGACGTCACAGATCTGCACTGCCAGAAGCTGGGTGTTCTGAAGAGAAGTGGATGATACTTCTCATCAGAACGCCCAGCTAGTAAAAGTAGTAAACACGCCCAGATGTAACACACATAATACACGCCCAGTTGTACTTTTACTTTTCAACACGCCCAGTTGTACTTTTGCAAGCCTCATTTGCATAAATACGAAAATGGTCATAACTTGGCCAAAAATGCTCGTTTTTTAAAAATAAAAACGTTACTGTAATCTACATTGCAGCGCCAATCTGCTGCAATAGCAGATAGGGGTTGCAAAATCTGGTGACAGAGCCTCTTTAAGGTCCTTACAGCATGGACCTAAATATTCCATTAAGTACGATTACAAATAAAAGTAAATTGATGTTCCAAAGTTATGCCCTGAGAATAAAGTGGGCACAGGAGCTGTGTCCGTGCCACTCGCAGGAGGTGCCGGCTGTAAGATACAGCCGACATCCCATTGCAACGGCGGCAATCACAGTTATCTCCTATCACTGATGTTTAACCCCTTAAATGCCGCTGTCAATAACGACAGCAGCATTTAAGTGGTTGACACAGAGGAAAGGGGCTCCCTCTGTACCCCATCACCCCCCCTGAGCAGTTGCAGGGTGCCGATGATTGCTATGGCAACCAGGAATCCTGTCAATTGCCTCCTGGTCGGCCACGTACGGAAGCTTATTAGGTATTGCCAAAGGCAGACTGACTGTCAGTTGTAAAATGGCAGTTACGATACACTGCACTACATAAGTAGTGCTGTGAATTATACAGGGGATCAGAAGATTAGACCTTCAAGTCCCCTAGTATGTGTAAAAAAAATTTTTTGGGAAAAATAAATAAATAAATGTTTTCATTAATAGAAAAAAGTTTCTACCTGTATCCCTGATCAAGTCCTTTATAATTGGAAAAAAAATTAAAACATTTAAAAAACTATACATAATAGTTATCGGCGTGTTCTTATCGGCCTGAACTATAAAAATGGTATATTATTTATCCCGTGAACACAGTAAAAAAAATAAAAAAATAAAACAATGCCAGAATTTCCTTTTTTGGTCACCTTGTTTCCAAAACAATGGAATCAAAGGTGATCAAAAAGTCGCATGTACCCCAAAATGGTACCAAAAAAAACTACAGTATGTCATGCAAAAAACAAGCCCTCACGCAGCTCCGTTGCCAAAAAAAAAACAATAGTTTTGGCTCTCAGAATATGGTGACACTAAAACATTATTTTATTTAGAAAAAGTGTTTTTATTGTGTAAAACTAGTAAATCATTTAAAAACTATATAAATTTGGTCTGTTTTTTGGTCTCCTTACTTCCCAAAAAATGGAATAAAAACTGATCAAAAAAATTCACATATACCCCAAACTGATACTAATAAAAAACTACAGCTCGTCCCATGAAAATCAAGCCCTCACACAGCTAGCCAAAGGAATGATAAAAAATTATGACTCTCGGAACGTAAATGCGTTCGCAAATGCGATTTAGCATCAGAAAACCATTCCAGCAAAATCTGTGCTCCAAAAGCTAAAAGCCGCTTTTTCTCTTCTCAATGCTGTAGTGTATCCAAACAGCAGTTTATGACCACATATGGGGTATTGCCATGCTCATGAGAAATTGCCTAACAATTTTTGGGGTGCTTTTCCTCCTTAATTCCTTGTGGAAATGAAAAATATTGATGTAAATCTATTAGTAAAAAATTATTGGTAAATTATTGGTAAAAAAACATATTTGTAATTTTCACTGCCCAATTCTAATAAATTCTATGAAAAACCTGTGCGGTCAGAATATTCACTACACCCCTAGATACATTCCTTGAGGTGTGTAGTTTCCAAAATGGGGTGTTTTTGTGGTGTATCTAATGTTTTGGCATCTCAAGGCCTTTTCCAACATGAAATGGTACCTGGAAAACATCCTTATAAAAAGGAGGCCCCAAAATCCACTAGGTGCTCCTTCATATGTGAGACCTGTGTTTGAGTCCAGTAGCACACTAGGGCCACATGTGATATATTTTTGAAAACTGAAGAATCTGCGTAATGAATAATGAGTTGTGTTTTTCTGTTAACACCTGCTGTGTTACTGAAATAAATAGATTAAATTGAAAATCTGCCAGAAAAAATTATATTTGTACATTTTACCTCAACTTTGCTTTAATTCCTGTGAAACACCTAAAGGGTTAACAATCTTTCTAAATGCTGTTTCAAATACATGGAGGGGTGCAGTTTTTAAAATGGGGTGACTTATGAGGGATTTATAATATATAGACCCCTCAAAGCCACTTCAAACCTGAAGCTGAAGCTAAAAAAATATGTTTTGCAAATTTTGTTGAATATTTGAAAAAGTGCTAGTAAACTTATAAACCTTATAATGTCCTGAAAAAAACCCCAAATGCCTACATAAAGGAGACATATAGTAAACCTTATTTATTTACTAATTTGTGTGGTACCATTATCCATTTTAGAAATAGAGGATTTCAAATGTAGGAAAATTCTCTAAATTTTTTATTTCTTTATACATAAAGATTCAACATACCAACCAAAATTTGCCACTAACATAAAGAACAATGAGTTCCGAAAAAACAATCTCAGAATCACTTGGATATGTAAAACCATAGATATTACCACATAAAGTGACACATTGACACATAGATTTTAAAAATTGTGCTGGTCCTGAAGGCCAAAATGAGCTTGATACTGAATGGGGTTCAAAGGTAAAAAAGAAAGAAAGAAATACCCATAAATCAACTATCCAGCACAATATACTGGAGTCCATCTGCTTTGTCAGCTTTGACTATGTAACGTCCACGACCGCGGACCGTCGTTCCTACTCAGCCCTCGATGGCCGCGGCCATGGACTTGTGAGTGCTGGCAGGCACCTCCTCCCTAGGAGACTCCAGCACTCACTTCCGCTCTGCAGCCTCCCATAGTGCGCGCGCGCTCGTGTCTGGCCTTAAAGGGCCAGCGCACGCACATGCCAAATATGGTTAATCAGCCATATTTACCTTGAACGATAAAAAGGGCTCTGCCCTTTCACTCCTTCCGTTGTTGTCGTTTTCCCATGATCGTATTGCAAATGGTCCCTTACTTTTATCCTGCTCCCAGTGTTCCTGTGCCCTGCTACCTGTATCCTGTATCCCGTGCTGTGTTTTGTTCCTGAGCCTGTTTAGTATTGGAGTCGTGTTGTGCCACTCCATCATCGCCCGACTAGATCAGCCCCCTGCTCCGCTTCAGGTTGCTGCTGCCGCGCCACTGCCTGTTACCCCTCCTGTCTGTTCCGGATCCATACTTTCACTGCCTCTACCACCTCGCTATGGCGGTGATCCTAGAACCTGTAGATGTTTCCTCAACCAATGTACCATCTATTTTAGACTGCGTGCTCACCTCTTCCCCTCTCATTTTCCTTCACGCTGGTAAGGCCCTGGCATGGGCAAACCCCATCTTGGAACGAGAGGGCCCTGAATTCTCGAACATCCTCTGCAGCGGCCACTCTGCTAACCCTCAAGCAAGGAGAGTACACGGTAGGAGAGTATGCTATCTCCTTCCGTACCCTGGCAGCAGAGTTGGCTTGGAACAATGAGGCATTGGTGGCGACATTTTGGCAGGGACTATCCTCGCACATCAAGGACGAGTTAGCAGTCCGCGATCTTCCTTGTACCCTGGATGCCCTTATCCAGTTGGCTACCCAGATCGACATGAGGATCCAGAAACGTGCTCAGGAGGTTCAGCGTTAGAGACATTTCCACAGACTGGCACCCTCCTCCTGTTGCTCTACCTGAGGAACCTATGCAGGTAGACAGAATCAAATTGTCTGAGCAGGAGAAACAGCACAGACGCTCCTCAGGTCCCCAGAAGAGAACCTTAATGCTCCTACCCTCATTAAGAAATTGCTCTCTCACTCTGTCCCCATAAGAAGGGGGATACCGTAACGCCGACGGCCGCGGACCGTTGTTCCTACTCACCCCTTTATGGCTGCGGCCATGGACTTGTAAGTGCTGGCCGGCATCTCCTCCCTAGGAGTCGCCAGCACTCACTTCCGCTCCACTCTGCAGCCTCCCGTAGTGTGCGTGTGCGCTCGTGCCCAGTCTTAAAGGGCCAGCATGCGCACATGCAAAATATCGTTAATTAGCCATAATCACCTTAAACTATAAAAAGGCCTCTGCCCTTTCACTCTTTGCCTGAGCATTGTTGTAGTTTTCCCATGTTCGTATTGCAAATGGTTCCTTAGTGTTATCCTGCTCACAGTGTTCCCATGCCCTGCTACCTGTATCCCGTGCTGTGTTTTGTTCCTGAGCCTGTTTAGTATTGGAGTTGTGTTATGCTGCCTGCGGTTATACGCTACCTCTGGTGTCATCTGCCACTCCTGGTATCATCCGCCACATCTGGCGCAAAATGACATGCCTGCTGGTATACACCACGTCTGGTGTCATCCGCCACGTCTGGCGTAACCTGCCACGCCTGCTGGTATACACCACGTCTGGTGCCATCTGCCACTCCTGGTACCAGGTTGCACCACATCTGGCGCAACCTGCCGCATCTAGCCCCATCTGTGCCAGAGCCCCTGCCACCGTCTGGACTATCTCAGGTACCTTTGTGCTACGAACTTGTATAAACTTTACATAGACTGTGACTTGGCCAGCTGCCTCTCCGCTACGGCGGAGCGGCCTGGTGGGTCAACATATTCTCAGATCGTGACAGGCTGGAAGTGCAGGTGGAGCATAGGAATACATTAGAATTCGATTCTAAATGATACACTATTGTCTCACTTAGGGGATGCATCCTTTGTTGGTAATCAGCGGCCAAAAACCTAAAAATATGTAATTCATCTTAAAGACTCTCTAATGAATGCAATAGAAAACACAATGTTTGCTAGACTTGGAAAAAGAATGGAAGCAAATGTCATAGCCAAAACACAACATTATCAATACATGCAGCAATTTGTTATTTTCACTGATATTCAATTTGTTTCCCCCCACAGTGGTGCCGAACTTGACTGAAAAAGATCTCAGTAATCCATCCACTTACAGTTCATTCCAAACTAAAAAATACTATCATATCTATCAGATGCCAGCTGCTAACTACACATGCTCTGATACTGCTCCAAAAGCTAAGGCTATGGTTCCAGTTGGAATAGAAGCAAATTGCTCCACTCTTTCATTTTGTAATGGAATTTTAACGGAAAATGGACCTTATCGGTAAGATAATTTTTTTTCATATTGAAATTATATTTACTATTTTTATACATGGTACTATCATTGCATAACATAACATTTAGGCCTTATTTACATGAGCGTTGAGTTGAGCATCTCGGACGTGAAAAACTGCAGTTTTTCACGTCCGAGGTTCATCCGTGCTCTGCGCTGCGGGACACGATGTCTCGCATCCCAAATAGATTAGAGTCTAAGGAGGGATTCGTGAAGCTTGAAAAAATAGGACATGTCCTATTTTCTCACGGACCCTTCACACGGTTCGTTGAAACAAGGGCCGTGTGAACGGCCACATTGAATTACAAAGGTCCATGGGACGGCCGTTGTCTCAACGACATGCTCGTGTAAATAAAGCCTTAACCCGTTAGTGACCGGCCCATAGTCTTTTTACGTCGGTCACTAACGGGCCTTATTCCGATGCCATAGACTTTTTACGTCGCGGCATCGGAATAAGTAAACAGAGCAGGGAGCTGTCAAATCTCCCTGCTCTCAGCTGCCAGAGGCAGCTGAGGGCTGGGAGCGTCCCTGCTCTGCCAGGTGAGATCGATATTAGTATCGATCTCACCCGTTTAACCCCTCAGATGCGGTGAACAATAGCGTGCACCGCATCTGAGTGGTTTTGGGGAGAGGGAGGGAGCTCCCTCTCTCTCCCACCGACACCCGGCGATACGATCGCCGAGTGTCTGTGTCTCCGATGGCAGCCCCCAGGTCTGCCTGGAGCGAATGCCTGCTAGATCATGCCAGAGGCATGACCTAGCAGATGCCTGTCCGTGTTAAACGGACAGGCAGTAATACACTGCAATACAAAAATTTATTATAAATGCGATCGCAGAATCGCATATTATAGTCCCCTAGTGGGACTAGTAAAAAAGTGAAAAAAAAGTTTAATAAAGTTAATTTGAAAAAAAATTTGAAAAAAAATGAAAAACCCAGCTTTTCCCCTTACAAAATGCTTTACTATTAAAAAAACTAAATAAAGTTAAAAAGTTATTTAACCCGCACGGTGAACGCCGTAAAAAATGTAATAAAAAACTATTGAAAAATTGCTGTTTTCTGTGAATACTGACTTTAAAAAAATGTGATAAAAAGTGATCAATAAGTCGCATCTACTCCAAAATGGTACCAATAAAAACTACAAGTCTTCCCGCAAAAAAAAAAGCCCTCATACAACCGCATCGGCGAAAAAATATAAACGTTACGGCTCTTCAAATATGGAGACACAAAAACAAATAATTTAGAAAAAAAAGCGTTTTTACTGTGTAAAAGTAGTAAAACATACAAAAACTATACAAATTTGGTATCGTTGCAATCATAACAACCCGCTGAATAAAGTTATTGTGTTATTTATATCACACGGTAAACGGCGTAGATTTAAGACGCGAAAAAGTGTGGCAACATTTCAGGTTTTTTTCTATTTCCCCCCAAATAAAAGTGAATAAAAGTTAATCAATAAATAATATGTCCCCCAAAATGGTGCTATTAAAAAATACAACTTGTCCCGCAAAAAACAAGACCTTATACAGCTATGTCGACGCAAAAATAAAAAGGTTATAGCTCTTGGAATGCGACGATGGAAAAACTTAAAAAATGGCTTGGTCATTAAGGTTTAAAATAGGCTGGTCATTAAGGGGTTAAAGAGGAACTATTAGCTCTCCTGACATGTTTGTTATAATAAATAATTGTATTATCCATTAAATAACAATTCTGGAGCCCCTTTTCTTAGAACTCTGCTTTGTGCCATCGGATAGTGGCCAAAACAATCAGTGCAGTGATCGCTGCTCCACCTTAATTTGCTCCTAGTATAACTTCACTATGTAATAATCTTTCATATAAACAATAAAAGCACAAAAATACACAGGTGACTAGGTTCACTTGCAAGTTATTGTATTTTTTACCTTGTCGTTCTTTTGTTGGAAAAAACCCCAGCATTGGATAGTTTCACGCTATGTGGTAAAGAACCATGTAGTTTTCATAACATGCTCCATGTTTTAACATCGCAGTATGACCTATTCCTCATGTTTTTATAGTTTTATATGGCCTTTCAAAACCATTGATTTTATAATGGCACCAATAAAACAATGGGAGGGATTTATTAAGACTGGCATTTCAAGCACCAGGCTTAATCTGAAACACACTGGGGTAAGATACACCTGATTAATTAAGAGGTGCTTAATAAATTAGGTGCATCTCTGGCTTACAGTGTGACAAAAAGTCATATTTACGCCAGCTATGAGCTGGCGTAGATTTACGCTATACTTTACCTTAGTTTCTGGGCTAAATTATAGTAAATTTGTCAGGTGGTGGGTGGCCCCATTCCTTTCACTAAGCGTCACTCCCGTTAAAAAAAAAAAAAGTGTTAGATGCGGTGTAAAAATTACAACCCACAATTTTTTTGAGCAAACTGCGACTTTTCTACTCCAGAAAACTGGCGTAGTGTGTATAATAAATTCCTTTATGAAAACCATGAAGGACTATTGTCATGTGGTTTTCCACAGAAGTCGTTTTAGAGAAAGAAAAGAAAGTTGGCACTGTTTGTGGCAATCCTACATGAATCTTCATGAATTTTGCAATGTCCCTGCCTACTACTAAGCATCAGAAAATACTTTGTGTTCTATAAGGTCTTCTTGTGACATCCTTTTGTTGTAGAATGCTAAAAAAATAAATGGCTGCAGAAAATGTAATGAAAAAACACATTACTATGTTAAATCTAGGGCCAATGCTCTCATGGTCACCCACGGTTTTCGGTCTTTACTTACACTCCAGCAGTGATGGCTGCAGCGGTCAGGGGCCAGTACGGCATATCATCGCTGCTGAAATGTAAACAAAGACCGGTTGGGGAACACTGTGGAGCATCGGCGTTGGAGAAGCGGGGGATTTACTAGGTGAGTTATGTTTCTTTATTTTTTTTAATGAACTCTTGGACAATCCCAACACTTTGAAGCGATTTGTACGTCTTTTTACTTACAGTACAATTCAATTTAATGGCACGTAAATCAGAATAGCTTTATTTATAACTATATTCTTATCAAGCAAACTTATTTTCCATATGTTTCAAAAGTTTGAAAATCTAACAGTTTTATTTTTTAGGGTTAAGTTTGTTTTGCTGAACAATACCAATCTGCGTCAAGAGACTCGCTGGTCTGAAAAAATCAGCCTAAGAACAGGTATCATATTGTAAAATAATGTTTCATTTCTATAGGACAACCAGACGGATTGCACTCAATTCCCCATAATTTCATATGTTGTGTTTCTGCTAGTGGTGGAACTGGATACAAATAATTCTATTTATTCACACAAATTGAGAACGGTGGAACTTGGGGTCATGGTATCCTGCCATGACTGCTTCCAAGCCAGAGAAGAGGGCTGAGAGAATCCACATCTCCATAAAGTTTACATGTAGATTTTTTTGCTTGCAGGAAACTCATTTCAAGCAGTATCACCCTGCTAAAGTGAACCATGAGTACCACAATAGATGATTTTTTTATCTTTACATGACTCATATACAATGGTCACATAATAATTATCTGAAACAACACCCATTACAATCTATCTGGTTTTTACTATTCAATCATTGCTTCTTTCTTTGGCTCTTTGTAAGTTCAATCTTGCATATACTGTACCCATACACCATGTATACTATGTATGTGCTGTTTTGTTTAAATTGCATTCTCTTTTAACAGCAACAAGCCGTACTTCTATAGGTACGTGGCCTGGAGGGCGTAGTGCAGGAATGATTGTTATTGTTGTCATCCTCTCAGTTCTCCTGGCTATTTTACTTGCATTCCTAATAGCTGCAATTGCAACTGGCAGGTAATGACCATATTATTATTATTTATAATTTTGTAAATTTCATTAGTCATGACTTAAAAGGGTTGTTTCACGATGACAAGTCCTGAAAAAAATTCCTTTTAGGACATATAGACATCAGAGAGAGAATTCCTCCACTCAAGACCTCCTCTATTTGCTAGAACGGAGAGCTGCTCTGTAAGAATGGCTACCACTCTGGTGGACCCATTACATGGATAGCCGTTGCACGGAAAATATATGCCTATCAATGGCTTCTCACGGCAATGACAAGTGATTGCCAGGGGTTAAAACAGCCGGACACACAATGACTTTTTTTTTAAAAAAAGGGGTTGTTTGCCCCACTTCCACCTACTAAGTAAATATGTGATCTAGGTGGTGTAGTATAAAGAAATTACAGGAATATGCATATAATGACATCAATAGATTCTAAAGTAAATTTAGGCGGGAGGGTTAACGGAGTTCCTCTTTAAGCGAATGAAAACCAGCACTAAATGTCCCTATATTAGTTCATGCAACACCCACTGCAATAAATGTATAGATTCTAGCAGAAGAGAAAGTAGGTTTGGAAGATTACTGGTATACCATGCTGCTTTCTAAACACAATGTAATGACGCCTAAACATCTCACAAGGACATGCACCATTTGCTAGGGGCAAATAATGTCTAGCAGCCAAAATGCCCCAAAATCTAGTCACAGTGGCTCTTGTGTAACAAAAGAAAAATACACTCACCTCTAAAAGAATGTGACATGTCAATATTACTGACCGGACACGTTTATTTTCTCACATTGATCAGCACTGGAAAAGAATTAATAGTATGGTAGAAGCAGTCAATAACTTACTGTGTCTGCAGGACATACTCCTGGCTATAAGGGAGTCTTTCATTATTTTGCGGGTCCATCAGGTCTTCCTTATTTGAGAAGATTCTGGGAGAATCTAAGAGAGTAGGCAACTATGGTAAAGCCTTGAACATATGACCAGAAATGGTAGAAGGTGGGCATACATCTCAAAGTTATTGTACCTGTTGATTTATCTATCTCCAGTTTGGAGGGAACTGTCATTTCGATTCCCAACTCAGGAGCAGAGAGGTCAGAATTGCCCTTTTGTAACCACACTGAATTTAACACAATTGTACTGATATATTAACCATTACTGTATTTTCACAAATGTTTAGCTTGCACGCGGCTCATGGAAAGTGCATCTATGTGCAAATACTCATTCTTCAAACTGTTCACCTATTTGATTTCTGACTTTTCTTCTATTATTTGTCTACAGTAAAGACATTTGCTGGTGCCGCACTATTGATAATGAAGGATTCCTGGGGAAAGAAGAACTTGATATGGACAGCTTTCAAATCACTCCATACCGCCCACACAGTATATATGTGACTCATTCAAAGTGTCTCAAGACTTCACAAAACAAAAGCACAGTGCTTAAATGAATGAATCACCTTTTTTTTTTTTTTTTTTTCAATTATATTCAGTGCAATATATTTTAAATATGCCCACACATAACATGTCAAAACATTTAGTAAGCAAAATAAAATAAATCCTTGCCTATGCTTCCTTGATTCTCTACTGGTGGACCAATTGTTAGGCTATTCTTATGCGATTATTATTGTTGCAGCTTTAAAGGAGTTGTCAAATTAGAGGCAACGTCTTTTATACGTGGCCAGGCAAGGTGGTCAGCTGATTCGGGCTCATAAAACCCCCAACAAACATCTGATTTTGCATGGGAAGCCTCCGCCAGCCAGACATTTCCCCTGCTGTGGATTAATCATAGTTTGCACTCTGATACATAACAGTGGTGCCACATGGTAGGGACACTGTCTACCAATCAATTAAAGTAAAGGGACCACAGCACATTTCTTCAATGCAAATAAAATATTTATTAGTAGACTAATATCATTTTCAGTATTTATTCTTCGACACATTGTGTAATATAAGGTGCCACACTGAGAGCAACTCTGCCAAAGTTTCGGTTCTCCCAAGCTTGATCATGGCAGTAATCTGTGAAATGTACAGTTTATGAATTACTAAAAACACTAGACATAAAAAAAACATAGATGAGAGTAAAAAATATATCATAATGTCAAAAAGTATCACGGATTGCGCAGCATAAAGTGATATCCCAGGTTAAAATGCATCAAATAGTATATAGTAAATGAAATCTGGGATAAAACACGGTTGTGATCCAAATGTAGAGTTGTGATAGATGAACACTTAAAGGGGTTGTCCGACATAACATAATATTTTAAATAACACCATTAAATCATTTAAGTTAAAAAAATAAATACATTTGTAATATACTTACGTTTTCCAAAGTGGCCCCGTTTCCAGATCCTGCCATCGGGAACTTGACTGTTGACGTCTCTCTCTGCTCCGGCTCTGCCGCGTTGTTGATCTTGAATTCTTGCCGGGTACACGACACGTCACTTGTGACATGGTGTATATCGGCTTGTTCTGTTGTAACGCGCATTTGCGCGGCCCCTGCTATTATTTCGAGAACAGCAGGGACCGCGAGAACAGCAGTGACAGCGCATGCGCGTTACTGCATGTGAAGCAGAAGAAGCCGATCTACATCACGTGACAAGTGACGTGTCGTATACCATCCGAGGTCTCTCTGGTGCGAGACCATGTGATCGGGATACGACACGACAGTGGAGGCGGCTGAAAAGGTGACGTCAGCGCTCAAGTGACCAGAAGGGAGAAGCAGCCAGAGCGGAGAACAGAAGCAAGATTGCACAGGTAAGTATATTATGCAATTTTTAATATGTGTAATGTATTTCTAAATGTACTTAAAAAAAAAATCTCGGACAACCCCTTTAATAGTCTACCAAGACCAGGATCATAATATGAAAGATGGAATGGGGCGTAAAAATATATCAATAATAGCTGGCACATTATAGTAAAAAATTATGTTATAAGGTAAAAGATGTTCATAGAAAGATCAGCATTGAATAACCGTATCTGTAGGTTGTATGGAGAGAGTTACAGCGAATGGACGGGTGAACCGTCAGAAGAATGTCAGTGATGATTGTGTCTCTCGGCCTAAATAAATACTCAGTTTGCCTAGGTCAAGAGCACACACGTGAAGTGGGAAAGAAACAAAAGCCGAAGAACTGCTGCGAATGCACACAATAGGGCTGCGTGTTAAATGCTGACTGAGGTCCCATGCACATGACCGTATTTTGCATCCGTAATTACGGCCCTATACAGTTCTATTGGCTGCAGACACCTTTCCTTTTATTTCCGGAGAGGTGTCTGTGCTCAAAAAATTATAGAACATGTCCTTATTTGGCTGTATTAACGGCACAGACGTGTCCATAGAAGTCTATGGGAGCTTCCGTAAATACGGACGGCTACAGATGCGCATCCGTAAACCGTCTGTATTTATGGAAGCGTTGCTATGCAACATGTTGGTGACATCATTTGCAGCCCCCCTTTTTGTACGGATCCGTATATACGGATCAAATACGAATGCAATGTGGACTTTATTTATGGACACCCTTCTGTATATACAGATAAAATACAAATGACTACTGATCCGTCTTTACGGACAGTATTTCGGGATAGATTAAAATACAGTCGTGTGCATGGGGGCTAAGAGCATTAGAATATAATCAATATAGATATAGATGTATGCTCAGAGAAACTATCTGAAAATGTAAAAAGGGGGAAGCTATGATGGAAAAAAAAGTATAATTAGTCACAAGGAGAGCATGGTTAAATGCATGCTGAGAATGCCATTATGAAACTTGATATAATTATGAAGCTACCTGAACATAAAAAATACATGTTATGTAGATAGAGTTAACAAGTCTGTAAAAAAGAAAACCACTGATAAAATAACCAATCAACTTGGGAGGGGAGTGATTGGAGCTCTAGACACCAGAAACGTCCTGGTTCGGCAGACCTTCCAATCTCATTTGCACACAGCACTCAGCAGAATAAAAGTTTTTTTTACCCCAATGCAAGCCCTAAGATCTACAACAGTGATATTGTCACGATCACAGGGTATGTGGACCCACTAGGCCGCTCCGCCGTAGCAGAGATGCAGCTGGCCTAGTCACAGTCTATACAAGAGTCTATAGCAGTTCGTAACACACGGGTACCTGAACTAGTCCAGACAGTGGCTGTGGCTTCAGCACGGATGGAGGTAAGTGCAGCAGGTTGCGCCAGACGTGGCGGACAGTAGAACACGTGGCAGAAGACACTGGACATGGCAGTAGACACTGGACATGGCAGAAGACACTGGACGTGGCAAATGACAGCAGTCATTGACATGACTTCAACACTAGTAGGCACGGGAACAAGAACACAGCACAGGATACAGGAACAGGTAACAGGGCACTGGTAACAACTGGAACGGGAAAACACTAAGGGACCATTTGCAAGACAGACTTGGGATATACTAACAACGCTCAGGCAAGAGTCAGAATGGCAGGGGCCTTCTTATAGTCCAGGAAGTCATGTGAGTTGATGATGATGATTGTTTTCATGTGTGCACGCTGGCCCTTTAAGAGCGAGCACGAGCATGCGCGCACACCCTATGGGACACAGCGGACTGGACCGGAAGTGAGCGCTGGCATCTCCTAGGAAGGAGACGAGGACCAGCGCTCACAGATCCATGGCTGCGGGCGTCAGGAGGTGAGTAAACACGACGGCCCGCGGCCATGGACGCTACAGATATGTTTCTATGCTTTACCTTATAGCTAACTAGCGTTGTACATTATGTGGTAAATATAGTATGGATTTCTTGCTGTGTAATTAAAGTTCAGTCCATGTCGTATAATGCTATATGTTATAGATCTGGACACACAGCACTGTCAGGGATTCTCTAAAGATTATTATAGAAGAGCAGAAAATGTGGCCACTACAAGTGAAAACATCTGTACTAATTAAATTTTCATAATATTTTTCATATTATGGGAATATCTTTCCATCTAAACCTAGCCTGACAACTTTGACAACACAATGGCCTCATGTATGAAAACGACAGTATATATAAACTAGCGATGCACGATGCATTGAAACTTCGATACCGTTTCGATACCGTGCACCCCCAAACGGTTCGATACCGTTATTTCATGTATTTCGATACTAAGCTTTGCGGCCGCACAGCTTAGCATTGTAACACATGAATGTATGAGAGCGGGGTTGCGGCTGTATAATACAGCCATTGCCCCGCTCTTGAGTCCTGGGAAGTGCGCGTGGTCATCATGAGGGGATGCGGCCGGCGCAGCACTAATGAGCGGCGGCACTAAAGACAGAACATGGCGGGCGCACTGCAAAACATCCCCATGTTCTGTTTTCAGTGCCGGCACCACCGTTCATTAGTGCAGCGCCAGGCCTCATCACCTTATGCTGACCACGCGCGCACTTGTTGTTAGGAGCGGGGCAATGGCTGTATTACACAGCCGCAACCCCGCTCTATAACGGCGGAGATCAGAGAAACCTCTCATCTCTGCCGCTATTCTCCTGAATGCTGCAATCAAGCCTGACCGCAGCATTCAGTGGTAAATGAGATGGGGGGGGGGTGCCCCTTTGGATCGCATCACAGGGAAATCCTGTGACGCGATCAAGGGCCATGCCATATATGGGCAGACAGCCCAGGATCCATTGAAGGACCCCAGGGCTGTCTAACCATATTTCCTGTTAGGGCATACTAAGGTATGTCCTAACACCTGCTTGTGTACTATCTGTACACAGGCTAATGTACTGGCATATAGATATATGCCAGTACATTAAAGTTTAAAAATAAAAAGTAAAAAAATAAAATAAAGTAATGTTAAAGTAAAAAAAAAAACAACACACATACACACATTACAATAAAAATTTAAATAAGTCTCGATACATAAAATATATACATTCGCCGCGACCGTAATAAACACATTTATTACGTCATTCATGTTTATGCAGTCTTAAAATACAAAACTGCTTTCTTTCACTTATTAACGTGAGGCACGAGGTATTATGAATTTTGAACCTCCAGGTACCTCACATTAATAGTAATTAACCCAATCACGTACCTCACACATTAACCCATTGTTGTCCATTATGTGAGGCACGTGGAGGTTCAAAATTCATCACACCACGCTCCTCACATCAGAAAATGGAAGAACTTTTTTTTTTATTATTGGCAAAAGTATAGTTTTGGTATCGAGTATCGCAATACTACACAAAGTATCGGTATCGAAGCCCAAATTCTGGTATAGTGACATCCCTAATCTAAACTGCACTGGAAATGGGAGCACGTCCCGGTAATGGCGGAGTGAACATGCGTTTCAGAGGAGCTCCTGTCATAAGGCTGCAATTAGCTGCAACTTACCTTATTTAAAGCCAGTCTCTGGCTCAAATGGTGAAACAAAGATGTGGGACTTCGGCTATTGGCAACTTTCAGCATTCCTCGACTGTCCAGGGCAACATACACCGGTTCTTTGACAGTTTTGAAACATGGAATTTATTTTGATGTGGTCCGCCTCTTGCTCTTATAAGATCTATCTCGATACACTCTCTCACAGTACATGGCATTGTGCTCTCTTCTGGACATTTTGAGGGAACATAGTATCCAATACTCCTGAAGCTTACCGTTCCAGCTGGTGGTTCGTAGAAATGGGAAACATTATGAACTGCGGGATCTTACTGACACACATGGCTTTTTGGCAGCTCTGGGGCTGCCGACCGCATTTCTACCTGACTGAAGCATCGTTCCATCTTTTCAGCTACTGCCAAAGTCCAGTAGACCAAAACCAGTTTCTGGACTTGGCAAAGCAGCATATCAAAACTGCCGCTAGGTAGCGGTGAGTGACTCCTTCAACACTCGTGACTAGCAATGCTTTATTGTCTAGACCTTTACTGGGCCATGGATGATGGCACACTAGACTAGAGGGTATCTGCATTGATTCGTAATAGCAAGTATTAGGTTGAATATGATTAACGTTATTGCAATATCAGTGATGTGGAGGGAGTCTCTTTTTAGAGAGAGTATTCACCTTATATGCCACTCTAAACTAGACATCTAAAGGGATTGGTTCAATCCACACAGTTTTATGCATGTTTTGTTTTTCCACTTTCTAGAATTTAAGGGTTTGCCCTCGCAGTATAGCGAGAGCTTCTTTATAGTCTATGCATAGTTTATATTGATTTCCCTCTATTGTTTTCGGTTCTGGGGTTTACTAGACATAGACTGTGCGCATACATCTTATTTGCGTAAGATTCATATTAGCTGTATTTAGTATTCACCACTAAACCCGCTTTTGAAAGACTATTACTACTTAGGGTTTGCGCCAATTGGCATTGGTTTAACCTACTTAATAAAATACAGATTAGTACCTATCCAGTTGGAATGGTCTCGTCTTTGAGCCCCCTGCTATACTCATTCTCTTTCTTCTGTAATCTTTACTTCTCTTTTCCATCATTCCCACATACTTGATGCACAGAGACAAGGTGATCATTTTACTTTTGCAGAAAGTGCATTTTAAAAAACATATTCCTGGTACCAGTTGTATATATTATTACTACTGGCTTCATAGCATCACCTTCTAATCCAAATCTAAGAGTACCAGGAGTGCATTACATAGACCTTTATCGTATTCAGTCATTGATATCCTTGTCAGTCTAGATGGCAGATATGCTTTTGTAAAGCTAAAAACACATATGAAGGTATATACAATTGGGAGTTTTTATCTCCCAAACACAGGGATATTATTTTGAAGTTGTGGAGTCTTTAGTGGATCGGGTGTTCATAGTGGTAGAAGACTTTCATTTGGTCTTGGACCTTCTTGGATACCTTTTTAGACAGATGTATGGTCTCCCGTACCACACTCAATACTATTAGAACAGCTCTAAGACTGCATCAGCTGTTAGATGTGTGGTGGATTCTTCACCCTAAGGAAAGGGATTATTCTTATTTTTTACCAGTTCATGGTACTCAAAGCAGATTGGATATGTTTTTTTTTGTATCCCAGTACGCTTTGACTTTCATTCCAGTGGCAGCCATTGGTACGACCATTTGGTCTGATCAATACCCTATTAACTCAACTTTAGACCTGTTAGAGTTGGAAGCTAGGGAACGAACATGAAACTTAAATGAAGCGTTATTTAAAGATATTGTTTGTAAGAATGCGATTGAGAAAGCTATTTCTACTTTTGTTGAGGACCACTGCTCCTGAGACACTGGTGAAACGTAACCCTACTTGAAAAGTTGAAAGACATTCTGACCCAGAAATCTAGGGAACAGTAGGAGCGCTTTTGCAGTTATTTGAATGAACAATTCAATAAATGCGGCTGTACTCTCACACGTATGCTTCAACCCAGGTCTACTCCTGCTCATATCTCATCCCTTAAAGATCCCAATGAAGATGAAGTAAACAACCCCTGTCAGATCGCTGATTTGGTCAAAACCTGCTATGATTCTCTGTACAACATTAAGGGGCAGTATGCTAATTCTCCAGTTTTTATCTGGATGCCAGGATAGGTATTTTGTTGAGGAGACGGCTTTGCCTAAGATCTCTAATGAGATAAAAGATAACTTAGACTCACAATTCACTGTAGAAGAGATTGGTGCAACTATTTCCTCACGAAAAAGGGGTAAAAGTCCAGGGTTGGATGGCGTTACAGCCCTTTTCTACAAAACATCAAAAATTGCAGCTTCTCTCATTGTTGGCTAAACTTTTCAACCATGTATATCTCAAGGATGCCCTCTCCCTAAACAAGTGTTGGAAGTGCATGTGGTGGTTCTGCCAAAAGCTAAAATAATTCTACAATATGCAGCAAGTATTGCCCAATATATTTATTAGCAATAATATTTAAATGTCTTCAAAGCTTTAACTAGTCATTTGAGTCGGATTATACCTGTGATTATCCATAGGGATCAAGTTGGCTTTGTTCCTAGAAGGGAGACACTTTATGTACAATTTCGCTTATGTACCATGTTCAGCACAACGGGATGTCTTTGTGAGTCGTTGCCGAACACTTTTTCGACAGGGTTCGTTGGCGGTTCTTGTTAGCCTCTCTCAAACAGATCGGCTTAGGCTCTCGATTTGTTGACCAGGTGATGGCGTTGTATTCTAAATGGTATCTTGTTGGAGTTATTTTCTATAAAGATTGGTACATGTCAGGGTTGTCCCTTGTCTCCACAACTTTATATCCTTACGATGGAACATATAGCTGTGGCTATTCACAACAATCCTGACAATCCTAAACATGCCCTCTATAATGATGACCTGTTTCTCTATGTGTCTTCACTCCATATTTCTATGCCTTCCATTCTACATGAGTTTGGCAGGATCTGTAGGCTCAGTCATTTTAGAGCTAATCTGTCCAAAACTGAAGCCATTCACTTCAGAGTAACTTTGTGTTTTAATGGAAAAGTATCACATTGGTATTCAGATTCTTGCTTAATTACATCTACTTTTTTCTCTCAACTATATCCCACTGCAGAGGAAGACAGGGGTAGATTTGCAGTACACTAGTAAACACATTTATTGGCTCAGACGTATGAACGTAGCTAAATGTATATACTGCCTTGTATGTTTATCAGGCTGTGCCCATTTGTGTACAACTAGTTATTTCAAAACGCTACAGAGGGCTCTCACCAGATTAATTTGGAAGACCCATGTTGGGAAAACAGGTTTTAACTAAGGCTAAAGCAGTGGGTGGGGCCGGTCTACCTGATCTTCAATTATACCACAAGGCCGCAGTGCTTTTTTTTACCTATTAGACTTAAAGGGAAACTCTCAGCAGCATTTCACCTATCAAACCAGCAATACCTGGTGGAAGTGGGTGAAAAATCATTTTTATGTAACCTATAATTATCTTCTAAAAGTGGGCTCTGAAAAGAGTCATATCTTCATTTCTCAAGCCTTTCCGAGTTAACCCCGCCTTCTTACTCTTGATTGACAGTTCCTCGCCTCCCCCTAGCACACACAAAATCCTGCGCTTGCGCATCGATGTCCCGTTCTGGTGCATGCGCACAACGGAACACCGTTGCTGCTCTTTTCTCATTTTTCTACCAGTGGCGCATGAAGGGTAAGTAGATTTGAGGCCTGGAAGGGTGTCGGAACAATACCGTTCCCATCGCCTCACTGCCCAGCGTCGTGCCCAACCCGTTGGTTTCGGCGAGGACGCCAATACTCGAGTTACAGATGTTGACTTGGCTCAACATTTACCCAAACATGCGGGAACCTGCCCTGCTTAAAACAGATTTTTTGTTTGGATTTTTTATCCACATTGTGTACGATACGTGTCCTGTTTTTTTTCGTAATTTAAAATCTAGGTCCAAATTCCCCTCGTTTTTTACGGGATAAGGTGTGTAAGAAAGTGGAGTTGGGCCACATGGCCGGCCCTTTCCCTGAATTGCCTTTTAATTAACCTGCGTGTGTCCATTTTGGGCGTGGTTCCTAATAAGGACCCGGGCACGTTTCGTTTAATTCATGACCTTTCCTATCCCAAAGGTAGATCCGTTAATGACGGAATTTCTTTAGACAGGGCCGTGGATTTGATGCGTCGCGAGGGCCCTTATGGCTAAGTCTGAAATTGAGTCCGCATTTTGTGTCTTGACTGTTCATGCTGATTGTTTTCACTTGCTGGGTTGTCGTTTAGATGATGAGAATTATCATGACGTGTCTGCCTATGGGTTTTTCTATTTCTTATTATTATGACGTTTTTAGCTCTTTTCCTGGAATGGGTTTTAAGTGCTGACACTGGCTGCAGCAAGGTCACACATCATTTGGATGATTTTTTTATTTGTCAGACCCCGTGATTCACCTCAGCTTTCCCAGGGTATAAAAAAGGAACTCTCCCTGTCCACCATTGCCTGAGCAATTAGGTCCCTCCTAGCTTGCTAGTTATACTCCGACTTATCGTTTGTTGGATTTCCTGTGTTTTGACCCTGCCTGTACCATTGACTCGCCCAGGGCTGCCATCAGGGCAGTATTGGCAGTAGTGCTGTCAGGGGCCCGGCCATATATTTTAAAAAAGGGGCCTGCTCTCTGCCGCTGAAATTCCTATACTCACAGCAGTGGGGCCCGTTCTTTACAGCAGAGAAAAATCATAAGGGCCTGCAGGAGAGTGAGATGTGCCCGCCCCTCTTCCTTCTTCAAAACAGCGTGACAGCGTGTGGGGAGGACACAAGCAGTGGAAACTTCAGTACAAGCAGCGGGAGTTTTGAGCTCAGCCTAGCAGTCTTTTTCTGACACAGTGAGTACTGAGTGATGTCTGTGTTCGGCTGCTACTGCCCGGAGTCTCCCCAAAAAATCTCATCCTGCCCCCATAGAAAGCAAAAATCGTACCCACGTCTGTATTAGATCCACTGCAGCATAAGATTGTGTCATTAGCTCTATAACGGCTCTTATCTCCTGTGCTGTGTAAAATGTTACAATAAACCTGTCTTCTCCCTCTGATTACGCAGCACAGGAGATAAGAGCCATCGTAGAGCTGCTGCTAGTGTTACAATCCTATGCTGGAGTAAACAAATACAGAAGTGGTAAGATATCTGCTTCCTATGGGGGGGATAGAGTCAGGACCGGCCTTCGGGGTGTGCAACCTGTGCCTTCGCACAGGGCACATCACTCCAGCAGGTGGAAGGGGGCGCTGCGCTGGCTCCCTTCCCCTGCTTGTTTCAGAAGCGCCCGGGGCCCGGCGACTCAGCAGTCGCCTATCCGCCCGGGCGCTTCTTCACCCAGTGCCGTCGCTACCACTGTAACAGCCATAGCGGCTGCTAGTGGCAACACCGGGCTTGAGGGCGGTGGCACCGCTAGCAGCCGCTGCGGCTGCTACAGCAGTAGCGACGGCTCTATAGCAGAGCAGGGAGGTATTTCCCTGCTCCGCTATCTACTAGCGCCACTCTAGCTCCCTGAAGGAGCGGAATCCCCGTGTGGCTGGGGATTCCACTGCTGGAGCACTCCGCTTGATTTCTCTGTCCATATAAGGACAGTGACATCAGGGGAAACTCCTGAAGCGGAATCCCTGTCCACAGCGTTGCAGACGATGTGACCAGGGATTCCACTCCAAGTGAAGCCAATGACGTCACTGTCCATAAATGGACACAGACGACAGGAGCTTCTCCTGGAGTGGACTCCCCGGTCACAGCGTTGGCAACTTCAGGAGTTTCCCCTGATGTCACTGTCCATACTTCAGGGAGCTACAGTGGTGCTATCTACAGGAATGGGGGTGCTATCTACAAGGGGGCTGTAGGCTGTGTGGCACAACCTACAAGGGGACTGTGGGCTGTGTGGCACTACCTACAAGGGGACTGTGGGCTGTGGGGCACTACCTACCAGGGGGATGTGTGGCACTCCCTATCAAGGGTCTGTGTGGCACTCCCTACCAGGGGGCTGTGTGGCACTCCCAACCAGGGGGCTATGTGGCACTCCCTACCAGGGGGCTGTGTGGCACTCCCTACCAGGGGGCTGTGTGGCATGCCCTAGCAGGGGGCTGTGTGGCACTCCCTACCAGGGAGTTGTGTGACACTCTCTACAGGGGGCTGTTTGGCACTCTCTACTGGGGGCTGTGTGGCGCCCTCTACAGGGGGCTGTGTGGTGCTCTTTACAAGGGGGCTGTGTGGCGCGATCTACAAGGGGGCTGTGTGGCGCTATCTACAAGGGGGCTGTGTGGCGCTATCTACAAGGGGGCTGTGTGGCGCTACTTACAAGGGGGCTGTGTGGTGCTACCTACAAGGGGGCTTTGTGGTGCTATCTACAAGGGGGCTGTTTGGCGCTACCTACAAGAGAGCTGTGTGGCGCTACCTACAAGGGGGCTGTGTGGCCCTACCTACAAGGGGCTGTGTGGCGCTACCTACAAGGGGCTATGTGGTGCTACCTACAAGGGGCCGTGTGGTGCTACCTACATGAGGCTGTGTCGCGCTATCTACAAGGGGCTGTGTGGCGCTACCTAGAGGGGGAATCTGTGAGTGGTGGGCTGATGGTCATTTTACTGTGAGTGGGGGGTTGATGGTCATTTTACTGTGAGTGGGGGGCTGATGGTCATTTTACTGTGAGTGGCGGGCTGATGGTCATTTTACTGTGAGTGGGGGGCTGATGGTCTTCAAGTGATTTCCAATTTTGGAGCTTTTTTGCCTGCGTCTTTTGCATCAACGGCATAAGAAAAAACGCAAAATTCCTGAAGGAATTTTGAGGCAGATTTTTTTTGCCTTACAAAAAACGTTTGTGAACATACCCTATGAGTATAGTGCTTGTTTTTAGCCGTTTTCTGTCTTTCTCTAAACAATTTTTGGTAGGTGTGCCCTGAGGAAATTTTATTTTTCCAGTGCTGCCTCGAGTCCGAAAATGTTTGGAAACTTTGTACTAGGCTACAGGATCACGCCGGCCTACGCAAGGATCCCGTCGTGGAGCAGCTCAGTTCGTCGTGGGAATGGGGCCTAGGTCAGTACAATTTTTTATTTTTTTGGGGGCACTGTCTACAAGGGGGAGGTGGAGGAATGTATGACACTGTCTACAAGGGGGAGGTTGGGTGGCTGTATGGCACGATCTACAAGGAGGAGGTGGGGGATTATGGCACTGTCTACAGGGAGGCTGTATGGCAAAATCTACAGGGGGGCACTATACAGTGTGGGGGCCACTAAGGGGACATTATAATGTGTAGGGGTACTACAGGGGGCATAATACTGTGGGCACAATTAGAGGACAAAATACTGTGTCCTTGAAGAGGTTGTAATATATTATATTATTAAATAGTATTATTATACTGTATGGGGGCAATAAAGGGGCATTATAATTTTTTTGTGGGGCATTTTTTTTAAAGATGGGGGTGGGGCGCCGAAAGATCATTTCGCACGGGGCGCCATCTATCCTAAAGCCGGCCCAGGATAGAGTTAGATGATAAAGGCGGCTGGGAAATTAAGCTAGAAGGGGAAAAAGATAATAATGGAGGGGGGATAACACTGGAGGATGCATTATACTAGGGGGATAATAACTGAAGAGCTGATATCTGAAGGGAGGGGAGAAATTACACATGGGGTGGGGTAGAGGAAGAGAGAGGATACCTAGGAGAAGATTACACCGGGGTAGGAGGGAGAGAGCTTATACCAGACGCTTAGTTGCCAATAGTCGCGAATTTGTCGGCACTGTCCAGAATCTACAGAGACAGTCCCAGCAAATTACTGTCCCAGACGTGTCCCAGCAACTGCCATATTTAATTGTATCTGCGTCCACAGGATGCAGATACAATTAAATACTATGGAAGACTAGGAAACTATACGCTTCCTGCTCTGCCATTCACCCCTCCAAGAGCGGAATCCCCGGCCAGAGAGTTGCTGACAATATATGGACAGTGAGGTCAGGGGCTCCTCCTGGACAGGAATCCCCTGTAGATAGCGCCCCATACACCCCACTGTAGATATTGGCACACCCCCCCTGTAGGTAGTGCCACACACACACCCTCCTGTATATAGTGCCGAGCACTACATGTAGTGCCCCTGTGGATAGCGCCACACACAGCCCCTGTAGATAGCGCCACAAACAGCCCCTGTAGATAGCTCCACACACAGCCCCCTGTAGATAGCTCCACACACAGCCCCCTGTAGATAGCTCCACACACAGCCCCCTGTAGATAGCTCCACACACAGCCTCCTGCAGATAAAAGTCTGAATGCTAAACTCTGACTGCAGGTAGGGGTCTGGTGGAAAGGTGTCTGAATTACTTAACAGGTCTGGTGTAGGGTCTGAATTTTTTTTCTGCTATGGGGTCTGAAATTATTTAGATGTCTGGTGTCTGAATTAATCTTGTTGAGTGGTTTTTACACATATAATGTGTGTGCAGCGTGTGAAGAGAATGCAAAAACATCCAGGTGTGCCCGCGGCGGTGGGAGATCTTAGGGACTGCAGCAGCTAGAACTACATTTTGGTGAGTGACTTTGCTGTGTATAGGACTTCAGCATCTTCAGTGCAATGATTTTTGTTTATGTTGCCCCCCCTATACCCCGACAGATTTTTTGCACACACATTGTTTCCCTTTTTGCCCCCACAGAGCCGCTGTCTCTTCCCTGTCATTCCACAGAGCCCCTGTGAGGTTGCGTCTCCCCCTGGCCACCACTACTACTTTCAGTTCCTGATGGCGGTCCTGGACTCGCCTGCCCTAAACTCTTGCTTGTTACGCGCGACTTACTCTGCAGCCTGCTCTGACCTATGACTCTACCAACCGTGAGTGCACGTCTGGGGTTAAAAGTGTGAATACCTTGGGTCCCCTTAGACTCCGGTTCCCAATTTAGTTCCACGTCAAATCCCTTGGTGACATGGTGGGTTCACACATCCTCTGTAGGCCCTGGGACAATCTCATCCATGGGTCCTGTGACAGATATGGGGAGTAGGTTAAGGAAAATGGCAGTGGTCACATGGCTTGCGGCTAAGCAGAGTCTGAGTGGGGTGTAAATAGAACAATAGAATAGGCAGAAGGAGGAAAATAGAGGACAAGAATTGGATAGGGGACAGGTGGGTAGGTTTAGAGGTGGTTTGTAGGGAAGGTAACAGCACAGCACAGGTAAGTCTTACCTGAGGAGACTGGTACTCACCCTCCCATCCCAACAGCACAAATGTCACACTTTTTCGCGCAACTTGTGTAAAAATCAATATAAATTCCCCCAACATTGTCAGGATAGCCATTTGTGCGGACAGAAGCCGTTTTGAATGCATCTGCTGCTTTATTGCTATATACTGTATGTAGTGCTAAGTTGGAAGCAAGCTCTGAGCTGTCATTCTGGTGTGTTTTACTTTGTTCCCCCTTTTACAATCCATTCCTGTTATGAGGAGCCCTGTGAGACACAGACTTGGGAATTTTACTTATTCACAGCTGCCCTGTTCCAGCATTAAATACTGCTTCTGAACCTATAATACATTCTACCAGATGGCTACAGAATAGATGTAGACTTTGCATTTCAACCCATAAAAAAAAATTAGATAGATGAATTCCAAAACCTGCCCAAATATTTAGTTTCTCACTTTCAAACTATTTATATCTATGTTTACTTCCTTGTGAGTGCAACCATTTAAAAAATCTGAAGGTGCATGAAATATGACTTTGTCTACATGACCAAAAAATATTATAAACAGGTTTGACATGATTGTCACTCAGGTGATTAGAAGCTGAATACAAAATCTAAAGAATGTAATTTCATAAATCAGTGTTGTTTGCCTTAGGGGAGAACCAGGGCTGGTGGGAAATGTCACAGTTCTTAGTGTACTTGCTGTAGTTCTGGCAAGTATGAATATTGCCATTTGAGCACATTCATAGAAAATCTACTTCAACATCATAACTTCAGATTAAAACCTGAAGTGAAGCAATGGATCTATATGTTAAACTGGGCATGCTTCTGATTATGGCTATTGCTGTAGATGCAACAGGTAAGATTTTAAGGTTCAATTTTGGGGAAACTCTACTAATGTAGTAAAGACCTGCAAGCACGGCACTCTAGCGCAAACTTCAGATTCCTTGCATCTTCCCGACGTGTTATCAGACATAGGTTGTTTTATGACAGCCCGGGCATGCTGATCTATAGGCAAAAGTTGGGAATTAGGCTGGGTTCACACGACCATGTTACGTCCGTAATGGACGGAACGTATTTTGGCCGCAAGTCCCGGACCGAACACAGTGCAGGGAGCCGGGCTCCTAGCATCATAGTTATGTATGATGCTAGGAGTCCCTGCCTCTCCGTGGAACTACTGTCCCGTACTGTAATCATGTTTTCAGTACGGGACAGTTGTCCTGCAGCGAGGCAGGGACTCCTAGCATCGTACATAACTATGATGCTAGGAGCCCGGCTCCCTGCACTGTGTTCGGTCCGGGACTTCCGGCCGAAATACATTCCGTCCATTACGGACGTAACATGGTCGTGTGAACCCAGCCTTAGAATTGGCAACAACCTGGAAATATTATTGTTGGAATGCTTCAGCGTGTAAAGGGAGTGATTTCAATAATAAGGCTTTATTAGGAATTATTTAGACATTTGTATACTAATATTATTGGGCTAATGTATATTACTGTTATTTTAAACGTGTATTTATGAAGACTATATATGGTGCTGTTATTTACTCACTGTATGTTGGTATTATTTGAGGAATGTAGGGTGGTATTTGGTAATTGTGTAACACTGATTATTTAGACATGCTACAAGAGGAACAGGTCCATAGAAGTGTTATTTGACCAACTTATCACGCTTTTCAGCACCATACTAGGCATTATATGGTAAATCGTATAGTGGGCTGCAATAGAATATAAAGCACAGAATATTTAAGTGTGAAGTATTTGATGGTTGAGTGGAGAGTCTACATCTAGCTCTTGAGTCCAGTGAAAAAGTATTTTTATGGTGCTGGCATGCAAATGTGTCAGCAAGAGGGGACAATAAATGATCTAATGATAGTAGTCAGCGAAGTAGTGTAAACCCTATACTATTTCTAGTACTGTCAATACTGAATGGAGTTGACCCTTTAAACCTGCCCTTCTGAACCCAGGTGAACAAAATGTATCCCTGTCCTATCATAGGGGTCCAGGTGCAGAGATATGAGAAATTTAATGCCAGAGTTCTCATATTTCAAAGATGATGGTCTGATTCTTTATGGTTAAGAACGTACATTTTGACTACTTAAAGGGAATGTCTCCTGTATTTCATTTTAGATAAAATAATTAGATGTAAGTATGTAGAAGACAAATAATATGTAGCTATTTATTTTTTATTTTTAAACACTTGAGGCGGCCACACAATTCCTTCCTGTATTGTCTGTATAGACCGTACAACAGGGTGTGTGTGCTTTATGGCAAGTGAATTGAATGAGATTTATTTGATGGGGAATTTTACAGTTACAAGAAAAAGTAAGTGAATCCTTTGAAATCACCATGATTTCTGCATTGATTACTAATAAATTGTGGTTTGTTATCTAAGTCACAATTATAGGCAAACACAATCAAACTAAATAAGGCCCCATGCACACGACCGCGCGGTCCGCAAAAACGGAGCCATTCACTTTCATTGAACGCTGACACCTTTCTGTAGCACTACGGAAGGGTGTCCGTGCCGTGGAAATGTTCCAGGAATTATGGAACATGTCCATTCTTTTGCATTTTGCGGCCCGTGCTCCCATACTTTGTATGTGAGCACGGCCCGAAAATGCGGCTTTCAGTCGGAGGCCGGCCGTGCCCGCAATCGCGGGCTGTGATTGCGGGCACGGTCGTGTGCATGGGGCCTTAGACACAGACAGTTGTACTATTCATGTCTTTTATTGAGCACATTAAGTAAACATACACAGTGCAGGGAGAAAAAGTAAAGGGGGTTTTACACTGGGAGATTATCGGTCAGATGAGCGTTCATATAACACTTGTTGCCGATAATTGCCCTGTGTAAAGAGGGCAGCGATCAGCAGATGACCGAGCAAACGCTCAATCATCCACTGGTCATATCGTTTTAAAAAAGTAAAAGATTATTGTTGCTGGCTGCACATCTTCCTGTGTAAACAAGGAGATGCGCTGCCGACATGATAACAATGTTTGGCGACGAGCGATCGGAGTAACGACCGCTCGTCCCCATCCATAGCTCCATGTGACAGGAGCAAGCGAGCGCCGATCAACGATGTCTCGTTGATCAGCGCTCGCTGCATCGGCCGAATGTCGATCGGTGTAAAAGGGCCTTAACCCCATAATGACCAGGCCATTTTGCACGTTAATGACCAAAGATTATTTTTTGTTTTTTCACGGTCGCATTCCAAGAGTCGTAACTTTCTTATTATTCCGTCGACATAGCTGAATAAGGGCTTGTTTTTTGCGGGACGAGTTGTATTTTTCAATTGCACCACTTTTGGATGCATATAATATATCGATTGACTTTTATTAACTTTATTTTAGGAGAGAATTGAAAATAAGCAGCTATTCCAGCATTGATTTTCACGTTATTAATTTATGCCGTTTGCTATGCAGCGTAAATAACATGTTAACTTTATTCTATGGGTCGGCACGATTATAGGATACCAATCATATAAAGGTTTTATATGTTGTCCTACGTTTGCACAATAAAAACCCATAACGTTTTTATTTTTCCGTCAAAGGGGCCGTATATGGGCTTGATTTTTGCGCGGCAAGGTGTAGTTTTCATTAGTACTATATTGGGGTACATGAGACTTATTGGTTCACTTTTATTTTTTCTGGGGGGGAATGGGAGAAAAAAACAATTTAAACGTTTTTTACATTTTTTTCGGACACCGTTCATCCAGTGGTTTAATTAATATGTTCACTTTATTATTTGAGTCGTTACAATCGCGGCAATACCATATTTGTGTATGTGTTATTTGTTTTGACACTTTTACTAAATAAAGCCACTGTTTTGGGGGGGGGGAATGTGGTTTTATTCTATTTTTACTGTAATCTTTTTTTATTTTATTTTTTTCAAAAACTTTATAAAACTATTTAACTTTTTTTTTTTGTCCCACTAGGGGACTTTACTTTGCGATCTGCTGATCGCTTATATAATGCTTTAGTATACTTAGTATATCAAGGCATTATTACCTGTCAGTGTAATGTTAAATACTTTTGTGTCAAAAAAGACAAAAGTAGAGAAGGTATGATACCTTTATTGGCTAACGATAAAAGTTCTATATGCAAGCTTTCAGAGCAGAGAGGTCCCTTCTTCAGGCAGTTTACAAATGAATGTCTTAGAAAAAAGTACAACATTTAAGATGTTTCACAAAGACAATTAGTACCTGTCAGTGTAAAACTGACTTTGTTAGGCCCCCGGCTGCCATGGAAACCCAATGGTGCCCCGCGATTTCTTTGAGGGAGGCGCCGATGGGGTGACAGAGGGAGCTCCCTCTCTCTGTCAAACACATTAGATGCCACTGTCGCTATTGACAGTGGCATCCAATGGGTTAAACTGCCGGAATCGGAGCGCTCTTCGATTCCGGCAGATGGGGCAGAAGCCAGGCTGTGTATAACAGCTGCGCTCCTACCGCTGATCGCGTGGATACACTGGCAGTACCCGCGCGATCAGGTGACGGATATATCTGTCCTTATGCGGTAACTAGCACCTGCATAGGACAGATATATCTGTCCTTCGTCGTGAAGGAAACCTCTGTGTTAATGACTTCTCTTAGTGCTAATTGACAAAAGGTGCTTCCATTAAGGAAATGAGATTGGAAGTTGTAATGACCAGCAGGATGTGAACCCACTGTGCTGCTCAACCGGCTTGATTTTGGGCCACATCTAAGGTAGTCTTGTCTAAGTAGCCTCCCCTGTATTTACCCTTTAACCCCCGTACGGGGGTCTGGACTGCGCTGCGGGGAGACGCCTGGTTGCTACCTCTTGAGGTGGTCCTGGTGTTAGTAGCAAGTGGCCCAGCGGACCAGAAGACTACAGTGAAATACACCGCGGGATCAGGCACTGGCAGATGATAAAGTGACAGGCAGGTATGGATCTGAGGTCACAGTTCGTAGCGGTTCTTCAGGCTCGCAGCAGGACACAGGTTGCCAACAGGTAGTAGGCCACAGGCTTGTATCAGGTAGGAGGATACAAACTGGCATCAGGTAGCGGGATATAGAATGGTAGCGGGTAGCAGAATGCTGACTGGTAGTAGGTAGCAGGATACAGACTGGCAGTGGGTAGAAGAATACGGACTGGTAGCAGGATAAGGACTGGTAGCGGGATACAGACTTGTAGCAGGATACTGACTGGTAACAAGTAGTGAGTGCCTTTAAGTGTCAGTTTTGCCCAGTAATTTACAATTGTAATATCAAATGGTGACATTTGTATTCCCAGTGAATAAGTACGTCTTGAAGTCAGGGTTGTACACAGTGGTGTACAAAAACGGTGGAATAAGGGAGCACAATCTCCCCATCTCCATCAGCAGTACAGGCCTTTGGGCCCAGACCATTAAAGTAGCAAGGGTACAAAGTTCTCCCTTTATTGCTGTTGTTACAACTGGAAGCACAAGCAGGCAACAGACTTCTTTATTTTGCTTGTGACCTTTATTGTGTGCATGTATGCAAGATGGCGTTTGAGACTTCCTCCTTCCTCCTTCATTTGTGCATACAACTGATTGCTCAAAACGCACCAAATATGTCCTGATTGTAATTGACAAATTCTGAATATCTATATAATTGTATAGTGATATTACTATTGCATAGTAAATTATTTAGAACATTTTTCTTTTTCTTTTCCAGAAATATCAGAATACATTCCAAGGATTTCAAAAAACATGAAAAACAATATAACAGATAAAACATTTGTGCTGGTTCAACCAGACTGCATTTTTACTGACTTCACATCATATAATGTGTGGTTGGTAATTGCATTGAATAACTGTAGGTACAAAATGTATTTTATATTTATTAAAATAAATCAACGTACAGTACATATATTAATATGATTTTTAATATATTGAATGCATAAATCAGAAAATATATATATATATATATATATATATATATATATATATATATAGTACAAATCCTTTAACCTCTCCTCTTTAAAGTCATTTCAATTGATGGTCTATCCTCAGGATAGGCTATCAATATCTCATCGGTCGGGGTCCGACCCTCGGCACCCCCGCCGATTAGCTGTTTTGAAGGGGCTGCGGTGTTCATGTGAGTTCTGCTTCCCCTTTATTCCTGTCACTGCACCGTATTGTGAATCGCCGATACACTTTTAGTGGCTGTTCACAGCATTACAAGTGAATGGGAGATGGCTGTAATACTGGAACCGCCGCTAAAAGTGTGTCGGCGATTTACAGTACAGAGTTAAGGTAAAGCCACACTAGCATGCATACACATATATGTTTTTTAACATGGGAGTTTATCAGTGGCAGATGCCTCTAATGGATGCCATCTGTCAGCCATCTGCCACCTATAGACTTCCATGTTAAAAAACGTATACATTTAATGTATACTTTTTTTTACTGAATCGCTGTGAAATATATGTCTTTTAACATGGGAGTCTATGGTGGATGGACAGCTGAGGGACGGAATTCCTCAGATGTATAAATTATTATTTTTTTGCATGTTTAACATGTTTAACTTCTCACGCCATAAATTTCAGGTTATGACAGATTTAGAGAGAATGTAAGGGAGGACACTTCTGTACGCTGTGCGGAGTATATTAGGGCTTAATAAGGTGGTATAATAATGGGGTGAATAAATAATGACATGAATAATCCATAGATTTGTGGTATGCTTTAAAGCAATCCTTTATGCACAGGCCAGCTTATTTTGGGCAGGGGTCGCTGTTTTAAATTATGTCCATTCTCATCCTCCTTTTGTAACACTGCGACTTTGCAGTTCGGGAACTTCCCTGAAAAAAGTGTTGCCCTGGTACAATACGGCCATTCTCGCTTCCTGCAGATGTGCTTAGGCCCTCTACTTCTTGGTTCCCAAATATTAGGTTCGTGTTTCTCACTGGATAAATACCAATGGGAATTTTTTTGGTTAGAACCTAACCTTTAATGTGAGATTTATTTAACTTTTTAGCAATTTAAGATAGTGATACAATTGTATCCATAAAGTTCATTCACTAGTGCTTGCGCACTTTACATTGACATATGTAATAAATTCGGATAGGACAAGGATGCATAATAAGATTTAAATGGTTAATACCATCACACTCTAGTATTTATATTTTATTTTAGAATTTTCCTGGTTTTTATTTATTTTAATATTTTTATATATTTTTTTTTTTAAATATTATATTTAAATATTTTAGTTCCAAGTTGGGACCGGTACCCTCTTTGTCACAAAGTGTGTGCCAGGAACTGATGCAACATAAGCAGCTGCTCAAGGGAAAAACCACATATATTTATTATTGCTCAGTGAATAAACCAAATATTAGGTTCGTAAAAGCCACTTCTTGAAACCGAAGGAATGTTCCCCTCTGGCTTGCAAATCTGGATGTTTATTTATCCCCGCCTTTCGAGGGCCATAACTTTTTTATTTTTTCGTCAAAGGAGCTGTGTGAGGGTTTGTTTTTTGCGGGACAATTTTTCGATTTTATTGGCATCATTTAATTGCATATTTTTTGCATTCACCATGCGATTTAAATTACATGTTAACTTTATTTTGTAGGTCAGTACGATTATGGTAATACCAAATTTATATAGTTTTTTTCATGTTTTACAACTATTGCACAATAAAATTTCTTATTATAAATCAGTTTTTTTTGTGTCGCCATATTCGAAGAGCCATACCTGTTTTTATTTTTTCAATACCTAATTTATATAGTTTTTTTATGTGTTACTACGTTTAGTTGATAAAAACTCTTTTTTTAAATGTCAGGTTTTTGTGTCATCATATTTTGAGAGCAATAACTTTTTTATTTTTCCGCCAATAGAGATGTGTAAGGGCTTGTTTTTTGCGGGATAAAATTTAGATTTAATTTGTACCATTTGGGCACATGTGACTTTATAACCACTTTTTATTCTGGTTTTTGGAGGCAAAATGACTAAAAGTAAGCAATTTATAGCACCAATGCTTCTGAAATAAAAAATTAACCAACTTTGCAAATAGCCCTGATTACAAATTTCCTATCACTTTATGTCTACAGCTCTTATGTAGACTTATGCATCTCCATAGTAACATAATACAAACGTTCGAACCCTCTGTGTTCTGATCCCTACGGTCATATTCTCTTCCATCTGTCCCCTACTTCTTGCTAACTGACCAAATGTATGTTACCAATGGTAGGAAATTTTTAACCAAGACCATTTGCAAAGTTAATTTTTTTTAATTTCAGGGGTATTGATATAATTAAAAAAATGAAATGATGATATTCAAAAGCGCAACATGACAAGAGAGTCTTCGAGAAATCTTGGAATCTTGCTGGTTGCTATGAGCAATTTCTTGTTTTGATTAACGTCCACATCTTATATATAGCTTTCAGAAATGTAATAATCACGAATCTAACTGTATTTATTGTGTTACAGCTACAATAGAGGATTCAGATCTCTTTCCTCCAGTTCCATATTCTACATACAATAATCGCAGCCTTGCATATTATCACACTCTTCCTCTTTCTGCTGGACAATATCCATGTTCAGCTAGTAAATCATCCTTTATTAATGTGATCCAAATTGGTTCTGAGTCGTGCACAGAAAACCTATTCTGCAATGGTGAATTAAATAATAACCTAACCTACAAGTAAGAACAGTGTTGACCAATTCATTGTTTATTTTCATTGCTTTAATAGCTTAGATTCAGATCTTTATACGACATAGCCGACTATTCATATAAAATCTAGAGGCCACTCAAAGCATTGATTCGGCTTTGAACTCCATCTCACTTTTTACAAACAATTTTAATCTAGCTTGCTTAACTTTTTAGGCTTTTTTGTTTGCATGTTTTTTTAAATACAGCATGCCCTATTTGTGTTATTTTGGGGCATTTACTGGTGTTTTCCCTTAGAAACTTAAATGGGGGGGGGAAACACAACATCAAAACTGCAATTACAGCACTAGATCTAGCACCATAACTGAAGTGTCTCATAACAGCATGATGGCAAAAGTGCAACAATACCAGGCAAACTCTGCATGTATGCTACACCACTACTAACCTATGTGAATACAGCCTAGGCCTCATGCACACGACCGTAGTGATGTGCACGGGGCGCGACTTGCGGCTCGGGCGGCCGCGGAGTGTCGCCCACGGCCGCCCGCAAATCGCTGGACATGCACATGGCCGCGTGCATTAATTTCAATGAGCCTGGACCGCAAAACACGGCCGTAATAAGACATGTCCGTTCTTTTTGCGGTCCAGGCTCCTGGGCAATGCACGGACCGTGGAAACCACGGTCGTGTGCATGGGCCCATTGAAATTAATTTGCCCGCAATTCACCCGCAGATTTAGGGGTGAATTGCGGCCGCAAAAATACGTTCGTGTGCATGGGGTCTTAGGATTCATTCACATGTCCATATGTACAGTCCATGTGGGAGATGAATGCTTAGTGCCAAGAGTGAGATCAGATCTAGTAAAAAATAATGCAGGGGAGTCTTTTCTTTGGGCAGAGCTTCCCTATTTTCCTCTGTGGGGATCCATTCGAATTTTTAGCATACGGTATATAGCTCTCACAGGGACCATTCACTTGAGTATGTGAATTAAGCTTTATGCTGACTAAGGCCCCATGCGCACGACTGTATTTTTCATCCGTAATTACGGGCCAATTCATTTGTATAAGCTACAGACACCTCTCCATATTTTCACGGATGGGTATCTATTCCATTGAAATGATACGTAAAATATGAAACATGTCCTATTCTTGTCCGTAATTACAGCACGGACTCCCCATAGAAGTCTATGGGCGCTTCCGTAATTATGGACAACTACAGATGTGCACCCATAGCCGTCTGTAATTACGGAAGCGTTGCTAGGTGACGCCAGGTTTGCAGATGTTGCACATTATTTGTGGTTTTCTTTTTGCGGATCTGTATATAGGGATGCATTACGGATGCACTACGGAACGTATTTGTGGATACATTTCCATATACGCGGGTAAGTTGCGGATGACTATGGATCCGTATGTACGGACAGTATTTATGGATGGCTGAAAATATTGTCGTCTGCATGGGGCCTAACTAAATAATCATTATTCTTCACACTATGTAGGAATGCTAATATTTCCGGAGAAATGTTACTAGATGCAGGGAAGTACAGCCATTCACAGACTCATTCTTATAAATTATGTTCTTGTTTGCTAAAAATTACTGAGGTACTTTAAATTTTATAAAATAAGCTAATATGTCTTTCTGCATTTCAGAGTGAAATTTATTCTGGTAAACAGCACTACGATAATTGACAGTACACATTGGTTAAGTAACATTAGCCTACCGAAAGGTAAAAATGATCAGTGTCTTAACTTTACCACTCTCCTTATTATGAACTGGTTACTTATTTGAGTCTAAACTGTATTTATCATTTTAAAACATTCTGATGAATAAATATGGACCTAAAGGGGTTGTCCACATTGGCCAACCGCTATCCATATTCTCTATTAGGGAATATGGAATCATGACAGAGCAGAGACCTGTTGCAAGAAGCAACTCTTAAATTGGCCATACACATTTAAGTGGTCCAAAACCACCAATTTCGGAGGAATTGAACAGTCAGTTCTTGAAGCTTGTGCACTGGAAGCAGGGAAAATTGGCAAGCGTAAGGAACTGAGCAACTTTGACAAGGGCCAAATTGTGTTTTCTATAGGCCTGGGACAGAGCATCTCCAAAACAGCAGATCTTGTGGGGTGTTCCCAGTATGCAGTAGTATCTGCCAAAATGTGTCCAAAAAAGACAACCGTTGAACCATTGACAGGGTCATGAGAGCCCAAGGCTCATGGATATGCATGGGGAGCGTAGGCTAACATATCTGGTCCGATCCCACAGAAGAGCTACTGTAGCACAAATTACTCAAAAAGTTAATTCTGGCTAAGATAGAAAGGTGTCAGAACAAACACACACAGTGCATCGCAGCTTTCTGCATTTCTAGCTGCACAGTTGAAAACCAGTCCCGCTAGGAAACTTTGGGTCCTGGCATTCATGTGGATGTTACTTTGACACGTACCACCTACTTAAACATTGTTACAGACCTAGTATACCCCTTCATGTCAATGGTATTTTTACTAATGGATGTATTTCAGCAGAAGAATGTGCCCCGCCACACTGCAAACATTGTTCAGGAATGGTTTGTGGAACATGACAAAGAGTTAAAGGTGTCAATTTGGCCCCAAATTTCCATGATATTAATCCGATCAAGCATCTGTGGGATGAGCTAAAATAAACAAGCATGATCCATGGAGGCCCCTTTAATGACGGGGTAGCTAGACAGACAGGTGAGCCCTAATCTACCCGCCACTCAGTCCCTGCCTACTTGCACTGCCCGTCCTAGGCAACGGCGTACAACTAGGCGATGGTCCCTACGCTCAATAAGTGCACGACAGACCAACAGACAAGGGTACACAGAAGCTAAGGGAAATGGGGCAGTTGCCCACGGCAACACCGTGAGCAACAAGAGTAGTGAACGAGCTGAGTCAAACCAGGAGTGTACGAGGTACCAAACGCAGAGCAGGAGAGTAGTCAGTGAAGCCAGGGTCAATTTGAAGCAGAGGTAAATAGTACTAGCAGGAGCAGCAGAGCCAGGAAACCAGACAGAATCACAGGCATAGGAGGAGCAGGAAATGAAGGTATAAATAGACAGAGGGCGGGAGCTAGCTCCGTCTGGCCAGGCTGTGATAGGTTCTCCCACTCCTCAGCCTCCCAGCCTGAGTGGGAGCAGATCGAGTCTCTCTAACAGACCTAGGCACAGATGCAGGCTGATTAACCACGGGCGTCGACAAAGAAGCTGTGTCAGGCAAATCCATTACAGCCCCACCTCGCATGTTACAGGACTTAAAGAGTTCCTGTCACCACATTATAAGTGGCCTATCTTCTATATAATGTGATCGGAACTGTAATGTAGATTATAGCAGTGTTTTTTATTTAGTTAAACGATAATTTTTTACGGAGTTATGACCTATATTAGCTTTATGCTAATGACTTTCTTAATGGACAACTGGGCGTGTTTTACTTTTTGACCAAGTGGGTGTTGTGGAGAGAAGTGTATGACGCTTACCAATCAGCATCATACACTTCTCCCCATTCATTTACACAGCACATAGTGATCTTGCTAGATCTGAATATAAATCACGTCCTGGCTGGTAGTGATCTCTATTCACTGTCAGGACACTTGAGCAATGTTAATGTGTGTGTATGTGGCTGCACATAGTGATCTAGCAAGATCACTATGTGCTGTGTAAATGAATGGGGAGAAGTGTATGACGCTGATTGGTCAGAGTCATACACTTCTCTCCACAACGCCCGATTGGTCAAAAAGTAAAACATGCCCAGTTGTCCTTTAACCCCTTCCCGCTCCTGGACGTACTATTAGGTCATGGTAGCTGTATCGTTCGCGCTCCATGACCTAATAGTACGTCTCGGGAGTAACAGCCGTTTCGGCCGTCCTCCCGACACATACAGGAGCTGTGACAGCTGCTGTCTCATACAGCAGCTGTCACAGCTCCTACAGTGGGGACCGATCGCTGTGTCCCCGCTGTTTAACCCCTTAAAAGCCACGTTCAATAGAGATCGCAGCTTTTTAGGGGTTAAGCTGCCATCGCCGGCCTGCTACATGATAGCGGCCGGCGATGGTGACTATGGCAACCGGACACCAAACAATGGCGTCCAGCTATGCCATAGATGGAAGCCTAGTGGGTCCTGACAAAGTCAGGACCCACTATGCTTGCTGTCAGTGAGTAGCTGACCGCTCTAGTACACTGCATTACGCATGTAGTGCAGTGTATTAGAATTGCTATCAGGGCCTCCTGCCCTCAAGTCTCCTAGCGGGACAAAATAATAAAGTTAAAAAAAAGTAAAAAAAAGATGTGTAAAAATAAGAAAATAAAAGTTTTAAAAGTAATAAAAGTAAAAATCCCCCTTTTTACCTTATCAGTCCTTTATTATTAATAAAAAAATATAAACAAACAAATAAACTATACATAATTGGTATCGCCGTGTCCGTAACGGCCTGAACTACAAAATTATTTCGTTATTTATCCCGCAAGGTGAACGCCGTAAAAGAAAATAATAATAAACCGTATCACAATCACAATTGTTTGGTCACTTCACCTCCCAAAAAATTTAATAAAAAGAGATCAAAAAGTCGCATGTACCTAAAAATGGTACTGATCGAAACTACAGTTCATTACGCAAAAAATAAGTCCTTGCACGGCTTTATTGATGGAAAAAGAAAAAAGTTCTGGCTCTTAGAATAAGGTAACACAAAAAGTGAATGATTTTTTACAAAACATATTTTATTGTGCAAACGCCATAAGACATAAAAAAAAACTATAAACATCTGGTATCGCCGTAATCGTATCGCCCTGCAGAATAAAGTGAATATGTCATTTATAGCGCACGGTGAACGCTGTAAAAAAAATAGAATAAAAAAAAATAGTAGAATTGCTGTTTTTTAGTAACTACGCCACCTAAAAATAGAATAAAAACTGATCAAAAAGCTGCATGCACCCCAAGAAAACTACAATGAATTAATCAAGGGGTCTAGTTTCCACAATGGGGTCACTTTTGGGGGGTTTCCACTATTTTGGCACCACAAGACCTCTTCAAACCGGACATGGTGTCTAATAAAAAAGAGCCCTCAAAATCCACTAGGTGCACCTTTGCTTCGGAGGCCGGTGCTTCAGTCCATTACCGCACTAGGGCCACATGTGGGATATTTCTCAAAACTGCAGAATCTGGGCAATAAGTATTAAGTTGCGTTTCTCTGATAAAACCTTTTGTGTTATAAAAAAAATGGTATAAAGAGGATTTTCTGACAAAAAAAAAATGTCAATTTCACCTCTACTTTGCTCTAAATTTCTGTGAAACACCTAAAGGTTTCATAAACTTTCTAAATGCTGTTGTGAATACTTTGAGGGGTCTAGTTTCTAACATGGGCTGTTTGATAGGGGTTTCTAATATATGGGCCCCTCAAAGCAACTTCAGAACTGAACTGGAACCTAAAAAAAAAAAAAATAATTAGGCAATACTTCGCTTCATACATTATGCTGATAATGAGCCGTGCCCACCCAGAGATGACCCCAGTTTTGACCGTTTGGATAAACGGAGACCCCTATTAGACCGTTTCAGTGCCCGGTTTTCCCAAGCATACACCCCTGAGAAGTGTATTTCTATTGATGAGTCCTTGGTATATTTTAAAGGGAGGCTTCAATTCCGCGAGTACCTGCCGGGTAAGAGGGCAAGGTATGGCGTGAAGATGTATAAGCTGTGCGAGAGTGCATCAGGGTATACCTACAGATTTAGGATATATGAAGGGAAGGATACCAGTATTCAGCCCCCAGAATGCCCCCTCTTACTTGGAGTAAATGCAAAAATTGTGTGGTATTTGGTGCACCCACTGCTGGACCAGGGTCACCACCTCTACCTGGATAATTTTTATACCAGCGTCCCACTCTTCAACTGTCTCGCTTCCAAAAGTACTGCGGCATGCAGCACTGCTAGAAGAAATCTGAGAGGCCTCCCTAAGACTCTGCTTGGGCAAACAAGAAGGGGTGAGAGCAGGGCACAATCTATCAGCAACATATTGTGTGTCAAGTACAAGGACAAGAGAGATGTCCTTGTATTGACAACAATACATGGCCACACCAGTACCCATGTACCAGTACAAGGTACCAGTACAGAGACCCCCAAACCAGACTGCATCCTGCACTACAATAGGTACATGGGAGGGGTGGACTTGTCAGATCAAGTCCTGAAGCCCTACAGCGCCATGCGGTGTGGTATAAGAAGCTGGCCGTGCACATCATACAGATGGCTTTGTACAATGTGTACGTGCTACGTCGTTGTACAGGCCAGAGGGGAACTTTCCTGGAATTTCAAGAGGTGATTATCAAGAACCTAATCTTTAGGGACCAAGAAGGGGAGGGGCACCCAGTACTTCTGGAAGCGAGGCCACACGCATCGTACCAGGGCAACACTTTCCAGGAGAAGTTCCCCAAACTGGCAAGAAGGGAAACAGTCAAAAGAGGTGCAAAGTCTGCTATAAGAGGGGGTTAAGGGAGGAAACAATATATCAATGTGACACGTGTCCCGAAAAACCAGAGCTCTGTATGAAAGAGTGTTTTAAAATGTATCATACATCCCTTGGTTTATAATTTACCCCAATTTTACTTACCCTGATGCACTCCGCACAGCTTATCCCCCCTTGTCTTTCCCCTCTGGGCCCTGCTGTGTGCCCAGGCAGCTGATTACATCCACATGTAGGGTATTGCCATACCCAGGAGAACTCACATTACAGTTTATGGGGTGTATGTCTCCGGTCAAAATGCTCACTACACCTCTAGATGAATGCCTTAAGGGTGTCGTTTTTAAAACGGGGTCACTTCTTGGGGGTTTCAACTGTACTGGTACCTCAGGGGCTTCTGCATACATGACTTCGAACCAGAAATTCCCAAGTAGGCAAAATGGTGGTCCTTTCGTTCTGAGCCCTCCCATGGGCCTAATCCGCAGTTTATCACCACAAATGGGGTATTGCGCAACAGAAAGGGGTATTTTGTTTCTTGTGAAAATAAGACATTTTCAGCCCAAACTACATATTATTGGAAAAAATAAATGAATTCCTGGAGGAGTGTAGTTTCCAAAATGGGGTCATTTCTGGTGGGTTTCCATAGCTTTGATACCTCTGGGGCTCTGCAAATGCGACATGGCACCCGAAAACCAATCCAGCAAAATCTGGACTCCAAAGAACAAATAGCACTCCTTTCCTTCTGAGCCCTCCCATGGGCCCAAACGGCAGTTTATCACCACAAATGGGGTATTGCCGCACTCAGGACAAATTGGGCAACAAAATGGAGTATTTTATTTCTTGTGAAAATAAGAATTTTTGAGCTAAAACGACATATTATTGGAAAACATATTTTTTTTTAAATTCCCAGCCCAATTCAAATAAGTTCTGTGAAGAAACTATGTGGTCTAAATGGTCACATTACCCATAAATGAATTCCTTGAGGGGTGTAGTTTCCAAAATGGGGTCACTTCTGGTGGGTTTCCATTGCTTTGATACCTCTGGGGCTCTGCAAATGCGACATGGCACCCGAAAACCAAACCAACAAAATCTGCACTCCAAAGAACACACAGCGCTCCTTCGCTTCTGAGGCCTCCCATGGGCCCAAACGGCAGTTTATCACCACAAATGGGGTATTGCTGCACTCAGGAGAAATTGGGCAACAAAATGGGGTATTTTGTTCCCTGTGAAAATAAGAAATTTTGATAAAAAATGATATCTTATTGGAAAAAATTTCATTTTTTTCATTTCACAGCCCAATTCAAATAGGTGCTGTGAAAAAACTGATCGGTCAAAATTGTAACAACAACCATATTTGAATTCCTTGAGGGGTGTAGTTTCCAAAATGGGGTCACTTATGGTGGGTTTCCATTGCTTTGATACCTCTGGGGCTCTGCAAATGCGACATGGCACCCGAAAACCAATCCAGCTAATCTGGACTCCAACAAACACATAGCGCTCCTTTCCTTCTGAGCCCTCCCATGGGCCCAAACGGCAGTTTATCACCACAAATGGGGTATTGCCGCACTAAGGAAAAATTGGGCAACAAAATGGGGTATTTTGTTCCCTTTGAAAATAAGAAATTTTGATCACAAATGACATTTTATTGGAAAAAATAAAAAAAATTTAATTTTACAGCCCAATTCAAATATGTGCTGTGAAAAAACTGTGCGGTAAAAATGGTAACAACAACCATAAATGAATTCCTTGAGGGGTGTAGTTTCCAAAATGGGGTCACTATTGGGGGATTCCTACTGTTTTGGCACCTCAACACCTTTTCAAACCTGGCATGCTGCCTAAAATATATTCTAATAAAAAAGAGGCCTCAAAATGCACTAGGTGCTTCCCTGCTTATAGGGCTTGTGTTTTATTCCACAAGCGCAGTAGAGCCACATGTGGGACATTTCTAAAAACTGCAGAATCTGGACAATACATATTTAGTAGTGTTTCTCTGGTAAAACCTTCTGTGTTACACAAAAAAAAATTTAATAAAATTGAAATTCAGCAAGAAAAATGACATTTGCAAATTTCACCTCCACTTTGCTTTAATTCCTGTGAAATGCCTGAAGGGTTAAAAAACTTTCTAAATGCTGTTTTGAATACTTTGAGGGGTCTCGTTTTTAAAATGGGGTGTTTTATCAGGGTTTCTAATACATAGGCCCCTCAAAGCCACTTCAGAACTGAAGAGGTACCTTAAAAAAAGGCTTTTGAAATTTTCTTAAAAATATGAGAAATTGCTGCTAAAGTTCTAAGCCTTGTAACGTCCAAGAAAAATAAAAGAATGTTCAAAAAATTATGCCAATCTCAAGTAGATATATGGAAAATGTGAACTAGTAACTATTTTGGGTGGTATAACTGTCTGTTTTACAAGCAGATGCATTTAAATTCTGAAAAATGCTATTTTTTCAAAATTTTCTCTACTTTTTGCAATTTTTCAGCAATAAACAATGGATATATCGACCAAATTTTACCACGAACATGAAGCCAAATGTGTCACGAGAAAACAATCTCAGAATCGCTTGGATAGGTTTAAGCATTCCGACGTTATTACCACATAAAGTGAAATATGTCAGATTTGAAAAATGGGCTCTGAGCCTTAAGGCCAAAACTAGGCTGCGTCCTTAAGGGGTTAAGAAAGTCATTAGCATAAATCTAAAATAGGTCATAACTCTGTCAAAAATTATTAAATATAAATAAATATGCACTAAAGCTAAATCTACTTACAAATAGGGAGGTTCTTAGTGCACATTTTGATCAAAAAGTGTTAGCCCACCTGCCACGACAAGGCGACCTCTGTAAGGTGGGAACCTACGCTGCACATACACCCAGAACTGGGACTAAGCCTACATATATACCTGGGGATGGTAGGATCCAGCATTGAACTGATTAAAATCACCCAGGGCAGAATGGGAGGAGTGCAAGAACAACAAGTGGAGGCAGTCACTAACCCCACATATATGGATCACATAAACACAACAAAAAGTTGAACAGCACATTCCAACTAAATGATACAAAATGTATGCAGGTGCAAGAACACCTGTGACTGCAGAAATACAGCAGACAAAAAATGGCGACAGCACCCTGCAACACTAATGCCACCTAAACCACTAAATATAAATAAATATGCACTAAAGCTAAATCTACTTACAAATAGGGAGGTTCTTAGTGCACATTTTGATCAAAAAGTGTTAGCCCACCTGCCACGACAAGGCGACCTCTGTAAGGTGGGAACCTACGCTGCACATACACCCAGAACTGGGACTAAGCCTACATATATACCTGGGGATGGTAGGATCCAGCATTGAACTGATTAAAATCACCCAGGGCAGAATGGGAGGAGTGCAAGAACAACAAGTGGAGGCAGTCACTAACCCCACATATATGGATCACATAAACACAACAAAAAGTTGAACAGCACATTCCAACTAAATGATACAAAATGTATGCAGGTGCAAGAACACCTGTGACTGCAGAAATACAGCAGACAAAAAATGGCGACAGCACCCTGCAACACTAATGCCACCTAAACCACTAAATATAAATAAATATGCACTAAAGCTAAATCTACTTACAAATAGGGAGGTTCTTAGTGCACATTTTGATCAAAAAGTGTTAGCCCACCTGCCACGACAAGGCGACCTCTGTAAGGTGGGAACCTACGCTGCACATACACCCAGAACTGGGACTAAGCCTACATATATACCTGGGGATGGTAGGATCCAGCATTGAACTGATTAAAATCACCCAGGGCAGAATGGGAGGAGTGCAAGAACAACAAGTGGAGGCAGTCACTAACCCCACATATATGGATCACATAAACACAACAAAAAGTTGAACAGCACATTCCAACTAAATGATACAAAATGTATGCAGGTGCAAGAACACCTGTGACTGCAGAAATACAGCAGACAAAAAATGGCGACAGCACCCTGCAACACTAATGCCACCTAAACCACTAAATATAAATAAATATGCACTAAAGCTAAATCTACTTACAAATAGGGAGGTTCTGGATCCTACCATCCCCAGGTATATATGTAGGCTTAGTCCCAGTTCTGGGTGTATGTGCAGCGTAGGTTCCCACCTTACAGAGGTCGCCTTGTCGTGGCAGGTGGGCTAACACTTTTTGATCAAAATGTGCACTAAGAACCTCCCTATTTGTAAGTAGATTTAGCTTTAGTGCATATTTATTTATATTTAGTGGTTTAGGTGGCATTAGTGTTGCAGGGTGCTGTCGCCATTTTTTGTCTGCTGTATTTCTGCAGTCACAGGTGTTCTTGCACCTGCATACATTTTGTATCATTTAGTTGGAATGTGCTGTTCAACTTTTTGTTGTGTTTATGTGATCCATATATGTGGGGTTAGTGACTGCCTCCACTTGTTGTTCTTGCACTCCTCCCATTCTGCCCTGGGTGATTTTAATCAGTTCAATGCTGGATCCTACCATCCCCAGGTATATATGTAGGCTTAGTCCCAGTTCTGGGTGTATGTGCAGCGTAGGTTCCCACCTTACAGAGGTCGCCTTGTCGTGGCAGGTGGGCTAACACTTTTTGATCAAAATGTGCACTAAGAACCTCCCTATTTGTAAGTAGATTTAGCTTTAGTGCATATTTATTTATATTTAGTGGTTTAGGTGGCATTAGTGTTGCAGGGTGCTGTCGCCATTTTTTGTCTGCTGTATTTCTGCAGTCACAGGTGTTCTTGCACCTGCATACATTTTGTATCATTTAGTTGGAATGTGCTGTTCAACTTTTTGTTGTGTTTATGTGATCCATATATGTGGGGTTAGTGACTGCCTCCACTTGTTGTTCTTGCACTCCTCCCATTCTGCCCTGGGTGATTTTAATCAGTTCAATGCTGGATCCTACCATCCCCAGGTATATATGTAGGCTTAGTCCCAGTTCTGGGTGTATGTGCAGCGTAGGTTCCCACCTTACAGAGGTCGCCTTGTCGTGGCAGGTGGGCTAACACTTTTTGATCAAAATGTGCACTAAGAACCTCCCTATTTGTAAGTAGATTTAGCTTTAGTGCATATTTATTTATATTTAGTGGTTTAGGTGGCATTAGTGTTGCAGGGTGCTGTCGCCATTTTTTGTCTGCTGTATTTCTGCAGTCACAGGTGTTCTTGCACCTGCATACATTTTGTATCATTTAGTTGGAATGTGCTGTTCAACTTTTTGTTGTGTTTATGTGATCCATATATGTGGGGTTAGTGACTGCCTCCACTTGTTGTTCTTGCACTCCTCCCATTCTGCCCTGGGTGATTTTAATCAGTTCAATGCTGGATCCTACCATCCCCAGGTATATATGTAGGCTTAGTCCCAGTTCTGGGTGTATGTGCAGCGTAGGTTCCCACCTTACAGAGGTCGCCTTGTCGTGGCAGGTGGGCTAACACTTTTTGATCAAAATGTGCACTAAGAACCTCCCTATTTGTAAGTAGATTTAGCTTTAGTGCATATTTATTTATATTTAGTGGTTTAGGTGGCATTAGTGTTGCAGGGTGCTGTCGCCATTTTTTGTCTGCTGTATTTCTGCAGTCACAGGTGTTCTTGCACCTGCATACATTTTGTATCATTTAGTTGGAATGTGCTGTTCAACTTTTTGTTGTGTTTATGTGATCCATATATGTGGGGTTAGTGACTGCCTCCACTTGTTGTTCTTGCACTCCTCCCATTCTGCCCTGGGTGATTTTAATCAGTTCAATGCTGGATCCTACCATCCCCAGGTATATATGTAGGCTTAGTCCCAGTTCTGGGTGTATGTGCAGCGTAGGTTCCCACCTTACAGAGGTCGCCTTGTCGTGGCAGGTGGGCTAACACTTTTTGATCAAAATGTGCACTAAGAACCTCCCTATTTGTAAGTAGATTTAGCTTTAGTGCATATTTATTTATATTTAGTGGTTTAGGTGGCATTAGTGTTGCAGGGTGCTGTCGCCATTTTTTGTCTGCTGTATTTCTGCAGTCACAGGTGTTCTTGCACCTGCATACATTTTGTATCATTTAGTTGGAATGTGCTGTTCAACTTTTTGTTGTGTTTATGTGATCCATATATGTGGGGTTAGTGACTGCCTCCACTTGTTGTTCTTGCACTCCTCCCATTCTGCCCTGGGTGATTTTAATCAGTTCAATGCTGGATCCTACCATCCCCAGGTATATATGTAGGCTTAGTCCCAGTTCTGGGTGTATGTGCAGCGTAGGTTCCCACCTTAAAGAGGTCGCCTTGTCGTGGCAGGTGGGCTAACACTTTTTGATCAAAATGTGCACTAAGAACCTCCCTATTTGTAAGTAGATTTAGCTTTAGTGCATATTTATTTATATTTAGTGGTTTAGGTGGCATTAGTGTTGCAGGGTGCTGTCGCCATTTTTTGTCTGCTCTGTCAAAAATTATAATTTTTCTAAATAAAAAACACTGCTGTTTTCTGTATTACAGCGCCGATCATATTATGTAGAAGATAGGGAACTTATAATGCGGTGACAGAGCCTCTTTAAAGTATCTGTGCTAACGTCTTGGTGCCAGATAGCACAGGACCCCAGAGGTCTTGTGGAGTCCATGTCTCGATGGGTCAGAACTGTTTTGTCAGCACAAGGGAGACGTACACAATATTAGGCAGGTGGTTTTTCATGTTGCAAGTGAAGTGAAAAAATAAATGAGCCATTTATGCACTGGCACTTTCTGAGCACGTTTTATTTTTCACTTCACTTGCTTGCTGTGTTTTTGCACTTTATTTATTTTTGTGTTTGCTCTTGTATTATATATGTATTATACTTTGTTAAATCATTCCTCTCCACTAGCGGCCGCTGTCACCAACTGGATTTCGCCTGATCCTGGACGTGATGCGTCTGATGTTAGTCGTTGGTCGCAATCAGCCTTTCCAGCTGCCTGCGGGCACCAGAAGCTATGCAGTGGTCGGTGCTGGAAGCAGAAGGCACCGACCCCTGTATAGCGGCTGTGCTGCAAAACTGTAGCTCTGCTCCTATTGTGAAAAGGAGCAGAGCTGCAGTACTGCACCATGGCCGCTATATTGTGACTGGAGCCATCTGCTTCCAGCACTGACCACTGCATAGCTTTCGGTGACCGGAGGCTCCTGGAACAGCTGATCGGTGCTGGTGTTGGACCCCCACCTATTATATACTGATGACCTATCCTGTGGATAGGTCATCAGTGTAAAAAACACCCCCCAACCTGGATAACTCCTTTAAGCAACCTTCCTTGATATAGGCATTATTATATAAATTGTATATTTACCAAAAACATGGCACCTCTAATTAATACATTTTTGCAATAGCCACAACATTTCAAGAAAGCAGTGTTTGGCCTTCAGGACGAAGTGGGGGAATGATTGCTCTAACTTCTATACTCAGCATCCTACTGGCTATTTTGCTGGTTTTCTTCATTGCTGCACTACTTCTTGGAAGGTAAGACTTTTTATTAGCTTGGGTAACAAATACAAAAAATAATACTAGTATTCATTGACTTATGCAGTGGCTTTGCTAATATGTAAGGCAAGACTCGGAGAACCAAGGGTTATGTGCTAATAGCGTTCACTTTGCAATGGTTACACATCTATCCACGTAGAATACTTTTACAATATAAAGTCTGAAGGTCTAACTTATTGTATTGCATATATCTAGTTGCATTGCAATGTACAATTGCTTCCTGAATATTAGAACAAAAATTGCTCACCAATTTTTATCTGTGTTTCTCTTCTTTGCAGCCAGGACATTTGCTGGAAGCGGACAATGCACAATGAAAAGAGTCTGGCCAAAATCGATTTTCTGTCTCATTCCTCATACAAATCAAAATATGACCATATGTATTCAGTATCTTAAAATGGAAAAAGTTAAAAAATTAATATACTACTAAGATATACATTGAAATCATTTTCTTTAAATCCTTTCTATCGCAAATTGTAATCTAAATGGTAAAAAATAAAAAAATTGTCTTCTATTATGTGCCCATCTTGTCCCATCTTTAATGTAAATGCTAGGACGCTGCCAATAGACACAACAGTAAAACTTAGAAATTCAACTGAAAAAGCTTATATCCTGCAACATACAATGCATTTACAAAGTCTTCAGACCCTTTAATTTTTTCACATTTTGCTATGTTGAGGCCTTGTTTTTCAACATCATTCTGCACTCAAATATCCCATAATGACAACATGAAAACAGAATGTTAGTAATCTTTGCTAATTTATTATAAAGGATAAACTAAAATATTGCATAGAAATACAATTATATTATTTTGCTCCTATGGAATCCAGCCACTTGATTAGTTCCTCTGCTGTTGGGTAGAAAAGGACTTTTTCCTAGTAGACCACTCTCATCTTTGCTGAATAGATAAGAGAGTATTTGATTCCTGCCGCTTGCAGTCTCTTTTTTGCCTGAATAAAGAGGTGACGTTTTTGCTGGGTTTTGAAGGAATAATAAGGATATAATGCAATCTTTTGGTTATTATATTGCAAGCATTGTTTCTCTCTAGTGTTTCTTAATATAGAGTCTCTATCTTTTGAGCACATTATTTTTGCGATGATAGCTCTAGGTCTATCCCCAAAAGCCGGACGTCTAGATGGTATCCCATGTGCTCTCTCTCTATGTCAAATGCTGATGATAGGTTGTCTTTTCCTATTGAGAAACGATCCAGTTTTGCATAAATGGTATTGGGTAATTTTTTTCCTCCCCTTCCGGTATGCCTAATATCCTTATATTACACCAAATCAATAACTTTGATTTTTAAACTTATATTGCCTTCCTTTAATTCCTTTACTTTTTTATTAATTGTGTCACTTCATCTTCAATAGTGCTAACCCTGCTTTCAGCCTCTGCATATCTTTCTCTTATACTAAATACTTCTTCTTTCAGGATAGTGATATCCACACTCACGTTCCCAACTTGGGATGATACTGTAGCGTCCTTGGCCGGGGGCCCTCGGGTTTACTCACCACCCGACGCCCGCAGCCATGGATCCGTGAGCACTGGTCAACATCTCCATCCTAGGAGACGCCAGCGCTCATTTCCGCTCCGTTCTGCTGTGTCCCGTAGGACATAGGAAATCGTCATCATCATCAACTGCCATGATTTCCTGGTCGATAAGAAGGCCCCAGGCCTTCTGATCCTTGCCTGAGCATTGTTCGTTTTCCCAGTCTGTCTTGCAAATGGTCCCTTAGTGTTTCCCGTTCCAGTTGTTAACCGTGCCTTGTTCCCTGTTCCTGTTTCCCGTGCTGTGCCTTTAGTATCAAGTCGTGCCACGTCCTGTGTCATCTGCCATGTATAGAGGACGTCCCGGGTTGACATGAGCATCCGGGAGCGTTCCCAAGAGGTTCTCCGGGAGAGAGAACTTCCTAAGCTGGATTCTTCTTTTCAGCAATCTTCCTCAGTCGTCCCACCAGAGGATCCGATGCAGAGTAACTTTGTCAAATTGTCTACCCAGGAGAGACAACGCAGACGCACTTCTGGACTTTGTCTGTATTGCGGCCTCAGAGGCCATATTGTGCGTCTGTGTCCCCAGAGGCCAGAGAGACCCCATTGCCTAGGATTGATTGGAGAGACAACCCCAGATGGAACGGTACCTAATAAAGCCTTCTGTTCCATGTTCACTATTCCTGTGACCCTAGTATCTGGTTCTGCTGCAAACTTCATCCAGAAAGAGCTAGTGGATCATCTTCATCTACATCAGTGCCAGAGCTGCAGCCACCGTCTGGACTATCCAGGTACCCTTGTGCGGGACATTGTATTTCTGGGGTTTCCTGTTGTTTGGCCAGCTGCCTACCCAGTACGGCGGTACGGCCTAGTGGGTCCACTAACCCGCTTCGTGGCAGATACTTTATTTATCGCTTCCATAATGTCTATTAAAGATAGAATTTCTGATTGGTCCTCCATTATTTTACTTGTTGCTCTAGTTTTACTCAACTGTGCTGGTGAGGCAAAAAAAACCTATCCATTTTCCCCATGGTTTTTCCCATTTTTGTCAGGATTTCTTGCTTTTAGGGGCCATTTTCATGTATACTATTTGGCTCTTAAATTAGTCCATTGCAATTAGGAGCATCAAGTCTATACAATGTTCATAGTTATTTAAATAACATATTGCCAAATATATAAACATTAAATGACCTTAACAGAGGTCAATAAACAAGCTGTATGTCTGCCTAACCCAAGGACATGTAGGTAAATCTCCTTCTACTACCGCCATAAGGTGTACTCCTCAACTACACGGTTCACCGACCCCCAACAAAACAGAGCCTGCTCAACCCCATCCTGCAACCCCGACAAGAAAATATCCAACCCAATGTCCGTCAGGTGCACCCCGTCTGGCAGCAACAAACCTCTGTTGTCACCTTCCAACTCCCGATGACGAACCACCACCCTACCTCTAGCCCGGACGAACCGAGACACCCTGGTATTTAAGAGGCGCCTCGCACGCTCAATGGCATTCACATCCCGAGCGCCATGCCACACCAACCTCGGAACAATTTCCGACCAGACTAACACTATAACACTAACCGGGGGAAAAAAGAAGTGAACCTTTCTAAATCCGACTGTATCAGCGAGATCAACTCCCCCAACCTAACTGAACACAGATCATTTCCACCCAAATTCACAACCAAAACAGTTGGTACCAGCTGATGCCGGCTGATGTCGACCAATTCGGGCAGGGCCTGCAACCAGCGCAGGCCCCGGAGGCCTCTCCAGTAAACTTCAGCACTTGCAAAGCCCAACGATCTTCCACCAGGGCGTATGGCAGCCCTCCGTTCCGCCAAGAACACATAGGAGTGCCCAACAATCCACACCGATGGTCTGGAACCTAAAACGAAAACTGAATTAATGCAAAATAAGATCCGGGCGAACATAACCAGCAAAACAATCCGACTTCCATCTCCCGATCCGCTTCACTGCCACATCCGATAACCCCAATTCACTGGCCATCGTGGCCGCTCCAATATGGAAAGAATAAGTACCGTACTCCCCTAGAGGCTTACCGACCCGAACAAGAGCCTTACGGAAAATAGCGGGAAAACTGGAACCTAGTAAGCGGCCGCCCATCCGAATGCGACAAAAATTGTACCCCTGAACTACACACCCCCAAGAAAGCCGACACCGCCGACACCGGACAAGCCGAACCCGGGACTGGCCGAAGCGAAACCCAACAACCCCGACCAAACACATCCATCTTAGAGCGACGAATACGCAACAGAACCCCCACTGAAGGAACCACTACATCCTCAAAAAGCAGACCCCCCGTAGGAGCCGGCCCCATCGGAACTAGCTCTGAAATCCGCAGAGCCCCGAAAAAACATAACGAAAAAGCCACTGAAAACAAAACGAATTCATAAGGAGAAGAACAAACCGACGGCAGCGCCGCTATAAGTTCCTGCAATAAAGAAAAGGACACCGGTCGACGCGACTCCCTCCTGGAGGCCAACTTCTTCCAACCCTTCAAGGCTTGTAAAATAAAAAAGGACTTGGTCACGTCCGACAACGCCCTTAACTTGGAAAAGAAAGCAACCCCGGCCAGACGCCGCTGAGCTACCACCCCTGAAACACCACGCTCGTGCCAAGCTGTTAAATATTCAAGCGTCACAGTCGTGCGCAGCACCGGATCCTCCCCTACCAGTCTATCCCCCGCAGCGCTCAACCATTCCATCCACACATTACCGTAAGTAGCCCAGGTAGAGGGCGCAAGGGACGACCTCACCAACGGCACTAACTCCGATCCTGCAGCCCCCACAAGAACTCCGGGCAGCTGGCCCCCTCCAGCTCCACCTGCGGGCAAAGAGAGCGAAAAGCCTGCCAATGAAAACGAGATAAGGCATCAGCGACAACATTGTGAACACCTGGAATATGTCGAGCTCGAAAACGGATGTTACACTGCAAGCAACACAACATCAAATGACGGAGCAAAGCCAAAACCGGACCTGAGGAAGAAGTAAGTTGGTTAACGGCAAAAATAACACTCATATTATGCGACCAAAACACCACAGAACTATTGGAGAGGCGTGCCCCCCACAATTCAACGGCGACCACTATGGGAAAAAGTTCCAACATCGTCAAATTTGCACACCACCCCTTTTCCCGCCAAGAATCAGGCCAAGCTTAAGCACCCCACGCCAAACCCAGCAACGCCCCAAAGCCCCCCGCACCAGCCGTGTCCGTAAACAACTCCAAGTCCATGCTGGAAATGGAAGGCGCCCTCCAACACGTACGCCCATTGTAGTCCTCCAAGAAAGTGCGCCAGACGCGCATATAAGCCTTAACAGAACTAGAAATCCGAACATGATGAGAAGGCACTGAAACACCCACTGTAGCCAAGGACAACCTCCTGGCAAACACCCGCCCCATGGGCATAATAATACCCTCAAAGACCAACAAATCCAACAAAGATTGAATCTGCCGCAACTCCAACTTACGCGCAGCCAAGGCCATGTCCAATGCGGTACGCAATTTCACCACCTTCTCCGCCGGAAGCCGAAACACCATAGCAACCGAATCTATCTCAATGCCCAGAAAACACAACACCGTCACCGGTCCCTCCGTCTTTTCTTCAGAAAGGGGGACCCCAAACCGCTGAGCAAGAAATTGAAAGGACCTCAACAAAAACTGACACTGCCCCGAGGAAGCGGGCCCCACAAACAAAAAATCATCCAGGTAATGAGTCACTGACCCAGAACCAGTGAGATCCCGCACTGCCCATTCCAGAAATGATCTGAACACCTCAAAATAAGAACAAGAAATCAAACAACCCATTGGCAAGCACATGTCATAATAGAAAAACCCCTCCAAAGCACAGCCCAACTGTAAAGGATCTGCCAGGCACAGCTTCTGGGTTAACGCCCATAGATAATTAGTCTGCACCTGCTTCTATGTCTGTGAGACTGACTCCATCTTCCACCACTCAGGGTGGCAGGCTTAGGAGTGGGAGAACCTATCACAGCCTGGCCAGACGGAGCTAGCTCCCGCCCTCTGTCTATTTATACCTGCCTTTCCTGTTCCTCCTTTGCTTGTGATTCTTCTCGTTTGGTTTCCTGGCTCTGCTGCAGCTTCTTGTACCATTGTCCTTGCTTCATATTGACCCCGGCTTGCTGACTACTCTCCTGCTCTGCGTTTGGTACCTCGTACACTCCTGGTTTGACTCGACTTGTTTACTACTCTTCTGCTCTGCGTTTGGCACCTCGTACTCTCCTGGTTTGACTCGGCTTGTTCACTTCTCTTGTTGCTCACGGTTTTGCCGTGTGCAACTGCCCCTTTCTCCCACTAGCTCTGTGTACCCTTGTCTGTTTGTCTGTCGTGCACTTATTGAGCGTAGGGACCGTCGCCCAGTTGTACCCCGTCACCTAGGGCGGGTCGTTGCAAGTAGGCAGGGACTGAGTGGTGGGTAGATTAGGGCTCACTTGTCTGTTTCCCCACCCCCGTCATTACACCAACAGATGAAAACAATCCGCATGAACAGGCAACAAACGAAAAGCGGACGCAATATCAGTCTTGGCCATAAGGGCACCCGCCCCCGCCCGACACACCAAGTCGACTGCCCGATCAAACGAAACATATTAGACCATCGCCAAGTCGCTGTCAATCCCGTCATTCACCAACCGCCCCTTAGGATGAGACAGATGGTGAATCAGACGGAACTTTCCAGGCTCCTTCTTAGGAACCACCCCCAGGGGTGACACCTGAAGATTAGGGAAGGACAAAGCAGAAAATGGGCTGACCATCCGGCTAAGCTCCACTTCCTTTTCCACCTTCTCCCTAAAAGCGGCTGGAAACTCCTCCGTCGACTTCAAATTTCGTGACATAACCGGGTCCGCCTGCGCAATAAATGGAAGAACCCAAAACAAAAACCAGGGCAGCTTCCGCCATCTTGGGATACCGGTTTAACCACGGGATCATTGCGGATACGCGAACCGGCGTCCTCCCCTTGACCAACACCCGCAGGGCGGGCGACCGCCACCACCCGACGGGAGCACCTAACCACTGCGTGGGTGCCTCCACACGAGGAGCACTCGTGGCGGAATTTACAAGAGGCATAAAATCTACAGTGTCCCTCGTTAAAGAGCCAACAGGCCCCCGCTCTACGGACACCCCCAACCCCCCCCGTCCCCACCGGAAGGGGAAGAGGCGGGGGCGGTGGGCTGAAAGGTTCGCTGCGCCATCATCAAGTGCAACCACATATCAGTCGCTTTCAAATCCCACCCCACCTCCGGTCTCTGACCCAGCCGCCTACGGAACTCCTCGTCGTACCGCCACCAGGCCATGCGATTTATATGCACTAAAAATAGTGTCCAAATAGATAAACAACTGCACCGCACACTCAGGCCGAGCCAGACTAAACACCCCCCCCCCCCCCAAAATAGCAAACGCCTGTACGCAATTATTAAACGACCGCACGACCCTAGGCTTACTCAACACACCCCGCTCAAGTCTACGCTCCTTATCAACCGTCGACGAATCAACCGACAAAAGAGACCAAATATCAATGTAAGCATTCTTCCCTATTTTCTCGCGCACCTCGTCAGACACATGAGCACCCAAGGGAGACACATTACAAAAATAAGAATCTCTGAAAGCTGGGACCGAAGGAGTGGCCATGGAAGTGGACGCCTCCACCGTGGACCTCGCAACCACGGCCTGCGACGACGGTCCCACGGGCAAAGAGACGGACCCCGCCACCAGAGATTGACCAGCAGACAATAAATCAGTGGCAGACATGTTATCGGCATTCCAAGCCCGAAGGCAGGCACACTCACCATGTCCAGCAACAGACGCACATCCAGGCACGGACGAAACCACTACAGCCGGTGTGGCACCCGGGGCCACCGAAAACACCTCAGGCATAGGGGCAGCGACCCCCGCTACTCCAACCGAGGAACGGCAACTCCTAGTCCCCCGGTCAGATGCAGCAAGACAACTCCTGCTACTGCTCCAGTCCGCCCTCCAACTACCCCGGGAGACGTCGGGCGACGATGAGTCAGACGGAGACCGCCTATATCGACGAGACTGACGGCGCCGATGTCTCCGCGACCGACTCCGACCGGACACATGGCGCTGCCCCGAACCAGCCCTACTTGCCCCATGCTTGCTATGGGACTGTTCCCGGCATGCTGAACCGAGTTGTGATGCTGCCACCGAGGCCACCACCGTAGGCCCGGGCAGCACCGGCAGCACATCAGCGGGAGGGGCCGCCGCCTGATGTGCCACCCGTCTAACCAACCGGCCCGAGAAGAATAGCTCCGAGCTATCGAAGGAGCCGTCTTCCCCAGAATCCTACAGCCACTGCCCCCCCCCCTTCAACACCTCTCTCCCCTCTGACGCCAGGAGCAGTGGAACGATCCCAGCAGTTGAAGCAGCTGATGCCGCTAAAATAGGGGCCGATGCCAGCGCCTGCCCCACAAATCCTCTCCCGTCCAGTGGGCCGTGCCTGAGGCCCACCACACCCGTGGCTCCCCTGGTCCCCTGTGTCGGGGGAACCACATCCCCCACAACGGCCGCCGATACCCCCGTTACCGGAATCATTCGCGCCGGAGGCAGCACTACAGACAGGGGAGGGGCCGGAACACTTGCGGCACTAGCAGCCCTCTCCGCCGGCCGCACCTCACCGGAAGTGGAAGGAGAGAGAGACGGACTGGCGGACGAGAGGCTCGAGCCGAACGCCGCCGCCCGGCCACCGATGGAGGAGCCGACTCAGCTGTCTCCCGCAGCAGGGACTGCAGCCAGTCACTTCCTTCAGTAGCGATAGTGGCGCGCAGCACCCGAAGCATCTCCTGACGGTCCATGTCACTGAAGAAAAACCGGGAAAAGAGGCCGCACACCAGGTAAGCAGCCCCTATATACCTTTACCCCATTACCCTAAACCCACCCCTTTTCCTCCCCTAACGCCCCCTACCTAACTCTGACTCACCCACCAGCCAAGTACAGGGGAGGGGGAGGGAGACTACTAACCCTCAATTAACCCCTTCACCGCAACAGTCCCTGGCTCAGCCGCTATATGCCTGTGAGCCCCCATTACCAGCTGGACAAGTACAGGTGGGAGAAAAAAAAGGGATATTTGCAGCAATATGGCACTGTTTGGGTATGTGCACATGATCTCGACAATTACGGCTGAAATTACGGAGCTGTTTTAAGGAGAAAACAGCTCCTGCATTTCAGACGTAATTGCTCGTACTCGCGTTTTTGCGAGGCGTCAATTACGGCCGTAATTTGGAGCTGTTCTTCATTGAAGTCAATGAAAAACCGCTCAAATTACGTCCCAAGAAGTGTCCTGCACTTCTTTGATGACGCTGTCATTTTACGCGCCGTCTTTTGACAGCGACGCGTAAAATTACAGGTCGTCGGCAAACCCATTGAAATGAATGGGCAGATGTTTGCCGACGTATTTGAGCCGTGTTTTCAGGCGTAATTCGAGGCGTAAAACGCCTCGTTTACGCCTGAAAATACTCCGTGTGAACTTAGCCTTACAAAGGACAGGTGTCACCTGGTTCTTGTAGGGAGGATTCACTTTTTTCTTTGCCCTCTACTCACCCGATACCTACAGGCCCCTACAGGAGAGCCAAAGAGGTATGGGCAAGAAGTCCATCCGATATCAGCCCCCAGTATCCACTATATTGACTGTGTCCACTATGTCCAGGCAGCGCTACGGACAAAACCCAACAACCTCAGCAGGCAAATAATCACTAGCCGTGCTAATAGTGGAGAAAAGTGGATGAGTGAAGCAAGAAGGTGGAGGGGAGCGGGCTGTAGTTTGGTCCATAGAGACCAGCGTGCCAGCTGACACTTTATCAATGTCTGGTATTTTCCCTTCTGGTGTCCGTTATCGCCCGTCTACCGCTACTCACAGCTGCGATGTCCAGATGCAGCAGGAGATTTTCCGGCTGAGCAGCTCAGATACACTCACTTCAAAGCCCCACCTAGCGAAAACACAGAGCAGCTGGATGCCACAGGAAGAACTCAATGTAGCTGTAGCGTCCATGCCCACAGGCTGTCGGGTTTACTAACCTCCCGACGCCCGCAGCCATGGATCTGTGAGCGCTGGTCCCCATCTCCTTCCTAGGAGACGCCAGCGCTCACTTCCGCTCCGGTCCACTGTGTCCCATAGGCCAGCGCGCGCACATGAAAATAATCATCATCAATCCACATGATTTCCTGGCCTATAAGGAAGACCCAGCCCTTCTGATCCTTGCCTGAGCGTTGTTAGTTATCCCAAGTCTTTCTCGCAAATGGTCCCTTAGTGTTTCCCGTTCGGCGCAAATGCCTTCGTCTGGGGGTGGTGTTGGACAATGCATATGCCACTTTAAAAAGGGGGAGCCAGCCAATAATAATAAAGTGGCATATGCATTGTCCAACACCACCCCCAGACGAAGGCATTTGTGCCGAAACGCGCGTTGGGGCGGACATCTTGCTGTGCATCTAGTCCTGGACTTATCATGGGTATGTTCAACTGTCGCAATCTGCTCTAATATTGTTTCATTTGTTAACACTGTTCATTTTCTGCCATCTTCATACATATTTGTTATCTACTTCAATTACTTTACATGGCACGTGTCTATTTAATTTTGTTTTAAACCTGTGTTGGCAGGATTTAGCGTGTTAACACATACAGTGATAGTTTATACAACCAGGCATTTATTATTCATTCATTCCTTGTTTATACAACCTGTTCACCTCATGAGCTGCATGGCTTGTATGTCTTTTTAACCTGTTGGTTCATGGATTCTCTTTTTATCATAGTATGTTTACATGTTATCTCCAATAAAGTATTTTTTAATTTTCTTATACTTCTAGTCTACTGGCATCTTCTTCTTTAGGTTATATATTTATGCTTTGGATGCTTTTGTGGGTACACGCCCCAGGATCCAGCTCACACCTGATTACATGTTTGCTGACAGCTGCATTGCATTTCTCTTGGGCTGATCAGATCCATGCTGTTCTTTTCGGTTATATTATGGTACCTGAGATAGTCCAGACAATGGCAGAGGCTCTGGCATGGATGGGGCTAGATGTGGCAGGTTGCACCAGACGTGGCGGACGGTACCAGGAGTGGCAGGTGACACCAGACGTGGTGTATACGAGAAGGCGTGGCAGGTTGCGCCAGACGTGGCGGAGGATATCATGGATGGCAGATGACACCAGAAGTGGTGTATAACAGCAGGTGGCACAGCATGACTCCAACACTAGACAGGCTCAAGAAGTAAACACAGCATGGGATACAGGATACAGGTAGCAGGGCATGGGAACACTCGAAGCAGGATAACACTAAGGGACCATTTGCCATACGAACATGGAAAAGCTACAACAACGCTCAGGCAAGTAGTGGAAGGGCAGAGCCCTTTTTATAGTCCAGGGTGCTCTGGGGATAGGTTAGGGAACTTTTTAGAGAATGCGCGCGCTGGCCTTTTAAGGCCGGGGACCACTGTGCACCCTACCGCACAATCCAGTACAGAGAGGCCGCACCAGCTGGCGTCTCTGGGGAGACGCTGGCAGACGGCCCGGCAGTTGCGATCGCGGCCGTTCGCCAAAGGTGAATGGCAGCGGTCCATGACCGCAGTCATAACAGTAGGCAGTATGGCTGTACAAGTCCAGTCATATAACTGTAAAAATGTCAAACAAAAATTGCTCTACAGCTTTGTTCTTCAAACTTGAATATATTCAGAACACATTTACTTTATTACCTTTACTACGCCAGTTTTCATGGCAATATAAGGTAAAAATGTAGACGTATGTGCTGTTTCCGACACTCACAGCACTTTGCTAAAAATCAGAAGGGGCAGGGCCACCCACGGCCTCACAAAATTACTATAGTTTACACTAGGTAGTGGCGTAAATTATGGCGCAAATCTACGTCAGCTCATAGCTAGCGTAAATTTGACTTTCTTGCGCACGGATGGTTAAAGATGCGTCTAATTTATTAAGAGGTGTGCCACCGCAGCCAGTTCTGACCTTCCTGACAGCCATATTTTTCAAATCAGACATGTCTATGTTATGTGGGTATAACATGTCTATGTTATGTGGGTATAACCTCGAAATGCTTTATATTCATGCGAATTTTACATTGTTTTCTCGTTATACATTGCACTTCGTGATAGTGGTATACTTTGGTCAATACATTCATTGTTTATTTGTAAAAAAAACACCAAAAAGTATAGAAAATGTTGAAAAAATAGCATTCTTCCAAATATAATTTTCTCTGCTTGTAAGACATATATACACCTACAAAGTAATGGGACAACGCACCAATATTCTGGAAAAAGTATCAAAAACCTTTATTTAAACTTATAAGACAAAAAAATAAAACACAGTGGATATAGCGACATCACCGGAGTGAAGAATACAGGATCAAGACATGTCCGGAGCAATATGGATACATCTAGTATGCAAAGTGCATCGTGCTAAATAGTATTGTCAGGGATCATTAGCATGTATATTGTTTGCAAAAATATTATCCTTACATACATATTTATATATATCAGTATATTACACAAAGAACTTGAATGGAACAAGATGGAGTCTGCATAAGGAACACGCCTATGGAGACACCGCCCCTGGAATGCAAGAGGAGTGTACAAATGAACTTACAGCTGAATAGAGCCAATGGGGCTTAACCCCTTAAGGACGCAGCCTAGTTTGGGCCTTAAGGCTCAGAGCCCATTTTTCAAATCTGACATATTTCACTTTATGTGGTAATAACGTCGGAATGCTTAAACCTATCCAAGCGATTCTGAGATTGTTTTCTCGTGACACTTTGGGCTTCATGTTCGTGGTAAAATTTGGTCGATATATTCAGTGTTTATTGGTGAAAAATTGCAAAATTTAGAGAAAATTTTGAAAAAATTGCATTTTTCAGAATTTAAATGCATCTGCTTGTAAAACAGACGGTTATACCACCCAAAATAGTTACTAGTTCACATTTCCCATATGTCTACTTTAGATTGGCATCGTTTTTTTAACATTCTTTTATTTTTCTTGGACGTTACAAGGCTTAGAACATAAACAGCAATTTCTCATATTTTTAAGAAAATTTCAAAAGCCTTTTTTTTAAGGTACCTCTTGAGTTCTGAAGTGGCTTTGAGGGGCCTATGTATTAGAAACCCCCATAAAACACCCCATTTTAAAAACTAGACCCCTCAAAGTATTCAAAACAGCATTTAGAAAGTTTTTTAACCCTTCAGGCATTTCACAGGAATTAAAGCAATGTGGAGGTGAAATTTGCAAATTTCATTTTTCTTGCTGAATTTCAATATTATTCCATTTTTTTCTGTAACACAGAAGATTTTACCAGAGAAATACTACTAAATATGTATTGTCCAGATTCTGCAGTTTTTAGAAATGTCCCACATGTGGCTCTAGTGCGCTCGTGGAATAAAACACAAGCCTCAGAAACAAAGGAGCACCTAGTGCATTTTGAGGCCTCTTTTTTATTAGAATATATTTTAGGCAGCATGCCAGGTTTGAAGAGGTGTTGAGGTATGAAAGCAATGGAAACCCACCAGAAGTGACCCCATTTTGGAAACTAGACCCCTCAAGGAATTCATTTATGGTTGTTGTTATCATTTTGACCACACCGTTTTTTCACAGCACCTATTTGAATTGGGCTGTGAATTAAAAAAATGATATTTTTTTCCATTAAGATGTAATTTTTGTTCAAAATTTCTTATTTTCACAAGGAATAAAACACCCCATTTTGTTGCCCAATTTGTCCTGAGTGCGGCAATACCCCATTTGTGGTGATAAACTGATGTTTGGGCCCATGGCAGGACTCAGAAGGAAAGGACCACCATTTGGCCTACTGGAGCTTTTCTTGTGCTAAGTCATGTATGCAGAAGCCCCTGAGGTACCAGTACAGTTGAAACCCCCGAGAAGTGACCCCATTTTAAAAACTACACCCCTTAAGACATTCATCTAGTGGTGTAGTGAGCATTTTGACCCCACAGTTATTGTGTAAAAGGTAATGCGCAGCAGATGGTGCAAAGTGAGATTTGCAATTTCCTATGCATATATGCCATTTCAGTGTCTGATATATTGTGCCCAGCATGTGCCACTGGAGACATACACCCCATAAATTGTAATGTGGGTTCTCCCGGGTACGGCAATACCCTACATGTGGCTGTTATTAGCTGCCTGGGCACACGACAGGGCTCAGAAGGGAAGGACCACCATTTAGCCTACTGGAGCTTTTCTGGTGCTAAGTCATGTAGGCAGAACCCCTGAGGTACCAGTACAGTTGAAACCCCCGAGAAGTGACCCCATTTTAAAAACTACACCCCTTAAGACATTCATCTAGTGGTGTAGTGAGCATTTTGACCCCACAGTTATTGTGTAAAAGGTAATGCGCAGCAGATGGTGCAAAGTGAGATTTGCAATTTCCTATGCATATATGCCATTTCAGTGTCTGATATATTGTGCCCAGCATGTGCCACTGGAGACATACACCCCATAAATTGTAATGTGGGTTCTCCCGGGTACGGCAATACCCTACATGTGGCTGTTATTAGCTGCCTGGGCACACGACAGGGCTCAGAAGGGAAGGACCACCATTTAGCCTACTGGAGCTTTTCTGGTGCTAAGTCATGTAGGCAGAACCCCTGAGGTACCAGTACAGTTGAAACCCCCGAGAAGTGACCCCATTTTAAAAACTACACCCCTTAAGACATTCATCTAGTGGTGTAGTGAGCATTTTGACCCCACAGTTATTGTGTAAAAGGTAATGCGCAGCAGATGGTGCAAAGTGAGATTTGCAATTTCCTATGCATATATGCCATTTCAGTGTCTGATATATTGTGCCCAGCATGTGCCACTGGAGACATACACCCCATAAATTGTAATGTGGGTTCTCCCGGGTACGGCAATACCCTACATGTGGCTGTTATTAGCTGCCTGGGCACACGACAGGGCTCAGAAGGGAAGGACCACCATTTAGCCTACTGGAGCTTTTCTGGTGCTAAGTCATGTAGGCAGAACCCCTGAGGTACCAGTACAGTTGAAACCCCCGAGAAGTGACCCCATTTTAAAAACTACACCCCTTAAGACATTCATCTAGTGGTGTAGTGAGCATTTTGACCCCACAGTTATTGTGTAAAAGGTAATGCGCAGCAGATGGTGCAAAGTGAGATTTGCAATTTCCTATGCATATATGCCATTTCAGTGTCTGATATATTGTGCCCAGCATGTGCCACTGGAGACATACACCCCATAAATTGTAATGTGGGTTCTCCCGGGTACGGCAATACCCTACATGTGGCTGTTATTAGCTGCCTGGGCACACGACAGGGCTCAGAAGGGAAGGACCACCATTTAGCCTACTGGAGCTTTTCTGGTGCTAAGTCATGTAGGCAGAACCCCTGAGGTACCAGTACAGTTGAAACCCCCGAGAAGTGACCCCATTTTAAAAACTACACCCCTTAAGACATTCATCTAGTGGTGTAGTGAGCATTTTGACCCCACAGTTATTGTGTAAAAGGTAATGCGCAGCAGATGGTGCAAAGTGAGATTTGCAATTTCCTATGCATATATGCCATTTCAGTGTCTGATATATTGTGCCCAGCATGTGCCACTGGAGACATACACCCCATAAATTGTAATGTGGGTTCTCCCGGGTACGGCAATACCCTACATGTGGCTGTTATTAGCTGCCTGGGCACACGACAGGGCTCAGAAGGGAAGGACCACCATTTAGCCTACTGGAGCTTTTCTGGTGCTAAGTCATGTAGGCAGAACCCCTGAGGTACCAGTACAGTTGAAACCCCCGAGAAGTGACCCCATTTTAAAAACTACACCCCTTAAGACATTCATCTAGTGGTGTAGTGAGCATTTTGACCCCACAGTTATTGTGTAAAAGGTAATGCGCAGCAGATGGTGCAAAGTGAGATTTGCAATTTCCTATGCATATATGCCATTTCAGTGTCTGATATATTGTGCCCAGCATGTGCCACTGGAGACATACACCCCATAAATTGTAATGTGGGTTCTCCCGGGTACGGCAATACCCTACATGTGGCTGTTATTAGCTGCCTGGGCACACGACAGGGCTCAGAAGGGAAGGACCACCATTTAGCCTACTGGAGCTTTTCTGGTGCTAAGTCATGTAGGCAGAACCCCTGAGGTACCAGTACAGTTGAAACCCCCGAGAAGTGACCCCATTTTAAAAACTACACCCCTTAAGACATTCATCTAGTGGTGTAGTGAGCATTTTGACCCCACAGTTATTGTGTAAAAGGTAATGCGCAGCAGATGGTGCAAAGTGAGATTTGCAATTTCCTATGCATATATGCCATTTCAGTGTCTGATATATTGTGCCCAGCATGTGCCACTGGAGACATACACCCCATAAATTGTAATGTGGGTTCTCCCGGGTACGGCAATACCCTACATGTGGCTGTTATTAGCTGCCTGGGCACACGACAGGGCTCAGAAGGGAAGGACCACCATTTAGCCTACTGGAGCTTTTCTGGTGCTAAGTCATGTAGGCAGAACCCCTGAGGTACCAGTACAGTTGAAACCCCCGAGAAGTGACCCCATTTTAAAAACTACACCCCTTAAGACATTCATCTAGTGGTGTAGTGAGCATTTTGACCCCACAGTTATTGTGTAAAAGGTAATGCGCAGCAGATGGTGCAAAGTGAGATTTGCAATTTCCTATGCATATATGCCATTTCAGTGTCTGATATATTGTGCCCAGCATGTGCCACTGGAGACATACACCCCATAAATTGTAATGTGGGTTCTCCCGGGTACGGCAATACCCTACATGTGGCTGTTATTAGCTGCCTGGGCACACGACAGGGCTCAGAAGGGAAGGACCACCATTTAGCCTACTGGAGCTTTTCTGGTGCTAAGTCATGTAGGCAGAACCCCTGAGGTACCAGTACAGTTGAAACCCCCGAGAAGTGACCCCATTTTAAAAACTACACCCCTTAAGACATTCATCTAGTGGTGTAGTGAGCATTTTGACCCCACAGTTATTGTGTAAAAGGTAATGCGCAGCAGATGGTGCAAAGTGAGATTTGCAATTTCCTATGCATATATGCCATTTCAGTGTCTGATATATTGTGCCCAGCATGTGCCACTGGAGACATACACCCCATAAATTGTAATGTGGGTTCTCCCGGGTACGGCAATACCCTACATGTGGCTGTTATTAGCTGCCTGGGCACACGACAGGGCTCAGAAGGGAAGGACCACCATTTAGCCTACTGGAGCTTTTCTGGTGCTAAGTCATGTAGGCAGAACCCCTGAGGTACCAGTACAGTTGAAACCCCCGAGAAGTGACCCCATTTTAAAAACTACACCCCTTAAGACATTCATCTAGTGGTGTAGTGAGCATTTTGACCCCACAGTTATTGTGTAAAAGGTAATGCGCAGCAGATGGTGCAAAGTGAGATTTGCAATTTCCTATGCATATATGCCATTTCAGTGTCTGATATATTGTGCCCAGCATGTGCCACTGGAGACATACACCCCATAAATTGTAATGTGGGTTCTCCCGGGTACGGCAATACCCTACATGTGGCTGTTATTAGCTGCCTGGGCACACGACAGGGCTCAGAAGGGAAGGACCACCATTTAGCCTACTGGAGCTTTTCTGGTGCTAAGTCATGTAGGCAGAACCCCTGAGGTACCAGTACAGTTGAAACCCCCGAGAAGTGACCCCATTTTAAAAACTACACCCCTTAAGACATTCATCTAGTGGTGTAGTGAGCATTTTGACCCCACAGTTATTGTGTAAAAGGTAATGCGCAGCAGATGGTGCAAAGTGAGATTTGCAATTTCCTATGCATATATGCCATTTCAGTGTCTGATATATTGTGCCCAGCATGTGCCACTGGAGACATACACCCCATAAATTGTAATGTGGGTTCTCCCGGGTACGGCAATACCCTACATGTGGCTGTTATTAGCTGCCTGGGCACACGACAGGGCTCAGAAGGGAAGGACCACCATTTAGCCTACTGGAGCTTTTCTGGTGCTAAGTCATGTAGGCAGAACCCCTGAGGTACCAGTACAGTTGAAACCCCCGAGAAGTGACCCCATTTTAAAAACTACACCCCTTAAGACATTCATCTAGTGGTGTAGTGAGCATTTTGACCCCACAGTTATTGTGTAAAAGGTAATGCGCAGCAGATGGTGCAAAGTGAGATTTGCAATTTCCTATGCATATATGCCATTTCAGTGTCTGATATATTGTGCCCAGCATGTGCCACTGGAGACATACACCCCATAAATTGTAATGTGGGTTCTCCCGGGTACGGCAATACCCTACATGTGGCTGTTATTAGCTGCCTGGGCACACGACAGGGCTCAGAAGGGAAGGACCACCATTTAGCCTACTGGAGCTTTTCTGGTGCTAAGTCATGTAGGCAGAACCCCTGAGGTACCAGTACAGTTGAAACCCCCGAGAAGTGACCCCATTTTAAAAACTACACCCCTTAAGACATTCATCTAGTGGTGTAGTGAGCATTTTGACCCCACAGTTATTGTGTAAAAGGTAATGCGCAGCAGATGGTGCAAAGTGAGATTTGCAATTTCCTATGCATATATGCCATTTCAGTGTCTGATATATTGTGCCCAGCATGTGCCACTGGAGACATACACCCCATAAATTGTAATGTGGGTTCTCCCGGGTACGGCAATACCCTACATGTGGCTGTTATTAGCTGCCTGGGCACACGACAGGGCTCAGAAGGGAAGGACCACCATTTAGCCTACTGGAGCTTTTCTGGTGCTAAGTCATGTAGGCAGAACCCCTGAGGTACCAGTACAGTTGAAACCCCCGAGAAGTGACCCCATTTTAAAAACTACACCCCTTAAGACATTCATCTAGAGTGTAGTGAGCATTTTGACCCAACAGTTATTGTGTAAAAGGTAATGCGCAGTAGATGGTGCAAAGTGAGATTTGCAATTTCCTATACATATATGCCATTTCAGTGTCCGATATATTGTGCCCAGCATGTGCCACCGGAGACATACACCCCATAAATTGTAATGTGGGTTCTCCCGGGTACGGCAATACCCTACATGTGGCTGTTATTTGCTGCTTGGGCACATGGCAGGGCTCAAAAGGGAAAGATGAGGGGGATAAGCTGTGCGGAGTGCATCAGGGTAAATTAAAAATCAATGGATGTATGGTAAATTTTAAAACAATCTTTCATACAGAGCCCTGGTTTTTCGGGACACGTGTCGCATTGGTATGTTGTGTCCTTCCTTATCCCCCTCTTATAGCACACTTTGCACCTCTTTTGACTTTTTCCCTTCTTGCCAGTTTGGGGAACTTCTCCTGGAAAGTGTTGCCCTGGTACGATGCGTGTGGCCTCGCTTCCAGAAGTACTGGGTGCCCCTCCTTCCTGGTCGCCAAAAATTAGGTTCTTTATAACCACCTCTTGAAATTCCAGGAAAGTTCCCCTCTGGCCTGCACATCGACGTAGCACGTACGCATTGTACAATGCCATCTGTATGATGTGCACGGCCAGCTTCTTATACCACACCCTCGATTTCCGCGTAGCGCTGTAGGGCTTCAGGACTTGATCTGACAAGTCCACCCCTCCCATGTACCTATTGTAGTCCAGGATGCAATCTGGTTTGGGGGTCTCTGTACTGGTACCTCGTACAGGTACATGGGTACTGGTGTGGCCATGTATTGTTGTCAATACAAGGACATCTCTCTTGTCCTTGTACTTGACACACAATATGTTGCTACTAGAATGTGCCCTGCTCTCACCCCTTCTGAGTGTTTGCCCAAGCAGTGTTTTAGGGAGGCCTCTAAGATTTTTTCTAGCAGTGCCGCATGCCGCAGTCCTTCTGGAAGCGAGGCACTTGAAGAGCGGGACGCTGGTATAAAAATTATCCAGGTAGAGGTGGTAACCCTGGTCCAGCAGTGGGTGCACCAAATCCCACACAATTTTTGCGTTAATTCCCAGTAAGGGGGGGCATTCTGGGGGCTGAATACTGCTGTCCTTCCCTTCATATATCCTGAATTTATATGTATACCCTGATGCACTCTCGCACAGCTTATACAACTTCACGCCATACCTTGCCCTCTTACTTGGCAGGTATTGGCGGAATTGAAGCCTCCCTTTAAAATGTACCAGGGACTCATCAATGGAAATACACTTCTCGGGGGTGTATGCTTGGGCAAACCGGGCACTGAAATGGTCTAATAGGGGTCTCAGTTTATATAAACGGTCAAAACTGGGGTCATCTCGGGGTGGGCACTGCTCATTATCGGCATAATGTAGGAAGCGAAGTATTGCCTCATAACGCATCCTGGACATGGCCATACGGTACATCGGGGTGTGGTATAGGATGTCCGTGCTCCAGTAGGTCCTAATGGATGGCTTTTTTAGAAGCCCCATGTTCAAGAGCAGTCCCCAGAACTTGCCCAACTCTGCTGCGTTTACAGGAGTCCACCTCTGGGATTGGGCATAAAATGAGTTGGGGTTCTTGGTGATATACTGTTGGGCATATAAATTAGTCTGGGTGACCATTAGCTCTATAAAGTTATCAGTGAAGAAGAACTTGAAAAAGTCCATCTCACTGAACCCTGCCGTGTTAAATTTGATGCCTGGGCTGCCCGTGTACTCAGGGATTTGGGGTTCATAATGGTCTGGTGTGGGTGTCCAAATGGGGTCACTTCGCTCAGGGGTATCACTTGTTGTGGGGTCACTTCTCTCAGGGATTTCTACTATGGTGGTGGTCCTGGGGCGTCTCCTAGGGGGTCCCTCCTCTTCATCGCTGGATGAGGAGGTAGACAAATAAAATACTGTATCGCCATCCGACGAGTCTGTGTCGGAGGCCAGAAATGCATACGCCTCTTCAGCAGTAAATGTCCGTTGGGACATGCTTGTTGTGCGAAGACAAAATTTATATACTGCAAAAAAATAAATCCCTAACTGGGAGCAATAGGATAGCACAACTAGCACAAATGTGTGTTTTGTTTTTAGAGAGCAAGTGGACTTCCCTGACACTAAAGCTAACTAGGGCGAGGGTTCCTAACACTAAACCTAACTAAATTTTATGTGGACTTCCCTAACGCTAAACCTAACTACGGCGACGATTCCCTGACACTAAACCTATCTAGATTATGTCAAGCTTCCCTGACACTAAACCTAACTACGGTGACGGGTGCCTGACACTAAACCTATCTAATTATTCCGAGCTTCCCTGACGCTAAACCTAACTACGGTGATGGATCCCTAACGCTAAGCCTATCTACGGTGACCGATTCCTGACGCTAAATTCCCTGACACTATACCTAACTACGCTTTTTGACGGTTCCCTGACACTAACTAACCCTAATACTAAACTAACCAGTTAAATTTTCAAAATTGGCTAAACTAACTATTTTTTTTTGTTTCTTTTTTTTCTTTTTATATTTTTTTTTTTGTTTTATGTTTTATATAGAAAAAAATGAAAAAAAAATCCCCAGGGACCAAGAAATGTGGTCCTGAAGACTGAAAAGTGGTCAGTGATAGGAGATCACTGACCAAAAAACGTGGGTAGAACTCAAAGAGGAAGGGAACAGGAGTGGGTAGTGGATGGGGTGGTGGGAAGCAAAAAAAACGTTGTTTTAGAAACTTTTTTTCACTTTTTTTCACTTCTTTTCTCTCTGACTCTCTGCTCACAACCGATCTCAACGCCTCGCTAACTCCAACAGGGCGTTCAGGGCGGTTGCAGCAGGATGTGAGGTCAGAGAGAGGAAGTGACGAGAATGATCGCTGCTATTGGCTAGTTACTCACTGACTAGCCAATAGCGGCGATCGGCGAGGCGGGACCATAGTAAATGGTCCCGGCCCATTATGCTGTGATAGCATGCTGTCAGAAACAGCAGCTATCACAGCTCAGGAACGCCGGGCTCGAGCACTGCTGTGCTGAATGAGACCGATCGCTGCTATTGGCTAGTTACTCACTGACTAGCCAATAGCGGCGATCGGCGAGGCGGGACCATAGTAAATGGTCCCGGCCCATTATGCTGTGATAGCATGCTGTCAGAAACAGCAGCTATCACAGCTCAGGAACGCCGGGCTCGAGCACTGCTGTGCTGAATGAGACCGATCGCTGCTATTGGCTAGTTACTCACTGACTAGCCAATAGCGGCGATCGGCGAGGCGGGACCATAGTAAATGGTCCCGTCCCATTATGCCGTGATAGCCTGCTGTCAGAAACAGCAGCTATCACAGCGCATGAACGCGCCGGGCGCGCGCACCGCTGTTCTAACTGCAAGACGTACTATTACGGCATGGAGCGCGAACGATAGAGCTGCCATGACGTAATAGTACGTCAAGGAGCGGGAAGGGGCTAATACTAAACTAACCAGTTAAATTTTCAAAATTGGCTAAACTAACTATTTTTTTTTGTTTCTTTTTTTTCTTTTTATATTTTTTTTTTTGTTTTATGTTTTATATAGAAAAAAATGAAAAAAAAATCCCCAGGGACCAAGAAATGTGGTCCTGAAGACTGAAAAGTGGTCAGTGATAGGAGATCACTGACCAAAAAACGTGGGTAGAACTCAAAGAGGAAGGGAACAGGAGTGGGTAGTGGATGGGGTGGTGGGAAGCAAAAAAAACGTTGTTTTAGAAACTTTTTTTCACTTTTTTTCACTTCTTTTCTCTCTGACTCTCTGCTCACAACCGATCTCAACGCCTCGCTAACTCCAACAGGGCGTTCAGGGCGGTTGCAGCAGGATGTGAGGTCAGAGAGAGGAAGTGACGAGAATGATCGCTGCTATTGGCTAGTTACTCACTGACTAGCCAATAGCGGCGATCGGCGAGGCGGGACCATAGTAAATGGTCCCGGCCCATTATGCTGTGATAGCATGCTGTCAGAAACAGCAGCTATCACAGCTCAGGAACGCCGGGCTCGAGCACTGCTGTGCTGAATGAGACCGATCGCTGCTATTGGCTAGTTACTCACTGACTAGCCAATAGCGGCGATCGGCGAGGCGGGACCATAGTAAATGGTCCCGTCCCATTATGCCGTGATAGCCTGCTGTCAGAAACAGCAGCTATCACAGCGCATGAACGCGCCGGGCGCGCGCACCGCTGTTCTAACTGCAAGACGTACTATTACGGCATGGAGCGCGAACGATAGAGCTGCCATGACGTAATAGTACGTCAAGGAGCGGGAAGGGGTTAAGCAAGTCCCACCTTCCTACAGAGAAGATGTTTTCTAACTTTTTGTTCAATAAAGTTTAGTTGTACTTCCTACTTCACTGAGGGAGGATGTCTACCAACATGTCTGTCTGGTATATTTCTTCCATGCATGCCCTCAGTTTCCAATTTACAGAGGTGGCTATTCGGTGTGGAATAACAGGGAGAAGGAAATAACCCTGACAGTATGTACATGAATAGAGATGTACCATATGTGCTGTGAATAGTCCTAAACAAAGTTGCAAGATAAGTGAGGACATGGGTGAAAGTCTGGAGTGAAAACAATGATAGTGCTAAGATAAGTACAGCATATGTACAAAAAGTGCAGCATATAATATACCATGCCTCAATACATACCCATCTGAACAACACAACTAGGATAGTGACAACACAAACGCGCATTTCGGCCAAGCATACGTATGGGGGTGGCGTCATCTCCTAACAGGCGCAGTAATATAAAGTACATTAGCCAATCTAAAGACATCTGCCGATCCCGTAAGGCAAAAAAAATACAAAACAAAATATAGGCACTAGGTACCGAAGTGAAAGGGTAGCCCCCGAGTTGGAAAAAATGTAATGGCCATGGTATATTGAATGTTCTGTATTGCATGTTATGTATATAACTGCAACTGTAATACATATTGTGAAATAGCATGGCATGAAGGGCAGTATTCATGGCCTGAAACTGGAATGGACCTAAAGAAAGAAAGTCAATGTGAACCAATGCCAAGGCCTATACAGTGGTACCTAAATGAGAGACTACTATATATTGTACATAAAATATTTAGCAAAGCTCTATGTGACATGTACAGGAATACAGATGACAGGAGGAATATCTCCCAGATGATGCGTTCATCGCCTTACAATAGATCTATGTGCAAATAGGTGTAAAACTAGGAGAGAAAAATGTGAGGTTGATGAAGTCACAACAGTTGGCACATGCCCCCTGGAGTCATGAACAACTTTCCAAGTATGCCACCTGACAATGTACGAAAAACACAACAGATGTCTGCCTTCAGTCGTCGCCTGTCGTTTATCATGTCGCAAAATGGCGACGACAGAAAATGGTCTAATTCTGTTTTTACAGCCTATTACTAGTGTACTGAGGCTTTGACAAAACCTAAACAATAGGGTCATGTAATGTGGATTTAGTAAGATTTAAGGCCCCTTTTACACAGGTCAATGATCGGGCAAACGAGTGTTCATATGAACATTGTGTAATCAGGGCAAATGCTCGTTCATCGGCTGATTGTAGCGTTTATACAGTAATAAATATTATCGTTGTTGGCAGCACATCTCCCTGTGTAAACAGAGACGTGCTGCCAACGTGATGGAAACGTATGGGGACGACTGAGCGTAGTAACGACCGCTCGTCCCCATACATAGCTCTTTGTGAAAGGAGCAGACGAGTGGCGATCAGCGAGCTGTCTCGTTGAGCGGCGCTCGTTTTTATGCCCTATATTGGCCAACGTGCAAGGAGACTTACAGACTCTCCAAGTGTACATATTTTGAGGGTAAAAGTGCAAATTACTTTAAACCTTGCAGCCCAAATTCCCTCATAAGTTTTGCACTATTTTTTTTCCCAATTGTCGTGGCAACTGTGGAAGACACAAATATTTATTAGGGCGACTCTGATAAGCATACTGTTATTGGGAAAACAAGAGGTGGCACAAACGTATAATGGGCAACTGTGCTTGTGATATACTGTTATGGCAGCATCTGTGGCAGACACACTGTTATGATGGCATATGTAGCTGCCACACAATCGTGAGGTGATGTGTGCATGACACAGTCATGGGGGCATCTGTGGCTGGCACAGCGTCACTTGGGCGACTGAAGCTAACAATCTGGAACTTTGGTGAAAAGTGATATGAGAGATAACGTAGCTATCGTTTTTCCTGGACTTTTTGTCAGTGACCCTTTTTAAGAATACCACAATCAGCTTCTTTGCTCACAGACAACAGAAAGTATTATACTGCATGCAGTACGTCTAGATAGGATAGGCTTTAGCGTCACTGTCGCTTACAAGGTAGGAGACTCCGTCCAGAAAAGACCTAGCACGGAGTGGAATGCACAGACATGAACACCATGACACCATGACACCACGCCTTGTCTGGATTTTACGATTCGGGTTCTTTTCTTGCCAGTAGTAAAAATGGCCTCCCAGGGCCTCACTAGCGTAAACGTTGCTGCCTTTTCTCCACTGATTGGCCGGTCTCTCCAGCATGGCGTACGCCGCAGCGTGTCGGGGGGCGGAGCTGGATACGGCGTGCTACTGTTACAAGTAGCTAGTAACTTTGGCGGGGATTCTTTGGCTGCGTCACGTCAGGCTTTTCTTTTTATTTTCGCGCGGGAAGCGTCTCCGGTGACCGGCGGGGAGTCATTGAGTGGTCCCTGTCTCTACTGGTGTTGGCTGTCCTGAAGAGGCGGGAAGATGGCGAATAAAGAAAGTAAGCGGGGCCTGGCCGGGGGCTGACAGCCTTATAAATCCGTGGCGTTCTTTTGCCGGTTTATATCTGGTATAACCGCACAGTGCGTCGCCATAGCCTCGCTATGGCTCTAGTTTCCTGTTGTGCTGGTCACCCATCCTCCCCGTGTCTGGGTTTGTGTTCAGTAGCCTCATAGCCAGTGCCATTCGTTTCCCTGCATTGTTCTATACGGATTGTGTGCATCGTGTGTGTTTATATGTCAATAATGACTTTCTGCCAAGACCGTGTATAATGTCCCTGCAGTGAATGTAGCCAAAGTCGGCTTCGCCCTCATGCCAAGTTTTGTCCTAGCCATAAGCTGGCTATGCATGGTGGGGTTGTGGGATGGCACATTTTGAATGTGGGTTTTCCCACCATGAATGTTAAGTGTATTGAATGTTTTATGGAGGTTGTCCCAGGGACCCTCACTGGTGTATTCCATGAAGGGGCCAAGCTAACTGCAGTGGCACCTTTTAGACTTATGCCCCCTCACACCAAATTTATGCCCTACGTTTGGCGTGTACTACTTGCTACCTGGAGTGCTGTGTCCGGGGATGCTCCTGACCTCACTGTCTGTATATGGACTGAGGTATGGGGCTACAATGCTGGAGTCCTTGGCCAGAGCATCCCAAGCGCTCTGGCTGGGGACTCTGGTTCAGTAAAACCCCATGATGTCACTGTCCATATATGGCTTCGTTCACATCTGCGTCAGGGCTCCGCTCTTCCCGTCAGAACGGAAGCCTGACAAATGGAAATCATAGGTTTCCTTTTGCATCACCCTTGATTTCAATGTTGACTGATCTGGTGCACATGGTTTCTGTTCCCGTTGTGCAAGCGTTCTGTCATTTTGACGGAATGAATAGCGTAGTCGACTACAGTATTTCTTCCGTCAGCTCGGTGGAACCCTTGCACAACTTAGACAAACGGAAACCGTGTGCACCGGATCCGTCGCCATTGAACTCAATGGTGATGCAAACGGAAACCTATGGTTTCCGTTAGGCTTCTGCTCTGACGGGAAGCTTTGACGGAAGGCTAAAACGGAGCCCTGATGCAGATGTGAATGAGGCCTTAGACGTGATGTCAAGAGCTTGTCAATCCCTAACGTTCTTCCCAATGACTATACAATGACATCCGTCACACACAAAATAAAAACTTGTGCTCTGCGGTATGCGATTGTCCCCCCCCCCCCCCTTCCAGGATTCTTCAGAATGGAATAGTGTAGTCTACTAGACTATTCTAACCTTCAAAAAAAGAAGGTATACCGATGAGGGCCAAAAATATTTTGGTCTCAGTTGGGCTAATTGAGCCCTATGGTCACATTTACCGTCTACTTTGGGAGCTTTCACGATGTACACTCTAAACGTAGAGCTAAAATGTGATATGAACCAGGCTGAACAGACAGGGTGACCCTTAGGGTAAGTCCACATATGGCATAAATACTATAGAATTTGAGTTTAGATTTTTCGTACTAAAATTCTGCAGCGTTTTTGCAAGAAAAATTGACATGTTGCAAATTGAGCCACAGGTTAATTAAAAAAAAAAATTCCTACAGCGTGTGGATGAGATTTGCTCAAAACTCATCCACTTTGCTGCTACTGTTAGGGTATGTGCACACACACTAATTACGTCCGTAATTGACGGACGTATTTCGGCCGCAAGTCCCGGACCGAACACAGTGCAGGGAGCCGGGCTCCTAGCATCATACTTATGTACGAAGCTAGGAGTCCCTGCCTCGCTGCAGGACAACTGTCCCGTACTGAAAACATGATTACAGTACGGGACAGTTGTCCTGCAGCGAGGCAGGGACTCCTAGCATCGTACATAAGTATGATGCTAGGAGCCCGGCTCCCTGCACTGTGTTCGGTCCGGTACTTGCGGCCGAAATACGGACGTAATTAGTGTGTGTGCACATACCCTAAGATGCTTTGAAATTTCCATACGGAAAATCTAATTAAATTTACGCTGTTTGTGAATGTGCCCTACTACCGACCACATCTAAGTTCGTGAACTTAGATCTGATCGGTATTAGGGTTATCCTGTATCCTGTGTGTAAACACCTATTCACACGACATGGATTCACACGGCCGTAGTAGGAACAATAGACCCCAAATGGGGCTATTCACACAGCCGTCAAAAAACCGGCGCCGTCAAAATATGGAGCATGCCCTATTTTCAGCCGTTCTCCCGGCCGCATGGCTCCCATAGAACTCTGTGGGGCCGTGTAAAGCACGGCTGTCACTCAGATGTGGTCCGAGTGACGGCTGAGCTTTCTGCCGCTCGCTTGCTCTCTGCTCCTTCTCTCAGTGCGAAGTGCATAGGAGGAGATTTTTTTGCTTCCTGTAGGAGCGGAATCCCCAATTACTGGACACATCGTTGCTGAAGCTGTGTCCGGGGATTCTACTCCAGGAGAAATCCCTAACTTCACTGTCTATATATGCACAGTCAAATCAGGGACTTCTCCTGACGCGGTCTCCTACTCCTGAAACGTATTTCCCGGTGCTGTGGCCTGTGTTTCCGCTCCAGGAGAAGTACCTGACTACACTGTCCATATATAGACACAGTGACGTCAGGGACTTGTGAAGCGGAATCCCCGGCGCTGTGGCTGGTGATTCTGATCCAGGACGAGTTTCTGACTTCACTCTCCGTATATGGACATTGATGTCAGACTTCTCCTTGAACGGCCCTCTACAGTGGTGCCATCTACAGGAAGGTAGGGTGGTGCCATCTATGGGGGGGGTGCTATGTAACTGCGTAATTGTTTCTTTTTGCAGCGTGAATTTAGAAAGCATTACGTTTTTATTTGTTTTTTATATCCCGTTCATGTCTTGCAATAAATAACCTTTGAAATTCATACTTCAGGTTTTTACGGTCATAGAACCTATCCACAGGGCATACACATACATTACGCACGCTTTGGCTTCCGCCTTCGTCTGGTGGTGGCGCTTACAAATTCATTCTCCATATTTATCCTATATGATGACCAATTACAAAGATGTACCCATATGAGGAATATATTAGGTAAAGTACCTCGATCATTCATGGGCGTCATGACAGCGTTTGTCTACAGCAGCTAATCACATGGTATGGGCATCATGTACCACGTGAGGTGCGTGCGTGATTGCATCATCGCAGTGCATCTTGTCACACGTACATCCAGATACCGGCTCATTGTGAGTTGCTATGGACGCCTGCGCATGCGCACTTGATCACAGTCCGCTATATGTATTCCAAGATCTTAGGCGGGATTCACACGACCGGGTCGTTCCCGAGCCCGAGTGTCGGCCGGTAAAATCGTCCGTTCTGCATCCGGGCCGGGCAGATCCGGACAGTGACATCAGCGGCAACTCCTGAAGGGGAATCCCCATGTGTTCGGGGATTCCGCTTCAGGAGTTTCCCCTGATGTCACTGCCCAGATATGGACAGAGACATCAAGCGCTCTGTCCAGGAGCGGAATCCCCGAAAACACGGGGATTCCGCTCCTTCAAGGAGCTAAAGTGCGGCTAGCACATAGCAGAGCGGGGAGATACCTCCCTGCTCTGCTATAGTGGCGTCGCTGCAGTAGTAGCAGCCGCAGCAGCTGCTGCTACTAGCGGCTCCATCGAAGGTGTTGCCGGGCCAGGGTGCTTTTCAAGCAGGGGAAGGGAGCCAGCGCAGCGCTCCCTTCCACCTGCTGTACACCCCGGCCCTGCCACACAGTGTACAGCGATGCCATTCGTCAGAATGGCATCAACTCCTCCTCACAGCGCAGAGTGCATGTGAGGAGGAGATAGAGCGCAAGCTCCGGAAAACCCAGCCATCACTCGGGACACATCCCGGTGATGGCCGTGTATTACCCGGCCCCATAGACTTCTATGGGAGCCGGGTACCCGGGCGAAGATAGAGCATGTCCTATTTTTTGACGGCCGGTTTTCCCGGCCGTCAAAAAATCAGTCGTGTGAATAGCCCCATTAGGGGTCTATTATTCCTAATGCAGCCGGGTGCCGGCCGATTTATGAACGGCCGGCACCCGGCCGGGAAACCCTGCCGTGAGAATGAGGCCTTATGCAATTGTTCATGATATATATATTTACATTTTCAGGTATATGTTTATAATAGTAAACACTGTCAACATCTCCACTCCTAATCCCTCAAAAAACCGCCATATTCACACAAGAAAAAAAAAACAAAAACAAATTGATGTCTATGCAAACATATATGTATCATGTGGCCAAAACATTGTATAGATTTTTTATTATATCATATTTGACTATTCGTTTTATACAACCTGAATATATATATATAAAGATGTAAAAACTATTCCAAAGATATATTAAATAACATGATGATAAAATTATGCAATGCATAATTAAATGCATGTGATGACATAAGTGAACCAAGTGAATATTAAAACATACCTCGCTACCCAGGACATTGGAAGACAAAGAAATCCTACAGTGCATAAATGAATACCTGTGATATAATACGTACAATATGTAATATAACAAATTTCTCTTTGCCCAATGCACTGAAAGACATAATAAATCTTTGCACTGCATAGGCAAGTGCATGTGATAGCATAATAAATGTAACATGTAAATATAACAAATTTCATGTACCCAAGACACTAGAGGTCATAATAATACACCCTTAGGCCTCACTCACACGAGCATGGCGTTTTTGTGCACGCAAAAACCACTTAACAGCTCCGTGGGGCAGCAGCATATAATGCGCGGCTGCGTGCTTTTCACGCAGCCGCCATCATTATGACACTCCATTTGGATGTTTGTAAACAGAAAAGCACGTGGTGCTTTTCTGTTTTCATTCATCCTTTTGACAGCTGTTGCGCGTATCACGTTTGTCCCACGGAAGTGCTTCAGAGCGACATGCGTGGTTTTCACGCACCCATTGACTTCAATGGGTGCGTGATTCGCGCATAACCCCCAAAGAACGGACATGTCGTGACTTTTTCAGTGGGCTCAAGCTGAGTCAAAATCACGGACATGTCTGCACTGCCCCATAGACTAATATAGGTCCGTGCAACGCGCATGCAAATCACGCGCGTTGCACGGACGTTTTTCCAGTTCGTCTGAATAAAGCCTAAGGCTTCATGCACACGAACGTATTTTTGTCCTCTCGTAAATACTGGCGTAAATACGGGTCCTTGGTCACACGTATTCGACCCATATTGCACCAGTATTTGCGGACCCGTGCCTGTAAATACGGGTCAGGTGTCACCAGTATTCCACCCGTATTTACGGGCACGTTTTCGCTGCAAAATTGCACTGCACTAATCGGCAGCCCCTTCTATCCTCCTATCAGTGCAGGATAGGGAGAAGGGACAGCCCTTTCCGCAGTAAAAGAAATTCATAATTACCCGGCCGTTGTCTTGGTGACGCGTCCCTCTCGACATCCAGTCCGACGTCCCTGGATGACGCGGCAGTCCATGTGACCGCTGCAGCCAGTGATTGGCTGCAGCAGTCACATGGGATGAAACGTCATCCCGGGAGGCCGGACTGGAGGAGGAAGAGGAAGAAGAATTCTGGGTAAGTTAACTTTTAATAGTATTAACTCCAGCGGTAGTCACTGTCCTGGGTGCTAAGTTACTGCCGATCAGTTAACTCTTTCAGCACCCTGGACAGTGACTATCCCCTGACGTCGCCTAGCAACGCTCCCGTAATTACGGGTGCACACACGTAGCCACCCGTAATTACGGGAGCCCCATAGACTTCTATGGGCCTGCCCGTGCCGTTATTGCGGCCTGAAATAGGACATGATCTTTATTTTTCAATGTCACGGGCACCTTCCCGTAAGCATACGGGAAGGTACCCGTGGCCAATAGAAGTCTATGGGGCCGTAATTACGGGCATAGGCCTTACAGTGCAAAAATAAGTGAATGTAATAGAAAATAAGTGAATCATGTAAATAGCGCAAATTCCTATATACACATGACACATTGAAGTGATATTTGTATAAAAATTAAAAAAAATATAAAATAGTGATGAAATAAATATATATAGGTGTGTGTGTATGTATGTATGTATGTATGTATATATATATATATATATATATATATATATATATATATACCAGTAGAAAAAAACGGCAGCACTCTAATTCAGTATATAGGTTCCAGTAATGAAGGGTGCCAGCTGATAGTCCCGATCCAAAGACCATACGTATATCCAAAAAGAAAGTTCAGCAGCACTCCAATGATCAAGGTGAAAAAAAGGTGAAATTTATTGAGCCAACATGGCAATGCAACGTTTCCGTCCCACCTTGGGACCTTTCTCAAGCATAGTGATACATACAAGTTCAGTGATTTATATAGTGTGTATACAATCAGTGTCATCAATCTCATTAGAATAATGAGGTTGATATATACATCTCAAAATAACGTGATACAACAAAGAAAGAGTATCGAAGCGACATCAATCGATACAAATAGTGAAAACAATACGTTGATGTTAAAAACAACATAAAACATACATTTCTCATGCAAGAAAATATAACATTCTTTAAATCGCAATATTCACCAGCTGGGTGAGATTCAGAGACTGCACGACCACTTGACCAATCAGAACGCAGGTCTTGTAAGACGTATAACACTTGTCATTCACAGCCAGTATCTGTCCAGCTCCACTGCGCATGCGTCGGATCAGTCCGGACCGGATATGACGTCTCGCTATAGTAACTAGGATACCGATCGTTGGTAAACAAAGTCCTCATAATATTCAATTATATGTGGTCGATCCGTATAACCCAGACATGACACATCGCTTCAAGAATTTAGACATATCGATCCTCCGAAAAGGCCATTACATACAGTACAGATAGAAAATATGAATTAACTAAAAAGATCTTTTGCTCATCTTGTCTTTACACAGCACCAACAGGGTAAATATACCCAAGTATTATACCTGAATGGGAATAGGCAATTTACCGCACATCATGATTAAGGTGACAGAAACTCATTCATAGTAATATATAAATAAACCAGTAGAATCCACACGAGGAAGACGGGATCCCGACCACATTCCGTGGGCGGCGGTCTCCGTCAATCAGGTTCGTGGAAAGAAACGCACACAACCTCGTGTACGCGGTCCCAACCATATCTCCTATAACCCGTGTAACGGACTCACTATATTTAAAATAATAAACATAAAGATAAAAAAGAGGGAAAAGATGTGCCGTAAATATCACCCAGCCATGGGAAAGGAAGAAACTAATAAAAAATCAAATATGCTGAGAAACAGACACATTGAGCAAGAGAACATTTCAACCACCTTTCCATCGCAGATATTGCTAATATTGGTTATCGTAATATCAATAAAGTTGATCTGAAGTGGTCCTGCAGTCCCATGTTTATCTATAATACATAAATTTTTGACATGTTTTTAATAATTTTTCTATCACACATTTTTAAAGAGGAGAACATCACCAGAAGTCAAGACACAACAGGAGGTAACGGTCTCAGGAAGCAACTCTGGCTACATTAAATTCAACGTTAAGACCATTAGGTCGCAAGGTATTCAATTGGAAAATCCATTGAAGTTCACATTTATGTAGTGCCCTATGTCGATCACCACCCTTATAGGATACAGGGATATGGTCAAGGATCATAAATTTAAGATCCTTTTCAGTATGGCCATGATCAGTAAAATGTTTGGCAACAGGTAAGTCACATTTCTTTTTTCTTATTGAGTACCGATGGTTATTCAACCTTGTTTTAAAATCACATGTAGTTTCCCCTACATACAATAAATGGCAGGGGCACCAAAGTACATAAATAACCCAGTCTGTATCACAAGTTACATGGTGTTTAATCTTAAATGACTTATGTGTCACAGGATGATCAAAAGTATTACCCCTCTGAATAAGATTGCAATTGATGCATCTATGGCATGGGAAATTACCTGGTCTTAAAGCCTTTAATAACGCTTGTGTCCCTTTTAGCTGTTGTTCACCAACTCTGGTTCTAACAAGATTGTCCCGTAGATTCTTAGATCTACGGTAAGACATTAAGGGTGAATTGTTTAGTTCACAAATATGGTTATAGCTATTTTTGATAATAGGCCAATGTCTATTCAAAATGCTGGATACACTACCGCTCAACACATTATATGTAGATATGAATGGTAATCTTTTGCTTTTAATGTGTTTATACGGTTTAGTCAATGTTTCCCTCGGAATACTCTTAATCTTAATTTTGTGAGTATATAATAAATGTTTAGGGTATCCCCTTTGTGCAAAATTAGCGATCATGAGGTCTAGGGACGTATCTAAATCATTCGGATCATCTACAATCCGTTTTGCTCTCATCATCTGACTCAATGGCAAAGACCGTATCATGTTCTTAGGGTGACAGCTCTCAAACTGTAAAAGGGTATTCAGATTGATCAAAATATCCAATTTACTATGACCTCTTCTAATGAAATGGTACAGTTTTTGGATGTCAATGTAATACTGAGGGACAATGTCCTAACTACTAGGCTATATACGAAAGATACAGATCGTAATACCCTTTTACAGTTTGAGAGCTGTCACCCTAAGAACATGACATGGTGAACAACAGCTAAAAGGGACACAAGTGTTATTAAAGGATTTAAGACCAGGTAATTTCCCATGCCATAGATGCATCAATTGCAATCTTATTCAGAGGGGTAATACTTTTGATCATCCTGTGACACATAAGTCATTTAAGATTAAACACCATGTAACTTGTGATACAGACTGGGTTATTTATGTACTTTGGTGCCCCTGCCATTTATTGTATGTAGGGGAAACTACATGTGATTTTAAAACAAGGTTGAATAACCATCGGTACTCAATAAGAAAAAAGAAATGTGACTTACCTGTTGCCAAACATTTTACTGATCATGGCCATACTGAAAAGGATCTTAAATTTATGATCCTTGACCATATCCCTGTATCCTATAAGGGTGGTGATCGACATAGGGCACTACATAAATGTGAACTTCAATGGATTTTCCAATTGAATACCTTGCGACCTAATGGTCTTAACGTTGAATTTAATGTAGCCAGAGTTGCTTCCTGAGACCGTTACCTCCTGTTGTGTCTTGACTTCTGGTGATGTTCTCCTCTTTAAAAATGTGTGATACATAAATTTTTGACATGTTTTTAATAATTTTTCTATTATAGATAAACATGGGACTGCAGGACCACTTCAGATCAACTTTATTGATATTACGATAACCAATATTAGCGATATCTGCGATGGAAAGGTGGTTGAAATGTTCTCTTGCTCAATGTGTCTGTTTCTCAGCATATTTGATTTTTTATTAGTTTCTTCCTTTCCCATGGCTGGGTGATATTTACGGCACATCTTTTCCCTCTTTTTTATCTTTATGTTTATTATTTTAAATATAGTGAGTCCGTTACACGGGTTATAGGAGATATGGTTGGGACCGCGTACACGAGGTTGTGTGCGTTTCTTTCCACGAACCTGATTGACGGAGACCGCCGCCCACGGAATGTGGTCGGGATCCCGTCTTCCTCGTGTGGATTCTACTGGTTTATTTATATATTACTATGAATGAGTTTCTGTCACCTTAATCATGATGTGCGGTAAATTGCCTATTCCCATTCAGGTATAATACTTGGGTATATTTACCCTGTTGGTGCTGTGTAAAGACAAGATGAGCAAAAGATCTTTTTAGTTAATTCATATTTTCTATCTGTACTGTATGTAATGGCCTTTTCGGAGGATCGATATGTCTAAATTCTTGAAGCGATGTGTCATTTCTGGGTTATACGGATCGACCACATATAATTGAATATTATGAGGACTTTGTTTACCAACGATCGGTATCCTAGTTACTATAGCGAGACGTCATATCCGGTCCGGACTGATCCGAGGCATGCGCAGTGGAGCTGGACAGATACTGGCTGTGAATGACAAGTGTTATACGTCTTACAACAAGACCTGCGTTCTGATTGGTCAAGTGGTCGTGCAGTCTCTGAATCTCACCCAGCTGGTGAATATTGCGATTTAAAGAATGTTATATTTTCTTGCATGAGAAATGTATGTTTTATGTTGTTTTTAACATCAACGTATTGTTTTCACTATTTGTATCGATTGATGTCGCTTCGATACTCTTTCTTTGTTGTATCACGTTATTTTGAGATGTATATATCAACCTCATTATTCTAATGAGATTGATGACACTGATTGTATACACACTATATAAATCACTGAACTTGTATGTATCACTATGCTTGAGAAAGGTCCCAAGGTGGGACGGAAACGTTGCATTGCCATGTTGGCTCAATAAATTTCACCTTTTTTTTCACCTTGATCATTGGAGTGCTGCTGAACTTTCTTTTTGGATATATATATATATATATATATATATCAGTGAAGAACTAGTATAATAAAGTGTACATATATCAACACAAAGGAATATATATGTAAATAATATTGTTGTGTGAAATAGGCAAGAAATGAGGGGCCAGAGGGAAGGCCTCTTCTTGGTATCTTGCATACGTCCCATAGTTATTATAGATACCATCTGTTGCAGTATTAGCATATCCCTAAATAGCAAGATAATTTGAACCATCTATATCTGATAGAATAGGAATAGCATATAAATTAAAATCATATTGAAATGATACATTACAGAATTAAAAAATGCCACAGAGCATACTCAATAATCAGAGAAAAGAGGCGTAACCATGTGAATCATTCCATCCCCTCGGCTGCATAGTCCCCAATGTCCATATCCATTTACTTTCAAGTCTTAACAACTTTTTCATCAGATCTCCTCTCATATTCGTTTCTATATGATCTTTTCCCCTCACTTTCAGCAACCTAGACTTGCAATTATGGTGCAGTTTAAAGTGACGAGGAATAGTTTTAAATTTCTCCACTTTGTTAACGTCATGGATCTCTTTTGCAGATTCAAAGTCGCGTACATGCTCCCTGACACGAACCCGAAGTTTGCGTGTAGTCAGTCCTATATAAAATTTGTACCAGGGGCATATTGCATAGTAAATCACACCACGTGTGGCACACGTGATGTGCCATACAATTTTTGAAGGTTTTAGGTTTTTGAATTTGCAAAATCGACAGCACGTTCAATATTGAGGCATGAGATACAATCTCCGCAAGGGGAGCAGCCCCATTTTGGCCCTCTTGTTCCAAAGAACTTTTTTCCTTGTGATATTGGAGTGTAAAAACTCTAGACCAAATGGTCCTTAAAGAGGCTCTGTCACCACGAAGTGCCCGATCTCCTACATAAGGAGATCGGCGCTGTTATGTGTTTTTACTTTTGACCATGTGGGGGTTGTAAAGAGGAGTGTCCATGTCCAGACACTTCAGTAACGTTAACGTGTGAGTATGTGACTGCACATACTGATCTGGCAAGATCACTATTCGCTGCTTAAATGAATGGAGAGAAGTGTATGATGCTGATTGGTCAGCGTCATACACTCCTCTTTACAATGCCCACTTGGTCTAAAGTAAAAACACACCCAGTTGGGCATTAACCCCTTAACGCCGAAGGACGGATATATGCGTCCTCAGCAGCTGCTAGTTCGCGCAGGTGGACGGATATATCTGTCCTGTGATGGCGCGGGTACTGCCACTGTACTCACACGATCAGCGGCAGGAGCACGGCTGTTATCAAAGCGTGCTCCGATTCCGGCAGTTTAACCCATTAACTGCCGCTGTCAAAGCGGCATTTAATGTGTTTGACAGAGGGAGGGAGCTCCCTCTGTCACCCGATCGGCGCCCCCGCAAACAAATCGCGGGTCGCCGTTGGGTTTCCATGACAGCCGGGGGACTAACAAAGACCCCCAGGTCTGTCTTCAGCAAATGCTTGTTAGGCGATGCCGGAGGCATGACCTAACAGGTTGCCTGTCCGTTTTACACTGACAGGCAATAATGCTTTGGTATACTAAGTATACCAAAGCATTATATATGCGATCAACAGATCGCATAGTGCAGTCCCCTGGTGGGAATGTCAATCAGTTAAATAAAGTTTGTGAAAAAAATAAATAAAATTTCAGTCAAAATCAAATAAAACTTTTTATTTAGTAAAAGTGTCAAAACAAATAACACATACACATATATGGTATCCCCGCGATCGTAACAACTTGACCACGTTAATTAAACCGCCGGATGAACGGTGTCCAAAAAAAAAGCAAAAAACAACGGCAAAATTCTCTCTTTTCTCCCATTCCCCCCATAAAAAATAAAATAAAAGTTAGTCTATAAGTCCTATGTACCCCAATATAGTACTAATGAAAACTACACATTGGCACGCAAAAATCAAGCCCACATACGGTCACATTGACGGAGAAATAAAAAAATTACGGCTTTTGGAATGCGGCGATGCAAAAACAAGTTTTTTTCTAAAAGGGTTTTTATTGTGCAAACGTAGGAAAACATAAAACCCGTACATATTTGGTATCCCCGTAATCGTGCCGACACATAGAATAAAGTTAACATGTTATTTATGTTGCATAGTAAACGGCGTAAATTTATAACGTGAAAATTAATGCTGGAATAGCTGCTTATTTTCAATTCTCTCCTAAAATAAAGTTAATCAATATATTGTAAGCATCTAAAATTGGTACAATTACAAAATACAACTCGTCCCGCAAAAAACAAGCCCTTATACGGCTATGTCGACGGAATAAAAAAAAAGTTACGACTCTTGGAATGAACGTGCAAAATGGCCTGGTCATTAAGGGATTAAGAAAGTAATTAACATAAAGCTAAAATCGGCTATAACGTGGTGAAAATAGATTGTTTTTCTAAATAAAGAGCACTGCTGTCACCTACATTACAGCGCCGATCCTTATGTAGGAGATAGGGCACTTCTAATGTGGTGACAGAGCCTCTTTAACCTGTTCCCGCGCTGCTCCGCAAATGTACGTCCTACAGAGGGCTTGCTTCCCGCATCAGGACGTACAGTTGCGGAGTAGTTCCCGGCGCACACTGTCTGAGAACCGGGAGTTTAGCTGTCCTCGACAGCTGACACTCCAGTCTTGCCGATCAGCGGACAATCGCCGCTAATTTAGGAAATTAACCCCATAAATGCGGCGGCAGATTGCGTTCGCCACATTTAAGGGGTTTGAAGCACATCGGCAGCCCCCACAAAGTGATTGTTGGGGCTGCCGATGCTTGTCGTGGCAATCGGAGGCCAGACAATCACCTCTGGGTTGCCATGTGCGGAAGCCTCGGAGGAGCAGCCTCAGACCAGTCCTCCAGGGCTTCCTGTCAGTGTGACTGTCACGTCACAATGACAATACGTTACACTAAGTAGGTAGTGTAATGTACTCTAGCAGCGATCAAAGCTGCAAGTGTAAGTGTCCCCTAGTGGGACAAGTGAAAAAAGTAATAATTTTTTTTTTTTAAAAAGTGTAAAAATAAAAGTTTTATATAAACAAACACTGCATTTTTTTCCTATAATAAGACTTTCATTATAGGAAAAAAATGAACACGTTAAAAGTACACATATTTGGTATCACCGCGTTCCTAACGACCCCAACTATAAAACTGTAGTGTTATTTTTTCCGGTACGATGAACACCCCAAAAGAAAAAAATAGCTATTCTGGTGTCGTTTTTTAATCATCACCCCTCCAAAAATAGAGAATAAAAAGTGATCAAAAAGTTGCATGTACCCGAAAATACTACAACCCGTGCCGCAAAAAACAAGCCCTTACACAGCTTTTTTGACTGAAAAATAAATTATTTGGCTCTCAGAATATGGTGACACAGAAAATAAATAATTTTATAAAAAAGTGATTTTATTGCGCAAACGCTGCAAAACCTGAAAAAAAACTATATACATATGGTATCTCCGTAATCGTATCGACCCGCAAAATAAAGTAAAACTGTCATTTATAGCACACGGTGAACGCCGCAAAAAATAAACTAAAAAACATTGTCAGAATTGCTTGTTTTTGGTCACCCGGCTTGCAAAAAAATTTAATAAAAAGTGATCAAAAAAATCGCATGTACCCCAAAATGGTACCAATGAAAAGTACAGATTGTCCTGCAACAAATAAGCCCTCACACAGCTCCGGTGGTGAAAAAATAAAAAAGTTCTGGCTCTCAGAATATGGCGATGCAAAATGTGCAGTGTGTTCCAAAATTGTATAAGATCGGGCGCCATTTATCAGTGCGACACCGGCCACACATCTATGAATTATTTATTTACCGCATTATTATACCCTCTTATTATGCCCTGATGATCTCCGCACAGATTACATATGCCCCCACATTATAAACTGAAATACCAGCAAAACCCCAAACAGAAAAACTACCAAGCAGCATCTTCGCTCCTAAAGGAAGATGGCGCTCCCTCCCTTCTGAGCCCTGCAGCGTGCCCAAACAGCAATTTGCGCCCACATATATGGCATCACCATACCCAGGAGAACCCATTTAACCTTTTGAGGTATTTGTCTTCAGTTGCACAAACTGGGCACAACATATGCACTAAAATGGAAAATTGCAATATTAACAACATCCGCTGTGCATTAACCCCTTTGCACACAATGACTTAAAGGGAATGTGTTGCCAGCAAAACATGTTTTTTTTTTTGTTTTTTTTTAGTTAAACAATTAGTGTGTAGGTGATTAAACATTGTTCTAATTTTTTTTTTATTTTTTTCACGAGTCAGGAAATATTATAAATTGGATTCAATTTATAATATTTCCCAGCACTGGTCACTAGATGGAGCACTTCCCAAAATTGCAGCATTGCATGTGGTAAAGCAACCACATTGCTTTATGCTGCAAAATTGGGAAAAAATCCCTCGCTCTAGTGAGCTCTCAGAATCCCCCCCTCCTTTATCCTGGCTAGTGCCGGGAGAAACTAGGGGTTTGAACGGTCTAACCTCCTACACTGTGTGTCGCCATTTTTTGAGCTAACACACAGTGTAGAAGGTTTACATACACTAGTAAAACACACTGAAACACGAACATACATAGAAATCACTTACCTGCTCATGCCGCCGCCGCTCCGTCCGCTCCGTCTGCTGCCGCTGCGCCATGTGCACAAGTCCGGAAGCCGCGACCGGAAGTAGTAATCTTACTGCCCGGCCGCGACTTCCGGTCCACAGGAAAATGGTGCCGGACGGCGCGCATTTCAAATCGGACTGTGTGGGAACGGCGCATGCGCCGTTCCCACACACACGGCGTACACCAAAGTGGATGGAACGGGCCCCGTTCGCAGTCCCTATGGGAGGGGAGCTGCCGTATTCCATGTCTGTATGTGTCGTTAATCGACACATACAGAAATGGAAAAAAAAATGGCAGCCCCCATAGGGAAGAAAAAGTGTAAAAATAGAAAAAAGTAACACAAATATCAACGTTTTTAATAAAACCCTAACATAAAACTGATATAAAAAAAAAAAATGTTGGTGACACTGTTCCTTTAATAGCACGTCATGGTGCGGGGGTTAATGTATGGAGCGGGCTCACATGCTGAGCCCGTTCCATACGCTGCGGGTGTCTGCTGTGTATTACAGCTGACACCCAGGACCAACGGACAGGAACAGCGGTTGTGTGGTTATAGAAGCCTGTAAAAATAACAATATACTGCAATACATCAAAAATTTGGATAATTTTCTCGGCCTACTTCTAATAATTTCTGCAAAAGACCCGTGGGGTCTAAATGCTCACTATACCCCTAGAAAAATTCATTGAGGGGTGTTTCCAAAATGGGGTAACTTGGGGGGTTTCCACTGTTTTGGTCCCTCCAGGGCGTTGCAAACGCGACATGGCACCGAAAACCAATCCAGCAAAATCCGTGCTGCAAAATCCGTGCTCCAAAATCCAAATGGCGCTCCTTCCCTTCTAAGTAGTCCTGCCATGGGTCCAATCAGCAGTTTATTACCACATATGGGGTATTGCCGTAATCAGGAGACATTTCTTTACAAATGTTGTGGTTCTTTTTTTCCTTTATTCCTTGTAAAAATTTCAACTTTTTTTCTGAAAAAGCATAGAAATTTAATTTTTAATTTTTACTGCCTAATGCCACTAAATTCTGCAAAAAACTTGTGTGGTTAAAATGCTCACTAAACCCCTAGATAAATTTCTTGAGAGGTGTAGTTTCCAAAATGGGGTCACTTTTTGAGGGTTTCCCCTGTTTTGGTCCCTCCCAGGGACATGGCACCGAAAACCAATCCAGCAAAATCCGTGCTCCAAAATCCAAATGGTGCTCCTTCACTTCTGAGCCCTGCTGTGTGTCCAATCAGCAGTCTATTACCACATATGGGATATTGCCGTAATCGGGAGACATTGCTTTACAAATGTTGGGGTGCATTTTATTTATTATTCCTCGTAATTATTACAAATTTCATTTTAAAAATTTAATTTTTACAGACTAATTCTAATAAATTTAGCGAAAAACCTGTGTGGTCAAAATGCTAACTATAAACCTAGATTAATTCCTTGAGGGGTGCAGTTTCCAAAATGGGATAACTTTTGGGGTGTTTCCACTATTTTCAAACCTGACAAGGTGCTTAAAATATATTCTAAAAAAAAGAGGCTCCAAAATCCACTAGGTGCTCCTTTGCTTCTGAGGCCTTTGTTTGTCCATTATCACACTAGAGCCACATGTGGGATATTTCTAAAAACTGCAGAATCTGGGCAATAAAATATTGACTTGCATTTCTCTGGTAAAACCTTCTGTTACAATTATTTTTTTTTAATTAGAAATGAATTTCGTCAAAAAAAAATTAGATTTGTAAATTTCACCTCTACTTTGCTTTAATTCCTGTGAAACGCCTAAAGGGTTAAAACACTTTGTGAATGCTGATTTGAATACCTTGAGGGGTGCAGTTTTCAAAATGGTGTGACTTTTGGGGATTTTCTAATATATAAGGCCCTCAAAGTCACTTCAGAACTGAACTGGTCCCTGAAAAAATAGCCTTTTGAAATTTTCTTGAAAATGTGACAAATTGCTGCTAAAGTTCTAAGCCTTGTAACTTCCTAGAAAAATAAAAGGACGTTCAAAAAAACGACGCAAACATAAAGTAGACATATGGGAAATGTTAACTAGTAACTATTTTGTGTGGTATAAGATTTATTAATTGTGGTGTTTTTCAAAAATAAATACCAAAATTTATAGACAACATTTTTTGACTAATATAAAGTACAACATGTCACGAGAAAACAATCTCAGAATCGCTTGGATAGGTAAAAGCATTCCAATGTTTTTACCACATAAAGTAACACATGTCAGATTTGAAAAAATCGGCTGTGTCCTGAAGGCCAAAACAGGCTGGGTCCTGAAGGGGTTAAGGTTTTTTGCACGTCTGTATGTTACCGAGGGGAATTGTGGCAAGATTTTATTTTGTATTTGATCAGCTTTTAATATTGGCCAATATCTATTCAAGTGACTTCATCTCATCCCAACGAGAGTGATACGGTGTAATAAATCTCACCTCATTACTTTTAGTTCTTCTTACAGCTGGTTATAAAAGTGTATTTCAGTATCTTGAGCTCGTTTTTTCGCCTTCCTAATGCAGCGTTTGCTGTATCCACGGTCAAATCTATTTTCAAGATCTTTTGCTTGCTTTTGAAAATCTTCATTTCTCGAGCAAGTACGCTTCGATCTAAGGAATTTGCCTATGGGTATGGCAGCAAATGTCTGTCTTGGGTGCGCAGATGTGCTCACATGTAGAAGTGAGTTTACAGATATTTCCTTCCTAAACAAATCAGTTTGAATATATCCATTATCATCACATTGAATCAAGATATCCAAAAAATCCAGTTGTGTTTTTTTTTATCATATTTATGTTAGTCTGATGTTCCGATCATTTAAGTTTAGTTCTGGGGCAGGTTGGCAATCCTGCGATCTAGCAATATGGTTTAGTATTCCAATCTCTAATTCAGATTTCTTCTAATTTCTTGCACTTGGCACTTTATATTTAGTATATGGAATTTAGTGGAGTAGTGGTACAGGCTTCATACTGATACCCTGTGGGGACTGGTAACCGCGTAGGTCAAATATCTTTCCATCTGGGAATACAAATGCCTGACATTTACTTTGCACTGTGCACTTTCTCATTGTGTTCTTTATAACATATATATTTTGGTATATACTGATATTTGAACATTTGTTCAATATTCTCTCTTCCTTGGCAATCCTTTTTTCATCTGTGATTAATTTTTAATGCTTTATGTATGTGATTTTTTTTTTTTTTTTAAATCTATGAATAAAAATTTGTTTTATATTTGACTTATAGAATCTGTGGGCTCTCTGGTATTTTATTACGGTCATGTAGATACCTAATGTGTAGGGTTTTTGTTTTGATGTAATGTATGGGCAATAACATATTTTGTTCTATATAATGACTTTCTTATTTTATATTTGTAATCCCAATACTTTTTTACAACTTAATTTTTTACTTATGTATCTGCATACACCTGTATGATACATTATACTGTGTCACTATGACATAGGCTTCTGTTAGGACAGATAGGGGAGTCCCCTTTGATCATGTTGTGGTCACGGACTGTGGCGATCAAAGCGTTATACAGCTGGGGTTGAAGTTTCCTTCAATCCCAGCTGTATTTAGCAGGCTTCCCTAAGTTCAGGAGCTGTTAGTAACGGCTCCTGCTTAGAGAATGCGCTAAAACGCCAAAAGACGTCGCTGTAGACTCCTGACCTGCATAAGGACATTGGCTGGTCGGGAAGGGGTTAACGTCAATCTAAAAAAAAAAAACTGCGAGTGGCTTTAAAACGCTGCGGGGAAAAAAAAGCGCCTCCGCCTTATTGAAATCAATGGGAGGCTGTTTTGGACGTCTTTTTGCCACTGATTATGACGCGGTTTAAAAAAGACCTGTTTGAACTGGGCCTAAGAACCTGACCGAGCCTGTTGATAAACATTGGCAGTCTTATTGCCAGGTTCATAGACATTATCCCCTTAACCCGTTAGTGACCGGCCCATAGTCTTTTTACGTCGGTCACTAACGGGCCTTATTCCGATGCCATAGAGTTTTTACGTCCCGGCATCGGAATAAGTAAACAGAGCAGGGAGCTGTCAAATCTCCCTGCTCTCAGCTGCCAGCTCCCTGCTCTCAGCTGCCAGCTCCCTGCTCTGCCGGGTGAGATCGATATTTGTATCGATCTCACCCGTTTAACCCCTCAGATGCGGCGCTCAATAGCGAGCACCGCATCTGAGTGGTTTTGGAGAGAGGGAACGAGCTCCCTCTCATCCCACTGACACCCGGCGATAAGATCGCCGAGTGTCAGTGTCTCCGATGGCAGCCGGAGGCATGACCTAGCAGATGCCTGTCCGTTTTAAACGGACAGGCATAATACACTGCAATACAGAAGTATTGCAGTGTATTATAATAGCGATCGCAGAATCGCATATTAAAGTCCCCTAGTGGGACTAGTAAAGTAAAAAAAAAAGTTTAATAAAGTTAATTTAAAAAAAATGTGGAAAAAAAAATGAAAAACCCACTTTTTCCCCTTACAAACTGCTTTAGTATTAAAAAACCCAAAATAAAGTAAAAAAGTTACACATATTTGGTATCGCTGCGTCCATAACGACCCCGACTATAAAGCTATTACATTACTTAGAGGCTCTGTCACCAGATTTTCAAACCCCTATCTCGTATTACAGCAGATCGGCGCTGCAATGTAGATAACAGTAAAGTTTTTTTATTTTATTTTTTTTTATTTTTTTTAACTAGCATTTTTGGCCAAGTTATGAGCATTTTTATATTTATGCAAATGAGGCTTTCTTAAGTACAAGTGGGCGTGTATTGTGTGTGTACATCTGGGCGTTTTTACTTGTTTTACTAGCTGGGCGTTGTGAATAGAAGTGTATGATGCTGACGAATCAGCATCATCCACTTCTCTTCGTTAACACCCAGCTTCTGGCAGTGCACAGACACACAGCGTGTTCTCGAGAGATCACGCTGTGACGTCACTTCCTGCCCCAGGTCCTGCATCGTGTCGGACGAGCGAGGACACATCGGCACCAGACGACAGAGGCTACATCGACTTGCCTTCAAACGCCGATGCTGCTGCAGAATCAACTGTAGCCTCTGGTGCCGATGTGTCCTCGCTCGTCCGACACGATGCAGGACCTGGGGCAGGAAGTGAGTGACGTCACAGCGTGATCTCTAGAGAACACGCTGTGTGTCTGCACTGCCAGAAGCTGGGTGTTAACGAACAGTAGTGGATGATGCTGATTCGTCAACATCATACACTTCCATTCACAACGCCCAGCTAGTAAAACAAGTAAAAACGCCCAGATGTACACACACAATACACGCCCAGTTGCACTTAAGAAAGGCTCATTTGCATAAATATAAAAATGCTCATAACTTGGCCAAAAATGCTAGTTTTTGAAAAAAAAAAAACACGTTCCTGTAATCTACATTGCAGCGCCGATCTGCTGCAATACGAGATAGGGGTTTGAAAACCTGGTAACAGAGCCTCTTTAACCCGCTCGGTGAACGCCGTAAAAAATGAAATAAAAAAAGATAGAAAAATTGCTGTTTTCTGTGAATCCTGACTTTAAAAAAATGTGATCAAAAAGTCGCATCTACTCCAAAATGGTACCAATAAAAACTACCAGTCGTCCCGCAAAAAAAAAGCCCTCCTACAACTGCATCGGCGACAAAATAAAAACGTTACGGCTCTTCAAATATGGAGACACAAAAACAAATAATTTTGAAAAAAAAAATCGTTTTTACTGTGTAAAAGTAGTAAAACATACAAAAACTATACAAATTTGGTATCGTTGCAATCGTAACAACCCGCTGAATAGTTATTGTGTTATTTATAGCACACGGTAAACGGCGTAGATTTAGGACGCAAAAAAGTGTGGCGAAATTTCAGATTTTTTTCTATCCCCCCCCCCCCCAAAAAAAGTTAATAAAAGTTAATCAATAAATAATATGTACCTCAAAACGGTGCTATTAAAAAATACAACTTGTCCCGCAAAAAACAAGACCTTATACAGCTATGTCGACGCAAAAATAAAAAAGTTATAGCTCTCGGAATGCGATGATGGAAAAACTTAAAAAATAGCTTGGTCATTAACGTCTAAAATAGGCTGGTCATTAAGGGGTTAATGACCAGGCCATTTTGCACATTAATGAACAAGGATTAGTTTTTGTTTTCCCGGTCGTGGCTTTTTTTAAATTTTTTTTATTACGACGACATATCCATATAAGGTCTTGTTTTTTGCGGGATGAGTTGTGTTTTGCAATTGCACTAGTTTTGGTTGCATATAATATAATATATTGAATCTTTTATTAACTATTTTAGAGGAGAATTGAAAATAAGCATCTTTTCCAGCATTGATTTTCACGTTATAAATTCACGCCATTTACTACAGCGTAAATAACATATTACCTTTATTCTTAGGGTCGGCACGATTACGGGGATACCAAAGATGTAAAGGTTTTATGTTTTTCTATGTTTGCATAATAAAATCCCTTTTAGAAAAAAATTACTTGTTTTTGCATCGCCGCATTCCAAGAGCCGTAACTTATTTTATTTTTTTCAGTCAATGTGGCCGTATGTGGGCTTGATTTTTGCGGGCCAAGGTGTAGTTTTCATTCGTACTATTTTGGGGTACACAGGACTTATAGATTAACTTTTTTTTATTTTTTATGGGTGGAATGGGAGAAAAGAATATTTTGGCGGTTTTTCTTATTTTTATTTTTTTTTTTGATGCAGTTCATCTGGCAGTTTAATGTGGTAAATTTTATTGTTCAAGTCGTTACGATCGCGGGGATACCGTGTATGTGTTTGTTTTGACTCTTTTACTAAATAAAACCACTTTTGGGGGGGGGGGAAAGTGGTTTTATTTTATTTTGACTTAATATTTGTTGTTTTTTTTTTATATAAACTTTATTTATCTGCTACTTTTACATATTGTTTTATAGTCCCACCAGGTGACTTCACCATGCGATCTGCTGATCGCTTATACAATGATTTGGTATACATAGGCAATAATGCTTTGGTATACTGTCAGTGTAAAACTGACAGGCAATCTATTAGGCCCCGCGATTTCTTCACTGGGATGCCGATGGGGTGACAGAGCTGTCTATTGACAGCGGCATCTAATGTGTTAAACTGCCGGAATCGGAGAGCGCTTCGATTCCGGCAGGAGCCGGACTGTATAACAGTTGTGCTCCTGCCGCTGATCGTGTCGGTACACTGGCAGTACCCAAGCGATCAGAGGACGGATTTCTCTGTCCTTTTGCAGGAACTAGTACCTGCAAGTGTCCAGATTTATGCCAGCCACCTGCAAAGATTGGGCTTGGGCCTTATTTGTCGGCACTGTGCGCATGCTCGACCACCGCTTCATTCATTTCTATGGGGCTGCTGCTCTATTTTCTACAGCTTTATAGAAATGAATGGGGCTGTTCACTACTGCTTCATTCCTATGAGGCTCCCAGGAATGGCAAGGCAAGCCTGTTCTCGTGACTGGTGGGGATCCCAGTGGTTTGACCCCTACTGATCTGATATTTTTCACCTATACTGTGTAGGGTTGATACCAATACTTTGTGTAATATTGCAATTCTCAATACCAAAAAGATACTTTGCCCAAAAAAAAAAAATACTTCCATTTTCTGATGAGGCACCTGGTGTGATAAATTTTGAACCTCCATGTGCCTCACATTTTATAGTAATTAACCCAATTGTTTCTCAGTCATGATGGACAACATTGGGTTAATTTGAGGTACATGATGGGGTTAATTACTGTAAATGTGAGGCACATGAAGGTATTAAATTCATAATACCATCTGCCTCGAGTGAAAGAAAGCAAATTTTTTTTAAAATATTGTGTACACCATAAATTACGTGATAAATTTGTTTTGCAGGTTATTAGTCGAAATTATACCGAATACGTGTATTTTATGTATTAAGACTTTTAGATTAACGTTTATTGTAAGAAATGGGTATATGTATTTTCCAGGTTTTTTTTTCAACATTACTTTTAGATTTTGCTCTACGTTAATATTTTTAAACTAGCCTGTGTACTGATAGTACACAGGCAGTTGTAGGGCATACCGAAGTGTGCCCTAACAGGAAATATGGTAGGACAGCCCTGGGGTTCTTCAGTGGACCCATGGCTGTCTGCTCATGTATGGTATGTACCTCGATCGGGGAATCCCCCTCCTCATTTTCCCTTTGAATGCTGCAGTCTGCTTTGATCGTGGCATTCAAGGGGATAACGCTGGAGATTAGAGGTTTCTCAGATCTCTGCCATTAGAGCGGGACTGCGTAATACAGCCATTGTCCCACATCTGAGTTTTGGCCTTGGTTACATCGGTATACTTCAGTATACCGCGAACGAAATATATGGAATAGCGTAGTAGGTGGCTTTTCCCAGTGTATGTGTTAAACGGAGGCCATAAACTTCATATGAACAGGCCGTTACTGGAATAGATATACCCATTCCATACATACAAGCGCCAGCAGCATTGGGCTACATTACGGATGTGGTAATGGAGTAGACTGTTTAGAAAGTCATATAGTCTCTCCCCCCCCCCCCCCACCCCTCCCAATTCCGTGGCATTGCTGGGTATTATCCACCAGACCTACTCGATCCTGCTCCCAAAGAATCTTTGGCCTGCTGTTCAGATCCTCTTGACTAGCCATGCGGCGGAAAACTGCACCAGGGGTCTGGTATGCTAGCCCAGTGGGCTATTTTTTTTCCAAGGTGAGGTCTCCACTCCGTTTGACTGACACTTGTCTATTCCGCCCCCCCCCCCCCCTGTTGCTTATTTTAATGTATCTTCCTCCCTGTAGGACTCCAACCATAAACGGGGTCGTATGGCAGTGGCAACGCTCTATTCCTCTGACGTGCTCTTTAAGACCATGGTTGAGTTTCTGGAGCTTCTGTCATTCTAAATAGCAGCACAGTTAATTTCTCCCTTAGAATCCCCTCTAGGGGAAACAACCTTTTCCATGTGGTAGGCCACGTAAGAACGTCAGAAGCACCAGGAACAGATTCCGCTCCTCTTTGGGTTTTTCACAAACGTCCCCTGTAAGGACCAGCGCTGCCTCCTGTAGAATCAATCTGTTTTTTTCTGGGAAATCCTGACTTGTAATCAGTCAGAACAAGACACTAAATTTGTAGCAGCTATGCATTTTGTGCTGTCAAAAAATACCTTATACGTTATGGATGACTTGGAGAAGTGTCAAGGCAGAGGGCATTCCCACAGTTCTGTTGGCTCCAGACTGGCCTCACCGGGCTTAGTATGCCTACCCTGTCAATGTGCTTGCAGAAGCACCGTGGCATCTTTCACTTTGACTCTACTTCCTTTTCCAAGGTCTGCTGTGCCACCCCACTTCACCTCTGCTTTGTTTAACGACGTGGCTGTTAACCCCTTCCTGCTTTGACCTTCCTGACAGTCTCATTTTTCACCTCTGACATGTTTCACTTTGTGGTAATAACTTTGGAATGCGTTTACCTATCCAAGCGATTCTGAGATCGTTTTCTCGTGACACACTGGACTTTAGGTTAATGGCAAACTTTGCTCGATACGTTCAGTGTTTAATTGTGAAAAACACCAAAATTTTGTGAAAAATTGCAAAAATTTGCATTTTTCTCAATTTAAATGTATCTGCTTGAAAGACAGGCAGTTGTACCACACACAATTGTTGCTAATTATGTCCCCATATGTCTACTTTAGATTGGCATCGTTTTTTGAACATCCTTTTATTTTTCTAGAACGTTGCAAGGCTTTGAATTTTAGCAGCAATTTCAGGAAAATTTCAAAAGGCAATTTTTACAGGGGCCAGTTCAGTTGTGCAGTGGCTTGGAGAGCCTTATATATTAGAAACCCCCCAAAAAGTCACCCCATTTTAAAAACTTCACCCCTCAAAGTATTCAAAACAGCATTTAGAAAATGTCTTAACCTTTAGACTTTTCACAGGAATTAAAGCAGATATGAAATTTAAAAACTTCATATTTTTTTTGCAGAAATTAATTTTTAATCCATTTTTTTTTTTGTAACACAAAGTTTTACCAGAGAAATGCAAGTCAATATTTATTTCCCAGGTTCTGCAGGTTTAGGAAAATCCCACATGTGGCCCTAGCAGGCTACTGGACTGAAGCACCGTCCTCAGAAGCAAAGGAGCACCTAGTGGATTTTGGGGCGTTATTTTTATTAGAATATATTTTAGGCACCATGTCAGGTTTGAAGGGCTCTTGCGGTGCCAAAACATTGGAAATCCTCCAAAAGTGACCCAATTTGGGAAACTACACACTTAAAGGAAGTGATCTAGGGGTATAGTAAACATTTTGATCCCACATGTTTTTTGCAGTAATTATTGGAAGTAGGCCCTGAAAATGAAAAAATCAAAGAAAATTCAAAGAAAATGTAGGTTTAGCTTATATTTTTTTCTTATTTCCCCAAGGACTGAAGGAGAAAAAGCACCGCAAAATTTGTAAAGCAATTTCTCCCAAGTAAAACAATACCCCACATGTGGTAATAAACGGCTGTTTGGAAACACGGCAGGGCTTAGAAGGGAAAGTGCGCTATTTGGCTTTTGGAGATCACATTTAGCAGGAATGGTTTGTTTTGGCCATGTCACATTTGCAAATCACCTGAGGGGAAAAAACAATGAAAACGCCAAAAAAGTGACTCCATTTAGGAAACTACACCCCTTGAGGAATTCATCTAGGGGTGTAGTGAGCATTTTGACCCCACAGGTGTTTCATAGAATTTATTAGAATTGGGCAGTGAAAATTAAAACAATCCTTTTTCTTCAATAAGACATAGCTTTAGCTCAATTTTTCATTTTCTCAACAAATAAAGGACCAAAAACACCCAACATTTGTAAAGCAATTTCTCTCGAGTTTGGCAATACCCCACATGTGGTCATAAACTGCTGTTTGGGCACACAGTAGGGCTCAGAAGGGAAGGAGCTGCATTTGGCTTTTGGAGTGCAAAATGTTTTGCTTGATTGGTTTCTGGGAGCATGTGGGACCTAAAGAGTGGAACCCCTCCCCCCAGAAGTGACCCCATTTTAGATTCTACACCCCTCAATGCATTCACCTAGGGGTGTAGTGAGCATGTTAACCCAGCAGGTGTTTTGTAGAAATTAGTGTGAACTTGATGTGGCAGAGCGAAAATGTGATTTATTTTTATTTTTTTTCCCATAGATATGCCAATATGTGATGCCCAGCTTGTTCCACCATAATAAGTCAGCTCTCATTATTATGCGGTGACGTGACCCTAATCTTTTGCCTGGACATTTGGCAGGCCTCAGGAGTGAAAGAGTACCATGTAAAATTGAGGCCTAATTTGGCGATTTACAAAGTATTGGTTCACAATTGCAGGGCTCAGATGTGAAATAATAAAAAGAAAGTGACCCCATTTTGGGAACTATACCCCTAAAGGCATTTTCACCCAACAGGTATTTTCCATAAATGAATGTGCTGCGGATGGTGCAAATGAAAAATTTATATTTTTCCCTAGATGTGCCATTTCAGTGGCAAATATGTTGTCACTGGAGACACACACCCCAAAAATTAAGGGTTCTCCCGGGTACGGCGATGCCATATATGTGGAAGTAAACTGCTGTTTGGGCACGCTGTAGGGTTGAGAGAGGAGGGAGTGCCATTTGGCTTTTGGAGGGTGGATTTTGCTTGGTAGTAGTTTTTGTTTGAGTATTGCTGGTGTTTCCGTTTATAATGTGAGTGTACATGTAAGCTGGGCAGAGTATATCAGGGGCATAGTCAGGTGGTATGATGGGGTAAAAAAACAAACCATAAAATCTATAGATGTGTGTTACGCTGTGGAGCAGTCCTTTCTGCACAGGCCAGTGTCGCACTGATAAATGGTGTCCTTTCTTATCCCCCTTTTGGCCCACACTCTGTACCTTTGCAGTTTGGGAAATTTTGCTGGGAAGTGTTGTCCTGGTATAAAACGGGCACCGTCGCTTTCAGCGGATATGTTTGGGCCCTACCCTTCCTGGTTCCTCCCTAATTTTAGGGCCTTGATAAATCGCCTCTTGAAACAGACAAAAAGTTCCCCTCTGATCTGCACAACTGCATATTTTTTATTTCCTGACTTATTGGAGCCTTAACTAAGTTTTTTATTTTTTCACAGACATAGTGGTATAAGGGCTGGTTTTTTGTTTGTTTTTTTGCGCGGGACAAACTGTAGTTATTATTGGTACCATTTTGGGGTACATGTGACTTTTTGATCACCTTTTATCCTATTTTTTGGGAGGTCAGGTTACCAAAAACCCGCAATTCTGGCAGTGTTTTTTTTTTAGTTTTTTTTTTTTTATACAGCGTTTACCATGCGTTCTAAATTACATGTTAACTTTATTCTGCGGGTCAGTCCGATTCCGGCGATACCGACTTTATAGTACAACGCTTTGCACAATAAAATTTACTTTTGTAAAAATGCATTTTTTCTGTCGCCAAGTTGTAAGAACCATAACTTAACTTTAAAGTCTACGGAGCTGTATGAGGGTTTGTTTTTTTTTCTGCGAGAAGAGCTATAGTTTTTATGTAGGGCAAAGTGACCAAAAAACAGATTCTGGTCGTTCTTTTAATTATTTTATTTATTTTTTTTGCGCTGTTCTCCGTGTGCAATAAATACAATATTTGTATTCCTTAGGTCGCTACGGTTGCAGCGATACCAAATGCGTATGGTTTATTATTTTTTCAATAATAAAGGACTTGATAAGGGAACAGGGTGATTGTTTTATTTTATTACTTGAAACTTATGTTTTCAAACTTATTTTTTTACACTTTTTTTATTTTTTAGTGGACTTGAAGGTGCAACAGTTTTTTTTGTAATACATTGCACTACCTACGTAGTACGATGTATTAGATCTGTCAGTTATTCACTGACAGCAAGCCGATTAGGTTACGCCTCCCGGCGGGGCCTAATTGTCTTTCGTAATGGTAGAGCAGGAGGCCATTGTGTCTGCTGTTGCCATAGCAGCAGTCGGCAGCCCTGATTGCATGTCAGGCCTGGCTATTTGCTAGCAACCGCTAAGATGCAGCGATTGCTGAATCGAAGGGGTTAATGGCAGGGATCGGAGCTAGCTCCGGTTCCTGCCGTTACAGGTGGATGTCAGCTGTAACATACAGCTGACTTCTACCGCTGATGACGCCGGCTCAGCTCCTGAGCCGGCGCCATCTTGCCAGCGGCTACAGAAGCCGCTCAGGCTCCGCCGCCGGGCGGATCCTATGTGCCTACCGTGCTAGGCAGACCGGGACGGGAGGCCAGTATTAGGCCTCTGGTTGAAATTGCCGGGGTTCCAAAGGCTGCAATGGCAAACACCTTTAAATGCATCGATCGCGTCTGAGCGTTGCATTTAAGGGGTTAATGGCGGGGATCTAATTTCAGTCCCCGCCATTACAGTCGGATGTCAGCTGTAATACACCACGAAGATCCAGCGATGATGGCACCGGCTCGGCTTCTGAGCCTGTGCCATCCATTTGGCGTATCGATACTGCAAAATGCGGGAAGCACTAGCATTCCATGGTGTACCCATACGTCAAATGTTGGGAAGGGGTTAAAGCTGAAATTTTGGGGCCTGTTGTCTTGCTGAATCTGTCTTCCAGGAGATGCTCAATGCCTAAAAACCACAATTGGCCAAGTTATATCACTGCATGTGTAAGGCCTTTTTTATTTGGTGTGAGCAATGCAGTTTCCATTCCTTGGTGTATTCCACCCCAGATCCTGGCTTGCTGTTTTTTTGTTTTTTTTTTCTCTCCTGCAATGTGATCTGGAACAGAACCTTGACCTTCTCTCAAGAACCAGGTTTCTGCCCGTCCCTCTATCCTTTTTCAACATGTTGGCCTTCCGTCCCCAGCCCAAAAAACATTCTGTGGTTCGTGGCTCATACTGCTGCTCGCTTACCGCATCCCACTGAGCCCTGGAATCTTAAAGAAGCACTTCAGCAATTTTTTATTTTTTTCTTCCTGTATAATGCAGTATAGGCTATTAAATAATAATGTAGAGGCTCTTCTGTATTCCTGCTTTAGTTGATGTCCTTTTTGGTTGTCTGCCATCTTGGTTCCTTCTCCCCCACCCCCCCCCCCCTGATATGGTTCCCCTAATGCAGCCTACATTTCCCATGATGCATCTGGCTTTGCAGAGGCGGTGGGGTCTCCTCACACTGCGCTTGCTTTGCTGAGTCCGATCTAAGTGCAGCAAGTGATAGATCAGTGACAGAGCTTCTGACCCATAACTGTAGTGTCTCAGTGTAATCCTATGTGATGCAGCTTCATGTTACTCTCCTCTGCCTCTTGTGATAGATTTTTCTGTACATTTTTACACGAGACAGTGAGGAGCAGCATCACATAGAAATACACTTGAGATTCTGCATACAACACTCGCAGAAAGTATAGACCGTTAGTGTAACAGAGGTTCGCCTTTTATATCTCTGCTCCCTTCGGGCAGAAAAAAAAAATCTTTTCAGAAGCACTCAATGCATGGGGTGGGGGGGGGGACATACAGAGAAACAAGGAGGGTAGGGGTCTCAACTGCCAGCAGAGATTTGATAGGTGATGTAAACTTGTAGTTAACCCCTTAATGACCAGGCCATTTTGCACGTTAATGACCAAGGATTATTTTTTGTTTTTTCACGGTCGCATTCCAAGCGTCGTAACTTTTTTTTTTTATTAAATTCTGTCGACATAGCCGTATAAGGGCTTGTTTTTTGTGGGACGAGTTGTATTTTGTAATTCTATCATTTTTAGATGCTTATATTATATAGATTTAACTTTTATTAACTTTGTTTTAGGAGAGAATTGAAAATAAGCAGCTATTCCAGCATTGATTTTCACGTTTATAAATTTACGCCGTTTACTGTGCAGCGTAAATAACATGTTAACTTCATTTTATGGGTCGGCACGATTACGGGGATATAAAATTTGTAAAGGTTTTATGTTTTCCTACGTTTGCACAATAAAAACCCTTTTAGAGAAAAATTAAGTTTTTGCATCGCCGCATTCCAAGAGCCGTAATTTTTTTAGTTTTCCATCAATGTGGCTGTATGTGGGCTAGATTTTTGCAGGCCAATGTGTAGTTTTCATTAGTACTATTTTGGGGTACATAGGACTTAACTTTTTTTATTTTTTTTTATGGGTGGAATGGGAGAAAAGAGAATTTTGCCATTGTGTTTTGTTTTTGTTTTTTTGACGCCGTTCAACCGGCGGTTTAATTAATGTGTTCATTTTATTGTTTAAGTTGTTACAATTGCGGGGATACAGTGTATGGGTTTATTTGTTTTGGCACTTTTACGAAATCCACTTTTTGGGCAGTTTTATTTGATTTTGACTGTAAATTATTATTATTTTTTTTTCACAAACTTTAACTGCTGTACTTTTTATTTTTATTTTTTTGGTCCCACCAGGGGACTTCACTATGTGATCTGTTGATCGCATATATAATGCTCTGGTATACTTAGTATACCAAAGCATTATTGCCTGGCAGTGTAAAACTAGCAAGGCAATCTGCCTCCGGCGTGGCCTAACAGGCGTTTGCTGAAGACAGACCTGGGGGTCTTTGTTAGGCCCCCGGCTGCCGTGGAAACCAGACGGCGACCCGCGATTTCTTTGCGGGGGCACCGATGGGGTGGAAGAGGGAGCCCCCTCCCTCTGTTAAACAGATGTCGCTGTCGCTATTGACGGCGGCATTTAATGGGTTAAACTGCCGGAATCGGAGCGCGCTTCGATTCCGGCAGGAGCCAGGCTGTGTACACTGCCTGTACCTGCGCCATCACAGGACGGCTATATCCGTCCGTCCTGCGCGAACTAGCAGCTGCAGAGGACGGATATATCCGTCCTTCGGTGTTAAGAGGTTAACAGGAAGGTTAACTTGCCTCCTGTCTATTTTGGTGCTCAGACTGAGCTTTTTCATTACAAGCAGCTGTCATGTTAGCTCAATGTATAAATGCAACAAAGAAAATAATTACACTTCTAGAATATTGCTGGGGGGTCCCCAGTATTTAAAGAGGCTCTGTCACCACATTATAAGTGCCCTATCTCCTATATAAGAAGAGCGGCGCTATAATGTAGGTGACAGTAATGCTTTTTAGTTAGAAAAATTATCTATTTTAAACCACTTTATGAGCGATTTTTTTAGCTTTATGCTAATGAGTTTCTTTATGTCCAAGTGGGCGTGTTTTTACTTTAGACCAAGTGGGCGTTGTACAGAGGAGTGTATGACTCTGACCAATCAGCGTCATACACTTCTCACCATTCATTTACACTGCACTAGCGATATAGTTATATCGTTATGTGCAGCTACATACACAAACACTAACATTACTGCAGTGTCCTGATAATGAATACACATCACTACCAGCTTGGACGTGATATTTATTCAGAATCCTGACACGTCTGTAGCGTCTCTGAGATTTACAGCAAGTCAAACTTAATCTCGCGAGATTACGATGTAGTAACCTGTCATTTCAAACGAGATTATGCTTGCCTTGCTGGAATCTCACAGAAAAGATTCAGAAGTGTCAGGATTCTGAATAAACATCACATCCAGGCTGATAGTGATGTATATTCATTGTCAGGACACTGCAGTAATGTTATAGTGTGTGTATGTGGCTGAACATAGCGATATAACTATATCGCTAGTGCAGTGTAAATTAATGGAGAGAAGTGCATGACGCTGATTGGTCAGCGTCATACACTCCTCTGTACAACACCCACTTGGTCTAAAGTAAAACGCCCACTTGGGCATTAAGAAACTCATTAGCATAAAGCTAAAAATTGCTCAAAGTGGTTTAAAATAGATCGTTTCTCTAAATAAAAAGCATTACTGTCACCTACATTACAGCGCCGACCTCCTTATGTAGGAGATAGGGCACTTATAATGTGGTGACAGAGCCTCTTTAATGAGTCATTAGTGTGTCACTTTTCTAATTCCATAAAACTGCTAACCAGCTGCTAGGTCAATTGCAAAAGTAACGGTTTAAAAATGTCCTCCATTATTCTTGTCCGTGGTTTTCAGGTCTTGGATTGATATGGAACGTTTTTCATTTAATCTTTCTAGTGTTTGAAGATACTGTGGAAGAACGTGTCATCAATGAGGAGTACAAAATCTGGAAGAAAAACACTCCATTCCTCTATGACTTGGTAATGACACATGCCCTCGAATGGCCAAGTCTTACTGTGCAGTGGCTTCCTGATGTTACTAGGTAAAGATTATTTTGATGTCAACTGTTTTACTTTAATTTTTATTTATTTTGCGTGGAATTTAAGTAAGCCATACATATGTTTTGGAACTAAAGGGGTTGTCCAGGAATAAATTTTATTTAAATTTTAACTTAATTAGACATATTTAATAACATTTCTAATATAGTGTCTATTTACCTGTGCCAGCGTTATCCTGTTCTGATCTGCGGTCAGATTTACCAGGGTAAATTTTTTTTATATCCTGTGACGTACCATGTCTTTGCTCAGCCAGCACTTCCAGCTGAGAAAGGCACGGCGTGTCATCAACTACATTTACAGGCAGGGGGCCGGGCGGATGTTTCATGGGCTCTTCAAGAGCTCCGCCTCCTCTGGTCCCGCCGCCTGTAGACCTAGTTGGTATGCGCCGTGTCTTTACACAGCAGGAAGTGTAGGCTGAACAGAGACACGGAGCGTCATCAATCATTGTACACGCCCCCTCCTCCTGTCTCGTTCTCCATGCCTCTTCCTCCTCCACCTTCTTCACACTTGGAGCTCTCGCACTGAAGTGCATGTGAGAAGGAGGAGGAGCGGAATACCTAATCCCTGGCAACAGCGTTGCCGAAGCTGTGGCTGGGGATTACGCTCCAGGGGAAGTCCCTGCCTTCACTGTCCATATATGGACACAGTGACGTCAGGGACTTCTGAAGGGAATCTCCACCACTGTGGCCGGGGATTCCGATCCAGGAGAAGTCCCTCACTTCACTGTCCATATATAGACAGTGAAGTGAGGGACTTCTGGAGCCGTCCCCGGCAGGAAGGGGGGTGACTATGTACAGGGGGGCTGTGTGGCATTGCTTACAGGGGGCCCGGGTGGCATTGCTTCACTGTAAGGCCCTGTTCACACAGTTTTTTTTTTTTCTGCAGGCAGAAAATTCTGCCTCAATTCCGTCTGGAATTTTGAGGCCGATTTTGATCGGCCTGCACGCCGCTACCGCTCGCTGGGAAAAAAACGTCTCCGCCTCCCATTGAAATCAATGGGAGGCATTTTCGGCCGTTTTTTTACGCGGAAACTGCGTCGGAAAACGCACCACAGAACTGCCAAACTATTGATTTCAACGGGAGGCGGAGGCGGTTTTTTCCTGCGAGCGTTAAAACCGGTTTGCGGGGAAAAGAAGCGACATGCCCCATCTTCTGGCATTTACATCTCTGACCTCCCATTGGCATCAATGGGATGCAGAGAAAGCGTTTTTGCCTGCGGTGCTCAATGGCCACGGACAAAAATCGCGGCGCGCGACCTGCAGGAAGGTCAAAATTCAAGACAGGATTTTGAGGCAGAATTTTCTGCCTGCAAAAAACTGAACAAGGCCTAATACAGGATCTCTCAGAACAGATCCAGCAGCAGGTGAGGAAAATGTACTGACTGGTCTGACATAGGTGGAGTGGGAAGATTTACATTTATGAAAGGGGTGGGGGAGGGAGACGGGTGCCTGTACTTAGATCAAGGATAGATGGAGGCACAAAGGATAATGATGATTATTAGTGTGTAAGACCGTGTGCAGGGAGGGAGCTGCCTGGAATTAGAGCAGGGAAGGACCTGTGAACATAGAGGGGCGTGGCAGTATGCAAATAACTGATGCTTTGGAGGAAGGGGGGATGCAAGCTGTCTCCTCAGATGCAGCAGGGGATCATGGGTATGGTGGGTTACAAGACCGGAAACAGCCAGAACCAGAAGCAAGGGATACAAACAAACAGAGCAGCAGTGACAATGGCGATCAAACAAACTGGTTAGAAGTTTAATAAGGGGGTATTGGGGAAGGCAAACCAAGGCTGGAGGACACTTTTTAGACTTTTTTTTTTCCCCCTGGATAACCCCTTTTAAGTATAACATGATCTTCCTGTTTATCCCATGGATAGGAGCCAAACTGTTAGGCCTCATGCACACTTCCGACACCTTTTTCACGGTCGCTTTTGACGGGTCCGTGAACCCGTTTTAGCGGCCATGTGGTTTCAGTGTGCACTCCGTGTTTCCGTTTCCGTGCGCCGAGCATGGTACTGTCCATGGTGACATTACCATGCTCGGCGCGCGGAAATAATGTAATAAAAAAAAAAATTCATACTTGCATTCCTCCTGTCCGGCCTCCAGCGATGACGTTCAATCCTTGTCGCCCTCGGCAGCCAATCACAGGCTGCCGCGCCCTCGGCAGCCAATCACAGGCTGCTGCGTCACAAAAGAAGGTCGGACTGGAGGAAGAAGAGGGACTCGTCACCAAGACAACGACCGGGTACGTATGAAAGGCTTTTTATTTTATTTTTAATCGGCAGCCTCTTTTCTCTATCAGTTATTGATAGACAAGTGGCTGCCGATTAGTGTAATATTTTTGTCATGTTTTTCTGCCCGCCCGGCGGTTGCTAGGCAACGGCTCCGTCACACACGGACGGCACACGGATGCCTTCCGTGTGCCTTCAGTTTTTTTGACGGCCCCGTTGACTTGCATGGGCCTCACGGTCACGGAATCCCGGACCAAAGTAGGACCTGCTCTACTTTGGAACGGAAAGGCGCAACGGACCGTCAAAAAAACTGAGGTGTGCATGGCCCCATTGAAATGAATGGGTTCAGGGTGCCATCAGTGACAAAAACGGATGGCACCCTGAATGAAAAAACTGAAGTGTGCATGAGGACTTAGAGCTACACTACTGTTTGGAGTTGAGTATAGTCAGAGGACTTAATCAAAGCTTATTGGTTAAACACATGTAAAAAAATAATAAAGAAGAGATTTTTCTTTTTTGTGGGGGCAGGCAAATCCACTTATTTTTGTAATTATAACGGCATTTGGTACGCCGTAATCTTATTCACCCCAAAATGAGTTAACAGGCTGCTTTTACTGCATGGCAAACGCCGTAAAAAGAAAACCCGATGGAGGAATCACTGTTTTTTCTGTTCCACCCCAGATTTTTTTGTTTTTCAGTTTCCCAGTACATTAAATGGCATGGTAAATGGTGCCATGAAAAAAAGTCTCCCGCAAAAAACAAGCCCTCCCATGGTTTATCAACGGAAAAAGTAATGGTTTTTGGAATGTGGGGTGGATAAAATGAAAAATTACTTTGGCGCACAGGGGTTAAGACTGACTGGCATTTCATATACCAGTCTTAATATAAAGAAAGTTGCAGTAAGATGTGATACGTTTAAGAGGCGAATGCCTCTCCGTAAATGTGTCTCGTATCTTTCAACTGACTGCGTCTTAATTGTGGTGAAGCGGCTGTGTGCCATCCATTTCCCCTTTCCCATACGACATAATAAGAAGAATATTAAAAACAAATTGCTCACCTCACCGCTCCTCTTCTTCCCTCCGGGTACTCCGGCTCCCTCAGTATGCTGCGACTCATACGAGGTCTACACGGCACCTTGACATTGCTACGCCACACAGTGAAATCTATGGCGTATGTTTAAACTTTAATTTACGCAAGTCTTTGTCGCTATGGCCCCGCACCCTTTAAGTATGCCATGCCCCTTTTTATAAAAGTGGCAAGGGTGGCGTCCAGTCACAAATTGCGACTTTTCTATGCCTGAAAACTGACGTAGGCAGGGTGATAAATTTCCCCCCAATTTTGTGGTTTTTAAGCAGCGAACATACTCATCCAGCAAAGGTCACTAAATTTTTATAGTGCGATGTGCCTCATTGACAAGACATCCATGCGAACTCTCCTTGTTCTCACACCCTAACTATTTAGCACAATGTGGTTGTGAACCTTCACCTTTCTGAGAAAAAGTGAAACATTGCTTTAAGGAGTTTTCAGATTTAAAACGTGTGTCGATGCTTTTAACTTATGAATGTAAATACGTTTGTAATGTAATTAGTTTCCAAATTGTACCCATTTCCAGATGCTGCCATGGGGTACATGACGGGTGACGTCACTCTCTGACCGCTGTGTTGATCATCAATTTTCTTCCAGGTATAAGACACGTCACTAGTGACGTGCTGTGTATGGGCTGTTCTGTTGTACAGCCAGTAACAAGGGACCATGCATGCGCGTTACTGGCTGTACAACAGAACAGCCCATACACGGCATGTCACTAGTGACGTGTCTTATACCTGGAAGAAAATTGATGATCACAGCGGCCAGAGTGACATCACCCGTCATGTACCCCACGGCAGCATCTGGAAACTAAGTACATTACAAATGTATTTACGTTCATAAGTTAAAAGCATTAACACATACATGTTTTAACTTTGCAAAACCCCTTTAAATTGCTACAGTTTGCACACCATTGAGTTCTTAGCATGGCCACCTGTTGAGTGCTTCTAATGTAGTTTGACTCTGGTATGCTTGTTCATCTCCACCATACTATTGCATTGTGTATCTACCTTCAGAAAAATCTGTTGCTTAGATCTTTAAAGGAACAGTGTCATGGCAAATAATTTTTTTTATATGTTAAAGATGTTAGTGCTTTAATAAAAACGTTTTTATTCATTTGTGTGTTTGTGTTTTACTTTTTCTTATTTTTACACTTTTTCTTCCCTATGGGGGCTGCCATTTTTTGTTCCATTTCTGTGTGTGTCGATTAACGACACACACAGACATGGAGTACGGCAGCCACAGTCCCATAGGGACTGCGAACGGCTCCCGTCCCATTGACTGCCGTGTACGGCGTCTGTGTGGGAACTGCGCATGCGCCGCTCCCACACAGTCCTATTCGAAATTGGCGCCGTCCGGCGCCATTTTCCTGTGGACCGGAAGTCGCGGCCGGACAGTAATATTACTACTTCCGGTCGCGGCTTCCGGACTTGTGCACATGGAACTACGGCAGCAAAGGGAGCGGACGGGCCGGAGGGAGCCGCGGCGGCAGGAGCAGGTAAGAGATTTCAATGTATGTTAGTGTTTGTGTGTGTTTACTACTGTATGTAAACCTACTACACTGTGGGTTACCTCAAAAAATGGCGACACACAGTGTAGGAGGTTAAACCTTTCAAACCCCTCGTTTATCCCGGCACTAGCCAGGATAAAGGAGGGGGGGATGCTGAGAGCTCACTAGAGCGAGGGCTTTTAACCCAATGTTGCAATGCTGCAATTTTGGGAACTAGCTCCATCTAGTGACCAAAAATGGGTAGTATTATAAATTAGAATTAATTTATAATATTTCCTGACTATTTCCTGACTCGTGAAAAAAATAAAAAAAATTTGAACCATGTTTAATCACCCACACACTAAATGTTTAATTTTTAAAAAAAAAACATGTTTTTCTGGCAACACATTCCCTTTAAAGTGGCTTTTCTACCCTTTATCTTGTGTGAATAATGTGTGGTCTTCTACATTCTTCTTCTGGCTTGTTTTATAACGGCGAAATCAGAGCACACTGAGCCCGAATTTTTTATACTTGGAGCCTCAGTACATAGTCTTCTATGGGTAGACTTTTATTGTATCTTTCCACATCCCCCAAAAAAAAGTGAGTAGTTTTGTTTTTTGTTTTTTTTAAAATGTATTTTCTATTTATCCAGGATATGTAAGGAAAAAGGTACAGCAATGTATTTTAGTAATCTTGTCACTTGCATCTGAATATGCTTCTTAACGTACTCTCCTCTTTAGACCAGAAGGTAAAGATTATGCTTTGCATTGGTTGGTGCTTGGCACTCACACATCCGATGAGCAGAATCACCTAGTGGTGGCTAGAGTCCAGATTCCAAACGATGATGCACAGTTTGATGCTTCTCACTATGACAGTGAGAAAGGAGGTAAGCGATCATGTGAACTCATGCATGCATTGGATGTGACAGTTGCTGAACAGTAACAATCACTTTCAGGCCCCATTCACAACTTGCTGTATGTTTTGTGACCTCATAAAGAGCTAGACATTCTTTTTTTTTTTTTTTATTCCACCTATTTCCAGCAGCTGTCCTTACCTTAGAGAGTAATTCGTTTTGCGAGTCACTCATTATTCTGCATTGTTTGATCATTTCAGAATTCGGGGGCTTTGGTTCTGTCAGTGGCAAAATTGAAACTGAAATTAAAATTAACCATGAAGGTGAAGTGAATCGGGCCCGATACATGCCTCAGAATCCATGTATAATTGCTACCAAAACTCCATCATCTGATGTGTTGGTATTTGATTATACTAAGCACCCATCTAAACCTGGTAAGTATAATGTTGCCTGTTGTAATGCTTAACCCCTTAATGACCAAGCCTTTTCGGGCGTTAATGAGCAAGCGTGATTTCTTGTTTTATTTTCAGCCACATTTCTAAGAGTGATAACTTCATTTATTTTTCAGTTAACCTGACTGTATGAAGACTTTTTGCAGGATGAGTTGTATTTTTCAATTGCACTGTGTTTGGGTGCACAGAGTATATTTATTAACTTTTTGGTACGCATTTGTAACTGGTGGTTTGATAATTCTGTTAACTGTTTGAGTTGTTAAGATACCATGAATTAAGTGATTTTTATTTTTGCTGTAATGCTTTTGGGGGAAAAATTTATTTTAGTTTTTGTTTTGTTTTTTTGTGATTTTTTTTTTAAAATTATATATTCCACCTCCCACAAAAGATGTAGAAGTGATCAAAAAGTCAAATGTACTCCAATTATACAAATACTAAACGACAGCTTGCCCCGCCAAAAACAAGACCTCATACTGTTCAATCGTTGGAAAGTTAAAGCTCTCAGAATATGGAGGCGCAAAAATGTTATTTTTTTTTTTTTTTAAATCTGTTTTGTTTTCCTTGAAAAAGTAGTAAAACAAAGACTTCAGTTTTTTTTTTTCTTGTATATTTATTATTTTTAAATTAATATATCCCACTAAGACTTGACTCTGCAATACTGATGGCTTCAATAATACACCGCAGCACCTCCTGTATTGCAGTATATGTACTCTCAAGCAACCCATTAGACTCTGCAGTTCATTTTAGTGTGGCGTTTTTCACATGTCAAATCATGTGATTTAAAAGGCTGTATGACTCCATAAAAAAAAAACCTGAACGCTCTATGGTGGTCTCTGGGATAAAAGCACCAGTAAATGATAAACTCCAAAGCCAGGCTTTCTGCGTTTTTGGAAAAACACCACTGACACAAACGCGAGTTAAATAAAAAAAATGGCATTTAAAAAAAACGCCATGTTTTTATATTTTCCAATTGACTTAAAGCTGACATTAAGCAGCTGCGTTTTTTACTGCATAAAACGTTAGGAAGGAAACTTTTTTTGTTCCCCTAAAAACATTGTAAATCCACACTTGGGCCCCAGCGTCCATGACAAGCCATCAGCGCCCCACAATCGTGTCGATGGTGTGACAGAGGGAGCATCTTCCCTCTGTTAAAATATTTAGATGAAGGGAATAATGAACGTGGCATCAAAGGGGTTAAATGACCAGGATCAAAGTTCCCAGCAGCCCGACCCCGCCCCCCCACCCCTCAGCATGTTTTCTCCTATTCTGTGGTTAGGAGAACTTTTAATCTTGAGACAACACCTTTAACTAAAACAGACATGTCAATTGACTGGTCCTCTTTAAGCAATTCTTTCATAATCTGTAGAGTAGATTGAAACCGACAAAGCCCTTGCATTATATATAAAAACTACATTAACTAATTGACTGTCATGTTTGTTGATAGACCCAAGTGGCGAGTGTAATCCTGATCTTAGATTGAGAGGTCATCAGAAAGAGGGCTATGGCCTGTCTTGGAATTCTAACTTGAGTGGACACCTGCTAAGTGCATCTGATGATCATGTAAGTAAGCCAGTTTTCAATATGCACTAATGTGATGTAGCAACTTGTAACCCATCTGGAAATTTTGGCTCTATCCTTTTTTTTAAAAAAAAAAAAAAAAAAAAAAGTCACCATGTTATAAGTGCCCTATCTCCTACATAATCTGATCGGCGCTGTAATGTAGGTGACAGTGGTTTTTATTTTGAAAATCGATCATTTTTGAGTGAACAATTTTAGATTTATGCTAATTCATTTCTTAATAGACAACTGGGCGTGTTTTTACTTTTTACCAACTGGGTGTTGTACAGAGGAGTGTATGAGGCTGACCAATCCTTGACCAATCAGCGTCATACACTTCTCATTGTTCCAGCCCAGCTTCTTACACTGCACAATCACACTATAACAATGGGCTAGAACAATGAGAAGTGTATGACGCTGATTGGTCACTGATTGGTCAGCGTCATACACTCCTCTGTACAACGCCCAGTTGGTAAAGTAAAAACACACCCAGTTGTCTATTAAGAAACAGACTAGCATAAATCTAAATTTGTTCATAACTTGCTAAAAACGTTTTTCAAAATAAAAACCACTTGTCTACATTACAGTGCCAATCACATTATGTAGGAGATAGGGCACTTATAATCTGGTGACAGAGCCTCTTTAACATATTAATGTAGATGTTAATTTGCAATTTTCAATAATTTTCTAATGTGATTTTATTTATTTTTAAATATATTTGCGTAAAATTTATGTTTGCAGACTGTTTGCTTGTGGGATATAAGTGCTGGACCCAAAGAAGGAAAAATAATTGATGCTAAAGCCATCTTTACTGGCCATTCAGCAGTGGTGGAGGATGTAGCGTGGCATCTGTTGCATGAGTCTTTGTTTGGCTCTGTTGCTGACGATCAAAAGCTTATGATGTAAGTGGTGACTTTGCATTTGCTTTGTAGGTTTTTGTAAATCAGTCATGTGGTTCATATTTGTACTTTATTCCCTTTAAGCTTCAACTGTATTGTATTACTGTATTACCCAGAACATTGATTGGATTTTGTAAGCGAAGGTAAATTTTTAGTCATTTTTTTTAAAATATATATATCTATTCGAAAAAAAAAAAAAAGTTACTCCCTTTCACTGCAAATATTGCTGTATATAAGCTGGAGTAAGTTCAGGATATTGGCAGTTCCCCAGTGCAAACTATGGAAGTATAGATGCAGTGATTGTTTCTGGTTACCGTATTTTTCGGACTAAGTTAAAATCGACTAAAAGACACACCCAGACGGAAAAAAATTATTTCATATTTTACAAAGAAAACGCTATTTGTCAAAAAAATAATTAATTAATCTGTTTCACCAAATTCTGACAGCCAGAACAGTTATGTTTTCATTGATTGAGTGGTGTGAGGGCTTTTTGCGAGCTGTAGTTTTTATTGGCACCATATTTTGGTACATTAATATTTTTTGATCACTTATGTCACTATTATAATTTTTTTTTAGCATTAAGGTGACCAAAAAACAATGATTCTGTTTTTTAAAAAATAATTTTACGCTGGTTACAGTGTGCGGTAAATAATGGTATATTGTAATAGGTCGGACTTTTACAAACACAGCGATAACCATTTTTTATTTTTTTTTTACATTGTGCTTGGGGAAAAATGAAAAGTTTTTGTTGTTTTTTGAAAGAGTTATTGACCGCCCCATAGTGTTTTTACGTCTGTTACTAACGGGCTTTATTCGGATGCTGCATTGGAATAAGTAAACAGAGGAGGGAGCTGTCAAATCTCCCTGTTCTCAGCTGCCAGAGGTGGCTGGGGGCATCCCTGCTCGACCGGATGAGATCAATATTGGTATCGATCTCACCCGTTTAACCCTTCAGATGCGGTGCTCAATAGCGAGTGCCGCATCTGAGTGGTTTTGAAGAATGGGGGGGGGGAGCATCTCTCATCCCACCGACACCCGGTGATAAAATCGCCGAGTGTCTGTCTCCGATGGCAGCCGGGGTCCTAATAAAGGCCCCCACGTCTGCCTGTAGTGAATGCCTGCTATGTCATGCCTTTAACCATGTTTTACACGGACAGGCTTAATACACTGCAATACAGAAGTATATGTACAGTATACAGATCGCATATTGAAGTCACCTAGTGGGACTAGTAAAGCCGTAAAAAAAACAAAACGTTTAATAGTGGAAAAAAATATGAAAAACCCACTTTTTCCCCTTTACAAACTGCTTTATTATTAAAACACAAAATAAAGTAAAGTTACACATTTGGTATCGCCGCTTCCGTAACGACCCCGACTATAAACTTATTACATCATTTAACCCGCACGGTGAATGTCCTAAAAAATAAAATAAAAAAACATGCAAAAATTGCTGCTTTCTGTGAATCCTGCCTTAAAAAAAAAATTTGATAAAGTGATCAAAAAGTCGCATCTACTCAAGAATGGTACCGATAAAAACTACAAGTCGTCCCACAAAAAAAAGCGCTCATACAATTGCATCGGCGAAAAAATAAGGTTTATGGCTCTTCAAATATGGAGACCCAAAAACAAATTAATTTTGAAAAAAAGTGTTTTCACTGTGTAAAAGCAGTAATCGCAACAACCCACTGAATAAAGTTGTCTTATTTATACCACATGGTAAATTTTTAGGATGCAAAAAAGTGTGGCGAAATTGCAGGGTTTTTTTTTCTATTCCCCCCCCCCCCCCCCCCAAGAAAGGTTAAGTTAATCAATTCTATGTACCCCAAAATGGTGCTGTTAAAAATTACAACTTGTCCCGCAAAAAACGACCTTATACTACGATGTCGACGCAGAAATAAAAGTTATAGCTCTTGGAATGTGTCGATGGAAAAATGTAAAAAATGGCTTGGTCATGCATGTTTAAAATAGACCGGTCACTAAGGGGTTAAACTTTTAATTACTTTTTTTTTTTTTTACATGAAAATGTATTTAACTTTTGTTACACACATATTCGTTCCACTAGGGGACTTGAACCAGTATTCATTAGATCGCTGGTATAATACACTGCAATACATGGCTGAGTTATGGAAACAGAGTAACTTGCTGAGCCAAGCGGTTTCCGTAACTCCCATGAGTTAGTGAATTGCGGTTACAGAAACGGCGTAGCTCAGCGAGTTACACTGTTTCAGTAACTCGACATATAGTCAAGTGGCCGGGAGAGCACAAAAAGCTAGAATTGGGTTTAGGGGGCCCCGATCCAAAGGTGGGACCCACATCTATCGGACATTTGACATATCTTGTGGATATGTCCTTCATGGAAAAACCCCTATAAATACTGCGGTTGCTATTGAGTACGGCATTTAACCAGTAAACGGCCAGGACCAGCGCAATCGCTGTTTCTGGCTGTTAGAGCAGTGTGTCAGCTGTAAAACACAGCTGACACCTGCAGTGTATTGAGCACACTCCAAAATCACCCCCCACCCCGCACAATCCATGTGCCGGCAAGTCATGAGTCAGGAAGGGGTTAAGTAAGGAAGCCGGGTCTCTTGACTGCCAACTATAAGACGCAGGGTCTTTTTAGCAAGATTTATTCTTGCTAAAAACGGCATCTTCTAGTTTGAATAATACGATTTATACCCATTTCTTTGTTGGTTTTGTACATCATGTTTATGGGCTATGTCTGCAGTCTCCGTTTTGGAAAAAAAAAATATATATACAATCGTATACTGTGACCTACCCATAGGTTTACATGGGCCAGACTGATGTGCTTTTTAGCAAGCTTTTGTCATAAACAGCTGTGTACGGTTTTGTAACACATATTGAAAAGGGTAGTTGGCAACACTTTTCAATAAAGTGAATCCTGGGAAAAACTTGTAGCGCAGCATATTATTTTAATTGTTTGACATATGCAGTTGTGTGGGCATACAGTTGAATACGCCGAACTAAAGATTTAGTGCACAAGTCGAGATTTGTTTTGTACATATGAGCAACGTACGCCAGTCTTAGTAGTTAGGATCTTAAATAGCAAATGTTCTTTGAATACAGTATGTTCTTGCTAAAATGACAGTAATGTATTCTTTACCAGATGGGACACCCGGTCAAATACAACATCTAAACCTAGTCATTCCGTCGATGCGCACACTGCTGAAGTCAACTGCTTGTCTTTCAATCCATATAGCGAGTTTATCCTCGCTACTGGATCTGCTGATAAGGTATGCATTGGCATTTTGTTAAACTGTTGAATGGCCTGTCCAGCTGCCTTTTTTTTTAATATGGTTAAGCTAATTAATTAGAAGTAAAATTGCTTAGTCTACAATAGCATTAATAATTCTCCATGTTGTAAGTTCTGTGTAGAAGATGCCTCCTCCTGCTTGTCTTCAGCAGAACTGTTTTTCTCATAGGTGTTGGTCCCTTTTGTACGGACTCTGGACACAATTATCACTAAAACAAACTTCATGCATACGAACACTTCTAAGGGTGAATTCACAAGTGGGAGATTTTGTTGCAGCAACTGAAAATCCGTTCCATTCATCTGAATGGAACATGCAGACATCCGTGTTTGTGGCAGAAACGATCCTATTCAGAGAATTTTTCTGTGTGAATCCACCCTCAATTTTCCATTTTTTTTTTTCCCTTTACCTGCGACCCTCTAAGGCTATGTTTGCATGTAGTGTAATTTGCTGCCGACTTTTTTTATCCCGATTTGCGGACTGATAATATGCAGCGTATTACGGTAGCCGCAGAAATGGTCAAGCTGTAACAAATCTCATACACCTGCTATGGAAAAAATACCTGTGCAGAAATTGATCATGTGCATTGGTTGCAAATTTTCACCATTTATTTTAATGACTACATTCAGACGAGCGTCTCCCTCCCCTCCCCTCTCCTCTTTTTGCGCTTTAAAGAGGCTCTGTCACCAGATTCTCAAATCCCTATCTCCTATTGCATGTGATCGGCGCTGCAATGTAGATAACAGTAACGTTTTGTTTTTTTTTTAAACATTCATTTTTGGCCAAGTTATGAGCTATTTTATATATATGCAAATGAGCTTTGAAATGGACAACTGGGCGTGTTTTTTTTTTTTTTAAAATGTCCAACTGGGCGTGTATTGTGTTTTTTAACTGGGCGTGTTGTGGAGAGAAGTGTATGATGCTGACGAATCAGTGACCAGTCGGCATCATGCACTCTCCATTCATTTACACAGCAGCATCACGTTCTAGAACCATGTGCAGGCGCATACACAAGTGTCCTGATAATGAATACACATGACCTCCAGCCTGGACGTCATGTGTATTCAGAATCCTGACACTTCTGAATATTTTCTGTGAGATTCCAGCAAGCCGCGCGTAATCTCGCGAGATTACGATGTAAACGAGATTTCGTTTCCCTTGCTGGAAATCTCACAGGATTCAGAAGTGTCAGGATTGTGAATACACATGACGTCCAGGCTGGAGGTCATGTGTATTCATTATCCGGACACTTGTGTATGTGGCTGCACATCGTTCTAGTAAGAACACTATGTGCTGTGTAAATGAATGGAGAGGACAGAGGAGTGTATGACGCTGACTGGTCACTGATTGGTCAGCATCATACATTTCTCTCCACAACGCCCAGTTAGTAAAACAAGTAAAAAAGCCCAGTCAAAAACACAATACACGCCCAGTTGGACATACGAATAAAAACACGCCCAGTTGTTCATTTCAAAGCTCATTTGCATATATATAAAATAGCTCATAACTTGGCCAAAAATGAAAGTTTTTCAAAAAAACAAAACGTTACTGTAATCTACATTGCAGCGCCGATCACATGCAATAGGAGATGGGGGTTTGAGAATCTGGTGACAGAGCCTCTTTAAAGTAAAATAAATATCATATTTCTCAGATTACAGCAACATTTTGGTTACAGCTGTCAACAGTAGATTTCTCATGAGCTTTAGGTCTTTTGTGCAGATCAGGCTTGTGTTGTGCTGTTCTCATTAGGGGAGTTTTACTAAGTTGAATGCACAAGATTTCTGGCTTAATTCATGCAAAAAAAAAACAACTGGCGTACATGGCTTGTGCCTCAGTGTTGAAAAGGGGCGTGGTAGATTTTGGCGCAAAGTTAGCCAACCAAGAGGTGGCATAGAGAAGTATAGTGTCTAGCAAGATGCACTCCATTTATCATACAGAATGCACCACTAATAAAATTGGCTTATTTGCCTACCTGGTCTAGTTTTAATCAGTCGAAGACCGTATTTATAATCTGCCACTTTTTTATTTTTATTTTTTCCTAGACCGTTGCACTGTGGGATCTTCGGAATCTAAAGCTCAAACTTCATTCATTTGAATCCCATAAAGATGAGATATTTCAAGTGAGTGCACTGGGAATAACATGTTTGTTATGCATTTCGACATATATGTGGCTGCTTTATATAACTTGTCAACTGCTGCCTATATATAGGTTCTTGGCTTTGATTTTTCACTGTCTCCTTACTAGGTTCACTGGTCACCTCATAATGAAACTATCCTAGCGTCAAGTGGAACAGATCGCAGGCTTAATGTTTGGGATTTGAGGTACGTGTGGCGTATTGATTTAAAGGGGTTATCCCTGACGTTTTATAAGCCTGCACACAGGGAATGTAATAAAATAACAAAATACTCACCTGGTAAAAGCATCATAGGTCTGTTTGCTTATACAGGAAATCCCGTTTTATCCAAGCAACCGATTCAGCCAATCACTGTTGTCAGCGGTGGTGTGCCATTTTTGCCAGCATCACTGCTAAGGCCAATGTCTGGCTGCATGGGTTACATGGATGGAACGGGATGTGATCACTTCCTGTAAAAGTAAATCGACCGGCAGGGGATTTACCAGGTGAGTGTTACTTATTTTGTTTTACCACATCACCTGCCTGCAAATCTCCTGGATACCACCTTTTAAAAAAAAAAAAAAAAAGCTAGTCTAAATTGATGTCAAATCTTCAGGAGCACTTGGATTGCTCACTTTCTATCTGAATTTTTTTTGTATTCTTGATTTCATGACTGGAACTGAAGTTACTGTGAAACATACCAGAATGTGTAGATTTACACCGCTAATGTACTTTTTCACATTGTAGAGAATACTTTCAGTGTATTCGAATAAATGTAAAATCCTTTTTTTTTTTTTTTTTAATAGAAATCTTAATAAAATTAAGAGAAAGCCGCCTTTTTTTTAGAATAGGAAAGTTTCAGGCAGTGATTATTTAATAGGCTGCAGTCCACTGTGTCCCTGTCCACAGCTATCCGAGGCAGTGGAAAGTCACAATAAAACTCTTTTCTACTCTAGGACAGGGGTCAGCAACCTTAGGCACTCCAGCTGCAGTAAAACTACAACTCTCCGCATGTACTGACAGCCTTTTTGCTGCAAAAATAAAGACTTTGGCTGTCATTGCATGCTGGGAGTTCTAGTTTTACTGCTGCTGGAGTTCGTAAGGTTGCTGACCCCTACTCTAGGAGAAAGGCGGGCAGGTGCTGCAATGTTAAACGAAATGTATCATAAATAATCTGCGTGTGTGTCAGCATAAGCAGGGTTATCTTGTCAGAGGGTGTGCATGTTAATAACAGTACTATTTTACTGCTAGAGGCCTCGATAAGGCAGTACAGCAAGAAAACGCTTAATACACAGTGCTCTGCATGCATTGCCCATGGTCTCTAGGAGAGGGGGTTGTACTTCATCTCACACCCTGGAGCCTAATAACGTGACTTTTTTTTGACCATTAACTCCCTTTTATTGCTGCTGCAATAACACAGAATTTGTGTACACTGAACAGTAGGAAGACTTTAAATTGGCACGATCTCATGTGTTACATTGGGGGGGGGCACAGATTGTGAGTATATGCTGTTGCCACTAGGAGACTTATCAACAAGAAATAAGTGGCCCCTTATTTGCTTAGTATCCGTAGGGGGCAGACACGTCTGTTAACCCGTTAACGCTCCTTGACGCAACTGTACGTCATGGTTTGTCCTGCATTAAGGCACCATGAAGTAGTTACTTTTCTGTCACCATGTCAAAACACATGGTGACAACAGTGACATCGGCTGCCATAGACAGCTGATAGTCACTGTGACTCTTCGGGAGAAAAATCGCCTTGCCACCAGCGATCGCTGTGATTGGTCAGTCAGTAGTGACTGACCAATCACAGGATTGCAGCATGTTTACCTGGCTGAAAGAGCCGTGTAGCCACGCTAGCCAATCAGCTGTTGGCAACAGGAGGCCTAACAATGGCCCCCTGTCTGCCAAGTACGGACGCCTGTTGGGCCCCGCCCGGAGACGGGGTTTAAAAGGCTTCCGGCCGCAGATGAAAGATGGCGGCAGGCTCAGAAGCTGAGCCTGCGCCATCAGCCAAAAGATCCTGATTAACGGCAGGGAACGGAGCTAGCTCTGCTCCCTGCCATTAACCTTAGATGCCACGATCAAAAGCGAGCGCAGTATTTTAGTTGTTTCCAGGAGACCGGCATCGCTGCGATGTGGTCGCACGGATACCGATCGTATGGGAACCGGAGGCCAACAATGGCTTCTTGGTCTGCCACGTATGGAAGCCTATTAGGCCCGGAGGTGGAGCCTAATAGGCTTGCTGTCTGAATAGCTTACAGCACTAATGCATTGCATTACGTGGGTAGTGCAATGTATTTGAATAAGGCCTCGTTTACACGAGTCCGCTGAAAAAAACTCACGACGTGTCCTATCTTTGTGCGCTGTTCGCGCATCACGCACCCATTGAAGTGAATGGGTGCGTGAAAACCACGCATGCCGCACGGAAGCACTTCCGTGCGAACTGCGTGATTCGCGCAACAGCTGTCAAACTCAATGTAAACAGAAAAGCACCACGTGCTTTTCTGTTTACAAACATCCAAACGGAGTGTCATAATGATGGCGGCTGCACGAAAATCTCGCAGCCGCACGTCATACGCTGATGACACACGGAGCTGTTAAGTGCCTTTTGCGCACGCAAAGCGGCGCGTTTTTTGCGAGCGCAAAACGCACACGCTCGTGTAAATCAGGCCTTAAGATGCGGTGCAGGGCTTCAAGTCCCCTAGTGGGATAAAAAAAAGTTCAAACTTTAAACCATTAAAAACTGCCTTTTTTCCAATAAGTCTTTCATTATAGGAAAAAAAAATTAAACCGTTAAAGTAGACAGATTTGGTATCACCGCGTTTGTAATAACCCAAACTATAAAACTGTTATTTTTCCCACGTGGTGAACACCGCAAAAAAATAAAATAAAAACAATGCCAGAATCGCTATTTTTTTGTTTTTGTTTTTTTTTGGTCACCATGCCTTCTAAAGTATAGAATAAAAAGTGAGTCACACGTACCTCAATACAGTACCAATAAAAACTACATCCTGTCCCGCAAAAAACAAGTCCTGACACAGCCATGTCAACGCAAAAATAAAGTTACGGTTAACAGAATAAGGAGACAAAAAAAATAAAAAATTTTTCAAAAAAGTGATGTTATTGTGTAAAACATAAAAATCTATATACATATGGTATTGCCGTAATCGTATCGACCCGCAGAATAAAGTAAAATGCCATTTATAGCGCATGGTGAACACCCTAAAAAAGTCAGAATTCTCACCTTGCTTGCCCAAAAAATTTAATAAAAAGTGATCAAAAAATTGCGTGGGCACTAATTTCTAATGTAGACTCACCTGTGGGGTCAAAATGCTCACTACACCCCTTAACTGGTTCCCGACCGCTGGCTGTATTTTTATGGCCAGCGGTCAGGGTCCTTAAAACCCGCGCCATAGACCTTTTACGGCTCAGGTTTTAATTTGCTGCCCGAGCGATCCGGCAGCTGAAAGTCTGGTCTCCGGCTGTCAGTGACTGCCAGGGACCCTGAGGAGAAGATAGAAGCAGCTTTCACTGCTTCTGTTTTCTCTGATCACTTGTACACAGCGGCGCCGCTGTCTCTATTGCTACCGGTGTTCATGTGACTGGTCACATGATCGCTGGGTGCCTTTAGTGGCAGACTGCTGCTGGGTCTTACTAAACCCAGCACAGCCCTATTAGTGACGATCGTCACTATGAGAGGGCTGATTTCCCCTGTAACTGGGGCTGCTGTGCAGCTCCAGTTACAGCGGAAGAGCATGGTGTAAAAAGAAAAAATATATATATAAAGTTCCCCAAAGGTCTTTTCTGACCTTTGAGACAGACAATATTAATAAAAGCAAAGTACAAAAAAATAATAATTAATAATAAATACATATAAAATACCCCCCCGCCCCCGCCAATCATTGTCGTAACGCCAGCCCTGACCCAATTACCCTAAAATAGACATATAATATATTTACGGTTTACGGTAGACAATAACTATCACAAATAAAAGGTCTATTTTAGTTTTCAGTTAAACAGTTAGTATTTAAGTGATTAAACATTGTTTTAATTTTTTGACAAGTCAGGAAATATTATAAGTTGGATTCTAATTTATAACATTTCCATGTGCTGGTCACTAGAGGGAGCAATTCCCAAAATTGCAGCATGGTCAATGTGGTAAAGCAACCTCATTGCTTTATGCTACAAATTGGGTGTAGACACACACGCTCTAGTGTGCTGACACAATCCCCCCTCCCTTATCCTGGCTAGTGCCAGGAGAAGGAGGTGGTTGAATCTTCTAATCATCATACACTGTGCATTCGCTCAGAAAATGGCAGCACACGGTGTTATACTGTCTGATTACCACTGTATATAATCCTCCTACACTAACATAATACACACATCACATACACAAACATAACTTACCTGCTCCTGCCACTGCTGCCTCCGATCCTACTCTTCTTCGCTGCCTGGAACATATGTCCGGAAGCCGCGACCGGAAGTAGTAATCTTACTGTCTGGCCGCGGCTTCCGGTCCACATGAAAATTGCGCCGGATGTCGCTCTGCCGAAAACCTTCATTTTGGACTGTGTGGGACTGCATGCGCCGTTCCTACACAGACGGCGTACACTATAGTGAATGGAACGGCTCCCGTTCGCATTCTCTATGGGGATGTATGTGCCGTATTCCATCTCTGTATGTGTCGTTAATCGACATACAGAGATGAAAAAAAAAATGGCAGCCCTCATAGTGAAGTGAAAAAATGACAACACAAATAAATAAAATGTATTTTATATAAAAAAAATGTTTTCGCGACACCTTCCCTTTAAGGACACTAACAATTTTGGCCTTGAGAACCAACCGCTTTGCATCCCGGCGCTTGTAACTTTTTTTTTTATTTGGTACATTTACATTATCGTTTAATGTCTAAATTTATTTCGGCAAAAATGTAGGGGAAAAAAAAGCAGATCCGCTTCAGTTTTCTTTATTCTTTTTTTACACCATACACCCATCATCTAAAAATCTTATACATTTATTGTACAGGTTGTTACGTACGTGGCGCTACCAAATATGCATATATTATTTCATGTTTTGGGACTTGTGTTTTTTTTTTTTTACTATTTTGTTTTAATCCCATAGAGGGATTTTATTTTGATTTTTGAACATTAATGTACTGGCATATATCTATATGCCAGTACATTAGCCTGTGTACGGATTGTGCACAGGCAGTTGTTAGGGCATACCTCAGTATGCCCTAACGAAATATGGTCAGACAGTCCTGGGGTCCTTCAATGGACCCTGCGCTGTCTGCCCATACCAGGTATAGCCGTTGATCGCGGCATTCAAGGGGTTAACGGCGGAGAGAAGGGGTTTCTCTTCTCTCCGCGATAGAGCGGGGCTGCAGCTGTGTATTACAGCCGTTGCCCCGCTCATCATGACGTTCGGACACTGGCTGTCACACAGGATGAAAATACCAAGTGCCCCGCCGCTCAGGACGAGTGTTCGCGTCCTGTTTCGGCAACCAGTTAGTCTCTACGTTTTAAAGCGACTCTGTCACCAGTCTATCAATTCCCTATCTCCTAACTAATCTAATAGGCACTTTGCTGCTAACTATAGTGTGATTTATTTGAAAGAAAAAATGTATTTTCATTTATGAGCATTTTTTTAAATATGTAAATGAGCCTTTATTAGACAACTGGGAGATGAGCGATTCTCCTGAATGGAGCTACCTCACAGCCTCTGACGCTGTCCTATCAGCATGAAGCTGCTTCACACAGTGTGAGAGACTGAGGCTGGAGGGAAGGGGAATCACTTTAAACAGCCATATCTCTGGCTCTGGGCCACCTAAAACAGTGGTTCTAAGTGGCATATGAAAGAGGAGATTCTAATCTTTCATGACACCAGTTCTAGCTGTAACACAACCGGAGATATCGCCAGTTGAAGTCAGTCAGGATTGAAGCTGTATACTATATGGTCACTGTGCTGCTGGGCAGGGAAGGGGGAGAAGCTGTATGCAGATTGGGCAGTGTAATGTTTTTTGTAGGACGCTGTCCAGAGTGAAGTCGCCTCCTATTTGGCTATTGGAGCCACGTTTTGCAAAATTATGAGCATTTTTCTAAATATGCTAATTGTTTTAAAAAAAAATAAATACAAATCACACTAGTTATCAGCATCATAGCGCCTATTAGTTAGGAGATAGGGCATTGATGAACTGGTGACAGTCCCTTTAACGGCATGGCTGATAAAGCCTATCTGAGGGCTCGTGGTCTCTCGGAGTGTTATTCTCACGGCTAGAAAGCCTTCAGACCGCATTTACCATTGCACCTGAAAGGCCTAACTTCGTTGGCGTGAGGATCGCAAGCTTGGCCCCTTGCGTTTTTCTATGTCCGGAATTCTTTCCTTTCTACAAGGTAGCCTGTATCCGGGTTTGGCACTCAGCTCCCTGAAGGGGCAGGTCTCTGCACTTCTCATCTTGTTCGGTCGCCTGTTGCCGTCTAAGGCTTCTTTCACATCAGCGTTGGAGCTCCGTTCATGGGTTCCGTTGACCCTTTCAGTCAGTGGAACCTATGTAGAAGAAGCGGACGTCAGCGAAATACACGACGGGCTGTAGGTCAGGGACCGCACAATTGAGGGATAGTGTTATAACGCTCTGCTACCTGGATTTAAAACATGCCCATCCAGGTTAACTCAATTATTGCTAGGTGGGGAACTGTATTAGCGTAGCGGCAATACACTCTTCTCCGACAGACGTGCATGTTGGCTGTGTGTCTGTACAGCTAATGCTGGGCACCACTGCTCCCCATACTGAACAGCTGGCTCGCTGTGACGTTTGGTGCACAGGCAGGCTCTGATGAGTCCGCTCTGAGCAGTAATAGAGGAGAGCGACAGACTTGGCAGTTGTACTTTCTATTGTCCCCTAACTGGACAGCTGATCTACTGTTTGGTACATAGGCAGTCACTGACAAGTCTGCTTTCAGAAGTAACGGAGGAGGAGAGCGATGGATCAAACCATTGTTTTTTTACTGCCAGCCTTAAGTTATAAACGGGATCGCTGGCAATATTCACGCCCTAGCCATTAAGAGCATTTCTTTCCACAAGTGTATGCAACAAACACTCACACGTAACATTGTATCTTCTTGTGGAAGTCTGAGTTTATACTACCTGGTACGTTGGTTACTTTGTGTAATCCAGTTCTAATTAACCTGCCAGTATCTACTCCAGTGCTCTCTTGGGCAGCACCTGAACGAATATCTGCTGTCTGAGCACTTAAGTTTACAACTCCGACCTGGTGACCCCACTATCGCTCCCTATTCCTACTTAGCTGGTTTTCTATTAAGTTCTACTAAATATCATCAATATACACATTACATCTAATAGCCAAGCGGGATCTGATATATACTTTTTATAGGGTGTTCCAATGGGACCGTTCACCCTATCCCTGCATGGTAAACTATACCCACCCTAGTGGGTTTTTCATTAGAGATCTATATATCTAATACTTCTTGCACTCCCTTTTTTTCTTTTCCATAACCCCTTTCCCTCGATTAATTTATTCTCTACTATTGGGGGTGTACACCAGGGCAATATAAACCAGAAGTTAACATTACAAAAGAGATGTTTGTAATTCAGGATTTTAGTGTGGAATGGGGGGAGCTGCAGGGGGTTGAGTATCTGCTGGTTTGTTGGGCCAGCCCTACCCTGCTGCTGACTTTGAATAATACCAGATAAAACCCTTTCAATTTCACATAAACATGTTTTTGTTTTTTTTTCTCTTTTTATAAATGTGTCCCTTATCTGTTTTATTTTCGTCTAGTAAAATTGGTGAGGAACAATCCGCAGAAGATGCTGAGGATGGACCCCCTGAACTTTTGGTATGGTTCTACTTGGTGTATTGACGTTTACCTGCATATATAGCCTTGTGAAGGGTTGATCGTAGGACGTTAATTCTTATTTGAAAAGAAAATATATTTTACCATTGTGCCATTTTTTTTTTTTTTCCCGTCTAATAGTTTATCCATGGTGGACACACAGCAAAGATATCAGATTTCAGCTGGAACCCAAATGAGCCCTGGGTTATCTGTTCTGTATCTGAAGACAACATTATGCAGATTTGGCAGATGGTAAGTTCATACAGATTGGTGCACATAGAACATTTAATAGCGGCGCATGTTCTAAGATCCATTATGGAGCATAAAATGTGTGAGACTCGTGTAATGATGCTTATCTAGTGGTCAGACAATGTGAATTTCTTGTTCATATCCTTGGTGAACGATGCACCATGGGTCTTCCCACAGACACTGGCTGAATTAGTTTAAGCCTAGTGTCCGTAGGAGGCAGAAGGACAAGATTCTCAGTGCTGGCGCTATTTTAGTTTTTTCTCTCCTAAGCTGCAGATGGGTTGTACGTTTTCTGCACTTAATTTGCCTCACTGCCAGTCACCTAACCTAATTTTCTGCATTTGCAACCGGAGTGCAAGTAACCTCACTATATGTGCAAAGTCACGGAAGAGGTGACAGTGTGCACACTCAAAGACTGCGGAGGGTGAGTATGAAAATCTTCTAACTTCCTACCCCTTCCCTCTCTAAGGGGTCACTCCTCCCACTAATCCTCTAGGAGCTATTCCCTAGTGACTGTTGGGGATCACTCACTTTCTAAGAGGGATTTTTTTTTATTGCAAAAGTGGGACCCTATCTGGGAACATATCTGAGGGTATTTGCTGCACATTGATCTGTATCTCCTTTCGGGCCTTTACAATACTCTGGGTGCCTTTCTTGGCGCTAGGGAACCAAGCACCGCACTGACATTTTCGTGACCTCATGCTGCTCTTCCCACCAATGCTGCAGGCTGGGTCCTTCTACTGCAGTCCCCAGCTTCCATCGGCACTAGGCTTCAATCTCGCCTGCTTATACCATGATTATTAACGTATCATGATCAGTAACGGGGATTTATGTAATCCCCACGGCACTATTGGCCAGTATCATGCCATTGGATGCCTGGAGGGAGTTTCTCTACGGAGGTGGGGTCAGGAGCGCGGCAGCAGCTCATTCTGTGCAGGCTTCGGAAGGGGTTGTCCTTTTGCTTTCCACGTCTATCCACAGCCAGCGGTGCTGTTTAGAAGTGGTCCTGTCGTCTAATGCTCAAGGAGCCATTGGTTTCATCCTTTCTTCAGCCTCTACAGTTTTCTGAAGTGGTGTGGTAGGCTAGCCTTAGGGCTGATTTATCTCTTTATTTTTTTTCTAAAGGGTCTGCTTTACCTCTTCCTTCAGATACTGGTAATCTTTCTTTTTTGTCTTTTTTTCCTTGACATACTCATCTCTGGAGCATTCTACCAGGCAGGGGGCCACGGTTGGTTACTATAATTGTGGCTGATGTAATATTTTACATTCGGACAGCCTACACCCTTCTGCCCAGTGTCTGCAACCCACCCGGGTTACCCAAATTAGGATGTGGCACCACCTAAATGGTCCATGTCCTTGAGTCAGGCCTTGGGTGGCATTTCCGGACTCTCCCAAAGCCATGGTTGACTTCTTAGTACGCTTGCCTCCCATGGATACTTCAGTTTACCTCTCGTTATAGGGGCAGAAGTTCCCAGTGACCAGTCCCACTTCTCTTCAGGTTTTCTCCAAGGGTCCTCTGTTAGTCATCAATGGCGAAGACTCTTCCACCCAGAATCAGTCTCCTTCCTCCAGTGTATTCTCAGATTCACAATTCACCTTCTGGTGTTGATACGTGTGGTGTCAGATACATTTCATTTAAAGGATGACCCATCACCCCTTTCAGGAAGCAGCACCCAATCAACGCCCGTGGCGCCAAAGGCTTTGCTTTTCACACCATAACGAGTTTGAGTAGATTTTATGCAAATAATGGAAGCAACCCGACAGGAGCCTGGCTCTTACTAAATGCATTGGTATGGTTTTCCTTTTAGGAGGACTTAATCTTTAAATGGTCTATTTCTCCTTTTGTGGATCCCCCTGTCTCACAGCTGTCTAGGAGCAAAACCACTGAGATGCGGCATTAGTGACCCTTTTGACAAAAAGTTGGATTCCCAAACAGTGTGCATTTGTGGCTCTAGGTTCTGCTCTTTGCCCAGTGCTTAAATTTTCATGGGTAACTAAGGCTTGCTGGTGTCTTGGGTTAACAGCTGCACTGTATTTTCTTGGGTGGAGCGCCGCAGCAAGTTAAGATGCATCTAATTTCTCAGGTGATTAACACTTCATAGTTCTAACTCGAGGCTTCTCTTAAGTCAGCCCGCTTCAATGCCCTTGCATCTGCTCATTTAATTGCCATTCGCGTTTTAGAAGGCTGAAATATTGGGAGGCGTACCAGACTTGCAAAAAAAGCCCTAGTTGGTTTTTCCTCTGCTGGAAAACTTTTTGGTTCGCTCCTTTCTGACTTCTGACGTATACCTACATCTTAGCTAGGTAGGGGGAAGTATAGAGCGGAGTCCAACTTGTTTAACCCCATAGATACCGTGGTCATTAACAACCGCGACATTAAAAGCGTTAGCGCGGGCCACCCCCTCTTTCTAACAGCCCCGTGACGCGATCGTAGGGTGCCGGTGGTTGGCCTGGAGGCCTAATGAAGGCCCCCAAGGTGTGCCACTTTTGTACCCCTATTAAACCCTGGTTCAAGTCACCTAGGGGGACTAATATATATAAAAAAAAAAAAGTACAAATCGGTTAAATGAAGGTTTTGTACAAAACGACACCCTTTTCACATTTCCCCCCTAAAGCACTAAAATAATAAAAAAAAATTTAACTGGTATCACAAACGTAAAATTATTCAAACTATTACAATATAACATTTAACATGCAGGGTGTATGCTGGAAAAAAATAGAAACTCCAGCCTTGCGGTTTTTTGGTCTTCTCATCTCCCACAAAAAATTTAATAAAAAGTAAGCAGAAATTTGCATGTACCCCAAAAAGGTACCATTAAACTACAGCTCGTCCCACAAAAAATATACCCTCATATACCGCTCAATTGATGGACAAATGTTATGTCTCAGAATTTGGTGACACACAAAAAAAAAAATAATTTTGTTTTGTTTTTCTCCTTGTAAAATATAAAAAAAACTATATAAATTTGTAGCCGTAATCTTATTGAACCACGGAATAAAGTTAACATGTCGTTTTTAATTGTACCGTGAACGCCGTAAAAACAAAGCGCAAAAAACAAATCACTGTTTCTGGTTTTGTTTTTTCCACCCTACAAAGGATTTTTACCCTGTTCCATAGTACGTTATATGATACCATAAAAAACTACAACTCGTACCCCAAAAATCAAGCCCTCAGGGCTTTTATCGACGGAAAAGTAAGGTATGGCTTTTGGAAGGTGGGGAGGAAAAAATAAAAATCTGAAAAATGGCTGCAGCAGGAAGGCGTTAAATATCTGGATGAAATAATTTTTAAGGCTACTTGGCGGTTAAAGTTCTATTGTACTGTAAAACAGAAGCGCGTGAGCCATCTGCAGCCCTTTTTTTCAGAAGATTTGGTCCTTTCCTTATTCCTCCTCCCAGAGTTTGTGCTCTTCAGAGACCATGGTATACAAAAAAGCAAATACTAAAGTATGCACACCTACAAAAATACAGAAGTGAAACCAAACTGTGTAGCTTTATTATAATACACACATACACCCACAAAAGACATACAGGTATAAAAACAATTAGACCATATTCAGAGGAAGTCACAAAAAATTTAACCCTCTAATGATGAGGTGCCTAATAATGCGCATAGACCTGTCAAAATATACAAATCTTCAATGCAAGGCTCCCTAAATAAAACACACATGAAATACGAAGTGCTGAGTTCATACAAGACCAATATAGGAAGTAAATCAAAATGTTACATTTTTTTGTGCTAAATTAATTGCATGAATGCAAATAAGTCCTAATACAAAGTTAATATAGAACTTGTGTATCCATGTGGCAGGCAAGTAGCCTGTGCGTGTGTGCGCGCGCGCGTGTACCCCCATTTTAAAGTAGAGTACATGCATTCGTATATATGTAGTATGAACATAAATGTAGATTGTACAGAATGTTTAAAAGTAAAAAAATATAATAAAAGTGCGTTCAATCTCGCTAGACGCATTATAAGAGGACAAATAGTGTTGCATGGAATAGAATGGAGTAGAATTCCAAAACTAAGGGTTCAAATAGTTCCTAGTTCAAAAATTATCTAGACCTATATAAAAGTGCCCAGAAGTCGTCCTCTGCGAAAACATCTTCAGCCTAAAGGACAGCCAGTCACGAGTGGGGAGACAGTAGGACAGCTGCTTTCCTTTCAGGAGAAATGGCTCGCTCACGTGGATGACACCTGTGTTCGAAAGGTGGTGTCGACAGGTTATAAGATGGAATTCTTCTCCTTTCCCTTCTTGAATCTCTTCACAGCGCTAAAAAAAGGACACGTCTCTGTCCAATCCTGGATCTGAAAAAGTTTAACTGCTTTATTCTCATTCGGTGGTCGCATTGGTGGAACAAGGACTTCCACTTGTCAAGCGACAATGGTGATGCATACCTTCATGTCCCTATCGTGAGGAACAACAAGCGCTACCTTAATGTTGCGTGAGGTTCTCAACATTTCCAATTGGTTATCCTCCCCTTTTGTGCTCCCCATGGGTTTTCACCAAAGTACTGTTGACTCACATGGCGCTGCTCTGCACCAGAGAAGTTGCGGTCGTCCCTTACCTGGACAATTGGACAATCTCTTGGTGAAAGCCCCCCACAAGACTGAACAATTTTCTGTATTCAATCTGGACACATTGGAAAGGTTCGGGTGGATCATCAAAGAGGAAATAGCTTCCCTGGTCCCGACTCAGAAAATGGAGTTTCTGGGAATGAACATCAACCAGGTCTTCAGGGGTCCATCTCCCAGACAGAAGTGGCCCTTTTTATGCCGGTACACTTCCTCTTCCTTTCTACTTCTGTATGCGGGTGTTGGGCAGGATGGTGTTGAACTTCGAGTTGAATTCCACTCCAGCCCCCTCTAGGGAGCGATCCTCTCACAATGGGACAAGTCTCAGGCCTCTCTGGACAAATTGATTCTCCTGGCTTCTCACGTTCGTTAGGAGCTTTGCAGGTGTGCATACCTTCCTGATGGACCGGCAGCTACTAAAAGGGCAGATATAGTTGTCTATATGGCTGCATTATAATGGAGCACAACCCCAATATATATGCTTTACCATGTTTTTCCTTAATCAATGGTCCACACACTAATATATTTATATATGCATAACTCTGGTATAAGTAAGATTAGGTGCCAATGTGATGGTTTCATACGGTTTCTATCAGATTGTACATCAGCTTTAATATGCATATATCTAGTTATTGTTACAAATTCCACAATTGAGTTGTACCCTGATGAACACACTGAGGTGTGGGGGAAACTCATTGGTACTGGGGATTAACCCCTTGAAGTCCAAGCCATTTTTTGATTTTCGTTTTCTGTGAGCCAGAACTTTTTTTTTTCTTCTGTCAATAGTGGTGTGAAGGCTTATTTTTTGCAGGAGGAGTTATAGTTTCTATCAGGACCAAACCAAAAAAGGTCATGCAGGAAAATGACAAATAACCGTTCAATAAAAATAAAATTTTTAATGGGTATTCATAGAGAAAACACATATCTAACAAGAGACAAGAAAGCACGCACAGAACCACAAATACATAAAGGGTGCGATACCCTAATAGAATGTGAACAGAGTATAAGAAAGGCAGAAATATGATCGGGGTATATAAACCATACCAACAAGTAATGTATACTGCACTCTCACGGTTACTTCCAACATACTTCTGTGGGGGCATCAATTTGACTTTTTCATTGATAAATCCATGTATACGTTACTTGTTGATTATATATACCCGGATCATTTTACTGATGTGCTTATAGACTGTTCATATTCTACCAGGGTGGTCCACCCTTTATTTTAATGTATTTGTGGTTCTGTGCATGCTTTGTCGTTATATTTGTGTTTTATCTATGAATACCCATTAAAAAAAAGTATAGATTTTTATTGAACGGCTATTTATCATTTTACTGCATGAACTTTTATTGGTTTGGCATTATGGATTTGTGTATTTGGTAATATTGATTAGTATTCTATTGGCACCATTTAAAGTACCATATAATGCACTGGGAAACAAAACAAGAAAAAATTGTATGTGGCGTGGAATTGGGAAACTGATTCCTCCATTTTCTTTGTTTTTAAGTTTTTTTTTTTGGTTTTTTTTTTTGTTCATCGTGTGGTAAAAACATTACATTTTATTTTGCTGGTCAATACGATTACGGCGATACGGAATTTTGTTTTTGTTAAATTTTTTACTCCTTATACAAAAACTATTTGTTAGAGAAAACGTTGCCATAACTTTTTTTTCCGTCGATTTTGAGGCCTTACTCTTTGCAGCATGAGCTGTAAATAAATAAAAACATTGTTACTATTTTTGGTACATATGACTTTCTGAACACTTTATTTTTATTTATTTATTTTTTTTTCCACCAAGTTGAACAAAAAAAAACACAGATTCTGACATTTACAGATGCAGCGATACCTATTTTGTTTTTTATATTTTTTTTTAGAGGAACTTTAGAACAAAAATTGGAAAAGGTTTTTTTTGTTTAGCCAAGGTGCTCGAGCGTATGTAGAATGCTAATTTTTCATGGTGTTAACAGGGCAGTTTCCGTCTGATATGTTCCACTCTTAGTCAAGGCTAGTTTGCAAAAAGGACAGGATTCTAAGGATTTGGGTTGTCCTCCCTTCACCTCTTCCCGACATTTGACGTATCCATACGCCAAAGTTGGGTAGGGGAAGTATGGAGTGGGCTCACGGAGTGAACCCGCTCCATACGATGCAGGTGTCGGCTAAATCGTTAGAAAGAGGGGGCGACCCCCTATAAAACCTCATCGCGCCCCCCCCCCCCCCGCAATGCAATCGCGGGGGCGGGGGGGGCGATGGTTGTTATGGCTGCCTGGGGTCCCCCCCCAGGTCCGTCAACTTTGTTCACCTATTAAGCGCTGCCTCTGTGTCAGAATCACGATATACTGCATTACATTAGTATTGCAGTATATTGTGCAAGCGATCGAAGGATCACTGGTTGAAGTCCCCTAGGGGGACTAATAAAAAAAGTAAGAGTTTTATTTTTTTTTTACACAAAAAAAACCCCTCCTTTTCCCCCTGGAGCATAGTAAAAAAAATAAATAAACATAATTGGTAAAGTTAACATGTTTTAATTGCACAGTGAATTCCGTAAAAACGGCATGCAAAAAAACCATGGAGGAATCTGTTTTATTCATTTTCTACCCCACAAATAATTTTTTTCCCTAGTACATTATATGGCAAAATAAATGGTGCTACGAAAAACTACAACTCGTCCCGCAAAAATCAAGCCCTTTATAGGACTATATTGACGGAAAAAATAGACGTTCTGGCTTTTGGAATGTGGGGAGGAAAAACGAAAATCTGAAAAAGGGCTGCGGCGGGAAGGGGGTTAAAGGAATTTTCCCAGAATTGACAATCACAGATCCACAGAATAGTTGATATTTGTCTGATTGTTGGGACCCACATCAATCGTGAGAACAGGGGTCCTGAACCCTCTGATCCTCGTCACTGCTTGACAGCGGTACATTGGAGGAGTACGTTGAATGGATCAGTAGTTGAGCATGCGCACTGCCTCAACAGTCTTAATCTATGGGAAAGATTGATACAGACCGATAAGTGCTCTGTTTGTCATTCCCGTAGACCTTGAATCCAGCGCGCATGCTCAGCATTTGGGCCATTCAAGCTCCTCCTCAATGTGGGGGTGGATTATTTAGGATCAGTGGGCTTGGAACCACCGAACTCTCAATCATTGGAGGTCCCAGCATTGGGGCCCCCAGCAATTAGACAATTCGCACCTATCCTGCGTATAGGTGGTGACTGTCGATTCTGGGACAACCCCTTTTAAGGGTTGGGTTTCTTCTGAGCATATTTTTTCGTTTTTTTTTCGACAAACTTCTGGCCTATTCTCAGGCTCTTTTGCAAGGAGTAGCTTATGTGGTCCCTCCCTTCGGGCACCCTACTAAACCTTGGGTCCTTTGGCCTTGGGGGCACTTCAGGTGGCTCCTTTTGAACCCTTAACGGATGTTTCGCTTCATATCCTTTCCTGGAAGGTTGCCTAACTTGTGGCAGTCACCTCCATCAGATAGGGTTATGGAACTGACTGCCCTGTCCCGCAGGTCCCCATTTTGGTCATCCATAAAGATAAGGTGGTGTTCTGGGCTGTCGCATCTTTTGCTGCCTTCTCATTCAAGGAAAGATTCATTCTTTGTTGTTCCTGAAAGGCCATTCCAGAAATTGGCATGTTGGATCTGGCCTGATTTCGGAAGCCCATTGGTCCAAGGGTAAACTTTTTTTTTTTTTTTTTTTGTGGTCAGGCATCAAGCTTTAGTTCCGGTCTGCAAGGTTGCTACCTGGGCTTTGGCACACACTTTCACCAAATTTTACCAGATTAATTCTTTGGTCTCCTCTGATGCCAGTCTGTGACGTAAGGTGCTGTAGGTAGCTGTGCACTATTCTGGATGCGCGGCTGTACTTTCTAATATCTTTTTAAAATGTAATAGGACGTTCCATGGCGCCGTTACCCCACAATATTAGCGAGAAAATAGGATTTTCGTACTCCGTAAAACCTTTTTTTTCTCTTTGTTTATTGGTGAACACAGCTCTGCCCTGTTTGTTTTTGTTTTTTTTTCTTCTGTTTTTTCTTCGTGTATTTTTTTTCTTACAGATTTAGCCAGTGTCTGTGGAAAAGGGTATTTTCCTACCTAGTGTCAGCATCCTAGTGGCAAGGGCCTATACCCATGGTGTTGTCGTCCCATTCCCCCCCCCCCCCCCCCCCCCCCTTTCCCAATAAGTACCAGAAAATTTAGGGAGTACAAAAATCCTGATCTGTGTTTACAATTTTCTGTTCTTTTGTATTTTTTCAGGCTGAGAATATTTATAATGATGAAGAACCAGACATACAACCTTCTGAATTGGAAGCACAAGGCTCTTAGATCTTCTTCTTCTTTTTTTTCTTTTTTTTTAACCATTGCAGACATCCATACATTAAGTGGTTAATATTCTTTTAAAGGGAATCTGTCGTCAGTTACTAGCACTCAAAACTGCCGACCGTACTATATACAGGACCGGGAGAGCTGTGTGATTTATTCCTGTGGTGTTGGTCATTCAAGTTGCATGAAAAAACTGTTTTGATGTCCCCAACAACGTGAATGCAAGTGCCGCAGAGGTGGTCTCATGTTCAGTGCTCCGGGCTCTCTGCCTTGCATGCAGCCCCTTCCCTACATGTGATGGCTTTAGCTTCCAATCAGGAGACCCCTGCAGCAGAATAGCATTCTTGTTCATGGCGCAGGTAGATTTAAACTTAGATCTTGCAAGTATGGTTACGATGCTCTCCCTGCCCTGTATATAGTGCTGACAGCAGTTTTGAGGGCTCAAAACTGAGGACAGATTCCCTTTTGTTATCGATAAATAAAATGGACTTCAACAATTTTTCTATATATTGTATTGTACTGTACATGTTTGTATTTGACACAAAGTTTGTGAAATGGTTGTTGGAATAAAGGTTTTGTTTTTTTTCCCCCTGTTCTATATTGTCTGTGGATTCAGCTTTAAACATGAAATTGTGATCCCAATTTTCCATATTCCGTGCATGCTACATGTTATCTCAGTCCTGTCCGTATATGACCTAGTGACAGGACCTTTTTAAGTAGAACTGGTTAACTGGCATAACTTTTTTTTTTTCTTCCTCCTGGACCCCCTCTGTTCCAGAGATATGGCCTACTGTGTAATGTATCCCTATATGCTAATTTGCAGTAGTTGGCCAACCGCCATGACCTGCCCTTATTCTCCTGAGGTGGAGTGAGTCTCCCTGCCTCTGATACTGACCAATCCGTACAAGGCAGCTTGAGGAAAGTTTGTCCTGTTGGCTAACTACAGCAGATTAGAGATTTTTTTTTATTTATTTATTTTAAATCTATTTTACAGGAATTAGTGTTTTGTATGGAACTATACTACAGTTGTCATAAAGGTATATAAGGTATGTGGCATGCTATTTCGGACTATATGTATAGAGGTATGCTTATAGGGGATAATCTCTGTATATGTGGCACTTGAGGATTTACTACACTGTCCTATGTGCAGATTTGAATCTAACATAAATGTAGAGCAGGGATGTGTAACAAGACATGGACTACTCTATTAAGTATACAGACTTACAAAATGTTCAGCATGTGAGTTGCAGCCAGTGGGCTAAGCAGTCAGATTGTGCATACCTGCTTCTACCGCTTGGTGAAGTGAGACATGATGCCAGAAATTTGGTACGAGACTGCCGAGCCCTCTGATTGGGGGCGGTGGTCACATGCTGGGCATTTTGGAAACCAAGACTGGGAGGACCACTGGAGTGTCAGCGCTGGATTGCCAGGGAAAAGACCAGGTGGGACCTGCATCTGTCTGACATATATGACATATCCTGTGAATATATCATAAATGTCCTTGATGGGTGAAAAAAACAAAAAAAAATAAAACTAAGTCGCCTGACCTCACTTCATGTGTTTTTGACAGGTCCTATGTGTACACTACAGCTGCATTTCTACGTTTAGGCCTCAGCTCAGTTTCTAAATTTTAGATCAGGAGCAGGAGGGCAGATGGAGCAAAGTACTGTCATTCACTACTAGTGAATCAGGATGTGGCGCTCTGAGTGTGGAGGCCAGTGCGTGCCGGCCTGGGAGTGGACCAATCACTGCACCTGACCTCACAGGTGGCTGGACAGGTCCACTCCCGGTTCGGCACAAACCGGCCTCACTTGGCGCCTTCTCCTGTTCCGAAGTGTGAGTAGGAAGGAATGACGCAGTGGTCAGTGAGCTCGGGGCGTGCTGTGATAGGAGTGGTCCAGTCACCTGGCCTCACGGCACTGACGTGAGGTCAGGTGACTGGACTGTGCCGGCCAGGGAGTGGGACCAGTCCAGTCATCTGATTTCACGTTACTGACAAGTCAGGTGACTGCATGCCAGGCCAAGAATGGTCCAATGACCTCACTCTGACCACTACCATACTTTGCTTCGTCTCCCCGTCTGCGCCTAAATGTGAGTGAGTAGGGCGGACGGAGCAAAGTAGCGCAGTGGCAGCGGGGTCTTAAGGTTGGGCTGTACAAAATGATTTCGTGGGCTGGATGGTCCCTACTCCTGCTTTAAAACCACTGGTTTACCAAGACACCTGTATTGTAGGTCGCATTACAGTACATAGTAGAAGGTAAATATATTTTGCTTTTAAACAGACTATAATCTCCGATATAATGGTGGTGGAATAACAATAGAATTTTTTTTTTCTTAGTACTTGGACTGTAGGGGGAACTGTAATAGAGAAGAAAGCAGGATGATATTAATGTGGGGATGGTTCACTACATTCTTAATTGTGCCCATAGGAATGGGAAGGTTTCTCATCAGATACCCCACCAGCTCCAGTATCTAAAAGGAGTTCAGTTGATTGCTGTGGTTTGGACTCCAAACGTCCCCAGCAAATAGCTGATCTTGTCAGGAAGGGCCTCGGCCAGCCAGACATATTCCCAGCAGCGGCCACTGCCAGGGAAATTTAGACTAGGTTCCCACAGCGCAGATTTTGCCTGCGTTTTGTAAGCTATAATTGGATTCAGGAGAGCAGACCTATAAGATCTGTCTTTATATATTTCTACTGTCTAGGTTCCAGTCCTGGTTTTGTCTTAAAAACCACACATACAATCTGCCCTGTGAGAGCCCAGCACAGTATTACATGGTGGCCAATTAGATGCAATGCATTGATGGCTCTCTGTTCTGGCTCATAGGGTGGAGGAGGGGGCTCCAGCTTAGCCCCCCCCCCCCCTTCTATCTATAATCATGCACATGTCCGAATAGGGCATATGGATAGGGGTTCTCTTAATGAGACTGCACTTCAGACAAAAGTTGCGTAAATTAATAGTGTAAGTGAATATAAGGAACTTTATTATATTTTGTTGGAGAAAAATGCATCTTTCTCTACTGATAAGGCTCCTCCACGCCCCCTCCATTTCTCATAACTGTTCAATCTGAAGTTACTGCTAAATCTGTCTGGGTTTAGACTGATGGATCAGGTTCCAGCTGTCCACAGAAGTTAATGGGGAGGGGAGCATGATGAGAGGCAGAGACACAGACACATGCTTCAGCTGCTTGTAGTGTGTTTCATTACACTATTGCTGTGTTTTTTTTTTTAGCTACACTGCACATTTCTGCTGTATATCGGTTCTACTACTACAGCAGCAGCAAATCTACATATTCTAGGAGAGCAGGATTATCCTATTCTGTGTGCAGACGACATGACAGCTGTTAGCTCCACCCACGAGCTCAGAAAAAAATTGAGAATTAGAGGGGGAGCCTACAGAGGGGGAAACTGCTATAAAAGAAAGTCATATAATGGCCAGAAATAGTGTTATTCCTCATGTAGACACATATGACAGCTTTTTCTGAAGTGTCTCCTGACCTGGACAAGGCAGTATTTCACTTTTACCATTCAAGCACGACTAGTAATTACTCTTATCAGTAAATGGTTTTTCTTGAACCCATGGCTGCACCCCTGGAGAAACCTACAATCTGCAGGACCGAAAAAAGGATAATATAAAAGTAAACACACATCTACAAACCCTAGTCCTTGCAAGAACTCGGGTTAAAAAAAAATTACCAATAGGAACTTTTAACATACTGCTTATGTATTAAATCAAGAAACGGATGTGAGTTTAAGAAAGTGAACCCTTTGGAATAACCAGGATTTCTGCAATTGATTACTGATAGATTGTGTTTGTCTTTAATTGTGACTTGGATAACGATCAAACCACATTTTAACTAAACTTAGAACACGCAAACCATTGTACTGTTGTCTTTTATTGGGCATGTATAGTAAACATCCACAGAGCGGAGAAAGTGTGAACCCTTGAATTTAACCCCTTCCCTCTTTGGCCACTTTTAGACTTCCTGACAGAGCCTTATTTTTCAAATCTGACATGTTTACATATGTGGTAATAACTTCGGAATGCTTTTACCTATCCAAGCGATTCGGAAACGGTTTTCTCGTGACACATTGGACTTTGTTACTGGCAATTTGCTTCAGTATTTAATTGTGAAACACCAAAATTTACCGAAAAATTACATTTAAATGTACAAAATGTACTATTTGTCTTACAAGCAGATGCAAAAAATAATACCACACAAAATGGTTGCCAATCTAAAATAGACATATGGGGTATGTTAATTGGCATCGGTTTTTTTTCACATCCTTTTTCTAGGACGTTACAAGGCTTATAACTTAAGCAGCAATTTCTCACATTTTCAAGAAAATTTCAAAAGGTTATTTTTACAGGGGTCAGTTCAGTTGTGAAGTAGCTTTGAGGGCCTTATATATTAGAAACCCCCAAAGGGTCAGCCTTCAAAATATTTAAAACAGCATTTAGAAAGTTTCTTAACTCTTTCGATGTTTCACAGGAATTACAGCAAGTAGAGGTGAAATGTAAAAATGTAACTTTTTTTTTCTTTTTTTTGCAGAAATTCATTTTTAATCCATCTTTTTTGTAACCGTCTTACCAGAGAAATGTAACTCAAACTGCAGAATCAGGGCAATAAATATTAAGGAAATAGACCATTAGCGTGCTAATGGACTGAAGCACCGGCCTCAGAAGCAAAGGAGCACCTAGTGGATTTTGGGGCCTTATTTTAATTAGAATATATTTTGGGCACCGTGTCAGGTTTGAAGGGCTCTTGTGGTGTCAAAACAGTGGAAATCCCCCAAAAGTGACCCCATTTGGGAAACTGCACACCTCAAGGAAATTATCTAGGGGTCTAGTGAGCATTGTGACTGCACAGTTGTTTTTGCAGAAATCATTGGAATTCTGTGAAAATGCAAATCTACATTTTTTTTTTCTTCAAAGAATATGTAAATTTATCTAGCTTTTTTTTTTTCTCATTTCCACAAGAACTAAAGAAGAAAAAGCTAAATTTGTAAAGCAATTTCTCCCGAGTAAAACAATACCCCACATATGGTCATAAACATCTGTTTGGACACACGGCAGGGCTTAGAAGGGAAAGAGCGCTATTTGGCTTTTGGAGCTCAAATTTAGCAGGAATGGTTTGCGGAGGCCATGTCACATTTACAAAGCCCCTGAGGGGACAAAACAGCTGAAACTCCCCACAAGTGACCCCATTTTCGAAACTACACCTATTGAGGAAATTATCTTGGGGTATAGTGAGCGTTTTGACTGCACAGGTTTTTTGCAGAAATTATTTAAAGTAGGCCGGGAATTCATCTAGCGAGCATTTTATCCCCACAGGTTTTTCATAGAATTTATTAGAATTGGGCAGTGAAAATAAAAACAATACCTTTTCTTCAATAAGACTTTAGTTTAACATTTTTAATTTTCTCAAATAAAGAAAAAAAAAGAACCCCAACATTTGTAAAGCAATTTCTCCCGTTTCTCAATTTCTCATTTGTACGGCAATACCCCATATGTGGTCATAAACTGCTGTTTGGGCACACAGTAGGGCTCCGAAAGAGCGGTATTTGGAGTATAGATTTTGCTGGATTGGTTTCTGGGCGCTATTTCACATTTGTAAAGCCCCTGTTATTACTGGTATTTTAATCTTTAATGTGGGGGTACATGTAAGCTGGGCAGAGTACATCAGGGGCATAGCCTGGTGGTATAATAATGGGGTAAAAAAATAAAAATAAAATGATCCATAGATGTGTTACGCTGTGAAGCAATCCTTTATGCACAGGGAATTTTGCTGGGCAAGTGTTGTCCTGGTATAATACGGGCACATTCGCTTCCAGCAGATATGTTTGGGCCCTACCATTACATGTTCCCTAATTTTAGGGCCTTGATAATTCGCCTCTTCAAACAGAACATTTTATTTTTTGATAGACGTAGTGGTATGAGGGTTTTTTTTTTGTTTTTTTTTTGTTTCGGAACGAGCTGTAGTTTTTATTCATACCGTTTTGGGGTACATGGGACTTTTTGATCACTTCTAATCCTGGTTTTTGGGAGGCCAGGTGATCAAAAAACTGCAATTCTGGCATAGTTTTTTTTTTTTATACAGTGGTCGCCGTGCATTATAAATTACATGCTACCTTTATTCTGCAGGTAAGTCCGATTCCGCTGATACCAAATTTATAGTACTTTTTCTGTTTTACAACTTTTGCACAATAAAATTACTTTTGTAAAAAGAATTTATTTTTTCTGTCGCCAAGTTGTGAGAACAATAAAGTTTTCATTTTTTAGTTGACAAGAGCCGTATGAGGGCTTGTTTTTTGCGAGACGAGCTATAGTTTTTATAGGTACCATTTTTGCATACATGCGACTTTTTGATCACTTTTTATTCCAATATTTGTAGGGCAATGTTAACCAACAAACCAATCCTGGTATATTTTTTTTTTTACAGGTTTTTCTTACGCCATTCATTGCGGCGTAAAAAATATTTTTATAGTTCAGGCCGTTATGGTCATGGCAATACCAAATCTGTATGTTTTGATTTTTTTTTTTTTTTTCAATGAGAAGTTTCAAGTAATAAAATAAAACACAAATCGCCCTTTCCCTTATCAAGTTCTTTATTATGTTTTAAAAAAAATATTTTTTTTTAAGTTCCACTAGGGTGACTTGATGGTCCAATTGTCTGATTTATTTATTTTTTTTCTAATATATTGCACCACCTGTGTAGTGCAATGTATTCGCTTTGTCAGTCATTCGCTGACCGCAAGCCGATTAGACTTCGCCTCTCGGCGGGGCCTAATCGGCTTCTGTAATGTCAGAGCAGGAGGCCATTCTTAGGCCTCCTGTTGCCATAGCAGCAGTCGGCAGCCCTGATTGCATGGCAGGGCTGCCGATCTGCTAGCAACCTCTAAGATGCAGCAATTGCTTTAGATCGGTGCATCTAAGGGGTTAATGGCAGGGATAGAAGCTAGCACTGGTTCCTGCTTTTACAGGTGGATGTCAGCTGTAACATACAGCTAATACACCGCTGATGATGCCGGCTCAGCTCCTGAACTGGCTCCATCTTGCTGGCGGCGGTGGGGCCTGAACAGCTTCCGTGCTAGGCAGACCGGGAGGACCGTAATAGGCCTGCGGTTGCCATTGCAGCCACCGGAACCCCGGCAATTTCATTGCTGGGGTGCAGATGAGCTACAAACACCTTAAATGCAGCGATCGCCATTAACCCCTTAAATGCAGTTGTCAAAAGCGGAGATCAAAGCTAATTTTTTCCCGCCATTAGCCAGATGTCGGCTGTAATACACCGCTGGCATCTGGCGATGATGACACCGACTCAGCTTCTGAGTCGGTGCCATGCATTTGTCGTATGGATATGGCAAAATGCGGAAGCACTAGCTTTCCATGACGTATCCATACGGCAAATGTCGGGAAGGGGTTAATAACCTGTAGATCTCCCTTTTAGCAGCACTCGCCTCGACCGCGTTTCCTATAGCTACAAATAAGATTTGCACAACCTTTAGAAGGAATTCCCAATTGTATTTCAGCTCGTCAATTTCTGGGATTGCATTGTGTGCATAGTCCTCTTCAGGTCATGCCATTTTCGATAGGGTTAAGACAGAAAGGAGCTTTTCTCAAAGTTTTGTCTCTAATATGCACTTTTAGTGGAAATCCAGATTCTGAGGTCACACGCTACACGTGGCAGCTAATGTGGTTTGAAGGCAATAGTCAAGGATTCCCAAATACTATTTAGCGAATAGCCTACCTTCATATCCATAGGGTCAGAGAGACCCATGTCTTCAAAAAGCTAGGGACTCTTCCTTGACATCTTAGCAACCAGTGCGTTCGGCTTAAAAGCTCTCTCCCAATTTATAAAATAAATATTTCTTAACCCCTTAATGACCGGGCCATTTTGCACGTTAATGACCATGGATTATTTGTTTTTTCACAGTCGCATTCCAAGAGTCGTAACTTTTTTTTTTTTTTATTCTGTCGACATAGCCGTATAAGGGCTTGTTTTTTGCGGGACGAGTTGTAATTTGTAATTGCATATTTAGATGCTTATAATATATGGATTAACTTTTATTAACTTTATTTTAGGAGAGAATTGAAAATAAGCCGCTATTCCAGCATTGATTTTCATGTTATAAATTTACGCCGTTTACTATGCAGCGTAAATAACATGTTAACTTTATTCTATGGGTCGGCACGATTACGGGGATACCAAATATGTGAAGGTTTTATGTTTTCCTACGTTTGCACAATAAAAAGCCTTTTAGAAGAAAATTACTTGTTTTTGCATCGCCGCATTCCAAGAGCCGTAATTTTTGTATTTTTCAGTCGATGTGGCTGTATGTGGGCTAGATTTTTGCGGGCCAATGTGTATTTTTCATTAGTACTATTTTGGGGTACATAGGACTTACAGATTAACTTTTATTTTTTATGGGGGGAATGGGAGAAGAGAGAATTTTGCCGCTGTTTTTTTTTGGACGCTGTTCATCCGGCGGTTTAATTAATGTGTTCATTTTATTGGTCACTTCTATACACTTCTATACACAACGCCCAGCTAGTAAAAGTAGTAAACACGCCCCGATGTACGCACATAATACACGCCCAGTTGTACTTTTACTTTTCAACACGCCCAGTTGTACTTTTGCAAGCCTCATTTGCATAAATACGAAAATGGTCATAACTTGGCCAAAAATGCTCGTTTTTTAAAAATAAAAACGTTACTGTAATCTACATTGCAGCGCCGATCTGCTGCAATAGCAGATAGGGGTTGCAAAATCTGGTGACAGAGCCTCTTTAAGAGGCTAAAGGAGTTTTCCCATGAGACAGTTATGACATATTCACAGGATATGTCAGCTAGCTGCAGGCCCCACCGCTAGAAGGGGGCCCCCTAAACCCCATTCTAGCTTTGATTTCGCTGACGCCTGGCCACTTATTGGTCCTATGGTCAGGAGTTACGAAAACAGCGTAGCTCGCTGAGCTATGCTGTTTCCGTAACTCCTTTATTAGTGAATGGCAGTTACGGAAGCAGTGTATCATGCGAGCTACGAGGTTTCTGAAACTTCCATTCAGTTCTATGAGACTTATGGAAACGGCGTAGCTCGGCAAGCTACGCGGTTTATGTAACTCACAACCATATAACTTTTTTCATGGTCGGAATTCACCTCATTCAGCCGCAACACAGAGTGGGTGAACGGGGTTTAGGGGACCCCGTTCTGGAGATAGGTGCAGGTCCCAGAGGTGGGACCCGCATCTATCTCTGAAATGCCACAAATGTCTCTTATGGGAAAACCCCTTTAAGGATGATGACTTTAAAGGACCCTAGAGACACAAAAAAAACAACTTTCAAGAGTTATTTGATTCCCTCCCGATTTAGGCTATTCCTATGAATAGGAAAGGTCCTTTTTGATTTCTGGGCCCTAATCCTTTAAACAACATCCTGTATAGATCTGGGCTCTAAGATCTTTGAAATTCATGGTTGCACATATAGCTTTAAGCAGTTGATTCTTATCTTTGTCAGCAGAAAAAGTTTTAACCCCCCCCTCCGCCCCAATATTGTCATCAATGGTGGAATTCTCATCAATCTAGGTCACTAGACAAATCCAACAGGCCAATATGCCCAGAAGAGGTGCCAGGAATATCTCTTATTTTCAGACCTCTTAGGTCAGGTTCCCATGTAGCGTAAATTCCACAATGGAATTCTGTGTGGAAATTCTGCAGCAAATTGGATGAGCGGTTAAAAATCTCATGCCCGCGCTGCAGAAATAAAATGTTAATAAATTGACCTGCGGTGTAGTTTAAATCTGCAGTATGTCAATTTCTGCTGCGTGTTCCCACATTGAATTCAATGGGGATGCAAAACTTGCTGTGATCCCATCGCAAAAATAGCAACTCAGGAGAAAATAATTCATACTTCTCTAGGACTCCGTTTCTTCCTCCAGTCTGGCCTACTGGGATGACGTTTTACCCCACGTTACTGCTGCAGCATCATCCAGGTAGGCCAGACCGGACTGCAAAGGAGGGACGTGTACCCACGACAATGGCGATGGTAGTTATAAAATTGGGGATGTCACGATACCAGAATTTGGACTTTGATACCGATACTTCGTTTAGCATTCCGATACCAATTCGATACTTTGCCAACAGTAATAAAAAAAAAGTTCTTCCATTTTCTGATGTGAGGCGCAAGGTGTGATGATGAATTTCCACGTGCCTCACATTAATAGTAATTAACCCCATCATGTTTCTCAGTCATAATGGGTTAATGTGTGAGGTACATGATGGGGTTAATTACTATTAATGTGAGGCACATGGAGGTTAAATTAATCGCACCTCACATTAACAAGTGAAAGAAAGCGGTGGTTGTTTTATTTTTTGACAGCGTACACATCATAAATGATGCAAAAAAAATTGTTGTGTTGTGTTATTACGGCCGCGCCAATACTGAATGTGTGTATATTTTATGTATTGAGACTTATTTTAATGTTTATTGTAAAAAAGGTGAATGTGTATTTTTTTTAAAATTTAACATTACTTTTGTTTTTACTTTAGTTTTAAACTTTAATGTACTGACATATATCTATATGCAAATACATTAGCCTGTGTACAGATGGTATACAGGCAGTTGTTAGGACATACCGAAGTATGCCCTAACCATAAATATGGTAGGACAGCCCTGGGGTCCTTCAATGGACCCTGGGCTGTCTGCCCATATATGGTATGTCCCTCAATCGCGTCACAGGGATTCCTGTGACTCGATCCAGGGGGCATCCCCCCCCCTCCCCACTTCACTTCCTCTTGAATGCTGCAGTGATCCGTGATGGCAGTATTCAGGGGAATAGCGGTGGTGATAAGAGGTTCCACTGTTCTCCGCCGTTATAGAGCGGGGCTGTGTAATACAGTCATTGCCCTGCTCCTGACATTAAGTGCGCCGGCGGTCAGCCTGAGGTGATGCGGCCAGCGCTGCAGTAATGAGCGGCGGTTCAGGAACTGAAGACAGAACATGGGTGTTTTGTAGTGTGCCCACCATGTTCTGTCTTCAGTGCCGCCGCTCATTAATGCAGCGCTGGCCACATCGCATTATCCTGACGGCGCGCACGTGTCAGGAGCAGGGCAATGACTGTATTACACAGCCGTATTCCCGCTCTCATACATTCATGTGTTAGTATAATTAGCTGTATGGCTGCGCAGCGAAGTATCGAAATGCATGAAATAGCGGTATCGAACCGTTTGGCGATGCACAATATCGAAACCGTATCGAACTTTCGTTGCATCGTACATTCCTAGTATGATTTTTTTTTTGTTCTATCTTGCTTTCCGCAGCGGAAATTTTGGACAAAAAAACACTTTTTTCAGATCGAATGTGCTCCAGGTTCCAGGTTGGATACGCGGTGTCGTTTTTTCGCAGTATATCCAACCCGTGAGAACCCGGCCTAGGGGAACGTTTAACCTCCGCACATAACATCTCAATAGTTTCAGCCGAATTGCGAGTCCTCTGCTACAACCATGCTTAGGCATGACTGACACAATTTAGAGTAGGAGGCTGAAAGCTTCTTTTTACCTAATGCACACTTTAAAAATGCAATAAAGTATAGTATTTTCCTAAAAAATGTTGTACTATTCCCCCGTCTGTTCAGTACCAGACAGGAGGATCTGTGTAAAAAGCTTGAGGATAGCATCAATGGCAAAAATATGAACGTGTTTATTAAGACACCCCAAGTATATCAGTGAAGCTACGTTTAGACTCCTCTAACAACTGACAGGCGTACCTAGGATCCAGAGACGGTCCGCAGACTATAAAGTCAGTAAAGCTGTGTATCTGTAGAATATATATATATATATTTTTTTTTTTTATTTTTTTTTATTTTTTTTTTTTTCAAAAAGGCAAATGTATAAATCAGCCCTACTAGTTTGAAATCTAGTGTATTACTAGTACATTTATTAAGGGGGGGGGGGGGTGAGGAATAATTGTAACTACGATGTTGCTAACAACCTATAGTAGCACATTTTCAACCACTAGATGGCAATCCTAGATCACCATCAAGTGGAATGTGCAAAAAAAATTTGATATTAAATATTCACCCGTATAAATTATCAAATGGATCTTATCCGATCACACTTATCATATAGGGCATATGGCTGCGTTTTGAGGACAGGTTTGTGTACGCCTCTAAAGATGAGACATGTCCGATGGTGGCCAAGATACATCGATGATGTGTTCCTAATATGGCAAGGCACACTGGATGAGTTAAATTTGTTCCATCAGGAATTAAATAGCAAACATATTGAGTTATAATTTACATTATGCTGGTCTGAAAACAACATCCAATTTTTGGATACAACAATTTATAGAGGAGATAAATTGAGAATCGGATCTCTATGTGAAGGCAACAGACAAAAATAGCATGCTGCACTAATCAAAGCAGCCATCCAAGAAAGATGATGGAGTCTCTAAAACGGAGTCAATTACTCAGTTAGGCGGCTAGTAGACGATGAGGAAATATTAGATGAGAGATTAGACAAAATGTGCAAGAAGTTCTTAGAGGATATCCCACCAGACTATATCTGTGTTTAGGAACTACAGTTAGAAATATGAATCGTGATACATTTCTTGACAGAAGGATTAAAGAGAAGGATACAAACACAGAGAATACCATTTGTCTCCATGTATAATCCCATGAGTGGACAATTTGCACAAGCTATTAGAAAAACTTGCTCTCTGATCAAAAGAGGTTGTCCTAACATACCGTCATTTGATCAACCGCCAATAATGTCTTATTGACGTAGTAAAAATCTGGGTGATTCTCTGGTGCGTTCATATATAGGGGGATCAAAAGGCCCTGTACAGATGTATTTGAACACTCCCAAAAAAGGTAATTTCCCTTGCTTGGGGTGCTCCTGTTGCGGTAATCTTCTTAAAGGGAAGGAGTCGCAAATTTTTTTTTATTTTTATTATATAGATATATATAAAAAAAATTTGCTTTTAGTGTGTTATTAAAATAAATGTAATTTATTTGTGTTTTACTTTTTTCTTACTTTTACTTCACTATGGGGGCTGCCATTTTTTTTTTTCATCTCTGTATGTGTCTATTAACGACACATACAGAGATGGAATACGGCACATATGTCCCCAAGGAGAATGTGAACAGGAGCCGTTCCATTCACTATAGTGTACGAAGTCTGTGTGGGAATGGCGCATGCGCCGCTCCCACACAGTCCAAAAGGAAGGTCTTCGGCAGAGCGACATCCGGCGCCATTTTCATGTGGACCGGAAGCTGCGGCCGGACAGTAAGATGACTACTTCCGGTCGCGGCTTCCGGACATATGTTCCAGGCAGCGAAGACGCGAGGAGTAGGATCGGAGGCAGCAGCGGCGGCAGGAGCAGGTAAGTTATGTTTGTGATGTGTGTATTATGTTCGTGTTATACTGTCTGATTACCACTGTATCTAATCCTCCTACACTGTGTGCTGCCATTTTCTAAGCGAATGCACAGTGTAGGAGAATTAGAAGATTCAACCACCTCCTCCTGGCACTAGCCAGGATAAGGGAGGGGGGATTGTGTGAGCTCACTAGAGTGCGTGCGCGCGTGCGCCAAATGCTTTACCACATTGCAATGCTGCAATTTTGGGAATTGCTCCCTCTAGTGACCAGCACATGGAAATGTTATAAATTAGAATCTAATTTTATAATATTTCCTGACTTGTGAAAAAATTAAAACAATGGATAATCACTTAAATACTAACTGTTTAACTGAAAAAAAACATTCTAGCGACACATTCCCTTTAAAGGTTCCAATTTCTAACATCCATTCACAAGTAAAAAAAAATCAATATATCCTGCAGATTTACCGGTGCCTCTAGTTTTGTGGTTTACATGATTACCTGCCCACGTGGTATTGTTTGTGGGTGAAACCACCAATGAGGTAAGGGATCGTATAAATAAACATAAGAGTACCATACGGAGAAAACAGACTTGCCAGTGGCGAAACATTTTATACACTCCAAACCCTCAATAAATCAATTGAGATTCAGAGTGATAGATCACGTACCAGTTTTGCGTAGAGGGGACAAAGACTTGAAAGAAAAGGAATTAAGATGGATATTTCCGTTAGACAGTTTGAAACCTTAGGCCCAGTTCACAGAGTTTTTTTTGACACAGAAACCGTGTAAAAAAACGGCCGAAAATGTCTCCCATTGATTTCAATGGGAGGCGGAGGCGTTTCCCCCCCCCCCCCCCCGCAAGCGGTGAAAAAAAGCAGCAGCATGCCCTATCGTCGGGAGTTTATGCTTCTGACCTCCCAGTGACGTCAATGGGAGGCAGAAAAAGCGTATCTTGCAGTGATTTTGCCTGTGGCAGTCCAAAATCTGCCTAAAAATTCAAAACAGAATTTTGAGGCAGAATTTTCTGCCTGCAAAAAACTCCATGTGAACTCGGCCTAAGGGTCTTGGAATTTGCCTTAGGCATGTACACTTCGATCCAATTCTTGCTGCTTAAACTCTTTAGTTTTTTAATGGGTATATACACTCACTAATTATGTTTTTTTTATTCTTTTATTAATTTTTCTACAGATAGTCCACGTATGTTTGAGGATGTTGGGATGCTGCTCCATTTTGACCCAACTGCTTAGGAAGCACACATTTGATCTATCCCAACAATGACAATGAGGGTATGTGCACACGATAACTGAATTTATGTCTGAAATTACGGAGCGGTTTTCAGGAGAAAACAGCTCCTGCATTTCAGACGTAATTGCTCGTACTCGCGTTTTGCGGGGCGTCTTTTATGGACGTAATTTGGAGCTGTTCTTCATTGGATTCAATGAAAAACGGCTCCAATTACGTCACAAGAAGTGTCCTGCACTTCTTTGACGAGGCTGTTATTTTACGCGCCGTCTTTTGACAGCAACGCGTAAAATGACAGGTCGTCGGCACAGTACTTCGTAAGACCCATTGAAATGAATGGACAGATGTTTGCCGACGTATTGGAGCCGTATTTTCAGACGTAATTCGAGGCATAAAACGCCTTCATTACGCCTGAAAATAGGTCGTGTGAACCCAGCCTAATTCTGCATAATTGTCCCATATAGGGACTTGGTGTACTGTAAACAATTATATTAAAAAGATTATATACATTATATGGCGTCATTAGATTTCTTTTTTTATGCTAGTCTTTTTTTTTTCTATATAAAAAATTTTTCCTATAAGAACAAAGGTAGATGCCCTATATGATAAGTGTGATATGATAAGATCCATTTAATAATTTATATGGGTGAATATTGAGTATCACATTTTTTGCACATTCCACTCGATGGTGATCTATGATCGCCATCTAGTGGTTGAAAATGTGCTACTATAGGTTGTTAGCATAGTTATAATTATTCCACCTCCCATTAATAAACTTACTAGTAATACACTAGATTTCAAACTAGTAGGGCTGATTTATACATTTGTCTTTTTAAAAAAGTATATATAAAAATAGATTCACTGACTTTATAGTCTGCGGTCCGTCTCTGGATCCTTGGTACGCCTGTCAGTTGTTAGGGGACCATTTCTGCATGATGGTCCTTTTAGAATGTTGTCACCGATTACTATGTATTGCTCCAGGCGTAATTCGAGCTTAGTGATTGGCGGACGGGGCTGCTAGGCAACCGAATGCTATCATTAGACATCCGTCTGTACAGGCGCAGTCACACAATAAGAGCTCCAGCCAGCAATAAAGATGGCCGCCGCACATGCGCAGTAGAGTTAAGTGAAGTCCGCTGACTTCCATCGGCTAGCGCATGCGCAGTAACTAATTGTGAACGCCGAGACAGATGAGCGTCTGGGAGTACAGCAGCGACATCCTACAACATGGACTATGTAAGGACACTTTGTTTTGCACTTGATTCATGTTTAATATGTATTACTTTTATTACCTACACATGTGCTCAGAAGGAGTGTCTGTAACAGTCTCTCCTGATTGGAGGTATTCACCTATGGATGGCATATTAATAGCCCACATAGATCACATGTATTTTATGCTTGAGAAAGACTCCTGCGGACTCTATAAGGCCCTGTTCACACGGAGTTTTTTGCAGGAGGAAAATTCCTCCTGTAAAAACTGACCCTGGAGGTTTTCATGTTTGACGTGGTTTTTGACGTGGTTTTTGACGTGGTTTTTGAGGCGGTTTTTCAGGCTGTTTTTGCCGAGGTTTTCACACGCATGAGGCTGGGTTCACACAACCATGTTACGTCCATAATGTACGGAACGTATTTCGGCCGGAAGACCCGGACCGAAGACGGTGCAGGGAGCCGGGCTCCTAGCATCATAGTGATGTACGACACTAGGAGTCCCTGCCTCTGCGTGGAACTACTGTCCCGTACTGTAATCATGATTACAGTACGGGACAGCTGTCCTGCAGCGAGGCAGGGACTCCTAGCGTCGTACATCACTATGATGCTAGGAGCCCGGCTCCCTGCACTGTCTTCGGTCCGGGTCTTCCGGCTGAAATACGTTCCGTACATTACAGACGTAACATGGTCGTGTGAACCCAGCCTGACAGCCTTCTGTCAACGGATCTGTCACCATTGAAATGAATGGTGATGCAAACGGAACTTACTTCACACTTGCCTTTCCGTTGAGGGGTTCCCCTGACTGAAAGCACCGACGGAACCCCTGAGCAGAAACCACGCTGATGTGAACAGGCCCACATTAAAAAAAACATTGTTTTCTGTTTGCATCATCATTGACTTCAATGCTGATGGATCCGTTGCTAATGGGATTCCCTACACTGCGGTATTGGTTCAGTCGAAACGACAGAACCCTTTGCACAACGGGGACAAACAGAAACAATTAGCAACGGATCTGTCACCACTTCACACTTGCCTTTCCGTTGAGGGGTTCCCCTGACTGAAAGCACCGACGGAACCCCTCAGCGGAAACCACGCTGATGTGAACAGGCCCACATTAAAAAAAAAAAAGTATACTTACTTCTTGAATCAATTTCCCAACATCAATGTCCATTCGGTGGTACACCTCTGCTGTCGTCATTTCTGTTCCTGAAATGTTAAAAAAAAATAAAAAAGAGATGACATACATGAACAACTGCATAGCATAACAAAATTAAAAAATTAAAAATAAAAAAATAGAAAAAAAAAAATCAGAAAAAAAAATTAAAAAAAAAATTCTAAAAAAAAAAATGCACAGCTCCATACATGTATAGCATGTATGGAACATAGGAGCAAGTGCACTTACTTGTATTTGGATGCAGGACTTCGGTTTTCTGTATCCCTGAGTTCTGTCCACGATGTTTTTCAGCCTCCACGAGCAGACAGGAAATGACAGCCCCTTTCTGGGCTGGACTAGCAGCAGGAGACTGCAAGAAACTCCTCCAAAACTCTCGGCAATATACTCGTCAGAAAACACCTCACTAGTTCGAGGTGTTTTTTGACGTGTCCCCATTGCTTTCAATGCGGTTTTGGACGCGGAAACCGCATCAAGAAGGGTCATGTCCCTTCTTTTTGCCGCGAGGCGTTTTTTTTACTCGCGGTAAAAAAACGCCTCCGTCTCCCATTGAAATCAATGGGAGTCATTTTGGGTCGTTTTTGGCGCGTTTTCCGACGCGTTTTCCGCGTCAAAAAACGTGTCAAAAAACTCCGTGTGAACAGGCCCTTAACGTAGCTTCACTGATATAAACGTGTTTATTAACGCATCCCAAGTATATTTTTGCCATTGATGCCGTCCTCAGGTTTTGTACACTAGTCGTTTGTCTGGATGGGATTTCTGGACATCAAATTTGAAAAAGAGATGCAAATTCTAAGTGGAAAGAATCTAAACAAGTGAGTGCTGTGGAATATCCTTTACAATAGACAGGAGGATCTGGTGACATCAGTATGGTCAGCGCCTCCAACTGCTTCATCATACGATATAGGGCAGGCATTGTTACTATAACCTCTTTCGTTTCTGTCATCCAAGTTGCATGACCAAGAAATCAATGTTTAATTCCCCCGGCGCCACGGTCGCAAGTAGCACTGGCGGGAACTTAAGGTGAAAGTGCTCCTGGCCTCACCCCCGGAGCCAAAGCGGCACGTGCAACCACCACGCCAGGGAAAACATGCTAGTTTCTCTGTGATGCATGACCGAGCCAAAAGGTATATTTATAATGCCCCTCCCGTTCCCTATATCACTCTTTAACCAGAGTAGTAGACATGATGCTTTCAAGCATAAATAGTCAAAGGTCTATCTGGAACAGACTCCCAGCTACTGCCACACTCCAAGCCCAGGGTTGCGAAACGTCTGTAAATTTACAGACAGTCTGAAAAATGCTGGGGAGGAGTGTATGACACTAGTCTGCGACGGTCTCTGACTTAGGTGACCTCACTCATACAGTGATTGGGTCAGTGAGTCACCTGGTCCTGACCTCACACGTAGGGGGTTAAATACACAGATTATTGGGTTTAGCTACAGGGATGATAAGGGTCCCTGTCTATAACCCCATCATCCCTGAATGTACCACCTATGATTCCTGTATATACCAGCCAGCCCTCATTCCTGTATACAGTATTAATGGGGGTAATATACAGGGATGGTGGGACTACATACGGGAATGATGGCTGATTGATACATACAGAGATGATGGCGGATTGATATATAGAGAGATGATGGGATAAAACAGGTTGATCACTCGCTCTTGCTGTTGTAATGTGTCCGTAAAAATTTTGTGTCCGTGATTTTTAGCTCAGTTATCTAGAAATTACTGAAATGGTGTTTGACAACCCTGTCCAAGCCCCTCTGTCCCATTGGTACATCAGCAATGTCTCAGCGCTGACCGAAAGTGCTCCTGTAATGTTGCCTAGACAGCTAGACACCATATCAAAAGTTCTGCACAGCGGAACAATATGTAAGGGGGCATAACCCCTCTCAGAACCACAAACCACCGCCAATGAGGGAAGAGGAGGCTGCTTTTCCAGACTTATGCCTTCAGAAACCAATAAGAAAAATAGTAGGTTCTAGGAAACCTGCAGCTCTAGAGGGTCCAATCTTCAAACCTGAAGTGGAGGTGTTTCAACTCTTATCTTCTCCAGTCTTGCAGCTGGGCAGTCACTCCAGGGATACTATCATGGCGGGAGAGGGACTCAGACTTTCTATGGAGTCCGTACACCGTTACATTTATTTCCGGAAAAAGCAGACTGAGCGTTCACACAAGCACTTCAGCTGCTTCGTTCTAGTGATTGGTCGGCGGTCTCCGTGCAGGACCCCCACCAATCCAAACTTCTGACACGTCACTATGACATGTCGGAAGTTTGTCAAACGTTTAGCTACACTTTAAGTGACATTCCACAATTCGAGTCTGTCACTTGCAGAAGCAAAAAGTCACCATTTAGTACTGGCCTAAGACGATGATTACATTTTTCTATTGCCAGAACAAACCCTAACATTCTCTGAGCGCAATAACTTATGGAACCGAAAACACTAGCAAAAATTAAAAAAATAAAATTATATTTACCTACAAACGTTGCTTAACCCCTTAATGACCAGCCTATTTTGGACCTTAATGACCAGGCTATTTTTTACGTTTTTCAATCGTCGCATTCCATTATTTTTGCATCTACATAGCTGTATAAGGTCTTGTTTTTTGCGGGACAAGTTGTATTTTTTAATAGCACCATTTTGGGGGACATATTATTTATTGATTAACTTTTATTAACTTTTTTTTGGGGGGGAATAGAAAAAAATCTGAAATTTCGCCACTCTTTTTTGCGTCCTAAATCTACACCGTTTACCGTGTGGTATAAATAACACAATAACTTTATTCAGCGGGTTGTTACGATTGCAACGATACCAAATTTGTATCGTTTTCGTATGTTTTCCTACTTTTACACAGTAAAACGCTTTTTTTTCAAAATTATTTGTTTTTGTGTCTCCATATTTGAAGAGCCGTAACGTTTTTATTTTTTCGCCGATGCGGTTGTATGAGGGCTTTTTTTTTGCGGGAAGACTTGAAGTTTTTATTGGTACCATTTTGGAGTAGATGCGACTTTTTGATCACTTTTTATTAAATTTTTTTAAAGTCAGTATTCACAGAAAACAGCAATTTTTCCAGTTTTTTATTTTTTTTACGGCGTTCACCGTGCGGGTTAAATAATGTAATAGATTTATAGTCGGGGTCGTTACGGACGCGGCGATACCAAATATGTGTAACTTTTTAACTTTATTTTGTTTTTTTAATAGCAAAGCAGTTTGTAAGGGGAAAAGCTGGGTTTTTCATTTTTTTTCACTTTTTTTAAAATTAACTTTATTAAACTTTTTTTTCACTTTTTTACTAGTCCCATTAGGGGACTATAATATGCGATTCTCCGATCGCTATTATAATACACTGCAATACTTTTGTATTGCAGTGTATTACTGCCTGGCCGTTTAACACAGACAGGCATCTGCTAGGTCATGCCTCCGGCATGATCTAGCAGGCAGTCGCTCCAGGCAGACCTGGGGGCCTTTATTAGACCCCCGGCTGCCATTAGAGACACAGACACTCGGCGATCGTATCGCCGGGTGTCGGTGGGAGAGAGAAGGAGCTCCCTCCCTCTCTCCAAAACCACTCAGATACGGTGAACGCTATTGAGCACCGCATCTGAGGGGTTAAACGTGTGAGATCGATACTAATATCGATCTCACACGGCAGAGCAGGGACGCTCCCAGCCCTCAGCTGCCTCTAGCAGCTGAGAGCAGGGAGATCTGACAGTTCCCTGCTCTGTTTACTTATTCCGATGCCGCGACGTAAAAAGTCTATGGCATCGGAATAAGGCCCGTTAGTGACCGACGTAGAAACACGATGGGCCGGTCACTAACGGGTTAAATAATGTCATTTTCTGATGATACATTCCTTTTAAAGGAAATCTGTCACTAAAACAGATCTCTATAGCAAAGAAAGAAAAAAAAAAAAAAAAAAGGATAATGGTGTTGATGATATATATATATATATATATAAAAAAAAAAACACAGATGCCTTCATTTCAATGGGTCAGCCCTGGTGACAATTTCCTTTAACCACTTAACGCTCCAGGACATGCTATTATGTCATGGTAAGTGCATCGTTCGCGCTCCATGACATAATAGTATGTCATGGAGTAAACACGGCGCCGTTCGCGCGGGGCGCGTTCATGAGCTGTGATAGCTGCTGTTTCCGACAGCAGACTATCACTGCTCAATGTGCCGGGACCGATCGTGGAGCTCCCCCGCCGATTAACCCCTCAGAAGCCGCGTTCAATAGCGATCGCGGCTTCTTAGGGGTTCATCCGCCATCGCCGGCCTGCTACACGATAGCGGCCGGCGATGGTGACTGGCAACCGGACACCAAACAATGGCGTCCGTCTATGCCATAGACGGAAGCCTAGTGGGTCCTGACAACGTCAGGACCCACTATGCTTGCTGTCAGTGAGTAGCTGACAGTTCTAATACACTGCACTACGCATGAAGTGCAGTGTATTAGAATTGCGATCAGGGCCTCCTGCCCTCAAGTCCCCTAGTGGGACAAAGTAATAAAGTAAAAAAAAAAAGTTAAAGAGGCTCTGTCACCAGATTTTGCAACCCCTATCTGCTATTGCAGCAGATCGGCGCTGCAATGTAGATTACAGTAACGTTTTTATTTTTAAAAAACGAGCATTTTTGGCCAAGTTATGACCATTTTCGTATTTATGCAAATGAGGCTTGCAAAAGTACAACTGGGCGTGTTGAAAAGTAAAAGTACAACTGGGCGTGTATTATGTGCGTACATCGGGGCGTGTTTACTACTTTTACTAGCTGGGCGTTGTGATGAGAAGTATCATCCACTTCTCTTCACAACGCCCAGCTTCTGGCAGTGCAGATCTGTGACGTCACTCACAGGTCCTGCATCGTGTCGGCACCAGAGGCTACAGTTGATTCTGCAGCAGCATCAGCAGGTAAGTAGCTACATCGACTTACCTGCAAACGCCGATGCTGCTGCAGAATCATCTGTAGCCTCTGGTGCCGATGTGTCCTCGCTCGTCTGACACGATGCAGGACCTGTGAGTGACGACACAGCGTGATCTCTGGAGAACACGGCTGTGTCTGCACTGCCAGAAGCTGGGTGTTGTGAAGAGAAGTGGATGATACTTCTATACACAACGCCCAGCTAGTAAAAGTAGTAAACACGCCCCGATGTACACACATAATACACGCCCAGTTGGACTTTTACTTTAAACACGCCCAGTTGTACTTTTGCAAGCCTCATTTGCATAAATACGAAAATGGTCATAACTTGGCCAAAAATGCACGTTTTTTTAAAAATAAAAACGTTACTGTAATCTACATTGCAGCGCCTATCTGCTGCAATAGCAGATAGGGGTTGCAAAATCTGGTGACAGAGCCTCTTTAAGAAAAGTTGTGTAAAAATAGGAAAATAAAAGTATTAAAAGTAACAATCCCTCTTTTTCCCTTATCAGTCATTTATTATTAATAAAAATATATAAACAAACAAAAACTATACATAATTGGTGTCGCCGCGTCCGTAACGGCCTGAACTACAAAATTATTTTGTTATTTATCCCGCACGGTGAACGCCGTAAAAAAAAAATAATAATAAACCGTACCACAATCACAATTGTTTGGTCCCTTCACCTCCCAAAAAATTGAATAAAAAGATCAAAAAGTCGCATGTACCGAAAAATGGTACTGATCGAAACTACAGTTCGTTACGCAAAAAATAAGTCCTCGCACGGCTTTATTGATTGAAAAATAAAAACGTTATGGCTCTTAGAATAAGGTAACACCAAAAGTAAATGATTGTTTACAAAACGTATTTTATTGTGCAAACGCCATAAGACATAAAAAAACTATAAACATCTGGTATCGCCGTAATCGTATCGCCCCGCAGAATAAAGTGAATGTCATTTATAGCGCACGGTGAACGCAATAAAAAAACAATAGTAGAATTGCTGTTTTTTAGTCACCACGCCACCTAAAAATAGAACAAACACTGATCAAAAAGCCGCATGCACCCCAAGAAAACTACAATGGATTCCTCAAGGAGTCTAGTTTCCAAATTGGGGTCACTTTTGGGGTGTTTCCAATGTTTTGGCACCACAAGACCTCTTCAAACCGGACATGGTGCCTAATAAAAAAAGAGGTCTCATAATCCACTAGGTGCTCCTTTGCTTCGGAGGCCGGTGCTTCAGTCCATTACCGCACTAGGGCCACATGTGGGATATTTCTCAAACTGCAGAATCTGGGCAATACGTATTGAGTTGCGTTTCTCTGATAAATCCTTTTGTGTTATAAAAAAAATGGTATAAAGAGGATTTTCGGACAAAAAAAAAAATATGTAAATTTCACCTCTACTTCGCGCTAAATTTCTGTGAAACACCTAAAGGGTTAATAAACTTTCTAAATGCTGTTGTGAATACTTTGAGGGGTCTAGTTTCTAAAATGGGGTGTTTGATAGGGGTTTCTAATATATGGGCCCCTCAAAGCAACTTCAGAACTGAACCCCAAAAAAATAAATAAATGAGGCAATACTTCGCTTCTTACATTATACTGATAATGAGCCGTGCCCACCCCGAGATGACCCCAGTTTTGACCGTTTGTATAATCGGAGATCCCTATTAGACCGTTTCAGTGCCCGGTTTTCCCAAGCATACACCCCCGAGAAGTGTATTTCTATTGATGAGTCCCTGGTACATTTTAAAGGGAGGGTTCAATTCCGCGAGTACCTGCCGGGTAAGAGGGCAAGGTATGGCGTGAAGATGTATAAGCTGTGAGAGTGCATCAGGGTATACCTACAGATTTAGGATATATGAAGGAAAGGCCACCCCCAAACCAGACTGCATCCTGGACTACAATAGGTACATGGGAGGGGTGGACTTGTCAGATCAAGTCCCGAAGCCCTACAGCGCCATGGGGTGTGGTATAAGAAGCTGGCCGGGCACATCATACAGATGGCTTTGTACAATGCGTACGTGCTACGTCGATGTGCAGGACAGAGGGGAACTTTCCTGGAATTTCAAGATCTAATCTTTAGGGACCAGGAAGGGGGGGGGCACCCAGTACTTCTGGAAGCGAGGCCACACGCATCGTACCAGGGCAACACTTTCCAGGAGAAGTTCCCCAAACCGGTGGAAAGGGAAAGAGTCAAAAGAGGTGCAGAGTCTGCTATAAGAGGGGGATAAGGAAGAACACAATATACCAATGTGACACGTGTCCCGAAAAACCAGGGCTCTGTATAAAAGATTGTTTTAAAATGTATCATACATCCCTTGATTTTTAATTTACCCTGATGCACTCCGCACAGCTTACCCCCCTCCTCTTTCCCTTCTGAGCCCTGCCGTATGCCCAGGCAGCTGATAACAGCCACATGTAGGGTACTGCCATACCCAGGAGAACCCACATTACAATTTAAGGGGTGTATATCTCTGGTGGCGCATGCTGGGCACAATATATTGGACACTGAAATGGCATATATATATATATATATATATATATATATATATATATATATATATATAAAAAAAATTGCAAATCTCACTCTGCACCATCTGCTGCGCATTATCTTTTACACAGTACCTGTGGGGTCAAAATGCTCACTACACCTCTAGATGAATGTCTTAAGGGGGTGTAGTTTTTAAAATGGGATCACTTCTCAGGGGTTTCAACTGTACTGATACCTCAGGGGCTTCTGCATACATGACTTCGCACCAGAAAAGCTCCAGTAGGCCAAATGGTGGTCCTTTCCTTCTGAGCCCTCCCATGGGCCCAAACGGCAGTTTATCACCACAAATGGGGTATTGCCGCACTAAGGACAAATTGGGCAACAAAGTGTGGTATGTTGTTCCCTGTGAAAATAAGAAATTTTGATCACAAATGACATTTTATTGGAAAAAATGAAATTTTTTTAATTTCACAGCCCAATTCAAATAGGTGCTGTGAAAAAACTGTGCGGTCAAAACGGTAACAACCATAAATGAATTCCTTGAGGGGTGTAGTTTCCAAAATGGGGTCACTATTTGGGGATTCCTACTGTTTTGGCACCTCAACACCTCTTCAAACCTGGCATGCTGCCTAAAATATATTCTAATAAAAAAGAGGACTCAAAATGCACTAGGTGCTTCTTTGCTTCTAGGGCTTGTGTTTTATTCCACGAGCGCACTAGAGCCACATGTGGGACATTTCTAAAAACTGCAGAATCTGGACAATACATATTTAGTAGTGTTTCTCTGGTAAAACCTTCTCTGTTACAGAAAAAAATTGAATAAAATTGAAATTCAGCAGAAAAAATGAAATTTTCAAATTTCATTTCCACTCTGCTTTAATTCCTGTGAAATGCCTGAAGGGTTAAAAAACTTTCTATATGCTGTTTTGAATACTTTGAGGGGTCTAGTTTTTAAAATGGGGTGTTTTATGGGGGTTTCTAATACATAGGCCCCCCAAAGCCTCTTCAGAACTGAACTGGTACCTTCAAAAAAAGGCTTTTGAAATTTTCTTAAAAATATGAGAAATTGCTGTTTATGTTCTACGCCTTGTAACGTCCAAGAAAAATAAAAGAATGTTCAAAAAACGATGCCAATCTAAAGTAGACATATGGGAAATGTGAACTAGTAACTATTTTGGGTGGTATAACTGTCTGTTTTTCAAGCAGATGCATTTAAATTCTGAAAAATGCTATTTTTTTGTACATTTTCTCTAAATTTTGCAATTTTTCACAAATAAAGACTGAATATATCGACCAAATTTTACCACGAACATGAAGCCCAATGTGTCACGAGAAAACAATCTCAGAATCGCTTGGGTAGGTTTAAGCATTCCGACGTTATTACCACATAAAGTGAAATATGTCAGATTTGAAAAATGGGCTCTGAGCCTTAAGGCCCAAACTAGGCTGCGTCCTTAAGGGGTTAAGGAACTGCAGTTATAGGAAGGATCTTTGACAGAGCTAAAAACCCTGTTATAATACAGTATTACATGTCATAAATCTCACTCTCAAATCTGCTTGTCTTATGAGTTTTCGATTTCAAGGACACCTAGAAAGAGAACGAGTGTGCGTGCCCCAATAACATCAAATACTTACTTTTATTCGCCCTGTGTTAAGACATTGAAATATTGATTGTGATCGGCAGTCATCCAATATCTCAATGATAAGCTATCTATAACCGCTCTTGAGCACACCACCATTCAATATTTTTTTCCAGTTTTAAAGCAACGCCAATAAACATCTAGTAATTTATCCTATATTAATCGGTCTTCAAGAATAGAAAAGTCCAATTTTAAATTTAGCATCTCTGACAGCTGGACCTACAAAACACTAGAAAGAAGGTCACTCTGACCGGGTACCATGAACCTCACTTCAGACTACCTAATAATGCACATTGAAGAAAACCATTGTGTCGGTACGAATAGATGAGGCGTCAGGTAACAAATACAGCCCCGATCACAATTGTGTAACCCTGGACATATGTTTCACATGTATTTAGGAAAATATACCTAAGTATTAAATCGATAAATTCCTTCATATGTTGAATTGTTAATACTAATAGATGGATCTAAATTCACAAATATTTTTTCTGTGCAAAGAATAGATATTTTTCAGACCTTCAGTCTTTTATGGAACAATATAAATGGAAAAGACAGGGCCCTAAACCTGGTGCTCCTATACCGGAAGAAAAATGTATTGCTCCATTGGTCACCTACATGGGCATGCTCCGCAATGGCAGATCCTGGACCCTGCACTCCCCCTCTGAATGGACATGTTAGATTTTTGCCACATTCAAGTTTATTAGACTGCGTGAAATTGCTAGGAAGCTTTATGTACCACGTGTACGCCAGTAGTCCTGAGAAAATACAGATCTGGTAGAAAAAGTAAGAAACTGGTCACAAGAAAACAAAATTACCACCAACAAAGTTATACACAAAATATATATATTTTCCATATATACATATGTTTGTGTATCGGTTTTTAATAATGTAATGCCTGTGTTAGTCAACAGAATCTATGCCAGAATGTGGCCCCGCTGAGAGAGTCTTTTGCGCTAGAATCTGTCCCTCTGATAATGGGGGTTGAGTAATGGGCTGGATTCCAGAATCTTTTCTCTCTGTGATGACATTCATTTCCTCTGAGGATTCCACTGCTGGTTTTGTGTCTGAGTCTCCATTTGCCACATCACAAACCTCATCTAGTTCGGTAACCGGATCTTGAAGAACCTCAACTTTCTTGTTGAGCTCATTGCGTTCAGTCTGGAGGGCCCGACAAAGCTTCTCCAGACGGTCTAGCTTGACATGCAGTGCTTTGTGCTCCTTGTCCCTAACAGTTTTCTAAAGAGAAAATGAATTATATAAGATTTGAACTTCTGCAACCCTATTAGTTCTATCTCAGACCCTTAAAGTTACAGATTATGTCAAATGTTAGAAAATAGCAAAATTCCTGTACATTGATTTTTGATCCTAGAAGGATCGGCAGCTGAAAGCAGAAAAATCAAATATCCAAGTGTACACCGTCACAAAAGATGCCAACAGGCTAGCTCCCCTCTATACTGTGAAGGGGCAGACTTGGTGAATGCTGCTTGATGTGCCACAGAACTGCACCGTCTCCTTGGAGGACAGTGGGATTTGTGATGTTTCAGAATAGGCAGGGGCGTGCGCGCCATGCAGTCATTTCTCTAAATAGCGCATAGTAGCCTTTAACAGTATAACCTTTACGGCGTCACAAAGTTGACCATGCAGTAAAACACTGAACCCTCCAATGCAGAATTTATCACACTGGGGGAACAGAAGAAGCAACCAACAGATGGTGCCAGAAAGAATAGATGTTATACCAGGAATACAGGAAAGTGCAAACAGTATCTGAAATCTAACAACCTTGTCTAATTCCACGACATATTGGTGAATACCTGCACATTAAGAACCTAAAGTGAACAAGACGATGAGAACAGATTATAAAAAAAAAAAGAAATAAATAAAAGAAATGTTCAAAGCAGCAGAAATTCTATTCACCAACAAGACAATTTGTAAAGGCTTAACTCACCTCTTCAGCCATCTGTAGTAGGGCTTTATTGTTGGCTTCCCACTTCGTACGCCAGACAACTGTTTCTTTTTCCAGTTTCTTTATTTTCTTGGTCATCTAGGACAAGAGAACCATATTAAAGACTCAGAGATAAATTAGTGTAGTTCAACTCCATGACCTTTCATCCTGTCTACACATGTCCCTATATCTATAATCCGTACCAGCATTCTTGAAAACACGTACTCCGAATGGTGCGCGCGCTGTATGCAAGTTAGGTTCTTTGAGTTGTGGCGGTGTGAACAATAGCCGCTCGAGTGAACAATCACGGTGGCCGTTCCCAAATTATGCCCCTTTCCGGCTTGACTAACGTCCCCGACGCCCTCTTCTTACAGCCTGGTGGCTCCCAGCATGAGCGTTGATGAAGCCAAGGTAAGTACACCCAGCATCACTACACAAGCGCTGGAAGCCACCAGGGAAACTGTAAAGCTAAACCCAAGTTTGACATACCAGTGAATTAACATTCCACGGAGAGAACTCCACTCACAAGCAGCATTTCGCTTGGAGGGGGGGGGGGGGGATCATTTAATCTTCGTATAGCAAAGTATAACAATTGAAACAAACCTTTTCCATTTCTTGACGAAACGTTGTAAAAAGCTCATTGCTTTTCGCCATTGTGGTCTGAAACTCCTCAAACTTGTCCATGTAAAGAGACAGCTGAAATGAAAGAGATTGCTTAGCTCAGAGATTATATATATATATATATATATATATATATAATATATAATTTTTTTTCCATGTCCATTAAACATATATATATATATTGTTCTTTTTTTAAACAACTTTAACTAATCTCTATATTTCCTGACTTCTCCTGTTTTTAGGCAAGTCCGTTAGTAGACAACCAGCGCCACCTTGAAGAGCTCAATGAGGGAATGCCTGTGAAATGTGCGGACTTTATAATTAGGTGATACAAAATTCAGGGGTGAATCCCCGGGTGGGGAGAAAGATAAAGCTTTCTATAGGTAAATGCAGGGGAAAGCCACTGAGTAAATGTGGAAGTCCTTATGGCAGAGCTTTTAGTCCACAGACAAGAGAACACATTTGACAGGTGCGGTCTATAGTAATACGGAGACTATGAACAAAACGATAACACGCTTTCTATGGCCTCACTAGTGAAAGCACAAGAACGAAGACGGCAACTTAAAAAGGAACACTAAACTGAAAATACAAAAAGGAAAAAATACAAATCTTAGCCATTCAGCCCTCTCCTTCTTTCCTTTGATCCCGTTTTATATATTACAAATCAAAAAACTGAAAAGATTTCTTCTATAGGTCTCCCAGGAGCCAGCTCCTCCTCACACTCCTATCTCTGGCTTTAAACCAACTGGCTACAAAAGGAGTCTCCTCAAAATGTTTTGACGCTAACCTAAGCTCAATTCTGAAAGTATATATGATCAGAATTGATCATAGATTCACATTTAGAAAAAGACAGGAGGTGCTGTCAGGCCGTCAGGATTGCCACTGAACGGCATCGAGCAGCTTGTAATGTATTGGAACACATGAAACTGCATGAGCAAAACGGTGCAACATTTCTATATTAAAAGCTATTTTTTTTCAAAATACATGCGATAACAAAAAAAACAACTGCAAATGTGTCTTTAATCCACGCCAACTCAGCGGTCTGTCAGCTGAAAGTGGGAAAGACCAGAAGTACATTACCGACAGTGTTTTGTACAGGAGAGGGCACAAAATCTGAAACACTGGGTAAGTTTACCTACTGCTTCCTAAGTGTAGTATTCCTTTAAGAGATGGCTTCCTATTATGACAGCCAGATAGACAGATCATGCAATAATTATTCCCAGTTTTGCATATTGTATATTTTTCAAAGCTTTGTATTCTCAACTCTCAGAAGAACAAAAGGAAAAACGAACACCCCCCCCCCCCCCCCCAATCTGTAGTTGTGGCATATGGCTGTGAAGTGGACAATATAAGGGGAGACACGTGAACGAAGTGTAGAAGAACATAAAGGTATCGAAGACAAAGAAATCATCTTTTACTTACCTGCTGCTTCAACTGACTCTCTTGCTGCTTCAGCTCCTCAAATTTTTGTCTGGTTTCTGTGGCCTCATTCAACAGCTAAAAAATAATATAAAGCCATTTCATGTTGGAATATGCCAGGAAACAGACATTCTGCTTGCTTTTCCCAAGTATATTAAGTTACCACTCAAAGAAAAACATATTATATTCTAGTCAAGAAAGGAAATTGCGGCTGTGAATAAATCTGCCGACTTCTGAAAATCAGTGATAAATCCAAAACATCCACATCTTGTATTACAGAGGAACATTACTCCACATTTAGATCATAGAGGGCACAGCATCTGTAACCACTCACGTAATATATTCAAAATGTATTCTGAAAAACAAGTTAAGATAAAAAATAATGAATGGAATAGGATTTTCAATGTAAGCAATGACTTAGTAAGGCTGTGTGGACATGCACGTATAAATATACACATCACCTCCATATAGCCCACTCCCTCCCAATAACCAATGTACATTACAAAGCTGTGCTGATATGTAGGAGCACAAACGTGGAAGGTTGAGTTCACACTGGGCAGATATGCTGCGTAAAAGCACGCAGCGTATCCGCCCTGTGCGCCGTAGTGTTCGCTGCGAAAAACTGCAGCACTTAGCCAGCCTGCAAGCAGGCCGGCCTCTTGATGACGTTTCATCCCAGGAGACCGCTGCAGCCTGTGATTGGCTACAGCGGCAGTCACATGGGATGAAACGTCATCCCAGGAGGGAGAAACAGACTCATGGTTAAGTATAAGGTTTTTTTTATTTTTCCTAGTTGCATTTTTTGTGACGGAATGGCTGCGAACCCGCTATTTACGTAGCGTGTGGATGAGATTGGTTTTATCTCATCCACTTTGCTGCTACTGTATTTGCTGTGGATTTTCCGTAACAAATTCTGTTGCAGAAAATCCGCAGTATTTACGCAACGCGTGAACTGACCCCAAAACGTACAGAACCCCATCTACCTAAATAGCAGCGTCTTTTATTTCTTGGTACTTACAAATTCTCGCTCACGCTGGTGTCGTTCTTCTGCTTCCTTCATAAGCCGAGTTGTCTGCTGAAGTTTTGCATCAATTAGTTGCTGTTGTAGCTCCTTATGTTTAAAGACTTTATCAATGTGCTAGAAAAAGGAGAACAGGTAGTTTCAATTTTTAGAAAGTTCTATGTTGAATTAACCAGTCACTTTTGGTGCCCTGGTGTCTGCTTTGGAGGGAAAGAAGGATGGGGCATGTTGGATTTTAACATGCCAGATCCATTGTTCCTTTGTGTGGTAAGTGTTCAGAAATACTAGACTGATCCCAGATTAATAAGCAAGAGATGGGGGCATGAAAAAATAAAGTTACAAATTGTAATAAAAATAAAGCCACTATTCTAACTTGAAGTGGTTTATTTTATTTTCTACGATTGATGCCAGTCATTTGATCAATCGAGGTTGGACTCTGAATTGCTTTGTGTATATAAACCTGATATGGGGTGGTGGGTTAGCATGGCATGAGGAAGGCCCTGTGTGGCTGAACGGAGTCTATTTTTATGCTTTTTGTACTATTAAATTAAAAAGTTTTTGAGAACACCACTTTGAAGTGGATTCCAGTGTTTTGACTTCACTAAGTTACACTGATAAACGGCCACTGAAAATGGTGCTGAGGACTTCTGTTTTAAGGAACAGAGGGCTAGTGACCCTTTCACTGCCAAGGATGTATGTAATGCGTCATTTGAAGTCAGGGAGCAAGATAGACTATCATTTTCCACTTACTGAGAAGACCTCTTTGTATTTGAAAGGAGAGAGAAGTGACATTTACGCTGAGCATTATATTACTTATGGTGATCACTTTTTACATGAATTCAACCACCGTCGTGATAAAATAAGCGGAAAGTCTGTACTAGTCCGGCACGCATAATAACGCATGCTAAGGACAAAGCAATGGAGCTAAACTGGAACAATCTTTTCCCTCTCGCTGGAATTGGTCTTGGCACTAAGACTTCTCTGCATTGAATAAAAGGTGCGCCACGGACCACCTTCTGTTACAAGATAAAAGTACCTCTTCACGCAGCGCATACTGTTCAATAAGTTTCTTTAACTTCTCTCCCAGTTCTACATTCTCCTGGCGGAGCTTCGCATTGTAGACATCATGTTGCTCCATCTGTGCTTGGATTTCATTCAGGGTCATCTGGAAATGTGCAGTAGCTTCTTTGCGCTCTTCCTCATATTCACGTGCTTGATGCAGGTTCTCTTCCTGTGTATTAAAAACAGTTCAAATTAGCGGTCCCGCTTTCCAATACACTAATTTAACTGTGAATACATTTGTATAAAGGCCACAACTGCTATTATGGGGATGGACAGAAGGAAAAGTTACTGGGTTGTAGGTTACTAAGCAGCTCTGCAAGCGGATATTATTTCTGAAGGAGTGCGAGGTGTAGTATCTGAAGCGGACCTTTAATGTCTTGTTGTGCCTCTGAAGCTCTCGGCACAACGACTCAAGCTTGCTACGTGCTAGAATGGCTTTGCTGTGCTCGCTCTGAAGATGAACCTTCTCTTTTATCACTTGCGATTGCTTTTTCTGCAAAATTTTCATCTGTTTCTGGAAATTCCGGCTTTCTTCCAGCTAAAAATCAGAAGACAGGAAGGTTATAGGCTTGTTGGACAGATATGCAACACTTTGCTTCTATCACATGCATGCTGCAACGCTACAGAATGAATACATTTAGAGACAAAAAGCCAAATCCAGCACAAAACAGAAAATATTCTCAAAGGGGTTTGATGGGGTTGAGGTCCGTTGGATCCACGCTTTGTGAAAGAAACTTTATTTGCATCTACCAAATCCACAACCAGCTGGCATACGGCATCACGCCCGAGCCCAATGCCAGCTTGCTTTACATCAGCTGTGTGCATGAAAGCCCAATACATAATGCCGTACCCAGTCAGAATAGTTAAACAGGGCAGCTTTACCAGGGACTTGGAAAAGTGTCATCCTATGTCAGTGCCACTTTAACAGTCCCTGACCTGTTTGGTACAATCCACTAATGTTAATATTGGTCTATGGCGATTTCGTGGTTGGATATTTTAGCTACACCTATTACTAACAGACAACAGGGGGTGCTCAGGTACGTCTCTCTGTGTGGTATGTGCATGTAGATTTCTAGAATTACTTCCACAGCACACATTAAGCTGGTTACACATGTTCTAAAGCTTACTCGATCAGGTCAACTGGATATTTGATCAAGTCAATATGGAACATAAGCCGGTTAACCCCTTGTATACATACAAGATCAGCATATTTCTTGCAGAGGGCTGCCAGTTTCTCTTCTGGAGTTCTTAGCGTGTTCAAAGCCTGCATCAAAAGTAGCACTTCTTTACCTGTAGGCCAAGCAAAGAAGAATGATTCTGGGGGAACCCATGTTTGAATTCTGGTTGGTGTGGTGACAAAATGTATTATTCAAAGGGCTCTTTCCCACTATAGACACTTATTGTAAAAGGAATGGATATACTATAAATGTCAATAGGTGGGGGCCCATATATTGAGAATTCTGCCGACCTGGAGAACAAGAAGGAGAAATAATATATATTTTTATTTTACCAGGTCAAGCAAGGAAATCATTCTAAATATGTAACTCCATAAAATACTTGTTTCATATGCATCTGACTATTATATATTAAACATACAGTAGACAAATGCATATAAAACAATATGATAAAAATGTATCCCAAGAAAAAAAAAATAAAAAAAAAAATTGTGATACAACACTAAAACGGATATAAATCAAACTCGCAATACATGAGTCTCCGCTATAAGGAACGTCCACCTTTCCGTTAAAAAAATATAAATAATTTTTCATTGGAAGTAATCCATTAGTACAAGCAGGGTACGAGGATTTTTTTTCTTAAATCAACATCTTTTAGAGATCCTTTTTTTATGCTTTATCATATTAAGCATTTGTCAGCAGAATGTTGTGACTTGGATGCAACGTTTTCTCTAACCTTAAGGAGGCTCTGTCACCACATTATAAGTGCCCTGTCTCCTATATAAGAAGATCGGCGCTATAATGTAGGTGACCGTAATGCTTTTTATTTAGAAAAATGATCTATTTTAAACCACTTTATTAGCGACTTTAGATTTATGCTAATGAGTTTCTTAATGTCCAAGTGGGCGTGTTTTACTTTAGACTAAGTGGGCGTTGAACAGAGGAGTGTATGACGCTGACCAATCAGTGAGCAGTCAGCTTCATACACTCCTCTCCATTCATTTACACTGCACTAGCGATATAGCTATATCACTATATACGCATTTTAAAATTTCGCAGTATTCCCTTCATTCCATGCAGATTTTTTCTGGTGCATATGAATGGGAGTTTCTAATCCCCTTTCACATGCAGTGCTGTACTATACTGTGGATTGTAATATAGTGGGATTGTGGGAGTCACGCCTTGTGTAGGTGAAAAAAAACCTCAAAAATCAACCCCTAAAGTGACACTGATCCCTTAGAGTGGAGGTTGATTTTTGAGTTTTTTCACCTACACAATGTGTGACTCCCACAATCCCACTATCCTACTAAGAACCGGTCTAAGTTTTTGGTTTCCGGTACAACCCGTGCCTTGCAGTTCCCTGACGTTTACTACAAATCCTAAGTCTACATCTTCAGGGGTGTCGTGCTCCTAGCACATCATCACTAGGTGAGCATATTTATCACCTCATGATCTATTTTTTCACCTTATAAAAGGTAATGCCCTATGGTTGCACCGGTTTGTATTTCATTTTTCTTCTAGTGATACTGTGGATTGTACCCCACTTGGCAGTGGATTTAAGTTACTCTGCTATGCAGCTTTCATACCCAGTGTTTTCTCTTTATTATTCTCACTTCCTGGGTCTTGTTGGCCATCAGGTGGCCCCAGTCTGGTGTCTTCTCTTCCTGGGGTTTCCTCTCGGGACACTTTTACCAAGAAGTTGGACATCATGTGGTCGTCAATGTTTGTGCTTCGTACTTCCTCTAGACACAGGGAATTGGATAGGTCTTTACCATTCTCCACAGACAAAGACAGCCTGCTGTTTACCAACAGGTCAGAGTCAGCAGTTTTTTTTGCTTCACTTTCTCCCATCACAATCTAAGAAAGAAAACAGATTGAACACAAGTGTTAGAAACAGAATGAATGAAGGGGAGATTAAGATTACTGCAGTCTGACATTCAGATTACAAATAAAAACCAAAATTTTTTAACTCACTGAAAAATTTATTTCTTATAGAATTAATTGAGGGACACAGCACCAGGAGTTTAGACCCAAGCCACTAGGTAGTGACACTAGGTAGGAAAGAGTCTTGGCTCTACCCAGGTAGGCCATACCCTTCCCACAGACACTGGCTAATTCAGTTTGTAGAAAAGCAAATGAAACACTCCTGGTAGAAAAAAACTTAACCAAAACAGAACAACAGGTTTCAGGTCTGGAACAAACAAAAATAAGAGGGTGGCATCTGTGTCCCTTAACTAATTCAACAAGAAATAGATTTTACGTGGAGTACAAAAATCTTGATTTCTCGTTTATGTAATTTGGGGACAGCGTACAAACCATCCGACACACCTGCCTGCAACACTCTCTAACGCAGACTGCCATAAGCAGAGCCCAAAGAATACATTTGGTAAAACTTAGTGAAGGTGTGCATAGAAGCCCAGGTACCAGCCTTGCAGAAATGAGCAACTGAAGTTTGATGCCTGACCGCTCCAGGAGCGTAGAACGAGCAGAAACCCGAAATGGAGGAACTTTAAACTTGGACCGAGAAGGCTTTTCGAAATCACATACTAGATCCAAACAATGGTGGCCTTGGATGCTGTTGAAACATTGCACGGCCTTTCAGGAATAAAAAGAAGAAAAAAAAGAAACTGAGCATCAAAACGACTCCGTCACATCCAGATAGACTTGGACTGCTCTTACCAAATCACAACAATCCAATGCTCCCTCGGATGAGATGGTAAGGGGCAAAAGAAAGGGAGAAGAATCTCTTCATTGATATGAAAGGTAGACTATCTTAGGTAAGAAGGATGGAATACCACCTTATTGTATGGATAACCAAAAAGGACAAAGAAGCAAGTTCTGAAACCCGCTTGATGAAGGAGAGTCACCAGGAAAGCAAACTTCCAGGAAAGAGGCCACAACGACAAAACACTCTAAGGTTCGAAAGCAGCCACCTGAAGAGACCAAATTAAGAACCCAAGGCTCAATGGGATGTCTGAAAGGATGTACTGCATAAGCCAACCCTTGCAAAGAAAAAAAAAAATAAAAGAAAAAGAAAGTCTTCACCCGAAAACAAAAAGCCAACTTTCAATCCGTTCTTTTTCAGAGAGCAGAGGCATAACCCTTTAGGGAAGATAAGCAAAGTCTCTGTTCAAGGTCTGATTGCAGAAAGGACAGAATAATAGGTTAGTATAGAATAGTGAAACATATGTTCCCTTCCCAAGTGCATAACTTTATATTTATCATTGTTAAGCCTCACTTGCCCCTTCTCTGCCCAAACCCTCTACAAGGTCATTAATATATTAATCAGAATAGAGCCAAACAATGACCCCTGTGGTACCCCAGTAGTAGCAATGACCCAATCTGAGTATGTACTAATAATCACCCTCCGTTTTCTATCAGTGAGCCAGTTACTTACACACAAAAACACCTTTTACCCCCAGTCCCAGTAATCTCATTTTATATACCAGCCTTTTATGTGGCACAGTATCAAAAGCTTTGGAAAATATGACATCCAATGATTCGCTCTGGCCCAGTCTATCACTCACCTCCTCATAGAAGCTGATCAGATTAGTTTGACAGGATGGATCCTTCATAAAGCCATGCTGATATGGTTATACCTTTATTCTCATTGAGATACTACAGGATAGCAGCTCTTAGAAAGAGCGTCAAACATTTTACCCACAATAGAGGTTAAATTTAAAAGCCTAACATTTCCAGGCTCACTTTTTGTCCCCTTTTTGAATACTGGCACCACATTTGCTATGCTGATCCTATGGAAAAGACACGTCATTATAGAATCCTTAATTGTTTTCTCGTGACATATTGGACTTTATGTTAGTGGAAAAATGTGGTCGATAAATTCATTGCTTTCATTTGTGAAAAACACTTAAATTTAGAAAATTCATAATTTGTGCAAATTTTCTCTAAATTTTAAAAGTATCTGCTTGTAAAACAGAGAGGAATACCACACAAGTTAGTTACTAGTTAACATTCCCCATATGTCTACTTTATGTTTGCATCATTTTTTGAACGTCCTTTTATTTTTCTAGGACATTACAAGGCTTAGGGAATGCTCACACTGCTTATTTTCAGCCGTTTTTCAGGCCGTAAACGGCTGAAAAATCAGATGCAGAACGCCTCCAAACATCTGCACATTGAGGTCAATGGGAAAAACGGCACTCTGCCTCGACGGGGCGTTTTTTTACGTGGCCGTTTTGAAAGTAGTGTATGTCAGTTCTTGAGCCGTTTTTCATTGACTCTAGAAAAATAGCTCCAAAAACGGCCGTAAAAAAACGAAAACTGCGAGTGGCTTAAAAAAAACGTATGAAAATAAGCTCCTTGAAAAGAGCTCTGTATTTTCAGATGTTTTTATTTTGTATGTGCACATACCCTTAGAACTTTAGCAGAAATTTCTTACATTTTCGAGAAAATTTCAAAAGGCTATTTTTACAAGGACAGTTCAGTTCTGAAGTGGCTTTAAGGGGCCCATATATTTGAAACCCTTATAAAAACACCCCATTTTAAAAACTGCCCCCTCAAAGTATTTAAAACGGCATTCAGAAAATGTTTTAACCCTTCAGGCGTTTCACAGGAATTAAAGCAAATGTACAAATTTCATTTTATTTTGCCAAAACTCATTTGTAATAAAAAAAATTCTGTAACAAAGTTTTATAAGAGAAATGCAACTCAATAGTCATTGCCCAGATTCTGCAGTTTTTAGAAATATCCCACGTGTGGCTATAGTGTGCTAATGGACTGAACCACAGGCCTCAGAAGCAAAGGAGCACCTAGAGGATTTTGGGACCTCCTTTTTTTTTTTTTAGAATATATTTTAGGTACCATGTCAGGTTTAAAGAGGTTTTGTGGGGCTAAAGTTATCCCAAAAGTGACCTCATTTTGGAAATTACACCCCTCAAGGAATTTATCTAGGTCTATAGTTCGCATTTTGACCCAACAGTTTTGCTAAATTTATTTTGAATTAGTCTGTAATAATGAAAATTTATTTTTTTTCTCCAAAAAAAACATACAATTTTCTCATTTTTACAAGGCATAAAAAAGGAGAAAAAGCACCCCAACATTAGTAAAGCAATTTCTCCGGATTACGGCAATACCCCATATGTGGTCAAACTGATGTTTGGACCCACAGCAGTGCTCAGAAGGGTAGGAGCGCCTTTTGGATTTGAGCGCAGATTTTGCTGGAATGATTTTCGGTGCCATGTCGTGTTTGCAACGCACTAGGAGGTACCAAAACAGTGGAAACCCCCCAAAAGTGACCCCATTTTGGAAACTACACCCCTCAAGGAATTTTTCCTGGAGTATAGTGAGCATTTTGACTCCACAGTTTTTTTTGTGGAATTTATTGGCACTAGTCTGTAAAGATAAAAATCTTTTTTTCAGAAAAAAAAATGAATTTCTAAATTTTTACAAGGAAGGAAAAAAAGCACCCCAACATTTGTATAGCAATTTCTCCCGAGTATGGCAATACCCCATATGTGGTCATAAACCTCTGTTTGGACACACGGCAGGGCTCAGAATGGTAGGAGCGCTACTTGGCATACAGACTTTGCTTGATTGGTTTTTAGGCACCATGTCGCATTTGCAGAGCCCCAGAGGTACCAGTACAGTAGAAACCCCTGAGAAGTGACCCCATTTTGGAAACTACCCCTCTCAGGGCATTCATCTAGGGGTGTAGTGAGCATTTTGACCCCACAGGTGTGTTAGATTTTATTAGAATTAGGCAGTGAAAATGAAAAAAAAAAAAAGAAATATGTAGTTTTAGCTACCAATTTTTTATTTTCACGAGGGGTAATGCAAGAAAAAACACCACACAATTTGCTATTCAATTTCTCCCGAGTATGGCAATACCCCATCTGTGGCCCTAAACTGCTGTTTGGGCACATGTCAGAGCTCAAAATAGAAGCAGCGCCATTTAGCTTTTAGAGCGCAGATTACAGTAGAAACCCCTGAGAAGTGACCCCATTTTGGAAACTACACCCCTCAAGGCATTTATCATTTGCCTAGACATACGACACGGTTCCGAATTGTAGAGCACCATGCCCATTTGAGGTCTATTTTAGTGATTTTCACAGAATTGACCCACAATTGCAGGCCTCGGAGGTCAAATAGTAAAACAACCCCAACTAGTGACCTCCATTTCGGAAACTGCACCCCTCAAGGCATTTTTGAAGTGGTGTAGTGAGCATTTTGACCCCACAAGGTTTTTATTTATTAGAAATGAACGCTCAGCGGATGGTGCAAAGTGAAAATTGCAATTTTCCACTGACATGCCATTTTAGTGCCAATATGTGGTGCTCAGTTCGTGCCACTGCAGACAAATATCTCAAACTGTTAAGCGGGTTCTCCCGGGTATGGCGTTGCCATATATGTGGAAGTAAACTGCTGTTTGGGCACACTGTACGGCTCAGAATGGAGGGAGCGCCATTTGGAGCGCAGATTTTGCTTGGTAGTTGTTCCGTTTGGGGTTTTGCTTTTATTTAGTTTATAATGTGGGGGCATATGTTATATGTGCGGAATACATCAGGGCATAATAAGAGGGTATAATAATGTGGTAAATAAATAATTATCCGCAGATGTGTGGCCAGCAACGGACTGATAAACGGTGCCAAATCTGCTTTTGGAACGCTCTGCACATTTTGTGTGAGGGCTTATTTGTTGCGGGACAATCTGTAGTTTTCATTGGTACCATTTTGGGTTACATGCGATTTTTTGGCAAGCAAGGTGACCAAAAACCAGCAATTCTGACAGTTTTTTTTATGGCTATAAATGACATTTACTTTATTCTGCGGGTCGATACGATTACAGGAATACCATATTTAAATAGTTTTTTATATATATTTTACAGCATCTGCACAATAAAGCCTTCTTTTTTTTTTAAAGCTCATTTATTTTTTGTATCACCATAATCTGAGAGTCATATGTTTTTTATTTTTCTGCGAAAAGAGCTGTGGGAGGGCTTGTTTTTTGTGGGAAGGGCTGTAGGTTTTTTTTGGTACAATTTTGGGACCATGCAACATTTTGATCACTTTTTATTCCATGTTTTGGGATACTGCAATACCAAATATATGTGTACTTTTTTTTAATGTTTTCAGTTTTTGCCTATAATAAAAGACTTATGGGGAAAAAGGCAGTGTTTGTTTTTTAAACTTTACATTTTTATTAACTTTTGAAACTTTTTTTGTCCTACTAGGGGACTTGAAGGCATGAAGCCCTGATCGCTATTCTTTTTTTTTTTTAAAAGCATAAAGAAAAAACAGACAATATACGCAGTACACACCAAGTCGGTATTGACATCGGCCACAGGCCAGTAACTTGCATAACAAAAGTGCATAAAATTACAATGGAAGGCAGTGTACCGCTCAGAATATTATTGGAAGAAATGCAGATATGCACCCTGAACCCACAGCGGTGCATAATACTCCTTAGTCGAGCAGAGATACAGAAGAAAGAAAGAAAGAAAGAAAGAAAGAAAGAAAGAAAGAAAGAAAGAAAGAAAGAAAGAAAGAAAGAAAGAAAGAAAGAAAGAAAGAAAGAAAGAAAGAAAGAAAGAAAGAAAGAAAGAAAGAAAAGCGGGGACAGAAGGGGAGAGAGGGAGAGGAACGAACCTAACATAATTGGGCCTAGGGAAGAAGTCAAGAGGCCATGATGGCCTTGTATTCCACAGAGGATTGAAAACGGATCCATTCACGCCAAGTTCTGAGGAAGGCTGCATGGGACCCTGTCATTGATGCTGTGAGGTCCTCCATTCTCATAATCTCCTGGATCTTGCCACACCACATGCCCACCGACGGGGGACAGGATTGTCTCCACAGCACGGGAACACATGATCTAGCCGCATTCACCAAGTGGCGAACAACTGAGCGCCTATACATGGACAACGGTATCGCACACAGATGGAGCAGGAAAAGGTCTGGCTACCTCGGGAGGGGGAAATCTGTGAATTTCGAGGAAATGCGCCACACCTCGGACCAGAAATCAGTCAGGAGTGGGCAGTCACAAAAAATATGCAAGATCGTACCCACATGGTCACCACATCTCCAGCACAGAGGCGAAACCGGAATCATTGCATGCAACCTGGAAGGCACCCTATACCAACGAGACAGAATCTTGAACCCTGCCTCCTGATATCTACTGGCCATTGAGGATTTATGTGTCATGGTAAACAGGCGCTCCTTTTGTTCGGGAGTAAATGATAGACCCAAATCCCTTTCCCAACTAAGCAGGTAAGATGGGGTAGGCAGATTGGAGGGCGAGATCAGAAGAGCGTAGTTTAGACAGTGAATTGCGCACCGTGCCCGTGCATAAAAGTTCAAATGGGGAGCCCTCACGCGAGTACGCCGCCCGCCAGATAATGTCGTAGCTGGGTAACCTGCCATGTAGAAAAGGGGACAGGGTCCGACAGAGACTGTAACTGCGCGCCCGACATCCACCTCTCCTCCTGCAAAAAGTGTACAGCAAGTCCCTTACCTGCCCTGAACCAAAGCAGGAAAGGACCTCCATGGTTGAAATGCAGGGTTGCCCAAAATCGGGTACAGAGGGAAGGGGGACAGGGAGATCTCTGTTCTAGGAAAGAGCCGTGCCGCAACTGCCAGGGTGGGCCCGATCGTCGGGTGTGACCGCGCGGCCAAGGGAGTATGTCTACCCAACCACGGTAAGGCCTGCAGAGGGACTCCTGATCGCTATTCTAATACACTGCACTACCTACATAGTGCAGTGTATTAGAGCAGTCAGTTATTCACTGACAGCAGGCCTATTAGGCTTAGCCTGCGGGCAGGGCCAAATAGGCTTCCGTACTAGGCCGACCACGAGGCCATTGCTAGGCCTCCGGTTGCCATAGCAGCCATCGGCAACACCGCGGGTGCCGATCATTGGCATAGCTACCATCGGGTGGGATCTAACTACCTAGATGCAGCGATCGCTTTTGATCGCTGCATCTAAGGGGTTAATTGGGCAGATCGGAGGCTAGCTCCGGTCGTGGCCGTTAGAGCGAGATATCAGCTGACACCCGCGGATGATGGCCCAGGCTCAGGTTCTGAGCCTGCGCCATCTTCTTGGCCCTGATGGTAAACCTTTCAGGCCCCGCCTCCGGGCGGTGCTTAAAAGGTTTCCGTACTTGCCAGTCCAGGAGGTCATCGTTAGGCCTCTGGTTGCCATAGCAACCACCGGCAACACATTAGCGCACATCTCGTAACTGTACGTGATTGGGCGGGAAGGGGTTAAAGGGATAACGCGTTCAGTTCCCACCTTTTTTTTTTAAATTATTATTAACCCCTTAATGACCGCCGATAAGCCTTTTCACGGCGGTCATTAGTGGGGTTTATTCTGATGCAATAGCCGTTTCACGACGCTGCAACAGAAAAAAGTAAACAGAGCAGGGAGCTGATAAATGTCCCTGCTCTCAGCTGCCAGAGGTAGCTGGGGGCATCCCTGCTCAAACGTGAGATCGATATTAGTATCGATGTCATCTGTTTAACCCCTCAGATGCGGTGCTCAATAGCGTGAGCGGCATCTGAGTGGTTTTGGAAAGAGGGAGGGAGCTCCCTCTCATCCCACTGACACCCGGCGATGAGATCGCCGTGTGTCTGTGTCTCCGATGGCAGCCGGGGGCCTAATAAAGGCCCCCAGGTCTGCCCGTAGTAAATGCCTGCTAGGTCATGCCGGAGGCATGTCCTAGCAGATGCCTGTCCGTTTTAAACAGACAGGCAGTAATACACTGCAATACAAAAGTATTGCAGTGTATTATAAAAGCGATCGGATGATCGAATATTAAAGTCCCCTAGTGGGACTAGTAAAAAAGTAAAAAAAGTTGAATAAAGTTAATAAAAAAAAAAATAAAAAAAAATGAAAAACCCACTTTTTCCCATTACAAAATGCTTTACTATTAAAAAAAAAAACAAAAAAAAAAACACACAATAAAGCAAAAAAGTTACACATATTTGGTATCGCCGCGACCGTAACGATCCGGACTATAAAGCTATTACATTATTTAGCCCGCACGGTGAAAGTCGTAAAAAATAAAATAAAAAAACAATGGAAACTTCCGGTTCCGGCGCTGGGATGTGAGGACGGAGCTGCATGAGCTCCTGAAGCCCTGATCCCCTAACCCATCTACGCCACACACCCGCAGGATATAAACACCCAGGCATTAGGAGGAGAGGTGGGGGACAAGAATCGGGAGGTTTATGGAGAGATATCTCCTCCGGAGCGGCAGCAGAGAGATCTCCTGTCCGGCCGAGCACAGCACACGAGGTGAGGGGCCATCCAAGATGGCGGCGCCGCTGCAGCCACCACTTTCACAGAGCCGGTCTCAGAGCCCAGAAATTCAGAGGGAAATGCTATCGCCGTCGGTAATGACTGACTCACAGATTGATTATCGGAAGCTGGCAATTGAGGTAGCTACCCAACTGGCCCCCGACATCAGAGAATCCTTAATAGCCACAGTCACAACAACGCTCCAAAAACTCCAAAATGAGGTGACATCTCATGGCAATCGACTAGATGAATTGGAGCAGCGGGTTGGTCTCATGGAGGATGAATCAGCAGGGGCACATACCTGCATTAGAGACCTAATGCGAGATAACACAAAACTCAGAGACCGCTTAGAAGATCTTGAGAATCAGTCCAGAAGAAACAATTTAAGGATAGTGGGACTGCCTGAGCATATTAGACCGCAGCTCCTCCAGGGCATCTGCGAGACGGAGTTACCAGAAGCGCTAGGTCTGACCAGATCTTGCAGAGTGGAAAGGGCACACAGAGTGGGCCCCCCTGGTCCGAGCGCCAACGCCAAAGGAGAGCCGCAAAGCAGACCGCGCCAGGTGATCATCCGGTACTTGGATTACAATGACAAAGAGGAACTTTTGCGCACTTTCAGGAACCGTAATACCCCTTTGCATATAAGGGGGGCAAAAGTCATCCTGTTTGCAGATTATTCGGCAGAAGTCACAAGGCGGCGGAGAGCATTTGGAGGGGTTTGCACCTCCCTCTACAAACGCAAAATTAAATTTCAGCTACAGTATCCGGCCACTTTGAGGATCATGCAGACGGATGGCGCCACCAAGGTATTCCACAATCCTGAGGAGGCGGCATTATATGTAGACAAGATCCCTGGACTTCGGGGCCCTAGACAATCGGGAGAGGAGACGGCGAGTCAAGATACAGGAGGTGAAGGTCCCCGTACACCAGTTTCTTCATCGAGGGACTGTACATGGTCAGATATCGCCCGCAATTCCACTTCCTCACCCAAGCAACAACGGGCAGAATCGTCGAAGATGCCACATCGACAACGCTCAGAAAACCGGCTTGCAACCATCCCGGACTGATAAGTATCGCATAGAGGCTCCATGAGCGCATTTGATTGTGCCTTATATATTAATGTGGCAATTGGTTCTGGTGGGATATTATGCCGACAAAATTCCTGCTATAATAGGCATAAGCACTTGTACCCGTGTTGTATAGGAAGCCCAACTTATTTTGATACTTTAAAAATTAAAATGTGAAGTTCCAATATATCACGAAAAGATGGCGGGAAGGGGAGGGGGGGAGGGGTCACAGACCAGAAAAAAGTGAAGTTATGTATGCCAATTTAAAGTTTGTCTCACAGGAAATGCTGGTGACATTCCTGGATGGGCATTTTGTTGTTAAAGGTTGTGCCAATTCTCTGGCACCGAATGTAAATGTTGTTATTGTAATGTTGGGAGCAATCTGGAGCAGACGCCGCCGGGCGGCTACCAAGGCAGCAAAGCACGCTTGCCTAGAATTAGATATTTATGACCAGTCAATTGTGAACCTTTTCGGAACGCCCACTTTATGCAGCTGACCTCGTGGAATGTAAAGGGGCTTAGGTCCCCTAACAAGAGAATGATGGTACTCCGTCACTTAAAAAAACTCCATACGGACATCGCTCTTCTTCAGGAGACACATTTGGAGGAGAGCGACTTCCACCGCATGAAAAAGTTGTGGGTGGGCCAAGTATACGGCTCTTCAGCTTGTGGCCGTAAAGCGGGGGTACTTATTTTAATAAATAGAAACCTGGTACATGAGGTAATTCATACTGATGCAGATAAGGAAGGGCGACTGCTCCATATTACTCTAAGCACACCATGTGGGGTATTAAGCATTTATAATGTGTATGGACCTAATAGTGATAATATTGAGTTTTTCAATGGTTTGGAAAGGGCCCTTATGTCAGATAATGTCCAGCACAAAATAGTGGGAGGTGACTTTAATTCAGTTTCTGATCACAAGGAGGATAGACGCACACACAGTTCACAAAGCACGGGATCCATTCCAACAGGGGCTCCCAGAAAACAGGACCGAGTGTTGGGACCTCTGATGGAAAGAATACACTTAATAGATCCCTGGAGAAGGGGTAACCCGGATGCCCGGGAATTTACACATTACTCCCACGCTCAACAGTCCTGGTCCAGGATTGACTACCTCTTAATATCCCCAACACTACAACCGAGGCTGAGGGCCGCTGAGATAGGGGACCTAGTGATCTCAGATCACGCCCCGGTACGAGTAGATTTTCAGGAAATATATCCCAGAGGATCAGACTTCATATGGAGATTCCCGGCTCATTTAGCAACTGATGACACCTTTGTGAGACAGCTAAGAGGGTGGTGGTTAGAATACACGTCGACGAATTCAGAACACAGAGATGACCCCTCACTGTACTGGGATACGGCCAAGGCAGTGCTGAGGGGGAGGATAATGGCGTATACTGCCAGCAAAAAACGGGAAATAACACAAAAATTTAATGCTTCTAGTGCTGCACTGAGGGCAACCTATACAGCATATTTGGCACACCCTACATTAGATGCCAGACAGGCCTGGATTCAGGCAAAACACTCTTTTGACGAGTGGGCAGCTCAGAAAGAAACAATATATACTCGAGACTTTGAAGCTACTTTACATAAGTTCGGAAGTAAGGCGGGTAAACTTTTAGCCAATATGGCTCGAGGAAAGCGCTCAGTGCAGCACATAGCGAAATTAAGGGATCATAATGGGCGAGAAACATGCGATCCAACTAGTATTAATTCCATCTTGGCTAAATTTTATGAGGAGCTGTACTCTGATACATCTTCCCTTCCGCTGACAGACACACTGTTAGACAAGGTCACTTTACCGGTCATCTCCGCGGAACAGTTGCAACTTCTAAATGCCAGGGTCACAAGGGGGGAGGTGGATGAGGCAATAAGAAACCTTAAAAATAGTAAGGCGCCTGGTCCAGATGGGCTGACCGGCGAATTTTTTAAAGTAATGCGGGAACAGATTACGGAGACTTTGGTCTCCTTGTTTAACAATGCTCTGGGAGAGGAGGGGTTACCACCATCAGCAGATACATCTTATGTGAAATTATTGCTTAAACCTGGAAAGGACCCCCTACTACCAGGATCATACAGACCCATATCGCTCATAAACGTGGACGCTAAACTCCTTTCCAAAATCATAGCTGATAGGTTAGCGAATATAATGCCGTTCCTCATAGCCCCAGAACAAGTAGGTTTTATTAAAGGTAGGTCGGCGGTCACCAACATTAGGACGGTTCTGGCAGTGCTAGATAGAGTACAGCATAACCCATTTCCGGGGGAACATTCGGCTTTACTTTTACTTGACGCGGAGAAAGCTTTTGACAATGTCCGTTGGAATTGGTTGGATGCGGTCCTGGATAAGATGGAAATAACGGGGACATTCAGGATATTATTACACCACATATACAAAGACCCTAAGGCTAGAATCTCCACACCAGGCTTTCTGTCTAAACCATTCAGTCTATGTAAAGGTACAAGACAGGGGTGCCCGCTATCGCCACTGCTGTTCAATCTGGCTTTGGAGCCGCTGGCACGTTATCTGGCGTCATCCAATTTATATACGGGCATAAGGGTGGGGGAGATGGAGGTCAAGGAAACGTTGTTTGCAGATGACATCTTGTTATTTCTCGCAGACCCCCTTAAAGATGTTCCGCGTATCTTCCAGGCATTGAACGACTTTGGGAGCTACTCAGGGTACAAAGTTAACACGTTAAAATGCCAGTTATTAGATTTGGGAACGCAGGACCCAGCATATAGGCGGTCCCTAGCCTCCCTGGATGTTGAGATGGCTAAGTCAAACATTACTTATCTGGGTATTAAAGTGGGTCGGGCACCCAACTCGCTGTATGATCTAAATTATCCCCCCCTTATACAAGATATCCAAGCAGATCTTCTGAGATGGCACAGTCTACCTCTATCACTGATGGGAAGGAGCTGTTTGGTCAAAATGTCAGGATTTGCGAAATTACTCTACCCGCTCCAGACTATCCCACTTCTGGTCAAGCACTCAGATATCAATACACTCAACTCATCATTTACCAAATTCATATGGGGGGGGGGAGAAACCAAGAATAGCGCTCACGAAACTCATGATGAGGAAGGCGGAAGGAGGGGTCAATTTCCCTAACATTCGGGGTTATAACCTGGCCTGCTTGAGTAGACATCTGCTAGATTGGAAACACAACACAGAGTTCCACTCCAATACTAGACTGGAGAGACAGCTAGCAAAACCTTGGGATCTCATGGCCCTGGTACACACAACGTTCACTTGTCTCCCAAAGATCGTCAAGAAATCATCTCTGTTACGAGATACCATCATTGCCTGGAAGGTATTGCGCAAACACTATAACCTCTCTTATCGCATTTCAAAACATATGCCCTTATGGCAGCACCCAGAGTTTGCAGCAGGAAGATCTAACAAGCTAATGTCAGAATGGAGGGAGAAAGGGGTAGCGACTCTGGGGGATATGTTCCACGCGCAGGATAAGAGGTGGTTAACCTTGCAGGAGCTCCAGAATAAATATGTTTTTGTTCGGCATCAGCACTTACAGTACTTACAAATAGTTAATCACTGTAAAACTAAACTAGCGGATGTAGCGGATGAGGTCCCCCCCAACCTGTTTGATTCATGGTTCACGGACAATCACAGACACTCCATTTCCCAATTATATAGTACACTCAGACCAACACTAGTGAAGATGTCCCCGGGGCAGGCCTTTGGGAGATGGGAAAAACTGTTTAATTTACCAGGCATTGAAAAGCATATTGAAAAAGGGCTGGTGGATTTCAGGGCACACGTGCACAACGAAAACTGGAGGGAAACTCATTTGAAGATCATTCACCAAGCAATATATGCATTTACCCTGGCCCCCTCCGCCTCACAACCAGATAGGAAAACGTCATGCCCTAGATGTAATATCTCAAAGACAGACATGTATCATGGCCTTTGGGCGTGTGCACATATTCAGCCATTCTGGGGGGAGATAACATCCTTATTGCAGCAGGTGGGCAGGTTCCATGGGAATTTAGGGCCAATGGAGGTCTTATTCCATATACAACATGATGGAGAATTAGAAGAGACAGAAACGACACATTTAGCTCCCATGGCCCATGCCACACTGATAGTGGCAAAGAGGTGCATACTCCAAAACTGGCTGGTAGCTGAAGTACCGACTCAGAACATGGTGGTCCAGGGGTTGAGGAAACTGTTTTATCTAGACCGCATTGGTATATTACAGAATAAAGACACGCAGAGCAAAAAATTCTTTGAGAAATGGAAGCTTTTCCTCACAAAATATTTCACCAGTGAAGAACGAAGGGACATCATAGATCCGTTTACGGGAACGTCATGGTACTTGATTGAAGATCTTAAGGGCACTTTAGGGGCACTGAAAATATCACGGGAGTAAAGCATATATATCCACTGGGATTTCTTTATTCTTGCGGACTAGCTGCCTGAGTTAGTGAACTGCTTCACGAAGCTCCAATTGTTATGTATGCTCCAATTTCTTATTTGTTCTGTGTATTGTTTAGTTATGTAAGTTAGGCAGATATGCAAAGTTATGTAACAATGTTTACAGGAATACCCGACATGTGGGGTTAAAGGAAGGGAAGGATAGAGGAGATAGAGGAGATGAAGGAGGGCTGATAGCCCATGGGGAATAACTTCCAAGATCAAACCTAGTTTGCTGGGAAGCATTCACTATCACATGTTCATTTATACATTTTTTTTAATGTTTATTATTATGGCAATGCATTACTGTATGATTTGTGTTTTTTTTGTGGTGAAAAAATTCAATAAAAATATGTTTAAAAAAAAAAAAAACAATGGAAAAATTGCGGTTTTCTGTTAATCCTGACATCTACTCCAAAAGGGTAACAATAAAAACTACAAGTCGTCCCGCAAAAAAAAAAAAAGCCCTCATACAACTGCATCAGCGGAACAATAAAAAAAAAAGTTCTGGCTCTTCAAATATGTAGACACAAAAACAAATAACTTACACAGTAAAAACTTTTTTTTAAAAAAGAAGTAGTAAAACATACAAAATCTATACAAATTTGGTATCTTTGCAATCGTAACAACCCGTTGAATAAAGTTAGTGTGTTATTTATACCACACGGTAAACTACGTAGATTTAGGATGCAAAAAAAAAGCGTGGCGAAATTTCAGGTTTTCTTCTATCCCCCCCCCCCCCAAAAAAAAGTTCATAAAAGTTAATGAATAAATGATATGTACCCCAAAATGGTGCTATTAAAAAGTACAACTCTTGGAATGAGACTATGGAAAAGCGTAAAAAATGGCTTGGTTATTAGGGCCCAGAATGCAAGCAAGGGGAAGGGGTTAATGTAATACATCTAGTAAGAGGTTTAGTGGCATATAATGCTTTTTCATTTTAACCCCTTCCCGACATCCGCCGTATATATACGGCGCTGTCGGGAGGTGCTTCCCGCAAAGCGCCGTATATGTACGGCGCAGTGATGGTGCGGGCTCAGAAGCAGAGCCGGCACCATCACCGCGGGGTGACAGCTGTATTATACAGCTGGCACCCTCCTGTAACTGCCAGGACCGGAACTATTCTCTGATCCGGCAGATTAACCCCTCAGATGCTGCGCTCAATAGAGGTTTTTCACCCGATCGGCAACCCAGTGATGCAATCGCTGGGTTGCTGTGGCAATCGGACGCCAGAAAATGGCGTCCGAGTCTGCCTTGTACGGGAGCCGATGAGGACCCACCTGCGGCGTGTCCTCATAGGCTTGCTGTCAGTGAATAACTGACAGCGCTAATACACTGCACTACGTATGTAGTGCAGTGTATTAGAGTAGCGATCAGGGCATCAGGCCCTCATGTCCCCTAGTGGGACAAGTAAAAAAAGTAAAAAAAAAAGTCAATAAAAATGTGGTAAAACAATAAAAACACACACATTTCAAATAAAAATAAAGCTAAACTGACTTTTTTCCCATAGTAAGTCTTTTATTATGGGAAAAACCGTAAAAATAAAAAACTACATAATTGGTATCGCCGCGTCCGTAACGACCCAAACTACAAAACTATTATGTAATTTATCCCGCACGGTGAACGCGGTAAAAAAAAACAAAACATGAAAAACAGCGCCAGAATCTTTGTTTTTAGGTCACATCTCCTTCTAAAAAATGCTATAAAAAGTGATCAAAGAGTCACATTTACTCCAAAATAGTACTAATAAAAACGACAATCCGTCCTGCAAAAAATAATCCCTGACACCGCTTTGTGCACGCAAAAATAAAAAAGTTATGGGTCTTAGAATATGGCGACACAGAAAACACATGATTTTATAAAAAAAGTGATTTTATTGTGCAAAAGCTGCAATACATAAAAAAAACAATATAAATTTGGTATCGCCGTAATCGTATCGACCCGCAGAATAAAGCTAACATGTAATTTAGGGCGCACTGTGGATGCCGATAAAAAAACCAATAAAAAACGATTCCAGAATTGCTTGTTTTTGGTAATTTCCTTGACCAAAAAATGAAATAAAAAGTGATCAAAAAGTCATATGTGTTCCAAAATGGTACCAATAAAATCTACAGCCCGTCTCGCAAAAAAACAAGCCCGTACACCGCTCAATCAACTGAAAAATAAAAAAGTTACGGCACTAGTAATGCGGTGATGAAAAACATCTCAATGTGCAGGCTGGAGGGGAACATTCCTTCAGTTTCAGGGCCCTAGTATTTAGGAACTAGGAAAGGGAAGGGACATGGCACATCTGCTGGAAGCGAGGGCGCCCGTATTATACCAGCGCAAAACTTTCCCAGTAATATTTCCCAAACTACGAAGGAGAAAAAGTCCCCAAAAGGTGCAGAGCGTTACACAAGAGGGATAAGAAAGAAAACCGTTTATCAGTGTGACACCGGCCTGCGCATAACGGATCGCTTCACAGCGTAACACACATCTATGGATAATTGTATTATTTACCCCATTATTATACCCTCTTATTATGCCCTGATGTACTCCGCACAGATTACATATGCCCCCACATTATTAACTGAAATACCAGCAAAACCCCAAACAGAACTATTACCAAGCAAAATCCATACTCAAAATGGCAGTCTTTCCCTTCTTAGCCCTACAGTGTGCCCAAACAGCTATTTATGGCCACAAGTAAGGCATTACCATACCCGGGAGAACCCGCTTAACAATTTATGGGGTAAGATTCTCTAGGGACACAACATATTGTGCGGTGAATAGGCAGATCAGTGGAAAAATTGCAATTTTCACTTTGCACCATCCACTGCGTATTCATTTCTGAAAAACACCTGTGGAGTCTAAATTCTCACTACACCCCTTGATAAATGCCTTTAGGGGTGTAGTTTCTAAAACGGGGTCACTTTTGTTTGGTACATCAGTGGTTTTGCAAATGCAACATGCTGTCCGCAAACCATTCCAGAAAAATCTACGCTCCAAAAGATAAATACCGCTCCTTTTCTTCTGAACGCTCCCATATACGTAAACAGCTGATTATAACCACATATGGGGTGTTACCGTACTCGGGAGAAATTACTTTACAAATGTTGGGGTGCTTTTTCTTCTCTATTCCTTGTAAAAATGAAAAATGTGTATCTAAAACTACATCTTGTTGGAAAAAAAAATTATTTTTCATTTTCATGGCTTAATTCTAATAAATTCAGCAAAAAACCTTTGGAATCAAAATTTTCACTATACCCCTAGATGATTCCTCAGGGGGTGCAGTTCCCAAAATGGAGTCACTTTTGGGGTGTTTCCACTGTACTAGTACTACAGGGGCTCAGCAAATATGACATGACACCCAGAAACCATTCCAAAATCCAAATGGTGCTAGTTCCATTCTGAGCCATACCGTGTGTCCAAACAGCCGTTTATGACCACATGTGGGGTATTGTTTTACTCGGGAGAAGTTGCTTTACAAATGTTGCAGTGCTTTTTCTCCTTCAGTCCTTGTGGAAATGAAAAAAAATACCTAAACCTACATTTTCTTTGAAAAAAATGTAGATTTCCATTTTTACGGCCTATTTACAATAAGTTCTGTAAAACACCTGTGGGGTCAAACTGCTCACTGTACCCCTAGATAATTTACTCATGGGGTGTAGTTTCCAAAATGGGGTCACTGGGGTTTCCACTGTTTTGTCCCCTCAGGGGCTTTGCAAATGTGACATGGCCTCCGCAAACCATTCCTGCTAAATTTGAGCTCCAAGAGCCAAATGGCGCTCTTTCACTTCTAAGCCCTGCCGTGTGTCCAAACAACCGTTTATTACCACATGTGGGGTATTGTTTTACTCAGGAGAAATTGCTCTACTTTAGTTCTCTTGGAAATGAAAAAAAAATTAGCTAAACCTACATTTTATTTGAAAAAATTTAGATTTTCATTTTCATGGCCTAGTTCCAAAAATTTTTGCAAAAAAACTGGCCGGTCAAAGTGCTTGCTACACCCCTAGATAAATTCCTCGAGGGGTGTAGTTTCCCAAATGGGGTCACTTTTGGGGGGTTTCCATTGTTTTAGTTCCACTAGACCTGTTCAAAGCTGACATGGTGTCTAAAATATATTCTAATAAAAAGGAGGCCCAAAATCCACCAGGTGCTCCTTTGCTTCTGAGGCCGGTGCTTCAGTCCAGTAGCACACCAGGGCCACATGTGGGGTATTTCCTAAAACTGCAGAACCTGGGCAATAAATATTGAGTTGCATTTCTTGGGTAAAACATTCTGTGGTACAAAAAAAATGGATTCAAAATGAATTTCTGGGAAAAAATAATGAACTTTGTAAATTTCACCTCTACTTTGCCTTAATTCCTGCGTAATGTCTAAAGGGTTAAGAAACTTTCTAAATGCTGTTTTGAATACTTTGAGGGGTGCAGTTTTTAAAATGGGGTTACTTATTGGGGGTTTCTAATATCTAAGGACCTCAAAGCCACTTCACAACTGAACTGGCCCCTGTAAAAATAGCATTTTGAAATTTTCTTAAATGTGAGAAATTGCTGCTAAAGTTCTAAGCCTTGTAACGTCCTAGAAAAATAAAATGATGATCAAAAAACGATGCCAATCTAAAGTAGACATATGGGGGATATTAGTTAGCAACATTTTTGTGTGGTATAACTGCCTGTCTTACAAGCAGATACATTTAAATTGAGAAAAATGCTAATTTTTGCAATTTTTCGCTAAATTTTGGTGTTTTTCACAATTAAATACTGAATGTATCGGGCAAATTTTGCCAGTAACATAAAGTCCAATGTGTCACGAGAAAACAATCTCAGAATCGCTTGGATAGGTAAAAGCATTCCGGAGTTATTACCACATAAAGTAAAACATGTCAGATTTGAAAAATGAGGCTCTGTCAGGAAGGTCAAAAGCGGCCAAAGAGGGAAGGGGTTAAGCATATTTGATCAATTATAAGGATTTCTACATTGAGCGCGATCTAAATAGTCCATATGTCTTTATAACAAGATTGTAGTGGTAAAAATCCTTCCAGTTTATCACCCACAGGCAGTAGCAATGCTGTAAATGGCAATTTATAAACCCTACATTTGCATATTTACCATTAATTTTAATTACCACAAATTTTATACTTCTCGGCTAAAAATAATCCTAAAAAATGCTTGGAGGAGTATATTTCCTATGCTGAAAAATATTTAGTACAGCCTCTGAGCACTAGTGTATGGCACGCCGGTGTGGAATACTTCATGCTAGGAGTGGTTGTAGTATGGAGAGTCTGTTGTGAGCACTCATTTTTGGAACGTTTCAGAGGCATCACTGCGCCCTCAGGGAACACAGTATGATCTGGAGATTAAAACCAGGCTTGTTTTGGAGGTATAGCTAGGGTAATAAGAGTATAGAAAAAATTACTAAAAACCTTTATTCATAGGGGGTGAAGAATGTCACCACAATAGCTATATCAATATCATCTGAAAACGTCTTTCTGCATTATACTATTTATCAAATTTTTTTCTCAATTAAGTTTTCTTTACAGCAAAATGGACACACAAGTGACGCAACGTGTGGCTTCACCCCCAATGCACTCAAGCGATTACAATCTGCCTCCCCATCCTCGTATAAAAGGTTGGACGAGCACATGAAACTTTTATACTTATATTGAAGGGGTTGCCTGGGTTATTAAGATTGATGGCCTATACTTCGGATATACAATGAAAATTATATTGGTGGGGCCCGATTGTCGGCACCCCCACTGATCAGCTGATTGAAGGGCCCGCGGCACTCTACGAGCCCTGCAGCCTCTTCATTGTTTACATAGTGCTCTCCATTCGTACTTGCACGCGCCGTTACTCTTGTAATGGCTGTGCAAGGTATTGCACCACTGTCCCATGCGGACAGTTGGACCCCCACCGATCTAATATTGATTGCCTATCCTAAGGATAGGATAATACATGGATAACCCCCTTTAAAGACTGACTTTTTAATTGTGATTCTGCCCCCAACCTGCTGATAAGTGCAAATAACTGTAAATGGATTTTCCAGGACAACTATGATCTGCAACTTATAACCACACCAAATACACCAGGTCTGGACACAGAATCAATATCCGATAACCAAAAAGTGCTTGTGAACAGCCTGCAACAATAGTGGAAGTGGTTTGAAGCCAAGTTTCTGTATTGGGAACGGTTTGCAAGTCCTAAATCCAAAGAAATAACGTTAACCACATGCTCCGTTATGAAGCAGAAGAATTATAAGCGAAACATCCTGCATGAACTGATGCCAAAAGCCCAAGGAGAGAAAGCAGAAGATATAGGAACGGAGCGCAAGGAGGCTGTACACAGTATATACTCAAGGTACACTACCAAGCACAATATAGAAAGTGGGTCAGTGCTGCTTTATTAATCATAGGTGAAGAGCGACAAATTATCATTCTGGCCTCGGAGACTGAGTAGTCTGGGAATTGGGGCTGGGTGATTAATTGAATTTATTCGATTCATTCGCCCTCAAAGGCACTCACGATTCTGTTTTTTAACAGAATCGTTTAAATAAATTCTTTAGTGGCGCTGTCACGCTGCGCGAGGAATCTCCGACCCCGCCGCCTCGTCACTGCCTGGTCCGCCCAGTCTGACAAGCTGCACTCCATTCTGTCCCGGCTTCCCCACGGAACTGCTGTTCTGTACTGAACAAAACGATACAGTACGGAATAGCAGCTCCACGGGGAGGCGGACACTCCTAGTATATAGCGATACCACCCCGATATAGATCGCACCCACCCCTTGCAGATCGCAGCACAAGCCACCCCTTGCAGATCGCAGCACAAGCCACCCCTTGCAGATCGCAGCACAAGCCACCCCTTGCAGATCGCAGCACAAACCCCCCTCCCTTGTAGATAACGCCACTGTAGCTCCCACTAGGAGCTGAATCCCCAGCCAAACCATCGGCAACCTCTGGCCGGGGACTCCGCTCCTAATGGCAGCTACAGTGGCACTATCTACAAGGAAGGGGGTGCGACCTACAAGGGGTGGGGCACGAACTACATGGGCATTGTGGCACTATTAGGGGGTGGAAATATGTGGTCACTGTGTCACTATATGTGGGCACTATCTACAGTGACATTGCGTCACTATCTACATGGGCACTGTGGTGTTTTCAGGAGATTGGGACAAAAAAAACCCTGACAAATGAAATTTATTTATTTATTTCAGAACAGGGTCCTGCTCAGACATTATAATGTAATCTCGCCCCAGAGTACCCGCTCTGCGCTATCTGCAACTTACACTGCTCTCGCCTGCAATGTCAGAGACCAGCTGAGGTGGTGACGGGCAGAGAGGGAAGTTCGTGCACGCAGTTAATTATGGATTATAGATTCTGTTAACCTGTTCCCTAATGGAGAACACAGAAGTTATAATCAATTAGATAAACATTTTTCCAATTGTACTTCTGATAAAAAAATAGAAGTATTTGCAAAGGTTAAAAGTTGTGATGTTACGTACAATAATTATAGCAATATATTAAAACCGGGAATAAAGCAGAACGGAGTCCTACAGATTGCAACATGTCCATGGAGCTGGGGAGCACACTAAGGCACTTACCTCAAACAGATCTGGACAGGAGCTATTTTTCTGGCTTTACCCAAGTCATATTCATTTTGCTCAATACTAAATTGTGACTACTAGACACGTTTAGAAGTACTGATAGCGCTGGTCACAAGCCTACAGGTCAGATAAAGGAGCCTTTACAGTTTGCTGGTTGCACAATCACCGATATTTAACGCTATTGGATTTTGTTTATTATTATAGAGAATATGTATTTGGCAACTACTTTAGACTATGTGGCTGATCTGTATTTATGCTAGTAATATTTATTGAGTGCCATGTTAGTAGATTTTTAATACATTTCATATTTGTTGTGCCACTTACACAACGCCTGGTTTACACATTAGTCTTTGATTCTGAGCGTTAGATCATGTACTTTTTTTTGGGTAAGTGTGAGCAAGGAGAATTGATGCCATATTGGTCACTGCTCATCTAGCCTCTGCCTTCCTCATTCTACGATCAGAACAAAAGGCAGCGATTCCCAACCAGGGTTCTACTTGTGATGAACAAAGCCCCTCAGGCTTGTGGTAAGGGGTTTTCCCTCATACCGAGGACCCGTGTACCTGTACAGAAGAATGTGGGTGGCACATGGGACTAGCTGTGTGGATAGCAGTACACATCCATATTTTATTTCATTGGGGGCGGGGGGGGGGGGATGTAGGGCTGGGCAATTAATCAAATTAATTTGATTAATTAGTTCACATGTACAGTGAAATTCCGGCTGACACACGGACCGTTTGTCACGGTCCAATCACGGTCGTGTGAATTCGACCTTAATGTCATTCATTTAAAACCCCACTGTGAGGCCGGAACTGCACAGGGTCCTGCTCAGACTTCAGATACTATAATGTAATCTCGCCCCACAGTACCCGCTCGGCACGATCTGCCTGGCCCTGCTGCAATTTACACTGCTCTCGCCTGCAATGTCGGAGACCGGCTGAGGTGGTGACGGGCAGAGAGGGACGTTAGTGCACGCAGCGCATCGATTATAGACTCTGCTTTCCTGTTCCCTGCCGGTGAACATGGAAAAATGTATATCTAATTGATAAGAATTTCTAACAGTACTTCTGATAAAGTATTTGCAGAGGTTAAAAGTTGTGAAGTTACATACAATTATTATAGTAATATATGTTAAAAAGTTATTTATATAAAGAAAATAATTTCTTAAATGATCTCTTGGTATTTTTTTTCAGTTTATTTAACAGTATTAAGAAAATAGAGATTCAAATCGAAAATCGGCCATAGGGTTGAAAAAATTCTAGATTGTATTTTTTGGCAAAAATCGCTTAGCCCTAGCGGAATATATCAAAGTTTGATGCCAGTTTTCAGGCATAAAAAGGTGTACATTTTGGTCCACACCATAGTTGCACTAAAACTCGCAACTTTTTACTTTTCACAACACTTTCTGACTGTGGGGAGAAAAGTACCAGGGTTTAGCCAAAGGAATAACCCTCCACCGGAACAGATTTACCACAATTTACGACAGAAACGGGCGTATATTATGACGCAAATCTACACCTGGCTCATAGCAGTCGTAGATTTGCATTTCTGTTGAGCAGATCGCCAAATTTATTAAGAGCACCCTTTAATAAATTTGGTACATTTTGCGCCGATATAAAATAGGGTACATGAACAAGCGCTATACTTTCACATATCTCACGCAATCCGTTATGGTCTCATTTTTTCTGCTGTGCTTAATGTACCAATACATAGAGCTCCTCATAGAGCTTCAGATCTACTGTTGTCATTTTTATTTGGTTATAAACAGGAGACATCTTGTATCGCTCCTTCTTAGATATTTCTTATATTTCTCAGCACATAGGTCAATATAATGTTTTGCACTGGATACAATTGACTACCCTTTCTGTGAATTGAACTATAAGACCTTGTTCATACTGAGTTTTTTGCAGGCGGAAAAATCTGCCTCAAAATTCCTTCAGGAATTAATGGGAGGCGCCGTTTTTTGGCACGGTTTCCACATCAAAAAAACTCAGTGTGAACAGGGCCTAAAAGTGTGTAATAGACTGATTCAATATGTGGTTATATATTGAGAATAGAAATTATTATTTTCTGAATAACATTCAGACATTAGATTCTAATTGTTCCTCCGTTGTTTGCTAAAATACATTATTTCGATATTTTTTTTGACAGTGTTTGAGAAAGGTCTGAAACGTCACATACATTGTCGGTGGATTGCAATACAAAATAAAATAAATTTCAAGTGGAAATATCATTTGAGTGCCGGGTCTTACCAAGTATTGATTACGGAGTGGAATCCCACGTGAGCACCTCATCCGAGTGCCGTGGTTTGATGGCATTATTATTCTGTCCTGTTTGTATGTTGCACAGAAGTGAATGGGAGTTTACAGAATAGGCCAATTAGCTATCACCTTCTAGAGGAAACGGATATATTATGTATATTCTAAGAAGGGGGTACACAATGAATATTCATCAGACGCCATATTGATAGATGAAATTCTAAAAAACACTGCTCACACCACATTTGCTGAATATGTTTGGCATATACGTCTAGAATACATCCAAACATACTGTAATGTCGCTACATTGTATACCATGTCCAGCCCTTTATATGCGTATACGTGATGTCCTGCCCTTTATATGTGTAAAATGTTCTTGATTTTTTTTTTCTAGTTTAATGTAAAGACAGTCCTGTTGTTACAGTAACAGTTATGAAGAAATAAGTGTTAAAGGAATATAATCAGCATAATTATTAAAATCTTGGGTGATGCTAAATGGAGAGTAAAAGCGGAGGAGTGTTAGTACAGAATACGCCTGAAAACCGGTTAGATAGTCCTCCCTAAATACACGGGTAATTTCATGCAGCTTCCACGGTTTTATCCACTGAAGACTTGCCACATTTGAACACCATTTAGGCCCCATGCACACAAACTTATTTTTGTGACTGCAATTCACCCGAAAACCTGCATAGAAATTCATGCACGCGACCATGTGCACGGCCCGCAGTTTGCAGGCGGCTCGCAGGTGACACACCACGGCTGGAATTACGGCCCCATTCACTTCTATTGACTGTGGTCACCTTCCCGTTTATTTATGAGAAGGTGTCGGGGGCCGTAGATAGCCTCTGCAAAAGATAGGACATGTCTTCTCTTTTGCTTTTTACGGGCCGTGCTCCCAAACTTTATATGGGAGCACAGGCTGAAAATGCGCGTGGTTGGCCGGACGTGCCCATAATCGCGGCCCGTGATTACGGGCACGGCCGTGTGCAGGGGGCCTTAGAAATTTATGGAATGTCCGATAGGTGGGGGTTCCACTTCTGGGATTATTCAGAGGTTGAGAGGCACCACTTCTCTCTGACATGGTAGATACATGTGAGCTGTCACAAAAGGCGTATCTTTCAACACCTAGAACAGTCCTCTGCATCAGAAGGATGCAGGTGTCTTTTAACAGCCATGTCTTTCTGAACCATTGAGACACGGACAAACCTGCACAAAACATCACGGGCTGCATGTGGCCCTCGGGCACAACTCGCGCACCCCTGGTCAAAATGCTGCAGATACAACAGAGTACCAATAACACCAGGAATGGGATTATATTACTAAAACTTGGCAGCAGGGTCAGAACTATATGACCGCCAAATAAAACTCCACTATGCACTGGCAATAGGCATTTTTCAGTTTGATTAAATTTTTTCTTATTAGTAATTGTGTTTTGTTTTTTTACACAGATTGCAATGTGTGCGTGCTGCACTACTATTAGGCAAGGATCTCTCACACAGTTTTCATGCAGTTTTCAGCTCAGCTTTTTGAGCCAAAGCCAGAAGTGGATCCAAAAAGGAAAATGGCTTTCATGACTTAGGGGGGGGGGGGGTTTACACTGGGCGATCATCGGGCAGACAAGCGTTTATATAACGTTCGTTGCCGATAATTTCCCTGTGTAAACAGGGGAACGATCAGCAGATGAACGAGCAAACGCTCGATCATCTGCTGATTGTATAGTTTTAAAAAAGTGAAATATTATCGTTGTCGGCAGCATATCAACCAGTGTAAACAAGGAAACACACTGCTGACATGATTACGTATGGGGACGAGCGATCAGAGTAACGAACGCTCGTCCCCATCCATAGCTCTGTGTGACCAAACGAGCGCCGATCAACGATGTCTCGATCGGCGTTCGCTGCACTGACCACTTATCGGATGCCTTTAGGCTTTCATGACTTTCCCATTTAGGTTTCTTCCATCAGAGGAAGAGATGACAAAGTCTAAACGGAAAGCATTGATTTCAAAGGTTATTCTTTTGTTTCAGTTAGATTCCGTTTGCCTCCGTTCGCTAGGTTTCAGTTTTTTTTCACGGAAGCAAAAGTGCTGCAGACTGCAATTTTGCTTCTGTGAAAAAAAAACATGGAAACCTAGCGAACGGAGGCAAACGGAACCCAACTGAAACCAAAAAAATATATAAAAATTACCATTGAATTCAATGGTAATTCAAACAGAAGCGATGATTTCTATTTGGATTTTCGGTGATCTCTTCCTCTGACGGAAGAGACGTAAACGGGAGACAACGGTAGTGTGAACTTATAAAGGGTTTTCAGGGACTTTGTTATTTTTCTAATAGATGATATGGACAAGTTTGCATCTCACCTATGCCATATCGTTTACATATAGTCACAGCGGGTAAAACAAACCAACCAGGTCGCCCCATCTCTGCAGCAATGTTGCAAGCATCAGGCTGTGTGACTAACAAGAGTAACAGTCTAGTCCAGGGGTCTCAAGCACGCGGCCCGCGGGACACAGAGCCGCTAGTATCGGCTCTGCTCCGAGACTCTGGAATTCCCTGACATCGCTGTCCACATATGAACAGCGATGTCTGGGGCTTCCCCAGAGCCGGAGTCCCGAGCAGAGCGCTGGTGTCGGCTCTGCTCCGGGACTCTGTGGAATTCCCTGACATCGCTGCCCATATATGGACAGTGTGTCAGGGTCTTCCCCAGAGCGGAGTCCCGGGCAGAGCGCTATTATCGGCTCTGCTCCGGGACTCTGGGGAAGCCTCTGACATCGCTGTCCATACATCGACAATGATGTCGGGGGCTTCCCCAGAGCAGGAGTCCCAGTGATGTCAGGAGCACAGCTGGAGTCCCAGGAAGAGCCTACTAGCGCTCTGCCTGGGACTCCAGCTCTGGGCAAGCCCCTAACATCACTGGGGCAGCCTCTACAGAGGGCACTGGGGCAGCCTCTACAGAGGGCACTGGGGCAGCCTCTACAGAGGGCACTGGGGCAGCCTCTACAGAGGGCACTGGGGCGTTATCTACAAGTGGGTGTGTGACAGTATCTGAAGTGGACACTGGCATTATCTAGGGGTGTGTTGCATTATCTACAGAGGGCACTGCGGCCTTATCTACAGAGGGCACTGCGGCCTTATCTACAGAGGGCACTGCGGCCTTATCTACAGAGGGCACTGCGGCCTTATCTACAGAGGGCACTGCGGCCTTATCTACAGAGGGCACTGCGGCCTTATCTACAGAGGGCACTGCGGCCTTATCTACAGAGGGCACTGCGGCCTTATCTACAGAGGGCACTGCGGCCTTATCTACAGAGGGCACTGCGGCAGCATCCACAGAGGGCACTGCGGCACTATCTAAAAAGGGGCTGCCCAATCTTGACATGTGTGCTAACTGAGCCGCCGGACTGCATTTAGCGACACTTAAACTGGAAAGCTGGATTGTTGAAATAAGCACGTGGAGAAATATCTCAAATTTTAAACCTAGCGCTATTATTATAGTAATGTAGTATTATTATTCTAGTAATATACTGTTATAGTAGTTCAAATAACTAATTGATTAACAATAATTTTGTATAGTATCAAATTTGAAAGTAATGCGGCCCATCAACTTCCCATTTTTGCTATATGCGGCCCACTTACCTGGCCGAGTTTGAGACCCCTGGTCTAGTCCATGCTTTACAGACATGTCTGGAGCCTGCCATATACAGAGACTGCCTGCAAAAGGTTATTAAAAAAAAACACAACATTGGACAAACCTATTCTGTGAACATACAGGTCAATTTCAAGCTGCAGAAACCTCTGCTCCCATGATAATGTTACCACTTCACAGTAACTTGGCATGAATATCCTCGTATGCATACAGCAAAACTGCAATTCTTTCCAGGATGGATATAAAAAAAAAAAAAAACATTGACACTAGGGAACAAAGCGGAATAGGTTTGCCCTTGGAAGTACCAACAGATTGGCGTGAGCAGTAAATACCACGTAATCTTCAATAGCCAGATGGTACAACAAATTTGAATAATCTGAGGTAATCCAACTAGTGGAGGACTTTAGTTAGGTCATCCCTTCAACAACTATTCCCAAAAAGATTATCGCAAACATGAAATATGTTACATGCCACAGACAACAGGCAGTGTTGTTGAAAATAAACAATTAGCGGTAAAAATAATGACGTACATAAGGCCTTGCTCACATCTGGAAGTTTCCAAAGTCCTTCCCATCCATATACATAAAAATGGCTACTGTCCACGCCATACAAGTAAGAGTTCATAAACGTGTGACAGTGTAAGAGCTGGGGAGCGATTACACTGTCCGTAGCAGAGACACGCCCCCTTGCCAGTTCGGCAGACAATACAAGACTGATCTCTTGCAAGAGATGAGCGCGTGCGCGCTCTCCACTCCATGGCTCTGTCTGTAGCAGAGACACGCCCCCTTGCCTGTTCGGGTGAAAAGACTGCAATCGCGCACACACTCTCATGCTGTGGCACTGTCCATATCTGATTGGACAGTCACAGCCATAGTAACACACCCCCTTGCCAGTACACGCCCGGTTGACTGTTCAGGGGGTTATTTAAATATTGGGCGCCAAATATAAAAGCACCGATATCTAAATAATGGAGGAAGGTAGAAAAAAAAAAAATGTAAAGTGCCCCAGGGTTTGTGCAGCCCTGCCCATTACATGCTGTACACGTATGGGGTAGGTGAAACATGGGACTCCACGTCAGCTATTATTTCCTGCTGGTACCTCTGAAGAAGTGGTGCCCACGACAGTAAGGATCCATTAAGACGATGCAGTTGGTGTGGTTGAAATGGCATCGATGTGGCTGCTGTAAAAAAAACACTATCACAAATCTCTAAAAAGTGATCTTTATTTATAACAATTTTTAAACGCATGAAAACTGGTTGGCCTGGGGCTACGCACGGACTTATAACCGCACGATAGTTGTGATAGCTACTATCGTCCAACAGTCACTGTTCATAAGGAGGAAATCATGTGAAACTTGTATGTACAGTGTCCGGAAAGTATTCACCCCCTTGGTGTTTTTCTGCAAAATAACCAGTAATTAAAATGGATTGTACCATTTGATTTACACAACATGTCTACCACTTTGAAGGTGCAAAATATTTGTTTTTACTATGAAAAAAACAGAGAAATACAATGTGTCTAAGTATTCACCCCCTGAAAGTCAAAACTTTGTGGCGCCACCATTACAGATGTATGTCTCTTGCGGTATGTCTATTAGCTTACCACATCTAGACACTGGATATGTGCCCATTCTTCCAGGCAAAACTGCTCCAACTCCTTCACGTTCGGTTACGTTGAGGAACAGCAGTCTACAAGTCACGTCACGGATTCTCTATTGGCTTGACGTCTGGTCTTTCACAGGGACATTTCAAGACATATAAAGGTTTCCCCTTAAACCACTTCAGTGTAGCTTCAGCAGAATGTTTAGCGTCATTGTGAAGGTGAATCTCCATCCTAGTCTCAGATCTCTGGCAGACTGAAAAAGGTTTGGTGCAAGAATTTCTCTGTAATTACTGCCATCCAGCTTTCCTTCAATCCTGACCATTGATCCAGTTCCGGCCGATAAAAAGCAACTCAACACCATGGTTCTCTGTAGGAATGACTTCTGTGGGAAGTGTTGAGTTTGCACCACACGAAGAGTTTCCCATGATGGCCAAAAAGTGAATTTTTAGTCTCGTCTGTCTAGAGAACCTTCTACCATGTGTTTGGAGAGTCTGCCACATGCGGTTTTTTTTTTTTTTTGCATAACCCTACCCTACTTCTCCACAACTTTTTCTCTCACCTGTTTGGAGAGCTCCTTGGCCTTCATGTTGTTTGCTTAGTGGGGGTTTCAGAACAGATCTATAAATAATGACATCATGTGACAGATCATGACACGGACAGGGGGATCTTAAGTAATTACGTGACTTCTGAAGGCCATTGGTGTGACCAGATCTTGAATACATATGTACTCACAACTCCGTTTTTATTTGCTTTTTTAGACATGGTATTCTTTTTTCATTTCACTTTTACAATTTTGACTTTTTTTTAGGTCCATTAGCTAAAATCAAATAGAAAATCCATTTTAATTCCAGATTGTAATGCAACAAAACAGGAAAAACACCAAGGGGTGAATCCTTTCGCAAGGCTCTGTATATAACTAGAAAAAGACATGGGCTGTATATAGCACCTGCACTATTAAGATGCCGCTAAAACTACCTGTACTAGAAAGGTCCAACTGCTGACAAAAACATTACCATGAAAACAAAAAAAAATACGCCAAACAGCTCTAGTGACTGAAGGGTATTTAAAATGGGCTGTCTGAGATCAGGACAAAGGATCTGCTTTTTTTTCTCCAGAAACAGCGCACTTTTGTCATTTGGTATGTTTAGAGGCGGACATTTTTCAGAACTACATGGAATACACCCTTTATGGGCACACAATTTTTAAGGTAAAGGGCCATTTTACCCCAAACAACGCACGGCCATTAACAGGCTATTTGATAGTTGTGCCGGCGCGGTTGTTAGCCGCATCGTGGCTGGGTGTGTCGCTCCATGTGGCTTTACCCTTAGAATGCTACTGATGGAGTATTTCAGGTGTTTCAATTCTCTGCAGCCTGGCCTACCATTGAAGCATTTTAAGACTGGGTTTACATACAAAGTGAATTTACCCAATAATGTTTATATAGTGTACTATTATCTGTGGTAGAGGGCTTGTTGTTATGGTAGATACATGACCTCATCATATACAAAAACACGCATCCTCATAATATATTAACCTCAGAAACTATGATGTGTGATCACTGTGCTTTTACACCAGCCAACACTCAGCCGATGCAGTGAGCGCCAATCAACTAGACATCGTTGATCGACGCTCGTTTGCTCCTGTCACACGAAGCTATGGATGGGGTCAAGCGGTCGTTACTCCGATATCTCGTCCACATACGTTATAATGTCGGCAGCGCGTTTCCTTGTTTACACAGGGAGATGTGCTGCCGACAACGATATTTAACTTTTTTTAAATGATACGACCAGCAGATGATCGAGTTTGCTCGTTCCTCTGCTGATTGTTCCCCGGTTTATACAGGGCAATTATCGGCAATGAGCGTTCTATGAATGCTCGTCTGCCCGATAATCGTCCTGTGTAAAACCCCCTCTAGTCTCCTAGGTTGCAGACCATGGCACGTCATCCGCATATTCACAGCTCGTAAGGACTTTTCTAAGTCCTCTGGTCCCATTATCACAATTTGAAGGAGCCAGGAAATGGCACCAAGATTAACCCATTATTCAATGTAACAAATAAGTTTACCTTTAGCGAATCTTCACTTAAATACTAGGGAATTCCATATAAAGCAGCTACGCTTCATAATAGATGTCTATCTGAATCCCACTCTATAAAGTGTACGAATCCTGTAATAGAACAGGGCAGCGGCAAGTACCTATGGTCACCCTTCACAAGTCATCCTTTACAGCAGTGTGTACTCTGGCTATAGTGCTGCAAACATTGACCCACACTTATTAAAAGTGGCAAAATGGTTAATAAATACGTCCCCCACTGGAAAATACACCATTTTGGAGTAAAACGCACCAAAAACAAAAGTGCTAATATATTGATAAGTGTGGGCCATAGTGTCAATAAACGACCTGTGCCTGATAATAGACTGCGCATTTCCGCTACTCGGCTCCTTTTCAGGAGGCCGCATTACAGCAGGGAAGTAATGCGGAATTACAAATTCCCCACTGCTTCCCTGTCAGCACACCGGTTGTGCAGGCAGTGCCTATTCTGCTGACAGACAAATGGTGAGGAATCTGAATGGACTGCAGCCCTGTGGGCTTATCAGAATGCACCCATTTGTAAAGGGAATTATTTTAATACAATTCCCTAAATATAGGGACCCTGTACAGCAGCACATGTAGTCCCGTGTGCCACCATATTCTCCCCTAGAAACAGTAGGAATACTTCCGTAACATGGTATGTAATAGATGGATCAATAAGGGTGCAGTCACACCTGGTGTAAAAATACGCCACAAAACATGCAACACTAATTTTGCAGCATAATTACTATTGAGGCTTTTGTGGCAAATTTGTCTGCTTCCAAAATCTGCAACACATACAGAAAACCCTGCGTAAAGTATTTCTGCAGCAGCAAAACTCCACACGGAAATGTAAACCATATAGGTATTTTAGATTTTTGCTTCCACCCATAGGATTACATGGTAGAAATTAAACGCAGCAGATTTTTCTGCTACGGAAAATAATGCCACGTGTGACTGCACCCCAATATGGCACTCAGCGTGAAGGTCTAATTCACACTTAGGGTTTGTCCACACACAACGGAATTGCTGAAGGAAATCCGTTGAAAGTTGCACACTTGCGTTTTTTACGGCAGAAAATGGAGCGTATTTTGCGGCGTTTTTCTAAATGTAAAGAGACATCGCCTCTGAAAAACGCAGCAATTCAGTCCACTTTCCGCAGCAGGAATTGACATGCTGTGGTCTGAAAATTTACATACCGAAGGTCAATTTCGGGTCGTGATTTTTACGCAGCGTGTGGATGAGATTTTTTACTCTGCTACGTTTTTTCCGTCCGTAATTCCAGACGGAAAAAACGCAGCAATTCCCCAGCGTGTGGACGAGCCCGTAGTGTTTTGATGTAGGTTTCTTTTTTTATCCAAATCTAGGAATGGATCTAAAAGAAAAATATAAACGGTCACTTATACTTCACTTCCCTTTAGCATTCACTACGTTTTAAGAAAAAAGAAGAAACCTGCATGAGAACGCAAAGTGTGAACTAGACCTAAGTACTAAAAACCTAAAAATGAACGAATACTCCCTAGATCACACAAGGTTGGAGCTGTTCAATGGTGAATTTACATGTTCCAGAATTTTCTGTAGTGGCTCTGGCAGCAAATCCACGTGTTACATACGGATTTGCTGCGGATTTCACACTTTGTATTTCAAAGGGTGAAATCCAAGTTGAAAATCCACAACATGCCCTGAATTCTGCACAGATTTTTTCTCTTGAAACACATAAGACCTAATTCACACAAGCGTGTTTGGTCCGTAATATACGGTCCGTGTGTCGGCCACATTTCCCGGACCGAACAAAGGAGCCCGGCTCCCTGCACTATCATAGTTACGTATGACGCTAGGTGTTACTGCCTCCCTGTGGAACTACTGTCCTGTACTGAAAACATGATTACAGTACGGGACAGTTGTCCCGCAGCGAGGCAGGGACTCTTAGCGTCGTACATAACTATGATGCTAGGAGCCCGGCTCCCTGCAGTGTGTTCGGTCCGGGAAATGCAGCCGACACACGGACCTAATATTACGGACCAAACACGCTCGTGTGTGTGGGAAGCCTAAATTTTGATTTTGAAAACACCACCCACATGCATTGTACTGTAAACTGTTGAAGACTTACAGTGTGGAATATGCACCAAGTATCCTGCAAACAAATACATCACATGATATCATCCTAATGGGGTCTTCCCACTGTAAAGCTCTATTTAAGGGGTTGTTTCCTGAGGAGGGACCCCCCTCCAAGAGCCACTCTGTAAGAGGAATGCCTACTTTGGAGGATCCGGCCTGTCCATGCATTACATGGTCGCCCATTTACTCTGATGGCCCCCATATAATACTACATTTGCCCAGTGGTGGTCGCTACAGGGTAAATGTCTGGTCAGATACAGTTTAGAGGGGCGTTAGAGAAGGACATGCAGTGATCAATGATTGTTACGGTATGTTCACACGCTAAACTAAAAACGGCTGTAAAACATGGAGCTGTGTTCAAGGCAAAACAGCCTCGGATTTTCAGCCGTTTTTGGAGCGGTTTTTCCATTGACTTAATGATAAATGGCTCAAGAAGTGACATGCACTTTTTTACAGGGCTTTTTTTACTCGCCGTTTTTAGAAACAAAATCAATGGGCAGATGTTTGGAGGCGTTCAGCCCGCGTATTTTCAGCGGTTTTTCAGAGTTTACAGCCCAAAAAACGGCTGAAAACAGGCAGTGTGAACATACCCTTAGGCTGGTTTCGGTTTAAAAGGGGTCGTCTACATTTTTTTTTGACCCTGCAGGGAAAGAACAGCCATCGGTGACCGCAGTGTGCCCTCCATGTCATAGGGACAGCTAATGCCCCTCTACAGCGTGAGCGCCCAACCAAACAGCATCCCATATCTTACCGCCCAGGACACAGAGGGTTATTCAGGTGAATGACAGGCCTTCCTGGATTTCCAAGTATCGCCAGGTTTTAGTAACATTTCACTGGTCTTGACTATTTATTATTAGAAGCCGGCCACAGGCATAAGAGATTTTGTTCAAGTTTGTTTTAAAAATAGGAACCTATTTTCCTAAAATATAAAATTCATAAACGTTATAACCACACTACTGTGAACGTGACGTCCAGCGGGTCATCAAACCCAATAACGGCTCGTGGTAGAGACGTTTCGCCCAGAGCGACATCCGTTGAGCATCTATGACACAGTGAATTGTTTACGACACATCAGATTGTCAACCTGTCATAATATCGATCAGTCAAAACTTTACAACATATCCACTAAGTTCTCCAGAAAATAATTCTGTCTGATCTCGCTCGATCGTTTTGGTATTGCGGACTTATCGGTTACATTACGAGGGCTCATGACTGCTCGAATTAGCCCGAAAAAAAATAAATTATTGCTACAACCAACACTAGATGTTGGACTACTGTAAGTATTGGTCATAAACCTGCTGGATTATGGTTTCACTCCACCGCTCTGTCAAAACCACCTGCTTAAAGGGGAACACTGCAAGGAAAGTAGATGGAAGCGCATGACTGTCCCAGCGTAAGTCGTCTTCCAGAACCATGTGAAGTAAATGGAGGGACTGGACTGGAGCCCGGGAAGACCGCAGCACAGGACGACGTGACAGGTGTGTATACGGTGCGCTCTTCCTCGTGTGTCCGCAGTCACCACACTATGTCCTATCTACTGGGTCCCCGTCCCCCTGCCATTACCTGTTCGGAGCCGTCCAGCCTTCCCGAATCCTCCACAGCGTCACTTGCTGCCTCCACCAGACACGACATAGTATGACGCAGTCTTGTAAGTGCCGCGCTATCGACACCAGATAAGTCCCTTGCGCAGCGCTTTCGCTCAGAACCCCTCAAGCCAGCAGCCAATCAGACGAAGGGCAACACAACAGAGCGCTGCAGCCTCTAGTCACGTGACCGCCCGTGCGAGAAAGCGGAAGCACCTTGGAGGCCATCTTTGAGACGGGTAAAGCATGAAAATAAAACTGCGCGTTATAATTCCGCCGTTTACACTACGTGTACATTTATGCGTTTCCTTTATGAACTACTGATTCATTTTTCTATTTCTATATAATAATAATAATTATTATTATTATTATAATAATAGTAATAAAATCAATAATGCGATTGGAGCTCTGATGTTTTCACTTGCCGACTAGCGAAAGAAATGTTTTTTTTGCATCTATAACAAACTTCTTAATATGTTTGTCTCTGTGATAGGAGGCATTTTGGAAGAGTCTTTTTATTGCATTATAACGTGATGGGCTTCATAAAAATGGCTGCTAAGGGTGAGCAATGCGCTAGATACTGGAGACACGTTGGGTATAGCCGGAAGTGAGGCTTAGGCGCGACAGTGACGTATGCCAGGCAGCGTAGTGAAGTCTTCACTGTGCTGTACGAGTGGTGCCTGATTGTGTGCAAGCTGCTATCGGGGAGATAAGTGGCCGCTCTGCACCAAGATGAACGCGCCACCTGCCTTTGAGTCGTTCTTACTGTTTGAGGGCGAAAAAAAGTTAGTAACCGGAGATTTACCAAATGTAGCACGGATAGCGGAGCTCTATCATAGTCTCTGCTCTGTCTCCTGGCTTAGGTTCAGGTTTGTTGCAGGCTCTTGAACGCACAGGAGTAAGGAATTGGCCATTATGGCTACACATGTTGCCAGTCTAGACTAAAATAAACAGCTTGGGTTTGTAGAGTCCCGCTCTCATTACCTAGACTGGATACTATTATAGCAAACTCTCAACTGTGAGCAGGACGGTGTCAGGACAGGTTATTGGCACATGGACGTCTATTCACTGACAACAAGCGTGAGGTGGAAGTTGAGCTTGTGGGAACCTTGGCAAAGCCAGATGGCCATGTCAACAGCAAATATCCGTATATCCGCCTGAAACTTGACTGTATTTGCTTTTTTTTTTTTTTTTTGTGTGCATGCAACTTTGTGTCTAATAGATCACTAGATACGGTGGTGTATTGGTTTCTATTTTTTATCATCGAAAACCGCTATCTTTAATATTATTTATTTTTACCATGATATGATTGTAAGGGCAGATTCAGACGAACGTTGCGTTTTTGCGCGCGCAAAAAACATTTTACAGCTGCGTGTGTCATCCGTGTATGATGCGCGGCTGCGTGATTTTCGCGCAGCCGCCATCATAGAGATGAGGCTAGTCTACGCCCGTCACTGTCCAAGGTGCTGAAAGAGCTAACTGATCGTCAGTAACTCTTTCAGCACCCTCGACAGTGAATGCCAAACACAATATCGAGAAACCTGTTAAAAAAAAAAAAAAAAGTTCGTACTTACCGAGAACTTCCCGGCCGTTGCCTTCGTGACGCGCCTCTCTTGACATCGGGCCCCACCTCCCTGGATGACGCGGCAGTCCATGTGACCGCTGCAGCCTGTGATTGGCTGGAGCTGTCACTTGGACTGAATTGTCATCCTAGGAGGTCAGACTGGAGGAAGAAGCCTGGAGTTATCGGTAAGTCAGAACTTCGGTTTTTTCTACAGGTTCATGTATATTGGGATCGGAAGTCACTGTCCAGGGTGCTGAAACAGTTTAACTCTTTCAGCACCCTGGACAGTGACTATCTCCTGACGTCGCGTACCGGAAATTTTTTTGCCGTGTTCGGCCGAACCCGGTGAAGTTCGGTTCGATTGTCCGGGTTCGCTCATCTCAAAGACACTCCATTTGGATGTTTGGAAACAGAAAAGCACGTGGTGCTTTTCTGTTTACATTCATCCTTTTGACAGCTGGTGTGCTGTTTCAGTCGGTTCGCACGGAAGTGCTTCCGTGCGACCTGCGTGGTTTTCACGCACCCATTGACTTAAATGGGTGCGTGATGCGCGAAATACGCGGAGATATTGAGCATGTCGCGCTTTTTGCGCAGCTGACAAACGCTGCGCAAAAAGCACGGACTGTCTGTACTGCCCCATAGACTTGTATTGGTCTGTGCGTGGCGCGTGAAAACCACGCGGCCCGCACGGACCGAATACACGCTCGTGTGAATCCCCCCTAAGCATGAGATCTAGATAGCCCAAGACGACAGTAAATTGTAACGCTGTTTAATTTTTATCTTTCCCTCTGTAGGATAACAATTACTAAGGACACAAAGGTGCCAAATGCTTGTCTGTTTACAATAAACAAGGAAGACCATACAATAGGAAATATAATTAAATCGTAAGTTACAAAAAAAAAACACGTCATTTTTTATTTTTTTTTAAAGGGAATTCGAGACCTCAAAGCTGCTGACAGCGCTATATTGGAAGGGGAATTGGAAACATATCCGAGAAAATGGTTTAAGTCCACTGACATGCCGATCGCAAGTTCAACTAAGGCGGGCACTGATATTCAGGTGCTCCGGCACTGTAAGCTGCCTGCCCCACGACTGCTCTGAGTAACGGCACTAGTGGTCTCCGTTTACAATGCTCTCCGCCTCCCGTATATAGCTTTGTCAGCAGTTTTGATGCCTCACGACTGCTGACAGGTTCCTTTTTAAGTGTTAGTCCAGTTGTGCTCTCCCACTTCTAATTAATTGGATGATACTCTCCAGGTGTCGTATGATTGCCAAGGCAACTGTACTGTCCGGCGTTCAGAAGCATCTCCCCACGCCCGATGTGGACTGACATGTTAAATATCATTTGTAAGATCACCTGAAGTTACCAAAGACTGAGCGATTCTGATGACACGTTTTGTTCTGGTCAGGAGCAGAATTGTCAGGGAGAACTTGTGTAGATCCAAATCACCAAATCCTACACCTCCTACATATTCTAACACTCCATCTAACCGAAATCACAATGGCAAATGTCATCAGGCTCAGTGGTGCAGCCTCAAGCTTTAGGCCTGTAACTCCAAGACCTCTGGCAGTGGCTCTTTCTTCCTGGGGCAATAAGGTTATGTTCACACAGTTTTTTTGACGCGGAAACCGTGGCAAAAACTGTCCGAAATTGCCTCCCATTGATTTCAACGGTTGGTGGAGGTGTTTTTTTTTTTTTTTTTTTTTTTTTTCCGCAAACAAAACGCTTGCAGGAAAAAGAAGTGACTTGCCCTATCTTGATTCGTTTTCCGCCTCAAAAACCCCATTGAAATCAACGGGTGACGGAAAATCAAGTTTTTTGATGCGTTTTTGGCAAAAAACGCTCGCTGTATTTTCCTTTGCTAGTTGATGAGGTAAAAAAGCGGCAAAAAAGCGGCAAAGCATAAAAAAACCGCCTGTGGTGCAGAACCCAGGATCAAGCGTACAGTACTTGCAATGTATATGCAGCCAAGTGAGCAAAAATGACATGTCTCCTTGATGCATGGACGATGGTTTTTCATGGTGGGTGCTTCTTCACATTGCCCCGTACAAGCGCTGAGACAAAGATTGTAGGTTCTACTGGGGAATCTAGCTCATGAACGTCTGTTGCTGCTGGACACTATTCACACTGCTCCCATTTGAGGATTCATTCCACCAGAATCAGTAAGATGCAACAAATGGAGAAAAAAATAATTTGCAGCTTTTTAGTTCTTGGAAGGTACTAGTTATCCTAGATTCAGCTGTTAGTTAATTTTTAGGGCAATGCTCCCTGCAAAAAAGTATGGAAAATAGCACTCATCCAGAAAGAAGAAAACTGTCTCTATAGTGCCATCTATAGGTGGAGTCTAAAAGCATGACTCGGGTTATCAGCCAAACCAGACACACCCATCTGTAGACAGCACTGTTTGAGTTATTGCTCCTCATCAGTACAGAATAGCGCTCTGATTGGCTGTGTGATATGCCATGTGTACTGGCTCTCGGAAGGTACTGATTCTCCTTGTGGAGGTTCAGCTGGTACGGAGTCTTTAGGGCAGTATGCAAAATAGTTCTAGGTGGCAAAGTAAAACCTCTCCAAATACCACCCCTTTGAAAAGACCACCCCTGATATAGACCAGATTTTCCTGTGATGGATTTTCTATTCCCTTATCTTTTTTTATATTGTAAGTGGACAAACCCTCGAAGGTCATTTTTTACATTCATTTTGGATGGTTATCGAAAAGAGGTTTCACTGTGTAATGTTCTCGCGTATCATATAATTTATTTCTGCAGAACGTATGTGATATTCTGTCTATTTTGCAGGCAGCTGTTAAAGGACCCTCAGGTGCTCTTTGCCGGATACAAAGTACCCCATCCCCTGGAACATAAAATTATTATAAGAGTCCAGACAACCCCAGAATACAGTCCGCAGGAGGCATTTACCAATGCTATTACAGACTTGATCAGTGAGCTGTCCTTGTTGGAGGAAAGATTTAGGGTATGTACTAAGCTGGGTAAATATTGGGTATCCCAGTAATCCTTAAAGAGGCTCTGTCACCAGATTCTCTAACCCCTATCTCCTATTGCATGTGATCAGCGCTGCAATGTAGATAACAGTAACGTGTTTTTTGTTTTTTTTAAAACGTTCATTTTTGGCCAAGTTATGAGCTATTTTATATATATGCAAATGAGCTTTGAAATGGACAACTGGGCGTTTTTATTTCGTATGTCCAACTGGGCGTGTATTGTGTTTTTAACTGGGCGTGTTTATGTGGATGACGCTGACCAATCCGTGACCAGTCAGCGTCATACACTCATCTCCATTAATTTACAAGCAGCACAGCGTTCTTACTAGAACGATGTGCAGCCAGATACACAAGTGTCCTGATAATGAATACACATGACCTCCAGCCTGGACGTCATGTGTATTCAGAATTGTGACACTTCTGAATCTTTTCTGTGAGATGGCAGCAAGAGAAACGAAATCTCGCGAGATTACGGAGCTAAACAAGATTTCGTTTCCCTTGCGAGTCAGAAGTGTCAGGATTCTCAATACACATGACGTCCAGGCTGGATGGTCATGTGTATTCATTATCAGGACACTAGATTAACGTTAATCAAGTGTCCTGATAATGAATACACATGACCATCCAGCCTGGACGTCATGTGTATTGAGAATCCTGACACTTCTGAATCTTTTCTCTGAGATTTCCAGCAACGGATTACGCGCGGCTTGCTGCAATCTGACAGAAAAGAGTCAGAAGTGTCAGGATTCTGAGTACACATGACGTCCAGGCTGGATGGTCATGTGTATTCATTATTAGGACACTTTTTGTATGTGGCTGCACATCGTTCTAGTAAGAACGCTGTGCTGCTGTGTAAATGAATGGAGAGGAGTGTATGATGCTGACTGGTCAGCATCATACACGTAAACACGCCCAGTTAAAAACACAATACACGCCCAGTTGGATATAACGAAAAAAAAACGCCCAGTTGTCCATTTCAAAGCTCATTTGCATACATATAAAATAGCTCATAACTTGGCCAAAAATGAACGTTTTAAAAAAAACAAACAAAAAAACACGTTACTGTTATCTACATTGCAGCGCCGATCACATGCAATAGGAGATAGGGGTTAGAGAATCTGGTGACAGAGCCTCTTTAACTGTCTTTAGCTATTTGCTCTGTCTTATAAATCATTCATCGCATTAGTGCTCATAAAACCATTCCCACTGTATAAAATGCTGCCCCTAGAATTTGGTAGAACTGAATTTTACTGAGCTTTCAAAAACAGAATTGAGATTGCATTATAATTGTAAAGTTATAGATCGATATGTGTATGTATATATGTACAGAACTCCTAGGTATATAGTATGCACATAGTCGTTTTGTCTCCATCCATTCAGCATAATCTATAGCTAAACGGTTTACAGTAGATATTAAATGCACATATAAAAGACTTCTTACTGTTGTTCACACTGGTTTCATAGTTCTCTTTTTTACAGAAGCCATGACCATTTTAAATGAATGTCCGACCATGTATTTCATGGACGCACCGGGTCTCCGTTTTGGCACAAGCAAAGGGACCTACCTCTTTGATGTCCATATGATGTAATAGGGCATGGACAGGGGTTGTTTTGATAAGTCAACCACTTTTAGCTTATCATACACATTTAGCAAACCATCCTAAATTGACACACAGAGGCTGACTACAGAATACATAGTAACTATAGTCCAGTATATAGGTTTTTGCTTCAGCACAATCCAAACCTATGTCTTAGGCCCCATGCACACGGCCGTTCCCGTAATCACGGCCAGCGATTGCAGGAACGGTCGGCCGCCGACTGCCACCCGCATTTTCTGGCCGTGCTCCCATACAAAGAATGGGAGCACGGCCCGCAAAATGCAAAAGAACGGACATGTTCCATAATTTTCGTAACCTTTCTACGCCACGGACACCCATCCGTAGCAATACGGAAAGGTGCCCGCATTCAATGGAAGTGAATGGGTCCGTTTTTGCGGTCTGCAAAAACGGAGGTTTATTGCGGTCGTGTGCATGGGGCCTAAGTATTGGTAGACGCTCCAAAATTTGGAAGTGTATGTGATTAGAGGAGCATCTTTTTTCACTTCGATGTTTGGACACCAGCAGATCAGACAAACGTGAGGGTCCTATCTTTAATCTTCTAGTTGTTTTCTCCAAGTTACTACAGCTTTCATGGGTATATTAGAGCATGTATTATATGCCAATCTGCCAGAGACGTGTAACCGCATTGCATTTAACCCCTTGAGGACCAAGCTCATTTTGCCCTTCAGGACCAGACCCATTTTTTCAAATCTGGCCTGCCACTTTATGTGGTAATAACTCCAGAATGCTTTTACCTATGAAAGCGATTCTGAGATTGTTTTCTCGTGACATATTGTACTTTATGTTAGTGTAAAACATTCGTCGATAAATTCAATTTTTTTGGGTGAAAAACACCAAAATTTTGTGAAATTGCAAAAATTTGCATTTTTCTGAATTTAAATGTATCTGCTTGTAAGACCGTTATACCACACAAAATTGTTGCTAGTTAACATCCCCCATATGTCTACTTTGGATTGGCATAGTTTTTTGTACATCCTTTTATTTTTCCAGGACGTTACAAGGCTTAGAACTTTAGCTGCAATTTCTATATTTTTACAGGGGCCAGTTCAGTTAAAGCAAAGTAGAGGTGAAATGTTCAAATAAAATTATTTTTTTTTGCAGAAATAAATTTTTAATCCATTTTGTTTTTTTTTTATTTTTTTTGGTAACACAAAGTTTTACCAGAGAAATGCAACTCAATATCTATTGCCCAGATTCTGCAGTTTTTAGAAATATCCCACATGTGGTCCTAGTGTGGTAATGTACTGAAGCACCGGCCTCAGAAACAAAGGAGCACCTAGAGGATTTTGGGGCCTCCTTTTTATTAGAAAATATTTTAGGCACCATGTCCGGTTTGAAGGGCTCTTGCTGTGGAAAGCCACCAAAAGTGACCCCATTTTGGAAACTACACCCCTTGAAGAAATTATCTAGGGGTATAGTGAGCATTTTGACCACGCAGTTTTAATCGACATTCTTTCAAAGATTATGTAGGTTTAGCTAATTTTTTCTAATTTCCCCAAGGACTAAAGGAGAAAAAGCACAACAACATTTGTAAAGTAATTTCTCCCGAGTAAAACAATACCCCACATATGGTCATAAACGTCTGTTTGGACACACGGCAGGGCTTAGAAGGGAAAGAGCGCTATTTGGTTTTTGGAGCAGGAATGGTTTGTGGCAGCCATGTCACATTTGCAAAGCCCCTGAGGGACCAAAACAGTGAAAACGCCAAAAAAGTGACTCCATTTAGGAAACTACACCCTTGAAGAATCCATCTAGTGGTGCAGTGAGCATTTTGACCCCACAGGTGTTTCATAGATTTTATTAGAATTTGGCAGTGAAAATAAAAAAAAATCAAGATGTAGTTTTAGCTAAATTTTTCATTTTCTCAACAAATAAAGGAAAAAAAGAACCCCCAACATTGTAAAACAATTTCTCCAGAGTAGAGCAATACCCCACATGTGGTCATAAACTGCTGTTTGGGCACAGAATAGGGCTCAGAAGGGAAGGAGCGCCATTTGGCTTTTGGAGTACAGATATTGCTGGATTGGTTTCTGGGCGCTATGTCGCATTTGTAAAGTCCCTGTGGGACCAAAACAGTGGAAACTCCCCAGAAGTGACCCCATTTTGGAAACAATACCCCTCAAGATATTTACGTAGGGGTGTAGTGCGCATGTTAACCCCGCAGGTGTTTGACAGAAATTAGTGTGCACTCGATGTTGCAGAGTGAAAATGGGATTTTTTTCCTTAGATATGCCAATATGTGGTGCCCAGCTTGTGCCACTATAACAAGACCGCTCTCTAATTATTATGCTGTGTTTCCCGGTTTTAGAATCACCCTACATGTGGCCCTAATCTTTTGCCTGGACATTCGACCAGGCTCAGGATAGAGCGTACCATGTAAAATTGAGCATAATTTGGCGATTTACACAATTACAGAGGCGCTGATGTGAAATAATAAAAGAAATCCCTGAGAAGTGACCCCATTTTGGAAACTGCACCCCTCAAGGCATATTTATTAAGAGGTGTAGTGAGCATTTTCACCACACGGGTCTTTTCCAAAAATTATTGCGCTGCGGAATGTGCAAAGTAAAAATTAAAATTTTTCCCTAGATATGCCAATTCAGTGGCAAATATGTTGTGCCCAGCTTGTGCCACTGGAGACACACACACCAAAAATTGTTAAAGGGGTTCTCCCGGGTATGGCAATGCCATATATGTGGAAGTAAACTGCTGTTTGGGCACACTGTAGGGTTCAGAGCGGAGGGAGCGCCATTTGGCTTTTGGAGCGTGGATTTTGCTTGGTAATAGTTTTTGTTTGAGTATTACTGGTGTTTCCGTTTATAATGTGGGGCATATGTGAGCTGGGCAGAGTATATAAGGGGCATAGTCAGGTGGTATAATAAGGTAAAAAAAATAATCCATAGATGTGTGTTACGCTGTGACACAATCCTTTCTGCACAGGCCGGTGTCGCACTGATAAATGTCCTTCCTTCTTATCCCCCTTTTGGTCCACACTCCGCACCTTTGCAGTTTGCTGAATTTTGCTGGGAAAGTGTTGTCCTGGTATAATACGGGCGCCCTCGCTTCCAGCAGATATGTTTGGGCCCTCCCCTTCCTGGTTCCTTAATTTTAGGGCCTTGATAATTTGCCTCTTGAAACAGAAGAAATGTTCCCCTCGGGCTGCACAACTGGATATTTTTCTTTCGTGATGTATAGGAGCCTTAACTAATTTTATTTTTTCATAGACATAGTGGGATGAGGGCTGTTTTTTTGCGGGACGAGCTGTAGTTATTATTGGTACCATTCTGGGGTACATGCGACTTTTTGATCACTTTTTATCCTATTTTTTGGGAGGCAAGGTGACAAAAAAACAGCAATTCTGGCATCTTTTTTTAGTTTTTTTTTATACAGTGTTCACCATGCGTTATAAACTACATGTTAATGTTTTTCTGTGGGTCAGTACAATTCGATAAGACAAAGTGACCAAAAAAACGTCAATTATGGCAGTATTTTTTTAGTTGTTTTTTTTAAAGCGTTCACTGCGTCGGATAAATAACATAATAATTTTTAGCGTTCAGGTCGTTACCGTCGCAGCGATACCAAATATGTATGGTTTATTATTATTTTTTTTAATAATAAATGACTTGAGAAGGGAAAAAGGGGGCGATTGTGTTTTATTTTATTATTTGAAACTTTTATTGTATTTTTTGCAATTTTTTTTTTACACTTTTCTTTAGTCCCTTTAGGGGACTTGAAGATCCAACTGTTTGTTTGATGTTCTAATACATTGCACTACCTATGTAGTGCAATGTATTGGAACGGTCCGTTCACTGACAGCAATCCGATCACTCTCCGCCTCCAGGCGGGCCTAATCTGCTTCCATAATGGCAGACAGGAGGCCATTGTTAGGCCTTCTGTTGCCATAGTAGCAGTTGGCAGCCTTGCCATCGCATGGCAGGCTGCCGATTTGCTACAAACCGCTAAGATGTAGCAATCGCAATGGATCGCTGCATCTAAGGGGTTAATGGCAGGAATCGGAGCTAGCTCCGGTTCCTGCCGATACAGCGGGGTGTCCATTGTAACATACAGTGGACACCCACTGCTGATGACGCCGGCTCAGCTTCTGAGTTGGAAGCTGAGCCGGCACCATCTTGCCGATGGTACCGGAAGCCTTTTTTATGCCCCGCCGCCAAGCGGGGCATGGGAGGCTTCCGTTGATGGCAGACCGGGAGGTAAGTATTGGGCCTCCGATCGCCTTTGCAGCCACCGGCAATCCAGCGATAATGTTGCTGGGGTGCTGGTGGCTAAAAACTCCTCACATACTGCGATCTGTATTGAACGCAGCATCTGAGGTGTTAATCGGCCAGAGCGGAGGCTAGCTCCGGTCCTGGCCGATACCTCAGGGTGCCAGCTGTAAAATACTGCTGGCAAACGGCGGTGATGGCGCTGGCTCAGCTCCTGAGCTAGCTCCATCTCCTTCACGTAGTTACGTGGAAATGCGTTAAAACAGTTACCATCACGTAACTGTACGTATATAAAATTAACATGGAAATGTGCCCTCGCTAGGAGTCCCTGGAATCCTCAAACAGGGGTGGGATTTAAATTTTTAACAGGGTCTCTGTTTTACCGACAAAGACATACGCTCCTGTGGTAGGGGGTTCATGGTGTATCGCACTATGGAAAGTGATTCTAATAATCAAATAAAAGGATTACAATATTACAAATGCACCCTATATTAAAGTGAACTCTAAATAAAGAAACTCGCTGTCCAGAATGTTTAACTGGATTTCCACACTATGTATATAATTATATGAGCATATTTACCTACCTACCCACCCACACTCATATTAAACGTACACATTATGTATTGACCCATATGTGCACATTCAATATCCTAAGCGTGCAAAGACCATTTATTTAGGCTGTGCACTGTAAGGGTGGAGTACAGTGCGTCATGCTCCGTAAGCCGCAGCAAATTTCCCAGCTAATGCACAGATACTGTGCCAGAACCAACTCAGTACATAAATACAGCGCCCGAACCAAGCTCAGCACACATGTACAGTGCCTGAACCAAGCTCAGCACACATGTACAGTGCCCGAACCAAGCTCAGCACACATGTACAGTGCCCGAACCAAGCTCAGCACACATGTACAGTGCCCGAACCAAGCTCAGCACACATGTACAGTGCCCGAACCAAGCTCCGCACGTATGTACAGCACCGGAACCAAGCTCCGCACATAGAGCCAAGCTCGGTCCGTACGTCCAATGCCAGAGCCAAGATTGGAATGTGCTGCAGTGTGTGAATGGAACTACAAAGAAAAACAGCAAATGGGAACCTAGTCGTATGTTGGTCTCAACCACTACCTGAGCAGAGGCTTTACACCCCTTCCTGACCGGCCCATTTTCAAGTTTTAGCCATGTGCCGATTTAAAAGCAAATTGTTCTTCTATTACTCCTCCAACCTACATGTATTTGGTCTTGTTTTTCTCAGAACGTGTTTGTCTTCCATATTGTATAAAAAAATAATAGATATATTTTACTTTTTAAAAAATGTAAAGGAAAAAAGGGAAATAAAAAAAAAAAAAATGTGATTATGTAATTTTTTTTTTTCTTTTACATCTGGAACATGCGACTCGGTAAACACCCCTCAATACATATTTGGCAACTTCTGCCGACTTTGACAATACCAAATATGTGTGCATTTCATACACGCTGGGCATAAGGCTGAGCTTATAATGAATTTTTTACGTTTTGCTGCGTAAATCGCGACGTTTCCATTCTGTGGGTTTTGCTGCATATTTCTGCAGAATTACAGGGATCTCATTGTCTATGCTGGTACAGTATTATTCTGCGGTTTTGCCGCTCGCAAATATGCGTGGCCAAACCGCACATAATACACATCGTGTGCATTGACCCTGAAACTATACTATGTATATGAGATAGATAGATAGATTAGATCGATACAGAAGATATGAGATGGATATCAGCTAGATATTACATAGACAGATAATTACACCGACAGAAATATATTTATCTTATTATATACACTGTTCTCCCTTCCTGACAGCCTGCCAGGAGAGGGAGAAGTTACAGGAGGGGGGGAGGGGGTGTTAGGGGGGGAGGGACAAGGGATCACCGCGAGGGGGGGTGGAGGTGCCGCGAGGATTGGGAAGCACTGCCGACAGGGAAAGTATAGTGATCATTGTGACGGTTGTCACAATGATCACATGCCCAGACCTCACTGATTGGTCTCTGGGCAGGGCTCCATGATGACAACTGTCTAGAGACTGCTGTATCACGGAGTTAAATGCCGCTACAGAGCGGCAGACTGCATATCTGCAGGACGTTCTGGACGTTTATAGTCAATGGGCGGTCTGCAAATGGTTAAAGAGGACCTACTGAGTTAGTGCGTTTTTTTTTTCTGTACTTGTGCGCCCCCTGTTGCTCAGCCATGGACCCCTCCTTTATTTAGCATCCAATATGGAAATGACTCGCTAGCTAGGCAAGTGGGTTTGGCCGCCAGAGATTCTTAATGGGCGGAGCTACGACTGAGCCGCTGATGCTGACCTATCAGCGTAAGGCTGTTTCCTAAAGACAGTGTTCAGCTAGCATCATCGCGTGAGACTACGAGGTCAGCGTCATAGGCTCAGTGGTAGCCCTGCCCATTAAGAATCGCTAGCGGCCAACCCCACTTGGCTAGCCAGCGGGTCACTTCCATATTGGTTGCTAAATAAAGAGGGGTCTGTAGCTCAGCAACGAGGGGACTCACAAGTACAGGACAAACACCGCTGGACTCAGACACAGCGGCTATTAGGTTAGACCACTAACTCAGTTTGTAGGACCTAGTGACAGGTCCTCTTTAATAGATTATATTATACAAGTCTTATGCCAATACTAATGTTTTGCCATATCTTCTTTTTTTTTTTAGGTTGCCATTAAGGATAAACAAGAGGGAATTGAATAAATTTACCTGGAGAATGTGTCTTCTGCTATGACTTTGTTGCAGCTGCAGGATGTCCCTTTTCTGTGGGGAATTGATATGAATAGCATGTGTTGTTGGTGTGTTTTTTTTAAATAAAATAACTTAATCTTCTTTTTTTTTTTTAAATGTTTGAATTTTATTTCTAATTAATTCGGGACTTATCTCACAAAGACAACTCCTTTTATTTTTTTAAAATAAGTGATCTACACTTATGGCAGAGGGAAGACTCAAGACACACTAAAACATCTGTACCTGCATAGGGTAGAACGCAACACTTCTACATTCTCAAGTAAAACGGCTCACCAGTATGATCAATTGATCACTCCAGCAGTGGCGTTTATGCCTTCCCTAGTTCATACTTGCCCATGTGTATAGGATTTAGTTCTGGGGAAATGTAAAAGTAAATCTAATTGTCAACTGCAAAATGTGAATGGACCATTAGGCCAAGATCACACACGCAGTTGGTGGAGTCAAAGGCAGAAGTGGATCCAAACAAAAGTAAAGGTATAAAGAAAAAACAGATCTCCTTTCTTTTGTGTCCACTCATGTGCTTGGCTCAAAACAACCCAAATTCTCACAACTGCGTGTGATCATGGCCTTTGGCCGCTTTTACTCAGCAGTGTTTTGGTCCAAACCATGGAAGAGGAACAAGTCTTTCCATTCTACTTCTCTGTGTAGGCTCCACTGCTAGTTTTGGCATCCAAATACTGATGCAAAATATGGGCGTGTGAAAGAAACCTAAGGTCATGATCACACACACAGTTTGAATGCAGTTTTTGGCTAATTTATTTGAGCCAAAGCCAAAAGTGGATCCACATGGAAGAAAAGGTATAAAGCCTCTTTCACACACACAATTTTTCTGGCAATTTAAACTGCATCAGGAGGCGCTGGTGTTACTAAAATGTAACATGCATTTCTTAAAGAGGCTCTGTCACCAGATTTTCAAACCCCTATCTCGTATTGCAGCAGATCGGCGCTGCAATGTAGATTACAGTAACAGGTTTTTTTTTCAAAAAAGAGCATTTTTGGCCAAGTTATGACCATTTTTATATTTATGCAAATGAGCCTTTCTTAAGTCCAAGTGGGCGTGTATTGTGTGTGTACATCGTGTCGGACGAGCGAGGACACATCGGCACCAGAGGCTACAGTTGATTCTGCAGCAGCATCGGCGTTTGCAGGTAAGTCGATGTAGCCTCTGTCGCCTGGTGCCGATGTGTCCTCGCTCGTCCGACACGATGCAGGACCTGGGGCAGGAAGTGACGTCACAGCGTGATCTCTCGAGAACACGCTGTGTGTCTGTGCACTGCCAGAAGCTGGGTGTTAACGAAGAGAAGTGGATGATGCTGATTCGTCAGCATCATACACTTCTATTCACAACGCCCAGCTAGTAAAACAAGTAAAAACGCCCAGATGTACACACACAATACACGCCCAGTTGTATACATGCCCAGATGTACATACACAATACACGCCCACTTGGACTTAACTTTAAACACGCCCAGTTGTACTTAAGAAAGGCTCATTTGCATAAATATAAAAATGGTCATAACTTGGCCAAAAATGCTCGTTTTTGGAAAAAAATAAAAACGTTACTGTAATCTACATTGCAGCGCCTATCTGCTGCAATACGAGATAGGTGTTTGAAAATCTGGTGACCGAGCCTCTTTAAGGTGATTTGGAATCATTTTGTACAAGCTTTTTTTTATGTTCATTTTTTAAGTCCTATAGAAAAGCTTATGGGAAAAACTCCTGACAAAATGCCATAGCCAAAGAATGTTGCGTTTTGAAAAAAGAAAGCCACTGACCACAAAATTGCCTCAAACCAAAACGCAGTTATGTACTGCATTTTATATTTTACTATAGACTTAAATGTAACATCTGGCTGTGAAAAATATACAAAAATGCAGCAAAAAGCTGTGCGTGAATCCAGACTAATGCCTGATTTACACGAGCGTGTGTGTTTTGCGCATGCAAAAAACGCGGCGTTTTGCGTGCGTAAAAGGCACTTGACACACGCAGCTGTTATCAGTGTATGATGCGCGGCTGCGAGATTTTCTCGCAGCCGCCATCATTATGACACTCCGTTTGGATGTTTGAAAACAGAAAAGCACGTAGTGCTTTTCTGTTTACATTCAGAGTTTGACAGCTGTTGCGCGAATCACGCAGTTCGCACAGAAGTGCGACCTGCGTGGTTTTCACGCACCCATTGACTTCAATGGGTGCGTGATGCGCGAACAGCGCACAAAGAAAGGACATGTCGTGAGTTTTACGCAACGCACTCGTGCTGCGCAAAATTCACGCACTGTCTGCACTGCCCCATAGCCTAATATAGGTGCGTACAACACGCGTGTATATTACGCTCGTGTAAATGATGCCTAAAAGACTGATGCATCTCCTTTCTTTTGTGTCCACTACTGTTTGGTTTAAGAAACTGTACCAAAAACGACATAAAAGGTGCGTGCGTGCCTGCCTGGCCTAAGGGAGTCTCTGGCTCGGCTGATTCCATAGCGTATGGTATGTGCGGCTACACGCTGCAATAGGGGCTCAGATCCAGGGTACTGGCAGTGGAAACTAGTAAAACGCATGTATTTACAGGTATAGCGGAGTTTCATTTTCCATTTAAACGGGTTGTCTCATTTGGTTGGGACCCCGACTGTGAGCCAGAGCGGAGAACTATCTGCAAGAAAGAGCAGCTCTTGCTCTGGTAGAATTCGGGTGCATTTAGATGAGGTTTTTCTTGGGGCTGTGCGGTAAAATACGCATCAAAAATTGTGGAAAATACGCATGGTTTTACTGAGAATTGTGATGCGGTTTCACCTCTGCATTTCACCTGTAAAAAAAAAAATTATTTTACAGATTTAACCTCTAAAACCCACACAGGTAAAAACCGTATTGAAAAACTTGCCGATTCGCAGTAAAATTGCCTAAGTTTTTGCCATTCTTTTTGATCAGTTTTTTTTTTTTACTGTGCGACCAAATACATCTTAGCTAGATGTGCCCTTAGGCCGGGTTCCCATGGGTCTGATACGCTGCATAAAAAACACAGCGTATCCGACCTGGAACCCGTAGTACATTCCATCTGAAAAACTGCACTACAACGTAGTGGAGATTTTATAGGCTGAAATTTCTGCTGCGGTAAGCATGATTTCTTTATTTTTTTTAAGCCGTTGTGATCATTACGACTGAATCACTGCGATTCCGCTGCAAAAGTTGCAACTTTTGGATTTCTGTTGCGGGTTTTTCCTCCCCATTGAATCCAATGGGGGAAAACCTGCAACAGAAAATCAACAAAAACGCAGCATGAATTGACATGCTGTGTTTTTTTTCCCCCACAGCGTGGGCCTGAGATTTTCAAAATCTCATCCACTTTGCTGATCCTGTAAGGGTATGTGCACACGACCGTGCAAAATATTACATCTGAAAATAGGTTGTGTGCACATACCCTTAGAGCTGCGGGATTTCCACGCAGAAATCCATTGTGGAAATGCCACATGAGGTACCAGACCCAACAATGAAGACAAGCTGAAGGCCGCTATCAAAGCAACCTGGGCTTCCATAACACCTCAGCAGTGCCACAGGCTGATCGCCTCCATGCCACGCCGCATTGATGCAGTAATTCATGCAAAAGGAGCCCTGATCAAGTTCTGTCCCTGCTTCCCCACGGAACTGCTGTTCTGTACTGAACAAAATTCTTTAGTATGGAACAACAGTTCCGTGGGGAAGCAGGGACTCCTCGTATATAGCGATACCATCACCTCCCCTTGCATCAAGGAGGGCCCCTTGTTGGTCGCACTACCATCCCCTCTTGCCGATCACATCACCCCCCCCCCCCCCTTGTAGATCGAACCACAGTAGCTCCCACTAGGAGCTGAAACCCTGCTAAAGCGTCGGCTACAGTGGCGCTATCTACAAGGAAAGAGCGGGGGGGGTGCTATCTACATAGGCACTGTGGCACTTTATTGGGGAGTGGCACTTTATTGGGGAGTGGCACTATGTGGCACTGTCACTATATGTGAGCACTGTTGCACTATTTCACTATATGTGAGCACTATGTCACTATATATGGGCATTGTAGCACTGTCACTATGTGCCCACTGTGCAGTGGCGGATTAAGCAGACCATGGGCCCTGGGCTGTTACCCAAACTTGGGCCCCCCTTCCTCACCGCCGCCCTGTAACTATTTTTAACACTACCTTTTTGGGCAAGCATTAACAGTGTTACGATTTCCCTTGTCACAGCGCGGTGTCCCTACATACTGACAGTATCACACTGTGCAGGGACACAACCTCCCGACAAGGGGAATTGTCTATCAGTCCTGGACTGCAGAAAGACTTTTTGTGAAATACAAGGATTCCTATAATAAAAATGTCAGGAGAGGTGACAGATTCTCTATAAATCTAGTGACTCACAGGTGACGACGTCTCAGATTCTAGTAGTTTTTTTCCTCTTTTCTTCTCCATTCGGTCCAGCGCTCATGACGACTTCTCCCGGCCATGACTCATTTCTGCAGAATTTGCCACTCAGACGTCTCCTCACTTTTCCAACATTTCCACACCTATAAACGAAAATAAAGTTATCATGGTGCCACATACTGTGCCCCTAAATATAATAGCACCAAGCACTGCGTGCCTGAATATAATAATACCACACACTGTAAAACACCACATACACACAGCCCCCTGTACATAGTGCCACACACAGCCCCCTGTACATAGTGCCACACACAGCCCCTGTAGATATTACACACCCCCATAGATATCGCCATACACAGCCCCCTCTATATATCACACATCCCCCCCGTAGAGAGCGTTACACACAGCCCCCTATAGATAGTGCCATACAGCCCCCCTGTAGAGAGCGCCACAAAGCCCTCCCCCTCTTGTAAATAGCACCAAAAAGCCCCCCCTATAAAGAGCGCCACACACATACCACTGTGGATAGCACTACACAGCCCCCCCTTGTATATAGTGGCACACAGCGCTCCCTCTTGTATATAGTGGCACACAGCGCTCCCCCTTGTATATAGTGCCACACAGCGCTCCCCCTTGTATATAGTGCCACAAGGTTATGTACACATTTAAAAACTTTATATCATAATTTTATATATATATATATATATATATATATATATATATATATATATATATTAGTATGTGTGTGATTGATTGATTTCATTAAAAAATATTTTCACTTTTTGAGATACAGCTGCTTTGTATCCTGTATCCGTCAGGTCAGCAGGACTGACAGGATCAGTGACACAATTTAGCGCAGGGCCCGTTTCACTGATCCCGTCAGTCCTGCTGACCTGACGGATACAGGATATAAAGCAGCTGTATCTCAAAAAGTGAAAATATTTTTTAATAAAACGGAATTACAAAGTTGCACCAAACACACATTTTTATAAAAAAAAAATAAATACGACGTGATTTTTGCGACGTTTTTTCCGTAGACAATGCAGGTTTCGTTTTTTATCGTTTTTATGCACACCTTTTTTGCTATTTTAGAATTTTTATTCATAAAGTTTGAAAATAATAGTAAAAAAATAAGCTTTTTTAAGTTTCAGCTATTTTTTTGGGTAATAACATAGTTTTACCCTAAAATAGACCTTTTATTTGTAATCGTCATTGTTTACCGTAAATTTTAATATATTACATGTCTATATTAGGGTAATTGGGTCAGCGCTAGCGTTACAACAATGATTGGCGGGGGGAACGTTTTTTTTGGGGTGGGTATTTTATGTGTATTTATTATTTCATTTTTTTTTGCACTTTACTATTTTTTTATTATTATGTTCTGTTCCTCAAAGGTCAAAAAAGACCTTTGGGGAACTTTATATATATTTTTTCTTTCTTTTACACCATGTTTTTCCACTGTAACTGGAGCTGCACAGCAGCCCCAGTTACAGGGGAAATCAGCCCTCTCATTGTGACGATTGTCACTAATAGGGCTGTGCTGGGTCTAGTTAGACCCAGCAGCAGTCTGCCACTAACGGCACCCGGCGATCATGTGACCAGTCACATGATCAGCGGGAGGAATAGAGACAGCGCCGCTGCTGCTGTCTCTATTCCTATACACAGCGTTCATTGAACGCTGTGTAAGAAGACATCGGAGAAGACAGAAGCAGCGAAAGCTGCTTCTGTCTTCTCCTCAGGGTCCCCGGCAGTCACTGACAGCCGGAGACCCGACATTCAGCTGCCCGATCGCGTGGGCTGCAAGTTAAAACCCGAGCCGTAGAAAGTCTATGGCTCGGGTTTTAAGGACCCGTCCCTGACCGCTGGCCGTAAAAATACAGCCAGCGGTCGGGAACCAGTTGGGCAGGAGGATAAGCCAACTAACCTTAGCGCCGGTGACCGCCCGGCTCTTCTCTTCTCTTGCAGCTTTGGAGTAACAGAACAGCCGTCCGTCGCTGTTCTGTTTCTCAATGGCGCACTTGTCAGGGAGGCGTGTCCTACCCCTTTCCCGGCCAATTCCCTGCTCCTCCCCTCCTCATCTTCGGAAGTTAGCAGCGCTAGCGCGCTGAATAGGTTTGGAAGATGATGTGCGGTTCGGGCTGCCATGGGCCCCCTGGGAGCCTCGGGCCCCGGGCGGCCACCCGAATCGCCCATATGATAATCCGCCACTGCCACTGTGGCACTATGTCACTATATGTAGGCACTGTGGCATTATGTGACTATGTCGGCACTGTGTCACTATCTACATCAGCACTGCTGTTTTCAGGTGATTAAAACAAAAACCCTGACAAATTAAATCCATCCTCCTCTTTTCTTTCTTTATTTTTTTTTTTAACGGCCATGAAAAACAGACAGACGGCCTGGAAATGGATGAGAATTTGAAGACACTGATGCAAAATGCACATGAAAAACTGACATTTGAACAGTTTTTATTTTTAATGGCCATTTTATTTTTTTTCACAGTCGCGTGACTGTAGCCCAAATGTCTATAATGCCAGTAGTCCCGTTCACATGTACCGTGATCGGGCTGTGAAATCCGGCAGAGACATGGACCGTTTTTCACAATCCAATTACGGTCATATGAATCCGGCCTTAATGTCATTTATTGAAATCCCTTGATACTGCACAGGGTCCTGCTCAGACCTCAGATACTATAATGTCATCTCGCCCCAGAGTGCCCGCTCGGCGCTAACGGGAAAAAATAAGAGATAGATTTTATTTTTGGGCAAAAGCACCCAGCCCTATATATATATATATATATATATATATATATATATATATATATATATATACACGCACGCACGCACGCACACCCACCCACCCACCTTCTCCTGAAGTAGAATCCCCGGTCACAGCGTCGGCAACTCTGTGGACGGGGATTCCGCTTCAGGAGTTGCCCCTGATGTCATTGTGCATATATGGACAGAGACATCAAGCGCTCCGTCCAGGAGCGGAATTCCCGGCCACAGGGGGATTCCGCTCCTTCAGGGAGCTACAGTGGCGCTATCTACAGGAAGGGAGGTTGCAATCTACAAGGGGGCTGTGTGGCACTATCTAAAAGGGGCTGTGTGGCACTACCTACCAGCGGGCTGTGTGCCACTACCTACAAGGGGGCTGTGTGGCACTACCTACAGTGTGCTGTGTGGCACTACCTACAAGGGTGCTGTGTAGCACTGCCTAGTAGGGGGCTGTGTTGCACTACCTACAGGAGGCTGTGTGGCACTACCTACAAAGGTGCTGTGTGGCACTACATACGAGGGGGCTGTGGCACTACCTACGATGGGGCTGTGTGGCACTACCTACAGGGGGCTGTGTGGCACTACCTACAGAGGGCTGTGTGGCACTACCTAAAAGGGGCTGAGTGGCACTATCTACAGGGGGCTGTGTGGCACTACCTACAGGGGGCTGTGTGGCACTACCTACAGGGGGCTGTGTGGCACTACCTACAAGGAGGCTGTGTGGCACTATCTACAGTGGGAATCTGTGAGTGGCGGGCTGATGGTAAGTTTAGTGAGAGTGGCGGGCTGATGGTTATTTTACTGTGAGGGTATGTTCACATGGCCTATTTTCAGACGTAATCCTCGCGTTTACCCCTCGAATTACGCCATAAAAAACGGCTCCATTACGCCTACAAACATCTGCCCATTGCTTTTAATGGGTTTTGGGATGTTCTGTTCCTACGAGGTGTAATTTTACGCGTCGCTGTCAAAAGACAGCACGTAAAAAGACGCCCGCGTCAAAGAAGTGCATGTCACTTTTGGGACGTTTTTGGAGCCGTTTTTCATTGACTCCATTGAAAAACAGCTCCAATAACGTCCTTAAAAGACGACGCGAAAAACGCGAGTTGCTACAAAAACGTCTGAAAATCAGGAGCTGTTTTCAGGCAAAAACAGCTCTGTAATTTCAGACGTATTTTGCTACTGCGTGTGAACATACCCTAAGGCTGGGTTCACACGACCTATTTTCAGACGTAAACGAGGCGTATTATGCCTTGTTTTACGTCTGAAAATAGGGCTGCAATACGTCGGCAAACATCTGCCCATTCATTTGAATGGGTTTGCCGACGTACTGTGCAGACAACCTGTAATTTACGCGTCGTCGTTTGACAGCTGTCAAACGACGACGCGTAAATGGACTGCCTCGGCAAAGAAGTGCAGGGCACTTCTTTGCCACGTAATTTGAGCTGTTCTTCATTGAACTCAATAAAGCACAGCTCAAGATTTACGAGCGTCTCAGAGCGTCTCAGACGCCTCGTAAATTAAGAGGAGCATTTACGTGTGAAACGAGGCAGCTGCAAACAGTCTGTCTTTTCACACGTAAATGCCTCTCATCGTGTGAACATACCCTAAGAGTGTAGTGCTTGTTTTTAGACGTTTTCTCTCTTTCTCGAAACAATTTTTGGTAGGGGTGCCCTGAGGACATTTTTTCCAGTGGTGCCTTGAGTCCGAAAAGGTAGGGAAACTCAGTACTAGGCTACAGGATCACGCCGGCCTACGCAAGGATCCCATTGTGGAGCAGCTCAGGGAATGGGGCCTAGGTGAGTATCATTTTTTTCTGCTTAGGGGCACTGTCTACATGGGGAAGGTGGGGGATTATGGCACTGTCTACAGGGAGGCTGTATGGCACAATCCAGAGGGGGGCACTGTGTACAAGGTGGGGCTGTGCGTGGCAGCGAGGGGAGGGGGCATTATACTGTGTGAGGGCCACTAAGCGGACATTATACTGTGTATGGGTACTACAGGTGGAAATACTCTAATCAGTCACTGGGAGAATGCAATCATAGACTATAAACAACAACAATACATACAAAGTTCCTTTGCTTTGTGTAAATGTTTTACTTATACGGCAAAAACATGTTTTTTTGTATCTTGATCCTGTAATTACAGATCTCTATCCCACCAATGATATGACAGCAACGCTTATCTTCTGCGCAAGCGCAGAACACTGCGCTGCACGACGGCATCTGACCTGGCTGCCAGCGAGAGGGAGGTGTGGGGGCGTGGGGGCGTGGTTAGGGCTGATGTCGAATGGTCGGTTGGTAAGAACTGGTCTGTGGACAGTGTCACGTGAATTCAGCGACTGCCGCAATTGGTTGGGCTTTCTGTGGTGACGTAGGCGGTAGAAACGAGGAAGTTTTGACGGTGTGAACGGTAGAACAACAACAACAAGAACGTATTCGTCGGTAACTGCGTAGTGTCAATACTTGGGGGACTGTGACCGGGCTCCGAGGGCAACATGTTTCGCGGTCTGGGCAGCTGGTTGGGCCTGGACCCAGAGTCAGACTCCCAGTCTACGGAAGAGAAGGCTCAGCAGATACAGAGCACTAGCGAAGAGGAATCCGTAAATACGGAGCAAGGAGAGAGCAAAGGGCCCACAGAGCCCGAAGAGCCGTCGCCTGAGGAGGCGGAGGATGTGCTGCTCAAACAGGCCAAAGGCTTCGGCAGTAAGTCGCCTGCGTTGTGTATGGTTGTGTGTGCGCTATGCTGACGGCAGTAGACCATTGAATTTGGTTTATCTCCGTGCCTGATGTTAGTTCTGTGATCTGCAGTGAACCAGTCACTGGCTGCCACAAACTACGGGCATCTACAAGGTGCCCTGGCAGAAAATAATCAGTGGTAGGTGGAAGAAGGAATTGACACAGCGCCTCTTGGTTGTTCTCATCTTGTAATTTTATGGCTTATCACTAGGATAATGCCAACACTGTAGTAATGGGTGGGGGTCCTGCCTCTGGCACCTCCGCTGATCCGAAGAACAAAGGACCACTTGTTGTCCAGGTAACCCCAATGAAACCCCATTTCTGGGACTCTAATATTGATGGGATATCCTTAGGATAGGCCGTCAATATGGGATCAGTAGGGGGTCAAAGTCCCAACACTTCCACCGATTTAGCTGCCCTTCATTATTTACTTAGGCACATTTGTTTGTGACTGTGCCTGGTACTGCAGCTCAGCCCCATCACTTAAAGAGGCTCTGTCACCAGATTTTGCAACCCCTATCTGCTATTGCAGCAGATCGGCGCTGCAATGTAGATAAGAGTAACGTTTTTATTTTTAAAAAACGAGCATTTTTGGCCAAGTTCTGACCATTTTTGTATTTATGCAAATGAGGCTTGCAAAAGTCCAAGTGGGCGTGTATTATGTGCGTACATCGGGGCGTGTTTACTTCTTTTACTAGCTGGGCGTTGTGTATAGAAGTATCATCCACTTCTCTTCACAACGCCCAGCTTCTGGCAGTGCAGACACACAGCGTGTTCTTGAGAGATCACGCTGTGACGTCACTCACTTCCTGCCCCAGGTCCTGCATCGTGTCGGACGAGCGAGGACACATCGGCACCAGAGGCTACAGTTGATTCTGCAGCAGCATCAGCGTTTGCAGGTAAGTCGATGTAGCTACTTACCTGCAAACGTCGATGCTGCTGCAGAATCAACTGTAGCCTCTGGTGCCGATGTGGCCGTCACGATGCAGGACCTGTGAGTGACGTCACAGCGTGATCTGCCAGAAGCTGGGCGTTCTGAAGAGAAGTGGATGATACTTCTCATCAGAACGCCCAGCTAGTAAAAGTAGTAAAAACGCCCCGATGTACGCACATAATACACGCCCACTTGGACTTTTACTTTAAACACGCCCACTTGGACTTTTGCAAGCCTCATTTGCATAAATACAAAAATGGTCATAACTTGGCCAAAAATGCTCGTTTTTTAAAAATAAAAACGTTACTCTTATCTACATTGCAGCGCCTATCTGCTGCAATAGCAGATAGGGGTTGCAAAATCTGGTGACAGAGCCTCTTTAAAGCAGCCCCTTCATGCAGCTGATCGCCCACCGATCAGATACTGATTACCTACATTACAGTCCCCGAAAGCCTCTTCAGCACTTGCGGCTCATCTGAGGATAGTAGCGATAAATCAGTTATACAGTGTCTGGCTTTCCGCTGTAACCCCCCCCCCCCCCCCCCCCCCCCCCCCCCCTCTGCTCATGACTGGAACACCTTGAATTGCATGGCACATGTGGCTGAGGACCAGTAGAGACTTCACTCGAGCGGAGGGGTTACAGCGAGACAGCGCACACTAGACATTGGGCAGGTGAAGATTCCACGAGACAGTGGGAGCGGGACAAGGTAGCACAGGGGTCGGAGGACCTCATACTAGAGATAGATGGCGACTTCGGACATTGTTTGTATCCGCTTTTTTACTTATTTTGTCACATGTTGCTAAACAAGAAAAAGAAAAGATGAACACAGCCTTATAATAAAATGTCTATACAGAAGGCTTTTTCCTTTGTCGATAAAATCTATTTTCTTTTGTCCCAGATTATCTCTTTAACATGGCTTCAGTCGCAACGAAAAAGATTTCTGAATCGGTTACTGAAACTGCTCATACGATCAAGAAGTCCGTAGAAGAAGGGAAAATTGATGGCATCATTGATAAGGTTTGATGGTTTTAGTTTTGGCACCTTCAAGGACTCGTTCACTTCCCTTGTAGAATCTGTTTCTTCATTGCGAAGGATTGTTATCTGCAGTCCTGCAAAACTTCCACTCACTAGCAGCTGAAACCATGAACAGAACTAGAGAGAGTAAAATCTATGTCCCTCCTATTAAAGAAGCACTCCAGCTATTTAACCCCCCCCTTCTTGAAAATGTGATGACGTACAAAGCAGTCCGGAGTATTGGCTTACCTGGTGCTTTATTTCGAGGGAAGTCGCTCTGTTCTGTTGGGTCACGTGATCCCTATTTTCACTCCCTAAATCCTGCAGTAGGGACCTAAAATCAGTCATTTAATGCAAATCTATGAGAACCTTGATGTGAGCCACACAGGCTTGCATTGAGCGATCACGTGACCCAACGGCAACCCGGAACGGAGCGGCTACCCATGAAATAATGTATCAGGTAAGCCAATACACCGGACTACCTTTCACTTCATCTAATTTTCAGACGGGAAGGGTTAAAAAAATAAATAGCCGGAGTGCTTCTTTAAGGCCGACAGGCATTTAGTAGATATATTTTACGTCCTTTGTGACGGAAGCTCAGATGGCCGTTTTCTAAATGACTTCAGATGTGTTATTCCATTCAGGGACCCTTTCCTTCTAGTTCCATCTATTGTTTATCATGTGGATTTTACATTTTATCAGCACTTTTTATCTGCACCAGCTCAGCGGAAGCATGAAAATGATTCAATATCTCGGCGGCACGGTTCCAGTCACCTCGGGAGCCTAAGCAGTCAGTGAAACCATCATTCGAAATGATCTGTTACAGGAGATCACAAATATTAGGTTATGCTTACGTTGCCATCTGGAGCCCTCAGTTCTGTCACGTTTTGATGGTAGGAATAGTATAGCATACAGCGCTATACTTGCTGTCAAAACAACGGACAAAGCCTTATATTATTCAGATGTGTATAACCCTGAGGTGGGCATCTCTATGCCCAACTGCTGCCTACGTCCCGTTGTAAAGAAATATTCTACGCGGTATATATGTTTATTTGTGGGGTCCCTTTGTGTTGAAAAGTGTAGACCACTAGACCGTCTGCGAGCGGGACACTTTCTTTTTGCCATCCATTGTAGCCTATGCATATGTTTGGTTTACAGGTTGGATGATGTGAACAAGCCAAGAGGAATCCTTGTTTTTCGGTTATGTTAGAAATGAAGTCACGAAAAGCACTTCTAATGTCACATGTATCTGTAGGTTTATTATTAAAAAAAAATATCTGCTACTTCAGCATTGGGGAGCGGTGGCCATATTACCATGCGATATGCAGGGGATGGAAGGGCTAGTGGCATTATATCGTGGCTCATTTCTGTATTGGGGCTTACACACAGATTATTCTTTAAGGTTCTCTAATAAATTATTACAACTGGTTTTCCCTGGAGTCTCCCTTTAATATGAAATCAATCTTATGTTACGCTGAATTAAAGTTCCATTTAGAAACAAACTCTTATTCTGGTTTTGTTTCCCGCTATTAACAGACCATCATTGGCGACTTCCAGAAAGAACAGGAAAAGTTTGTGCAGGAGAAGTCTAATAGAAAGACAGGTGGGTTTTGTAGAATGACTTATTTTATGCAGATAACGGTTTCTGGCTTTTCTACGGCCCTGTAGATTCTCCTTTCCTGAGGGGACACATTACAGACCTTCATGCACTGCCTTTGTGGATCTCCTATCATTGTACTGAACGGCACGTTGCCCTGTTTATCCTGTTCTTCCTGTCTGCTTCTGTTTGTGTATACTGTTTACTCTCTCTTTAGGCTTTTCCTATTTGTAAGTTCACCTTTTGGTAAGCCTACACAGAATTGCGTATAGAGCTGTTTTAATACTGTATATTATGGCACTAAATTTGCATTTCCCCCCACCATGTTTCTGTAATGATCTAACGTTTGCTTATAAAGAGTCCATAACATTACATTAGGGAATTACTATTTGTTCAACGCCCTAAACCATTACTGTTTGTTTACTATAGTCTAAAATGTAAGTATTAATCTCTTGGCACACGTTGTCAATATTTGGTTTGCCTTGAGGGCACCTAGATGTACATGTATGTCAGGGTGACTGCGATGATCTGAATACCAAAATTATACCTGATATAAAAATAAAGTCGGTAAACAAAAATGACAAATATAAATATCTTTATTGTCCCATAAGGGAGAAATTACCCACAAAACACATACATTTAAAACACAGAAAATTAAAAACACCCAGGGGGGGATTGGAATGTCCAACATATCCCATAATAATAGCCTGAAGTGTTTACAATGTATGAAGCTATAAGATATTGCCTGAAGATCAGAAGTCTAGAATGATCAACTACCTATGGCATAAATATTTCACTGCGATGATCTGCGGGGGAGTGACTGTGTTTGACAGCTGCCCTCCTGCTGCAACAGACATTGGAGAAAATGCTAATACTTGCTGTTTAACTCCTTAGATGTCCTGATCAGGCATCTAAAAAATGTTTCATCCCTGTTGTCCCAGATTTCACACCTTAGGTGTGGCTTGAAAGATGCCTGGTGGGTTTTATATGTGCAGGCAATAATGTATTGGAAAAAAACTGATATTCCAATACAATATAGTTAAAACAAATAAATATATATATATATATATTGAACTGAAAACAAAAGTTGAATAAATGTAACATATATAAATAATAAAGTCACCAAAGTAACAATGAAAGATATATATTAAAATAAAAATCCATATTTCGTGTCACTGTAACCATAACAACCTGTACAATAAAGCTAATGTTATTATGGCATTGCCCGTTTCCACAAAAAAAGTCATTTACTCCTTCCTGCCCCATGACGTACATTTACGTCACTGGTGGGAAGTAGTTTGCACAAATTCGACTTACAGTGGCACTACGCATGCATAGATATAGTGCATACGTAGATGTAGTGCATACGTAGATGTAGTGCATACGTAGATGTAGTGCATACGTAGATGTAGTGCATACGTAGATGTAGTGCATACGTAGATGTAGGGCATACGTAGATGTAGGGCATACGTAGATGTAGGGCATACGTAGATGTAGGGCATACGTAGATGTAGGGCATACGTAGATGTAGGGCATACGTAGATGTAGCGCATACGTAGATGTAGCGCATACGTAGATGTAGCGCATACGTAGATGTGGCGCATACGTAGATGTAGCGCATACGTAGATGTGGCGCATACGTAGATGTGGCGCATACGTAGATGTGGCGCATACGTAGATGTGGCGCATACGTAGATGTGGCGCATACGTAGATGTGGCGCATACGTAGATGTGGCGCATACGTAGATGTGGCGCATACGTAGATGTGGCGCATACGTAGATGTAGTGTAGATGTAGTGCATACGTAGATGTAGTGCATACGTAGATGTAGTGTAGATGTAGTGCATACGTAGATGTAGTGCATACGTAGATGTAGTGTAGATGTAGTGCATACGTAGATGTAGTGCATACGTAGATGTAGTGCATACGTAGATGTAGTGTAGATGTAGCGCATACGTAGATGTAGCGCATACGTAGATGTAGCGCATACGTAGATGTAGCGCATACGTAGATGTAGTGTAGATGTAGTGCATACGTAGATGTAGTGCATACGTAGATGTAGTGCATACGTAGATGTAGTGCATACGTAGATGTAGTGTAGATGTAGTGTAGATGTAGTGCATACGTAGATGTAGTGCATACGTAGATGTAGTGCATACGTAGATGTAGTGCATACGTAGATGTATTGTAGATGTAGTGCATACGTAGATGTAGTGTAGATGTAGCGCATACGTAGATGTAGTGCATACGTAGATGTAGTGTAGATGTAGTGTAGATGTAGTGCATACGTAGATGTAGTGCATACGTAGATGTAGTGTAGATGTAGTGTAGATGTAGCGCATACGTAGATGTAGCGCATACGTAGATGTAGCGCATACGTAGATGTAGCGCATACGTAGATGTAGCGCATACGTAGATGTAGCGCATACGTAGATGTAGTGCAGATGTAGTGCATACGTAGATGTAGCGCATACGTAGATGTAGCGCATACGTAGATGTAGCGCAGATGTAGTGCATACGTAGATGTAATGCATACGTAGATGTAGCGCATACGTAGATGTAGCGCATACGTAGATGTAGCGCATACGTAGATGTAGCGCATACGTAGATGTAGCGCATACGTAGATGTAGCGCATACGTAGATGTAGCGCATACGTAGATGTAGTGCAGATGTAGCGCATACGTAGATGTAGCGCATACGTAGATGTAGCGCATACGTAGATGTAGCGCATACGTAGATGTAGCGCATACGTAGATGTAGCGCATACGTAGATGTAGCGCAGATGTAGTGCATACGTAGATGTAGCGCATACGTAGATGTAGCGCATACGTAGATGTAGTGCAGATGTAGCGCATACGTAGATGTAGCGCATACGTAGATGTAGCGCATACGTAGATGTAGCGCATACGTAGATGTAGCGCATACGTAGATGTAGCGCAGATGTGGCGCATACGTAGATGTGGCGCATACGTAGATGTGGCGCATACGTAGATGTGGCGCATACGTAGATGTGGCGCATACGTAGATGTGGCGCATACGTAGATGTGGCGCATACGTAGATGTAGTGTAGATGTAGTGCATACGTAGATGTAGTGCATACGTAGATGTAGTGCATACGTAGATGTAGTGTAGATGTAGTGCATACGTAGATGTAGTGCATACGTAGATGTAGTGCATACGTAGATGTAGTGCATACGTAGATGTAGTGCATACGTAGATGTAGTGCATACGTAGATGTAGCGCATACGTAGATGTAGCGCATACGTAGATGTAGCGCATACGTAGATGTAGCGCATACGTAGATGTAGCGCATACGTAGATGTAGCGCATATGTAGTGCATACGTAGATGTAGTGCATACGTAGATGTAGCGCATACGTAGATGTAGCGCATACGTAGATGTAGCGCATACGTAGATGTAGCGCATACGTAGATGTAGCGCATACGTAGATGTAGCGCATACGTAGATGTAGCGCATACGTAGTTGTAGTGTAGATGTAGTGCATACGTAGATGTAGTGCATACGTAGATGTAGCGCATACGTAGATGTAGCGCATACGTAGATGTAGCGCATACGTAGATGTAGCGCATACGTAGATGTAGCGCATACGTAGATGTAGCGCATACGTAGATGTAGCGCATACGTAGATGTAGCGCATACGTAGATGTAGCGCATACGTAGATGTAGCGCATACGTAGATGTAGTGTAGATGTAGTGCATACGTAGATGTAGTGCATACGTAGATGTAGTGCATACGTAGATGTAGTGCATACGTAGATGTAGTGCATACGTAGATGTAGTGCATACGTAGATGTAGTGCATACGTTGATGTAGTGCATACGTAGATGTAGTGCATACGTAGATGTAGTGCATACGTAGATGTAGTGCATACGTAGATGTAGTGCATACGTAGATGTAGTGTAGATGTAGCGCATACGTAGATGTAGCGCATACGTAGATGTAGCGCATACGTAGATGTAGCGCATACGTAGATGTAGTGTAGATGTACTGCATACGTAGATGTAGTGCATACGTAGATGTAGTGCATACGTAGATGTAGTGCATACGTAGATGTAGTGTAGATGTAGCGCATACGTAGATGTAGCGCATACGTAGATGTAGCGCATACGTAGATGTAGCGCATACGTAGATGTAGCGCATACGTAGATGTAGTGTAGATGTACTGCATACGTAGATGTAGTGCATATGTAGATGTAGTGCATACGTAGATGTAGTGCATACGTAGATGTAGTGCATACGTAGCGCATACGTAGATGTAGCGCATACGTAGATGTAGCGCATACGTAGATGTAGCGCATACGTAGATGTAGCGCATACGTAGATGTAGCGCATACGTAGATGTAGTGTAGATGTAGTGCATACGTAGATGTAGTGCATACGTAGATGTAGTGCATACGTAGATGTAGTGCATACGTAGATGTAGTGCATACGTAGATGTAGTGTAGATGTAGCGCATACGTAGATGTAGCGCATACGTAGATGTAGCGCATACGTAGATGTAGATGTAGTGCATACGTAGATGTAGTGCATACGTAGATGTAGTGCATACGTAGATGTAGTGTAGATGTAGTGCATACGTAGATGTAGTGCATACGTAGATGTAGTGCATACGTAGATGTAGTGCATACGTAGATGTAGCGCATACGTAGATGTAGCGCATACGTAGATGTAGCGCATACGTAGATGTAGCGCATACGTAGATGTAGCGCATACGTAGATGTAGCGCATACGTAGATGTAGCGCATACGTAGTGCATACGTAGATGTAGTGCATACGTAGATGTAGTGCATACGTAGATGTAGTGCATACGTAGATGTAGCGCATACGTAGATGTAGTGTAGATGTAGCGCATACGTAGATGTAGCGCATACGTAGATGTAGCGCATACGTAGATGTAGCGCATACGTAGATGTAGTGTAGATGTAGTGCATACGTAGATGTAGTGCATACGTAGATGTAGCGCATACGTAGATGTAGCGTAGATGTAGTGCATACGTAGATGTAGCGCATACGTAGATGTAGTGTAGATGTAGTGCATACGTAGATGTAGTGCATACGTAGATGTAGCGCATACATAGATGTAGTGTAGATGTAGTGCATACGTAGATGTAGTGCATACGTAGATGTAGCGCATACGTAGATGTAGTGTAGATGTAGCGCATACGTAGATGTAGCGCATACGTAGATGTAGCGCATACGTAGATGTAGCGCATACGTAGATGTAGTGTAGATGTAGTGCATACGTAGATGTAGTGCATACGTAGATGTAGCGCATACGTAGATGTAGCGTAGATGTAGTGCATACGTAGATGTAGCGCATACGTAGATGTAGTGTAGATGTAGTGCATACGTAGATGTAGTGCATACGTAGATGTAGCGCATACGTAGATGTAGCGCATACGTAGATGTAGTGTAGATGTAGCGCATACGTAGATGTAGCGCACACGTAGATGTAGCGCATACGTAGATGTAGCGCATACGTAGATGTAGCGCATACGTAGATGTAGTGTAGATGTAGTGCATACGTTGATGTAGTGCATACGTAGATGTAGTGCATACGTTGATGTAGTGCATACGTAGATGTAGCGCATACGTAGATGTAGCGCATACGTAGATGTAGCGCATACGTAGATGTAGCGCATACGTAGATGTAGCGCATACGTAGATGTAGTGTAGATGTAGTGCATACGTAGATGTAGTGTAGATGTAGCGCATACGTAGATGTAGCGCATACGTAGATGTAGCGCATACGTAGATGTAGCGCATACGTAGATGTAGCGCATACGTAGATGTAGCGCATACGTAGATGTAGTGTAGATGTAGTGCATACGTAGATGTAGTGCATACGTAGATGTAGTGCATACGTAGATGTAGTGCATACGTAGATGTAGTGCATACGTAGATGTAGTGCATACGTAGATGTAGTGCATACGTAGATGTAGTGCATACGTAGATGTAGTGCATACGTAGATGTAGTGCATACGTAGATGTAGGGCATACGTAGATGTAGGGCATACGTAGATGTAGGGCATACGTAGATGTAGGGCATACGTAGATGTAGCGCATACGTAGATGTAGCGCATACGTAGATGTAGCGCATACGTAGATGTAGCGCATACGTAGATGTAGCGCATACGTAGATGTAGCGCAGATGTAGCGCATACGTAGATGTAGCGCATACGTAGATGTAGCGCATACGTAGATGTAGCGCATACGTAGATGTAGCGCATACGTAGATGTAGTGCAGATGTAGTGCATACGTAGATGTGGCGCATACGTAGATGTGGCGCATACGTAGATGTGGCGCATACGTAGATGTGGCGCATACGTAGATGTGGCGCATACGTAGATGTGGCGCATACGTAGATGTGGCGCATACGTAGATGTAGTGTAGATGTAGTGCATACGTAGATGTAGTGCATACGTAGATGTAGTGTAGATGTAGTGCATACGTAGATGTAGTGCATACGTAGATGTAGTGTAGATGTAGTGCATACGTAGATGTAGTGCATACGTAGATGTAGTGCATACGTAGATGTAGTGTAGATGTAGCGCATACGTAGATGTAGCGCATACGTAGATGTATCGCATACGTAGATGTAGTGTAGATGTAGTGCATACGTAGATGTAGTGCATACGTAGATGTAGTGCATACGTAGATGTAGTGCATACGTAGATGTAGTGTAGATGTAGTGTAGATGTAGTGCATACGTAGATGTAGTGCATACGTAGATGTAGTGCATACGTAGATGTAGTGCATACGTAGATGTAGTGTAGATGTAGCGCATACGTAGATGTAGTGCATACGTAGATGTAGTGTAGATGTAGTGTAGATGTAGTGCATACGTAGATGTAGTGCATACGTAGATGTAGTGCATACGTAGATGTAGTGTAGATGTAGTGTAGATGTAGCGCATACGTAGATGTAGCGCATACGTAGATGTAGCGCATACGTAGATGTAGCGCATACGTAGATGTAGCGCATACGTAGATGTAGTGCAGATGTAGTGCATACGTAGATGTAGCGCATACGTAGATGTAGCGCATACGTAGATGTAGCGCAGATGTAGTGCATACGTAGATGTAATGCATACGTAGATGTAATGCATACGTAGATGTAGCGCATACGTAGATGTAGCGCATACGTAGATGTAGCGCATACGTAGATGTAGCGCATACGTAGATGTAGCGCATACGTAGATGTAGCGCATACGTAGATGTAGCGCATACGTAGATGTAGCGCATACGTAGATGTAGTGCAGATGTAGCGCATACGTAGATGTAGCGCATACGTAGATGTAGCGCATACGTAGATGTAGCGCATACGTAGATGTAGCGCATACGTAGATGTAGTGCAGATGTAGTGCATACGTAGATGTAGCGCATACGTAGATGTAGCGCATACGTAGATGTAGTGCAGATGTAGCGCATACGTAGATGTAGCGCATACGTAGATGTAGCGCATACGTAGATGTAGCGCATACGTAGATGTAGCGCATACGTAGATGTAGTGCAGATGTGGCGCATACGTAGATGTGGCGCATACGTAGATGTGGCGCATACGTAGATGTGGCGCATACGTAGATGTGGCGCATACGTAGATGTGGCGCATACGTAGATGTGGCGCATACGTAGATGTGGCGCATACGTAGATGTGGCGCATACGTAGATGTGGCGCATACGTAGATGTGGCGCATACGTAGATGTGGCGCATACGTAGATGTAGTGTAGATGTAGTGCATACGTAGATGTAGTGCATACGTAGATGTAGTGCATACGTAGATGTAGTGTAGATGTAGTGCATACGTAGATGTAGTGCATACGTAGATGTAGTGCATACGTAGATGTAGTGCATACGTAGATGTAGTGCATACGTAGATGTAGCGCATACGTAGATGTAGCGCATACGTAGATGTAGCGCATACGTAGATGTAGCGCATACGTAGATGTAGCGCATACGTAGATGTAGCGCATACGTAGATGTAGCGCATACGTAGATGTAGCGCATATGTAGTGCATACGTAGATGTAGTGCATACGTAGATGTAGTGCATACGTAGATGTAGTGCATACGTAGATGTAGCGCATACGTAGATGTAGCGCATACGTAGATGTAGCGCATACGTAGATGTAGCGCATACGTAGATGTAGCGCATACGTAGTTGTAGTGTAGATGTAGTGTAGATGTAGTGCATACGTAGATGTAGTGCATACGTAGATGTAGCGCATACGTAGTTGTAGTGTAGATGTAGTGTAGATGTAGTGCATACGTAGATGTAGTGCATACGTAGATGTAGTGCATACGTAGATGTAGTGCATACGTAGATGTAGTGCATACGTAGATGTAGTGCATACGTAGATGTAGTGCATACGTAGATGTAGTGCATACGTAGATGTAGTGCATACGTTGATGTAGTGCATACGTTGATGTAGTGCATACGTTGATGTAGTGCATACGTAGATGTAGTGCATACGTAGATGTAGTGCATACGTAGATGTAGTGCATACGTAGATGTAGTGTAGATGTAGCGCATACGTAGATGTAGCGCATACGTAGATGTAGCGCATACGTAGATGTAGCGCATACGTAGATGTAGTGTAGATGTACTGCATACGTAGATGTAGTGCATATGTAGATGTAGTGCATACGTAGATGTAGTGCATACGTAGATGTAGTGCATACGTAGCGCATACGTAGATGTAGCGCATACGTAGATGTAGCGCATACGTAGATGTAGCGCATACGTAGATGTAGCGCATACGTAGATGTAGCGCATACGTAGATGTAGTGTAGATGTAGTGCATACGTAGATGTAGTGCATACGTAGATGTAGTGCATACGTAGATGTAGTGCATACGTAGATGTAGTGTAGATGTAGCGCATACGTAGATGTAGCGCATACGTAGATGTAGCGCATACGTAGATGTAGATGTAGTGCATACGTAGATGTAGTGCATACGTAGATGTAGTGCATACGTAGATGTAGTGCATACGTAGATGTAGTGTAGATGTAGTGCATACGTAGATGTAGTGCATACGTAGATGTAGTGCATACGTAGATGTAGCGCATACGTAGATGTAGCGCATACGTAGATGTAGCGCATACGTAGATGTAGCGCATACGTAGATGTAGCGCATACGTAGATGTAGCGCATACGTAGATGTAGCGCATACGTAGATGTAGCGCATACGTAGATGTAGCGCATACGTAGATGTAGTGTAGATGTAGTGCATACGTAGATGTAGTGCATACGTAGATGTAGTGCATACGTAGATGTAGCGCATACGTAGATGTAGTGTAGATGTAGCGCATACGTAGATGTAGCGCATACGTAGATGTAGCGCATACGTAGATGTAGCGCATACGTAGATGTAGCGCATACGTAGATGTAGCGCATACGTAGATGTAGCGCATACGTAGATGTAGCGCATACGTAGATGTAGCGCATACGTAGATGTAGCGCATACGTAGATGTAGTGTAGATGTAGTGCATACGTAGATGTAGTGCATACGTAGATGTAGTGCATACGTAGATGTAGTGCATACGTAGATGTAGTGCATACGTAGATGTAGTGCATACGTAGATGTAGTGTAGATGTAGTGCATACGTAGATGTAGTGCATACGTAGATGTAGTGTAGATGTAGTGTAGATGTAGTGCATACGTAGATGTAGTGCATACGTAGCTGTAGTGCATACGTAGCTGTAGTGCATACGTAGCTGTAGTGCATACGTAGCTGTAGTGCATACGTAGCTGTAGTGCATACGTAGATGTAGTGCATACGTAGATGTAGTGCATACGTAGATGTAGTGCATACGTAGATGTAGTGCATACGTAGATGTAGTGCATACGTAGATGTAGTGTAGATGTAGTGCATACGTAGATGTAGTGCATACGTAGATGTAGTGTAGATGTAGTGTAGATGTAGTGCATACGTAGATGTAGTGCATACGTAGCTGTAGTGCATACGTAGCTGTAGTGCATACGTAGCTGTAGTGCATACGTAGCTGTAGTGCATACGTAGCTGTAGTGCATACGTAGATGTAGTGCATACGTAGATGTAGTGCATACGTAGATGTAGTGCATACGTAGATGTAGTGCATACGTAGATGTAGCGCATACGTAGATGTAGTGTAGATGTAGTGCATACGTAGATGTAGTGCATACGTAGATGTAGCGCATACGTAGATGTAGTGTAGATGTAGCGCATACGTAGATGTAGCGCATACGTAGATGTAGCGCATACGTAGATGTAGCGCATACGTAGATGTAGCGCATACGTAGATGTAGTGTAGATGTAGTGCATACGTAGATGTAGTGCATACGTAGATGTAGCGCATACGTAGATGTAGCGTAGATGTAGTGCATACGTAGATGTAGCGCATACGTAGATGTAGTGTAGATGTAGTGCATACGTAGATGTAGTGCATACGTAGATGTAGCGCATACGTAGATGTAGTGTAGATGTAGCGCATACGTAGATGTAGCGCATACGTAGATGTAGCGCATACGTAGATGTAGCGCATACGTAGATGTAGCGCATACGTAGATGTAGTGTAGATGTAGTGCATACGTTGATGTAGTGCATACGTAGATGTAGTGCATACGTTGATGTAGTGCATACGTAGATGTAGCGCATACGTAGATGTAGCGCATACGTAGATGTAGCGCATACGTAGATGTAGCGCATACGTAGATGTAGCGCATACGTAGATGTAGTGTAGATGTAGTGCATACGTAGATGTAGTGTAGATGTAGCGCATACGTAGGTGTAGCGCATACGTAGATGTAGCGCATACGTAGATGTAGCGCATACGTAGATGTAGCGCATACGTAGATGTAGCGCATACGTAGATGTAGTGTAGATGTAGTGCATACGTAGATGTAGTGCATACGTAGATGTAGTGCATACGTAGATGTAGTGCATACGTAGATGTAGTGCATACGTAGATGTAGTGCATACGTAGCGCATACGTAGATGTAGCGCATACGTAGATGTAGCGCATACGTAGATGTAGCGCATACGTAGATGTAGCGCATACGTAGATGTAGCGCATACGTAGATGTAGCGCATACGTAGATGTAGCGTAGATGTAGTGCATACGTAGATGTAGTGCATACGTAGATGTAGTGCATACGTAGATGTAGTGCATACGTAGATGTAGTGCATACGTAGATGTAGTGTAGATGTAGTGCATACGTAGATGTAGTGCATACGTAGATGTAGTGCATACGTAGATGTAGCGCATACGTAGATGTAGCGCATACGTAGATGTAGCGCATACGTAGATGTAGCGCATACGTAGATGTAGCGCATACGTAGATGTAGTGTAGATGTAGTGCATACGTAGATGTAGTGCATACGTAGATGTAGCGCATACGTAGATGTAGTGTAGATGTAGCGCATACGTAGATGTAGCGCATACGTAGATGTAGCGCATACGTAGATGTAGCGCATACGTAGATGTAGCGCATACGTAGATGTAGCGCATACGTAGATGTAGCGCATACGTAGATGTAGTGTAGATGTAGTGCATACGTAGATGTAGATGTGCATACGTAGATGTAGTGCATACGTAGATGTAGTGCATACGTAGATGTAGTGTAGATGTAGTGCATACGTAGATGTAGTGCATACGTAGATGTAGTGTAGATGTAGTGCATACGTAGATGTAGCGCATACGTAGATGTAGCGCATACGTAGATGTGTAGATGTAGCGCATACGTAGATGTAGCGCATACGTAGATGTAGCGCATACGTAGATGTAGCGCATACGTAGATGTAGCGCATACGTAGATGTAGCGCATACGTAGATGTAGATGTAGTGCATACGTAGATGTAGTGTAGATGTAGTGCATACGTAGATGTAGTGCATACGTAGATGTAGTGTAGATGTAGCGCATACGTAGATGTAGCGCATACGTAGATGTAGCGCATACGTAGATGTAGCGCATACGTAGATGTAGCGCATACGTAGATGTAGCGCATACGTAGATGTAGCGCATACGTAGATGTAGATGTAGTGCATACGTAGATGTAGTGTAGATGTAGTGCATACGTAGATGTAGCGCATACGTAGATGTAGTGCATACGTAGATGTAGCGCATACGTAGATGTGTAGATGTAGCGCATACGTAGATGTAGCGCATACGTAGATGTAGCGCATACGTAGATGTAGCGCATACGTAGATGTAGCGCATACGTAGATGTAGCGCATACGTAGATGTAGTGTAGATGTAGTGCATACGTTGATGTAGTGCATACGTAGATGTAGCGCATACGTAGATGTAGCGCATACGTAGATGTAGCGCATACGTAGATGTAGCGCATACGTAGATGTAGCGCATACGTAGATGTAGCGCATACGTAGATGTAGCGCATACGTAGATGTAGCGCATACGTAGATGTAGCGCATACGTAGATGTAGTGTAGATGTAGCGCATACGTAGATGTAGCGCATACGTAGATGTAGCGCATACGTAGATGTAGCGCATACGTAGATGTAGTGTAGATGTAGTGCATACGTAGATGTAGTGCATACGTAGATGTAGTGCATACGTAGATGTAGTGCATACGTAGATGTAGTGCATACGTAGATGTAGTGCATACGTAGATGTAGTGCATACGTAGCGCATACGTAGATGTAGCGCATACGTAGATGTAGCGCATACGTAGATGTAGCGCATACGTAGATGTAGCGCATACGTAGATGTAGCGCATACGTAGATGTAGCGCATACGTAGATGTAGCGCATACGTAGATGTAGTGTAGATGTAGTGCATACGTAGATGTAGTGCATACGTAGATGTAGCGCATACGTAGATGTAGTGCATACGTAGATGTAGTGCATACGTAGATGTAGTGTAGATGTAGTGCATACGTAGATGTAGTGCATACGTAGATGTAGCGCATACGTAGATGTAGCGCATACGTAGATGTAGCGCATACGTAGATGTAGCGCATACGTAGATGTAGCGCATACGTAGATGTAGTGTAGATGTAGTGCATACGTAGATGTAGTGCATACGTAGATGTAGCGCATACGTAGATGTAGTGTAGATGTAGCGCATACGTAGATGTAGCGCATACGTAGATGTAGCGCATACGTAGATGTAGCGCATACGTAGATGTAGCGCATACGTAGATGTAGCGCATACGTAGATGTAGCGCATACGTAGATGTAGTGTAGATGTAGTGCATACGTAGATGTAGATGTGCATACGTAGATGTAGTGCATACGTAGATGTAGTGCATACGTAGATGTAGTGTAGATGTAGTGCATACGTAGATGTAGTGCATACGTAGATGTAGTGTAGATGTAGCGCATACGTAGATGTAGCGCATACGTAGATGTAGCGCATACGTAGATGTAGCGCATACGTAGATGTAGCGCATACGTAGATGTAGCGCATACGTAGATGTAGCGCATACGTAGATGTAGCGCATACGTAGATGTAGCGCATACGTAGATGTAGTGTAGATGTAGTGCATACGTAGATGTAGTGCATACGTAGATGTAGTGTAGATGTAGCGCATACGTAGATGTAGCGCATACGTAGATGTAGCGCATACGTAGATGTAGCGCATACGTAGATGTAGCGCATACGTAGATGTAGCGCATACGTAGATGTAGATGTAGTGCATACGTAGATGTAGTGTAGATGTAGTGCATACGTAGATGTAGCGCATACGTAGATGTAGTGCATACGTAGATGTAGCGCATACGTAGATGTGTAGATGTAGCGCATACGTAGATGTAGCGCATACGTAGATGTAGCGCATACGTAGATGTAGCGCATACGTAGATGTAGCGCATACGTAGATGTAGCGCATACGTAGATGTAGCGCATACGTAGATGTAGCGCATACGTAGATGTAGCGCATACGTAGATGTAGTGTAGATGTAGTGCATACGTAGATGTAGCGCATACGTAGATGTAGCGCATACGTAGATGTAGCGCATACGTAGATGTAGCGCATACGTAGATGTAGCGCATACGTAGATGTAGCGCATACGTAGATGTAGCGCATACGTAGATGTAGCGCATATGTAGATGTAGCGCATATGTAGATGTAGTGTAGATGTAGCGCATACGTAGATGTAGCGCATACGTAGATGTAGCGCATACGTAGATGTAGCGCATACGTAGATGTAGTGTAGATGTGGCGCATACGTAGATGTAGTGCATACGTAGATGTAGTGTAGATGTAGATGTAGTGTAGATGTAGCTTTGCAAAAAGTAATATTTCTTTTTTACTTTTATAAAAAAAAAAAGTTTTCAGACAAATTATTTTAAAAAAAAACGATAAAGGTTTATACGGCCGTTTAAATGCAAAATGATGACAAGGGGGTTAAAAGGGCTGAGCAGAGGTTCTGAATATATATTCGGACCTTGCGCATAGGATGGTTTTGCCTCTGCTGTGACCCCACTGATAAGAGACACATATTTAATAAATGTATATTCCTGTTAATATTCATTAAGAACTACTGCACATCGCCATTAATTCCTAATATTTTGGTGTAACAGTTCAGTGCAAATCCAGAGAATCTACAGATTGTTTTTTGTTTGTTTTTTTGATAGAAGCTGCAGTTCCTCCTTGGGTTGGCTATAGTGAGGAGGAAACCATTCAACAGCAAATCTTGGCCCTATCAGCGGTAAGAGTTGTCTTTAACGATTTTTGTGTTTCACAGATTATAAGTACAAAGGTAAATATCTTAACCCCTTCAGGACCGAGCCATTTTTTTGATTTTTCATTTGCCACTCCCCGCCTTCTGAGAGCCACAACTTTTTCTAATCAAGAGTGGTGTGAGGGCTTATTTTTTTGCGGGAGGAGTTGTAGTTTCTACTGGTAGCATTTAAAGTTCCATATAATGTACTGGGAAACTAAAAAAAATATTTGCAGGCTAAAATTGCAAAAAAATGGATTCCTCGATTTTTGGGTTTCGTTTTTACGGCTTTCACCGTGTGGTAGAAATGACAACTTAGCTTTATTCTGCGGTTCAATACGATTACGGTGATATCAAATTTATATAGTTTTTTTTTTTATTTTTATATTTTACAACTTTTAAAGAAAAAACTAGTTTTGTGTCACAACATTCTGAGAGCCTTAACTTTTTTATTTTTTCATCGATTGAGCTGTGAGATGACTTATTTTTTGCGGGATGAGCTGTCATTTTTATCAGTACCAGTTTTTGGTACAAACAACTTTTTGATCACTTTTTATTCCATTTTTGTTAAGAGCTAAGTTGACCAAAAAACGGAAAATTTTGCAGTTTTAATTCTTTTATTTCTTATGGTGTTTACCGTGCGCGTTAAATAACGCTATATTGTAATGGCTCAGACTTTTATAAACACAGTTACACCAGTTTTGTTTACCTTTCCCATTTTTCCTCTAAAGTAATGTATAAACAAAAAAAGGGGTTATTTTTTAACTTTAAAAAAAAAATTCCACTACTAAAAATGTAATTTCACTTTTCCCTACACCGTTTATTAGCCCCCCTATGGGACTTGAACCAGCGTTGGATCGCTGCTACAATACACTGCAATACTAATGTGTTGCAGTATATTGTCATTTTTACAGGCTCCTGTTAACCCCTGCCACAGGCAGAGTGGAGGCAGTCCTGGGGGCCTTCATTAGGGCCCTGGGCTGCCATGACAACCGATCTCGTTGCAGGGGGGGCGATGAGCTGTCAGAAGCCGGCCCCCTCTTTTCAACGCCTCAGATACTGCGGTCGCGATTGACCGCAGCATTTGAGGGGTTAAACAGACAGGAACATCGCGATCGCTGTTCCTGGCTGTTCGTTCTGGGTGTCATCTGTAAAACACAGCTGACACGTGGAAAAAATAACTAAATAAAAAAAATATATATATGTGTGACATGTCAAGTTTTGATCAATGGGGGTCTGAGCACTGAGACCCCCACCGATCCCTAAAACAAAGCTGTAGAAGCTGAGCCGTTTGGTTTGTAATAGTTTTTTCTTGGAAAGCCGATGTAGCAGAGTACGGGCTCAATAGAAAGTCTATGAGCCCGTAGACCGCTACATCGGCTTTCCAAAAAAGGCGATCAGAAACCACGCGGCTCAGCGCTCACCTGTGCACTTCTGCTGCTTCGGTTTAGCGATTGGCGGGGTCTCCGTGCTCAGACCCCTATTGATCAAAACTTCTGACATGTCACTATGGTATGTAAGAAGTTTGTTGAACGTTTAGTTACCCTTTAATAGGTTGCTTATAGTGTGTAATATTAATGCTGTGTGTTTTTTATCTTTTTTTAGGACAGGAGAAACTTCCTTAGAGACCCTCCTGCCGGTGTCCATTTTAATTTTGACTTTGATCATATGTACCCCATTGCCCTTGTAATGCTTCAGGAAGATGAGCTGCTGAATCGTATGAGATTTGATCTTGTTCCAAAACTGTGAGTGCTCCCAATGTTTGACAAAAACAGTCTCCACGGTGTGTAAGAAACTCAGTCACAAATCCACCAGTCATTATTTGTATGACCAAATTACTATGGTGTTAGGCTGCCGACTACTCGAAAGGCTATGGACTCCTTTAACATGGGAACAAATCTGTTTAGATATGCTAGTGGTGACCCTGATATGCAGTTTTACAACCTGCTTCTAGTTTCACACTTTTCTACCCTGGGCTAATATCTTGCTACATAGAGGCGGCTGCTGCAGCTTTTGGAAAGTGTTCGACCTCGCCCCGGTGCTGGATCCACAGTAACACTGCTCATAACTGTTGTATAATGTCCTCCATGCTTCACCTACTTCTGTGTGGGTGAGAGATAAATGAGCAGGATCTCCTCTTCTCTGTATGCTGTGTACATGAGACCTCATACCAGCCAGTCCCCGTCCCCTCTGGAGCTGAGCTCAGGGAAAGCTGAGAAGTGGAGAGGGGAAACTGATGAAAAATGCAGGATACAAGTCATATAATGGCCAGAAATGGTGTTATTCCTCATGTACAAAAACGTGACGGCCTATTCTGAAAAGTCATCTGAAATTCCCGTTAATCTTTAAAGGTCAAGTAACCTGGATGTAATCATTCATACAAATTATTGTTCGTAATACACCACTCTTCACCGGGCGTACCCATGCATGTTTAACACAAGGGAAAATAGAGTTGTCCAATGCTAATATGAATGAACCCGGATTGTGTACATTTATTTTACTGGCGTGTTAAAACGTATCCACATATAAAGGTTCTTGTCTAACTCAAATGTAATAGGTTCATGTTTATTATCTTTTTAGTGTGAAAGAAGAGTTTTTTTGGAGGAATTATTTTTATCGGGTGTCCCTAATAAAACAATCTGCACAGCTGACGGCATTGGCTGCCCAGCAAGCTACTGGAAACTCCGATAAGACAAACCGCAAGCAAAATGATGGTGACTTAGAAGGTAAAACAAATGTCTTCTTCTGGCGGTGATTAAGAAAGCCAAGCGGACATAATAGTTTTATGAAAATTGGTTACAAAAAATTGGCCTACTAAGACTAGCAGTGCTTACGCGGGTCTAAGTAAGGCCTCATTCACACGAACGTGTTAAACGTCCTAAATAATTCAATGTGGCAGTTCACACGGCCGTTCTTTCAACGGACCGTGTGAAGGGTCTGAGAAAATAGGACATGTCTATGGGGGATGCATGATATTGTGTCCCGTAGCGCAGAGCACGGTTGCACCTCAGACGTGAAAAACTGTCGTTTTTCACGTCCATCATGCGCAACGCCCGTGTGAATCTAGCCTAAAGGAGATAGTTGGTGTAATTTGCGCCAAATTTATTTAAAGGAACATACCTCTTAATTTGGTGAATTTAAACTGACAAGTTCAGATTTGTTTCAAAATTTGCGCCATTTTCACAGATAATTTTTTTATTTTTTTGTAAATTTGGTCTAAACAATATCATCTTATAGGCCACGCCCAATTTTATTGTTGCAATCTAAATTTAGCAAGCAATGAGAAAATGCACTTTTTTTTTTTACCGAAAATTTGTTGCACGTCACCCTTCACAACTTTTTTAGCAGTTTACTAATAAATTATAAATGTGGCCCATTGTTTTTAGTTTATTACAGTACTGACCTCCATACACATTAGACAAAACTCTGTCAAACCCCCTCAATTTTGGCAGGATCGAGCCACAAGCTAATGTGATTGGAGGCCACACGACTCACCCGACGCCGGAGGGAAGGAGGATCAGGCCCATTTTTATATTACAGTATTTTTACACTGCTGAAATTGTTAGGAGTCTTAAGATAAACATTCACTTTGTTACAACTATTGCACATATTAAAAATGATCTTTTTCACATATTCAATCTTACTAGTAATACAGAGCTGTAGGAAAAGTCAGTGGAAAGCCATTTACGCCTCATGTACACGACTGGTGTGCGCCGGCCAGGTCCCGTCAGTGATCCGTGGAAAGATAGATGTGTCTTATTTTTCCACGGATCGGAGAATCAGGTCAGTTTTCACAGACACGATTAACCCGCTAAAGTAAATGGGTCCGAGAAGACTATCTGGTGCCACTCGGATGCCGTTAAAAATGGCCCGAGTGGCACATCGTTTGTGTGCAAATGGCATTACATGTTACATTTCTGCCACATATGAAATCTTTAGGAATCCATTCTGTCCAACAGCAAGTCCTTTTATGTGTATTTACACTAGGCAGTTATCATTATGAATTGTTCAATAATTAGGGATATTCACTATCTGTAAGTAAGCCTCTTTCTAAAAGGTTTAAATATAATTTAACGATTAAACTTTTGCACATTTACAACATTTCACAGTTTACATCCATAAAAAACGTTAAATATCTTTGCAAATATTTGTTGTACAACTTTTTGTTCTCTGTTCAGATAGAAAGCTAAATTCAGTACCATGCCTGATCCCTGTTACCAGGGGTAGTGCATTGTGGGGGCTCAGGCAAGAGTTAAACAGTTAAAGAAACAGTGTCACCCCAAAAAAATTTTTTATATCCGTTTGATTTTAGTGTTTTATTAAAAACTTTTATATTTATTTGTGTGTTTGTGTTTTACTTTTTTTTATTTTGTAACTTTTTCTTGTCTATGGGGGCTGCCATTTTTTTTTCCATTTCTGTATGTGTCGATTAACGACACATACAGACATGGAATACGGCACATACAGTGCCATAGTGAATGCGAACGGGGCCCGTTCCATTCACTATGGTGTACGCCGTCTGTGTGGGAACGGCGCATGCGCCGCTCCCACACAGTCCAAGTTGAACTGTGCGCCGTCCGGCGCCATTTTCCTGTGGACCGGAAGTCGCGGCCGGACAGTAAGATTACTACTTCCGGTCGCGGCTTCCGGACTTGTGCACTTGGAGCAGCGGCAGCAGACGGAGCGGACGGACCGGAGGGAGCGGCGGCGGCGGCAGGAACAGGTAAGTGATTTCTATGTATGTTCGTGTTTCAGTGTGTGTTTACTAGTGTATGTAAACCTACTACACTGTGTGTTAGCTCAAAAAATGGCGACACACAGTGTAGGAGGTTTGACCGTTCAATCCCCTCGTTTCTCCCGGCACTAGCCAGGATAAAGGAGGGGGGGATTCTGAGAGCTCACTAGAGCGAGTGAGTTTTCTCAAATTTTGCAGCATAAAGCAATGTGGTTGCTTTACCACATGCAATGCTGCAATTTTGGGAATTGCTCCATCTAGTGACCAGCACTGGGAAATATTATAAATTAGAATCTAATTTATAGTATTTCCTGACTCGTGAAAAAAATAAAAAAAATTAGAACAATGTTTAATCATTTATACACTAATAGTTTAACTAAAAAAAAAATACATTTTTTTCCAGCGTCACATTCCCTTTAATAGGTGTGTTATTTAAAGCTGACATACACATTAAATGAGTGATCGCCAAACCCGCTAATCTCAGTAGGATTGGACAACAGTTGAATGTGTATTGTAAAAAGGCAGGTCTTGTAATGTCTGTTGTTGTTGTCATGGTGGAGATGGATACATCATATTGCATTTTAGAAGGTGCTTCGCAGCAGCTGATCTTCCTCTTTCCTTTCGAATTCACATGCATGCTCAGCCGAATCAAGCATGCTTGTTTATAGGAGAGTCAGGGGAAATTGCTCGTTCAGCTACCTACTGTCTAATGCATATGGTTGAGCTGCATTACCAGAACGCCCATGTACAATAGTGGTGCCACTTCCCAGGGAAAAAAAGCAGACTCTTTCTAATCCCATACAACCTATTATGTTATATAAACATCTATGGAGTGCAGATAAACCGCTTAAATGTCCCACTAAAGAACCAGCAGAACTCCTGGTTTGCCATAATCAATATTTATCACCTATCCACAAGATAGGTGATAAATATCTGATCAGTGGGGTCTGACTGCCAGGACCCCCACCGATACTTGGCCGTCCATATAAATAGGGACCCCACAGCTTACCTGGCCGTCCCTGTGCTCCCCATTTGAACAGAGCATAGAAAATGAATGGAGCGGTTTTCGAGCACGTGCAGTATCGCTTCATTCATTTGGGGCACACAGCGGCTGCCAGGTAAGCCCGTTCTCGGGATCCCAGCGGTCGGACCCCCACTGATCAGATATTTATTACCTATCCTATAAAAAGGTGATTAAATATCGATTATGGGAAAACCCGGTTTAAACTTTATGTAGATTTTTACTGGAATGTTGTTCAGAAGTGGCGTTTTCTATAGAATTAACATTGGCCTGTTTTGCTAGTGGAATCTGTCAGCTCTGATGGGAGACGGGCTATATAAGTCATGCTCATAAGTTACTGTGCTTATAGGTGGACTATAAAACATGCAGCCTGAAAAAGTATTGTATATGCCATTAAATGTCACACGGGTTTGTAATGGCTTTTCTTTCTTCAAACTGTTCTAGAAACCGTAAGACCAAAGACTCCGCCGGTAGCGATCAAGACCTCGCATAAAACTCAGGAGGTAATGATCACCGTTTCCATTGACATAAATTGGTTGCTGCAGTTCATTCATTATATGTGTTCTAACAGTAGAATGTTATTTTTATCATACTCCACTCTTAGCCAATTCATCGTGACCGTTTACCGTTTAGTCTTTCTCACCAAAACGGTCACCAGTAAAAGTCGCCCTTTGTCGTAGATATGTAGTGAGAATAGGAGCAAAACGAAAAGAAGTGCAGTGAATGGCACGTGGTATAAGTGCAGCAGTTGGAAAAGGGTTTATAATGAGGAGTGACAAACCATAACCATTCCACTGAAGTCCTGTAGCGTTTAAGGGGATTTAATATTCATGTGTCTATTCTATTGTTCTATTTTTCGGAAACAATAGCGCACTTGACTACGCTATTGATTGTCAAAAATACGAAAACCTTACAGAACGGAGACAAACGGAAACCATTAACAATGAAAGCGTTACCAGTGAACTCAATGGTGAATCAAATGGAAGCTATGGTTTCCGTTTGCCTTTTCGTTGATGGGTGCCTCCAATAGAAAGGTCTGACGGAACCCATCAACGGAAACCGAGTGCTGATGTGAACAGGCCCCAAGTCACACTTCTAGACAAACACGTTGTAACTAAACTAATAAAATACAAACCGTTGTACTGTTCATGTCTCTTATTAAGCACATTGAGTAAACAATCCCCGGTGCAGAAAGAAATGATAAGTGAACCCTTGAATTTAATAATCTGTAGGTTTCCCTTTTGCAGCAATCGCCTCCACCAAACGTTTCCTGTGGCCATCTTCAGGTCATGCCACATCTTCTCAAGAGGGTTTAGCTCAGGACTTGGCCATTCCAAAACACAATTCTTCTTTTTCATCCATTCTTTAGTGATTTACTTGTGTGTTTTGGGTCAGTGTCTTGTTGCATCACCCGTCATCTCTTCAGCGTGAGGTCATGGACCGCTGTCCTTACATTCTCCTGTAAAATGTTTTGATATATCTTTGAATTCATTGTTCAGTCAATGTTTGCAAAGTGTCCAGGCCATGAGGCAGCAAAGCCGTTCCAAACCATAATGCTCCCTCCACCATGCTTCTCCGATGGGATCTGGTGTTGGTGTGCAGTGCTCTTTTTCCTTCAAACATAGCATTCTGTTAAAAAGTTTGTCCATAGAATGTTTTCCTAGAAGCATTATGGAACATCCAGGTGGTCTCGGGCAAACTTAAGACGAACCTCAATTATTTTTTCTTGGCAGCAGCGTCCTTTGTGGTGCACTCCCTAAACACTGTTTTTGTTTGGTGATTTTCTAATAGTGGACTCATGAACAGAGGTTTCTGCAGTTTGTAAAGTCTTCACTAGGTCTTTTGCTGTTACCTATCGTTCTTTCTCCCCTCTTTTAGTACTGCCCATTGTGCTCATGGAGTGATCTTAACAGGACACCCACTCCTAGAGAGAGAGTAGCAAGAGTCCTGAATTTTCTCCATTTGGAGACAATTTGTCTAACAGTGAATTGATGTACATCCAGGTCTTTGGCAATCATTTTGCAGCCTTCTACAGCTTCATGTGTCTCTAACTTTCTGAGGCCTTAAAGTTGATTGCCTCAAGGCCTGGTTCACATTAGCCAATCTTTCTTCAAAAGAACAGTAACCAGGCTTTGTGTGCCTTTGTTTAACGCGCAAAGCACCTGTGAAATCCACACTTCCAATCTCATCTCCTTAAAGAGAACCTTTCACCTCCCCATACATGTGCCGCATGTAATGGGCAAGGCTGCACAAACCTTGGGGCACTTTAAATTTTTTCCCTACCCTCCTCCGTTATTTAGATATTGGTGCTGTTATATTTGGCGCCCGATATTTAACCCCTTAGTGACCACTAATACGCCTTTTTACGTCGGTCAGCCAAGTCTAAGTCCTGCACGGGTCTCCCGTGCAGGCAGGAGCCGGGGCTCTGCTGTCTGATGACAGCTGAGCTCTTGCTCCAACGCCCGCGATCGAAGTTTACTTCGATCGCGGCCGTTTAACCCGTTAAATGCCGCCGTCAATAGCGACCGCGGCATTTAACTTTGTTTACAGAGGGAGTGCGCTCCCTCTGTCACCCATCGGCGGCCCGTGAATGAAATCGCGGGTCTCCGATGGGGTGTCATGGCAGCCGGGGGCTTGATAAAAGCCCCCAGGTCTGCCCTGGACATATTCCTGTTAGGACGCGCCGGAGGCACGTCCTAACAGATTGCCTGTCAGATTTACACTGACAGGCAATAATGCTCTGGTATACGAAGTATACCAGAGCATTATAGCAGCGATCGGAATATCGCACAGTAAAGTCCCCTAGTGGGACTAATAAAATAAGTCATCAAAGTGAAATAAAGATTATTAATAAAAAGTACAGTAAAAAAATAAATAAAACCAATTAATAAAAGTGTAAAAAAAAAAAAAAAAGTACACATATGTGGTATCGCCGCGACCGTAATGACTCCATTAATAAAATTAATATGTAATTTAAACCGCAAAGTGAAGACCGTAAAAAAAAAACGCAAAAAAACATGGCGGAATTGCTATTTTTTTCCATTGCCCCCCAAAAAAGTCATAATAAAAATGAATCAATAAGTCCCATGCACCCCAAAACAGCACCATTCAAAACTACGTCTTGTCCCGCAGAAAACAAGCCCAAAAAATCACTACATTGATGGAAAAATAAAAAAATTACGGCTCTTGGAAAGCGACGATGCAAAAGCAAATAATTTTAGTTCAAAAGTGTTTTTATTGTGCAAAAGTCGTAAAACATAAAAAAACCTCCACATATGTGGTATCGCCGTAATCGTACCGACCCATAGAATAAAGGTAACGTTATTTACGTCGCATAGTGAACGGCGCCAATTTAAAAACGCATAGAACAATGGCGGAATTTCAGGTTTTTTTTTATAATCCCCCCCCCCCAAAAAGGTTAATAAAAGTTAATATAAAAATTATATGTACCCAAAAATGGTGCTATTAAAAAGCACAACTAATCCCGCAAAAAACAAGTCCTCATACAGCTATGTAGACGAAAAAATAAAAACGTTATAGCTCTTTGAATGCGACTATAGAAAAACGACTAAAATAGCTTGGTCATTAGGGCCTAAAATGGGCTGGTCACTAAGGGGTTAAATAACCCCCTGATCTGTCAATGGTGCGTGTACTGGCACGGGGGCGTGTTACTATGGTTGTGACACTGTCCAATCAGCTGCGGACAGTGCTACAGCAAGAGCTGGAGAGGGGAGTTGGAGAAAAAAATGTAAATATATATGTAATAGTCACATATAGCTTGTTAATATGAGGTAAATGTATTAGATGTAAGTATCCCTTTAAAGGGATTTAACCCACAGCTACTGTACATTTATGGCATATGGATCGCCAACCGGGACCCCGACTGATCGCTAAAACAAGCGTCTGTTGGACTTGACATTTCTTAGCAGTTGGCCTCTTGTTTCCAAAGCCTCGCTGGGGACTCATTGAGCTTGTTTTAGAGATTGGTGGGGGTCTTAGCAGTTGGTTAACTACCGATAAAAAAATGTTTACATATCCTATGGATATGCCATAAATGTGTTTGGTGGGATAATCCCTTTTAACTCTAATGCAATGTAACTTATATACAGGAAGAAGAGGAGATTTCTACCAGTCCCGAAGTGTCAGAATTTGTGAGTGAAGCCTTTGACTCTTGCAACATAAACCAAGAAGACCTGAGGAAAGAAATGGAACAATTTGTTCTCGACAAAAAAGATGAACTCGACACAGCAGAAGGTAAGTCTATAATTTACTGCTGTAAAAGAAGGATTCTCTAGATGAAAATATATAGCACATCCACAGGATATGCCATAAATGCCTGATAGCGGAGAGCCCCAGAGGTGGGCCTGCACCTGTCGGAAGAAAGGGGATCCCGTTCACCGAATTATGCCTGCAGATCTTCCTATAATAATCAATGGAGTTATGGCTGTTTGTGAACGGCCCTCTTTATTGACTTCTGTTCTAGCGAACCAGGACCCCCCCCATTCCCCAATTAGGTGGGGGTCCCACATGTGGGTCCTGCACCTGTCAAACAATTATGGCATATTGTGCGGATATGAAGGGGAGTAGGTTTTTTGGTTAGATTGGTGGCAAAATGCTCAAGGATACGTCTCGGTAAGTTATGCCTCCTAGTCTGCTTGATTTTCCAAGGTAAAGTTAATAAGTTACAGCCGTAATCAAAAGGCAGCCGGATGTAAAGCCTTCAGTTGGTTATACATGCATTAATAGATTCAAGATGATAGACTACCTGCATTGTGCCTCCAAACAATTGACACGCTGACAGCGAGCCGAATTTCATGTTAGGGTGTGTCCAGAAATTGAAGTTATTAAACTAGATCTACTTTATTTTGAGTTCCATGTGCAGTACATGTGGTCTTATCATTGTTAAAGGGATACTCCAACCAATAATTTTGATGGCATATATGTAGATATAAAATGTAAATACACTCAATGCCTTTTCATGTAAAGGTTACCCTGCTAGCAGGGGCCAGCTAAAAGGCTCATGGGGCCCCAGTGCAAAAGTTCAACTTTGGCCCAGCCCCCGCACAACTTTTTTTCATGGTCGATGGCAGAGGCCCGCCCATTCTCTTAGGCTACGTCTCTGGGTCTCTAAAGTGACCAATCGATGCAGGACTAGCAGCTAGAGACAATGCTAGGGTCTTAAGAGATAAGGGGCACAAGCCCCAAGACATATGTTTTGCCTGCCCCCAAAAAAACAGCTATGCCACAGGATAGGATTAGGTACAGCGGTTTAGGAGGCAGTATCAAACATGATAGGATTAGATACAGCAGCTCAACATATGGTATCACACATGAGAGACTTGGATATGGCGGCTTAACAGACCAACACACATATAGGATTACACACGGGCTCAGCAGACAGTATTACACAAAAGGCTTAGATACAGTGGCTCAGTATATTGTATCACACGAGAGAGGCTTAGATAAAGCGGCTCAGCGGACCTTATCCCACGAGAGACTAGATACAGTGGCGCTGTAGACCGTATCCCACAAGAGGCTTAGATACAGTGGCTCAGTAGGCAGTATCTGAGAGGCTTAGATACAGTGGCTCAGTAGGCAGTATCCGAGAGGCTTCGATACAGTGGCTCAGTAGGCAGTATCCGAGAGGCTTCGATACAGTGGCTCAGTAGACCGTATCCATATACTTAACCTTCTCGCTGTTGTAGGGTCAGCTCCAACATAGCGCTGTGTTCTGACATCGTACAAACATTATGTGCGCCAAGTATACAATTTCCTGACACTGAACGGCGTGAGGACCCAGCACTGCCTGGAGACGTAGAGAACCTGATTTAGGCCCCATGCACACGACTGTAATTGTGATCCGCAAAATACGAATTCATTAATTTCTATGGCCCACTGACACCTTCCCGTATATTTACGGGAAGGTGTCCGGGCTGTAGAAATGTTCCGCAAAAAATAGGACATTTTTATTTTACGGACCGTGCTCCCATACTTTATAATGGGCCGCAAATGCGAGTGACTGTCCACGGCCGTCCATGCCCGTAATCGCGGACCGTGATTATGGCTACGGCCATGTGCAGGGGGCCTTTGGAGCGAGGTCAGTAATTATATGGAGGAGTTACTGTAGTAACAGTGGTTCGTGTAGGTTCACCTATTGGAGACTACATAGGTCCCGGTTACTACAGTAACTGCTGATAGACATAGTGCAGGGGTCACGGGCAGCGGATTTTGCTGTGAGTACGTTGAAAATCCGCAACAAATTCTTACCAAAATCTGTATGTGTCACACGCAAACTTTGCCATAGATTTGTTGCGAGTGCAAAGGGTGAAATCTGCTGTGAAACTGCAGCAATTCTGCAATAAAGGCATGTTGGCCTGATTTCCACAGATACTTGGGGTTCTGAACATATAAACATTGCCGTAGACCATGTTCACGTGGCACGAATTTGCCATAGGCGAAATACGCCTTGGATTTATTTTTTACAAAAGCTGTGGCAGAATTCTTCTTCTTAAAGAGGCTCTGTCACCAGATTTTGCAACCCCTATCTCCTATTGCAGCAGATCGGCGCTGCAATGTAGATAAGAGTAACGTTTTTATTTTTAAAAAACGAGCATTTTTGGCCAAGTTATGACCATTTTTGTATTTATGCAAATGAGGCTTGCAAAAGTACAACTGGGCGTGTTGAAAAGTAAAAGTCCAACTGGGCGTGTATTATGTGCGTACATCGGGGCGTGTTTACTACTTTTACTAGCTGGGCGCTCTGACGAGAAGTATCATCCACTTCTCTTCAGAACGCCCAGCTTCTGGCAGTGCAGATCTGTGACGTCACTCACAGGTCCTGCATCGTGTCAGACGAGCGGGGACACATCGGCACCAGAGGCTACAGTTGATTCTGCAGCAGCATCAGCGTTTGCAGGTAAGTAGCTACATCGACTTACCTGCAAACGCTGATGCTGCTGCAGAATCATCTGTAGCCTCTGGTGCCGATGTGTCCGACACGATGCAGGACCTGTGAGTGACGTCACAGATCTGCACTGTCAGAAGCTGGGCGTTCTGAAGAGAAGTGGATGATACTTCTCATCAGAGCGCCCAGCTAGTAAAAGTATTAAAAACGCCCCGATGTACGCACATAATACACGCCCACTTGGACTTTTGCAAGCCTCATTTGCATAACTACAAAAATGGTCATAACTTGGCCAAAAATGCTCGTTTTTTAAAAATAAAAACGTTACTGTAATCTACATTGCAGCGCCTATCTGCTGCAATAGCAGATAGGGGTTGCAAAATCTGGTGACAGAGCCTCTTTAAACTAAGATTTCTGACGCAGATTAACCCCTTAGTGATTCAATGAAGCTAAGGGCCTGTTCACATTAGGTTTGCTTTCCGTTTGTTTTTTTCCGTTGCTCTGACGGGACAAAGACCAAAATATAGTTTCCGTTTGCATTACCATTAATTTTGATGGTATTTTTTGTTTGTATCCGTTCCGCTAGGTTTCCGTTTTTTGACGGAAAGAATAGCACAGCACGCTACGCTATTGTTTCCGTCAAAAAACGGAAACCTATTGGAATGCAGGCAAACTGAAACAAAAAAAATACCATTGAAATCAATGGTATCGCAAACGGAGCCGATACTTTGTTGGTCTTTCCATTCCTCTGATGGGACAGATGAACGGAAAGACCAAAAGGAAAGCAAACGTTATGTGAGCCGGCCCTAAACCGCGGTTTTTCAGCTTTTGTCTGGAGGCTGTGAATAAGGTAAAAAAAAAATAATACTGCTTGCTGGTGGAATGTTGGCGAATTCTGTTTGGATTTAGGTGTGAAATCCACACCTAAATCCTGAAAGAATCCCCAGCATGTGAATATGGCCCTAGGATATGTTTACATAAATTTTTTTTTCTTCACCATTTTGTGCAAGTCATGTCAGGAAATAAATGAGCAGAGATACTGTATTTTCAACCCAAAGTTAGGCTAAATTCACATGTAGCGTAAATACTGCGGATTATATTTTGCGAAAAATCGACCGCATAATACAGTAGCAGCAGAGTGGATGAGATTTGAAGAAATCTCATCCACACTCTGCGTAAATGTTGAGCGGAAAAAACGCCCAGAAATTGACCTGCGGTGCGTCTTGTTAATCCACAGCATGTCAATTGTATTTGCGGAGTCGCTGCTTATTTGTTGCGGGTTTTCCACGTTTAATTCAATGGGGAGGTAAAACCCACAACAAACGGCAGATGTTGAGTTTTTGTGCGGCGGAAAAACTGATTCCACCGCAAAAAACGCAACTCAAAAAGAAAAAATTTATATGTAATTCTGGGTCTCTTCGTCCAGGCTGGCCTCCTGGGATGACGATTCATCCCATGTGAACACTGCAGCCAATCACAGGCTGCAGCTGTCACATGGGATAAAAGGTCATCCCAGGAGGCCGGGCTGCAGGACGTCGGAGCGTAAGTATGTGGTTTTATTTTTTTAAATGTGCAGTTTTCTGCAGCAGACATTCCGACCGAAAATCTGCACCACAGTTGTGTGTGTCTTTTTCCTCCGGGACTCCCTGCGGCTGCTAGGCTGGATACGCTGTGTGCTTTTACGCAGCGTATCCGCCCTGTGTGAACTTACCCTAAGACCTCCAGAGGTTAAGCCTGTCAGTGGTTTAGAGATGTCATTGCGTTTTTGTGCCGCAATTTTCACAATCACGGCAATACCGCACCATTTTTGCCTCTATTTTTGTAATTGTGGTAAAAATTACTGCGATTACAAAAATCGTGGCGAAAATGGTGCGGTATTTCCGCGATTAAAAAAAAATTCGCGATTTTGTACTGCGATTTTTGCAAACTCATGTAAACCTGATTGGGGGAGCACTTAGTGTAGGAGCATTGTAGCGACATCACATCCTTCTGCAGTCTCTAGGCAGCGGGGGAATTGCTGATGATCGGACGGCAGGTACCCGGTAATGTCTCAGTAGACCTCCTGACTGGTGGGTGCGATCTCTTTTCTGCTGGGGGATAGCGGCTGCTTTCGATCATGTTACGCAGCCTCCGGTCTTCATGCTGCTAGTGCAACAGCCCCCTTATCTTTGTTTTACATTAGTAGGGCCGGCGGGCCCCTGGCTTTGGGGCACGGTCGCAAGTGTGACCGCTGCAGCTACACCACTGCCTGCCAGGATCCCACACAATCTGCTGTTATCCGGGGAAGAAACAGCAGGCGAGTCCTCGTTTCCCCGTAGCTGTAAATGGCTTCTGTGTGACAGACGTTCTCTCTGGCTGAGAGCGTATTCCCCTGTGTTAACTCCGAATGCCCTAACGGAATATATTGACGGAGGAGGGCTGAAAGAACCTGGACATTCGGACATGGCATGCATGTTACACAGACACATTATGGAGACCTTGTAGTTTATCACCAGTGGTGGTTCTCTGGACAGCTTGATTATGGCCTACAAATTTGGCTTAAATACTGACGTGGAAAGTGGCCTTAGGCCAGAATCACACACACAATTTTGTGGCAGTTTTTGACTCTAATACAGAAGTGGACACAAAGGACAGTAGATCCATCCATCAGTCTTTTCTTTATATCTTTCCTTTCTTTTGGATTCCCTTCTGTCTTTGGCTCAAAATACGGAGCCAAAAACTGCATCAAAATTGTGTGTGTGATCCTGGCCTTAATGTGATCTCTGTGTACTGTTTTTTTTCTTTCAGAAGAATCAGAAGACTGGATAAAGGAACTGCAGGAAGTGGTTCAGGAATATGAAGTCGTCTCCAGCACTGACAAAATGAAGGATGAAAACTGGGACAAGGAGATTGAGGAACTTCTCCAGGAAGATTAACTCTTTCCTTTCACTGTGGTTACCTGGAAAGCTTATTTGCCGAAATCTAACATTCCTTTAGTCATTCCTGCACAATGCGAAATACTCTTGACTACGTGAAGTAATCCTTGGGATGTTCGTGCTGGTTTCCGTGATAGACACTGCGATTGCAGTTGAACTTTTCATTATGTCAGCTGGAAAAGTCATGCAATTTGCATGGACCTACGGAAAGCCCTTTCTGTTATGTCCTTTTTTTTTTTTCCTCATGATTTTATTATGAAAAAATATTTCATAAGGGATCATTTAATGACTAAAGCGGTGATTTCATCTTATGCGGTTTATTGGTTGGTAAGTTATACAAGAATATTTTTCAGTTTCACAAATTTTTAACTGAAGTTTAATTAAATGTTACACTTAAAATTATAATATTTCCAACTTAAAAAATGTGAGCAGTGTACATATATGTACCTTAAACGGCCCTCTTCCATATACAAGTAACGCACTGGTGGTGTATATCACGATGTGCCACCAGCCCTTCCCTAACAGCAGGTGAAGATACGACGTGGTCGCCCACTGAGGCCGCCGTTCATTGCTCAGCTGTGGCCTGAACATATTTGACTCTCTGCTTAGCAATGCTATCAATTAGGAAGTCACAGGACTCCACCATTATTCATGTTGAATCTTTTCTTTGTTCTACTTGATTTTAGTTTCCTAATGATGCCATAAATCCCACACTTGAAGAGGTCGTCCAGAATTACTAAAAAGGCCCACTTTATTTTTCCTTCTCTATAAACCGCACCCCATCTGTCCAGGTACTGCATCTGGTATTGCAGCTCATCCCTTTTCACTTAAACAGGGATCAACTGCAATATAAGACACGGCCTATGGACAGACGTGGCACAGTTTCTGGGAAAATGCAGATAGTTTTTTCTAATATAAGAAAACCCTTTTAATTTTAGCTGTATTACTTTTCTGTTTCTGTAAAATACAAAAAGTTATTTATCTATCCCTGAAAATCTAGAAATATGAAGTGGTGCCTTGCACTAGTAGCTTCACGTTAACATTTGCATCCTTTATAGAAATTAATTTTGTTCGTGTTCTTATTGGAGCTCACAAAATTGAAGTACCTGGTTGGTATATTGGACATAATGGTAATTAAAAACAACAAAAACATTTAATAGAATGGCTGATGTTTTGTAGGTGCTTCCTCTAATATACAGAGCCCATTAATTGGGAAAAGTCTGTGGGTTCAGTAGTGCTGTGGTATTATACCTGACTGTAAAAACTCACGTAGTCTAGAAGAAAAGCTGTCACGCCTGTTTCATTGCTTATATTGTGTGTTCACAGCAGACAAGCAAAAACATGACCACAAAAGACAAGCGTGTTATACGTCCGTGTGCTGTCCGGTAAAAAAACAAAAACGGGCGTATGCAATTCAATGGAGCTATTCACACGTCCGTGGTTTTTCACGCAGTGTGTGTCCGTTGCGTGAAAAGCACTGCATGTCCTATTTTGGTCCATTGTGGACCACGTCGCCCATTGAAGTCAATGGGTGTGTGAAAAACGTGGACAGCACACGGACGACATCTATGTGCGGTCTGTGTTTTTCACGCACCAGTTGCTAAAAAATGATGAGAAAAAGAAAACAAACCGTAACACCGATGCCACACGAAACTGAAATGAATGAAATACGGTCCGTTTTTTTGTGGACGCAAAACGGACACGTTTGTCTGAATCAGGCCTAACACTCAAGAGCTACACAGAGGGGCAGATGTATTTATACTAGCCGTGAAAAAACTCACATTAGTTTAAGTGAGGTCTATGACATATTAAATCTCATGACAAGTGTTCTGTGCCAGCTTTGTTCTGTTGTACATGTGCTCCACTTTCTAAATACAAAATTCTGACTCTACACATTGGTACATATGTTTTACACCCGCCATCACACTACTACCATACCTCATGTAAAAGACAAAGGACAAGTAACTGGATTTTCATACACATAGAAAGTTAGGTCCTTTTTACATTGGCCAATTTTCGGCGCTGTAATGTAGATTACAGCAGTGTTTTTTATTTATAAAAACTATAATTTAGAGTTATGACCTATTTTGGCTTTATGCTAATGACTTTCTTAATGCCCAACTGGGCGTGTTTTACTTTTTGACCAAGTGGGCGTTGTACAGAGGAGTGTATGATGCTGATCAATCAGCGTCATACACTTCTCTCCATTCATTTACACAGCACATAGTTTTCTTACTAGATCACTATGTGCAGCCACATACTCCCATATTAAAGTTACTGAAGTGTCCTGAGAGTTAAGTCATCACTACCAACCAGGACGTGATGTCTATTCACAATCCCGACACTTCGCTAACGTTTGTGTGAGATTTACAGCACCTCAAGTGTAATCTCGCGAGTAAATGACAGCCTAGCGTGATGTCGCTGTGCTGTAAATCACAAACGTTACCGAAGTGTCAGGATTCTGAATAGACATCACGTCCAGGCTGGATGGTCATGTGTATTCATTATCAGGACACTGCAGTAATGTTAGTGTTTGTGTATGCGGCTGCACATAGCGATATAACTATATCGCTAGTGCAGTGTAAATCGCTAGTGCAGTGTAAATGAATGGAGAGAAGTGCATGACGCTGATTGGTCAGCGTCATACACTTCTCTCCACAACGCCCACTTGGTCAAAAAGTAAAACACGCCCAGTTGGGCATTAATAAACTCCTTAGCATAAAGCTAAAATAGGTCATAACTCCGTCAAAAATGATCGTTTTTCTAAATAAATAAAAAAACTGTTGTAATCTACATTACAGCGCCGATCACATTATGTACAAGATAGGGCACTTAAAGAGGCTCTGTCACCAGATTATCAAACCCCTATCTCCAATTGCATGTGATCGGCGCTGCAATGTAGATAACAGTAAAGTTTTTTGTTTTTTTTAAAAATGATCATTTTTGGCCAAGTTATGAGCAATTTTATATTTATGCAAATGAGCTTTGAAATGGACAACTGGGCATGTTTTTTTTTCGTATTTCCAACTGGGCTTGTATTGTGTTTTTAACAACTGGGCGTGTTTACTTGTTTTACTAACTGGGCGTTGTGAATAGAAGTGACAAATCAGCATCATACATTTCTCATCGTTCCCATCCAGCTTCTTTCACCAAAGAAACACAGCGTGACGTCACCCACAGGTCCTTCAACCTTGGCGTCGGTCAGAGAAGATACATCGGCTGAAAGGCGTCCAAAAGGTTAATATGCTTGTCTCTAGGGAGTTTACTATGCTTACCTGCACATGGTGATGCTGCTACAAATTCAACTGTACGCCTGGAGCTGTGGTGTCTTCTCTCTTCCGACGCCAAGGTTGAAGGACCTGTGGGTGACGTCACGCTGTGTCTGCAGTGAAAGAAGCTGGCTGGGAGTGATGACGTCACCCACATGTCCTTCAACCTTAGCGTCAGAAGAGAGAAGACACCACAGCTCCAGGCGTACAGTTGAATTTGCAGCAGCATCACCATGTGCAGGTAAGCATAGCAAACTCCCTAGAGACGAGCATATTAACATTTTGGACGCCTTTCAGCCGATGTATCTTCTCTGTCCGATGCCATTGTTGAAGGATCTGTGGGTGACGTCACGCTGTGTCTGCTGTGAAAGAAGCTGGGTGGGAACGATGAGAAGTGTATGATGCTGATTTGTCAGCATCATACAATTCTATTCACAACGCCCAGTTAGTAAAACAAGTAAACACGCCCAGTTGGAAATACGAAAAAAAAAACATGCCCAGTTGTCCATTTCAAAGCTCATTTGCATAAGTATAAAATTGCTCATAACTTGGCCAAAAATGATCGTTTTAAAAAAAACAAAAAAAAAAACGTTACTGTTATCTACATTGCAGCGCCGATCACATGCAATAGGAGATAGGGGTTTGATAATCTGGTGACAGAGCCTCTGTTCCCACATTATAAGTCTCCGGAATTCATCAGGACATTTTTACATCTGAGACATGCTGATAAATTTTCCCTAAAGATGTTTGTTGCACAACTCTTCATATATACTGGATGTGCACCAAATGCACTGAATTGGTGTATGGATTAGGAGAATTTGGTAAGAGTACAGTATGTTACAGCACACTCATTTACCCTGAAGCTGTCACTCCTATGTAAAAATCGACAACATTTTGCTCCTTGTAAAACAATTTTTTTTGAATGTTGAACAGGACTGACCTGACCCAGGCGTCCTGCTTTTTGGTGTTGAAAATGTTGCACGTGAGTTTATTAATGTGCACATTTGTAACCAATTAGACTACACCCAAAACTGAAGTGTGTCAGAAAATTAAAAAAACTCAGATGCTGTATGTGTGTGTGTGTGTGTGTGTGTGTGTGTGTGTGTGTATATATATATGTGTGTATATATATATATATATATATATATATATATACTATCGTCATCATCTTTAACTCCATATCTATAGGAAGAAAACGGACAATTTCTTTAGAGGTGCACCTCTGTGTAACTTTTATCTCACAAGGATTAAAGCCTACGGACACCTTTACACTGAATTTTTTTGGTGCTAATCTGCTTCATAAATGCAAGATTAGGCAACTTTCAAAATTTACAACTAATTTGTTGCTGTCACGCTGACATCTGCTTCGATTCCGGTGACTGTAGCTCATACATGTAAGGCAGGGTTCACACAACCTATTTTCAGATGTAAACCAGGCGTATTATGCCTCGTTTTACGTCTGAAAATAGGGCTACAATACGTCGGCACACATCTGCCCATTCATCTGAATGAGTGTGCCGACGACCTGTCATTTACGCGTTGTCGTTTGACAGCTGTCAAAAGATGACGCGTAAAAATACAGCCTCGTTAAAAGAAGTGCAGGACACTTCTTTCAGATGTAATTTGAGCCGTTCTTCATTGAACTCAATGAAGCACAGCTCAAAATTTACAGCTGTCAGAGAAGCCTCGCCAAATGCGAGGAGCAGCATTTAAGGGTATGTTCACACGAGGGCGTCCGTAACGGCTGAAATTACGGGGATGTTTCAGCCTGAAAACATCCCCGTAATTTCAGCCGTAACGGCATGTGCAGGCGCTTGAACGCCGCGTCAATTACGGGCGTAATTAGCGCTGCTATTCATTGGAGTCAATGAATAACGGCTCTAATTACGGCCAAAGAAGTGACAGGTCACTTCTTTGACGCGGGCGTCTATTTACGCGCCGTCTTTTGACAGCGGCGCGTAAATTACGCCTCGTGTGAACAGACAAACGTCTGCCCATTGCTTTCAATGGGCAGATGTTTGTCAGCGCTATTGAGGCGCTATTTTCGGACGTAATTCGGGGCAAAAACACCCGAATTACGTCCGTAAATAGGCCGTGTGAACATACCCTAAGTCTTAAACGAGGCAGCTGTTTTCTCCTGAAAACAGTCTGTCTTTTCAGACGTAAAAGCCTCTCATCGTGTGCACATGCCCTAAATGTGTTTCCAGAACCCCGTTCACATGCTACAGAAAACTTACAAGCAGCTTTTTGTCCACAATGTGATTAAAAATCCCATGTGGAAATAAGTAGCAGGCTATTTACTTCTGCATATTCTACACAAAAAACATGTAGGTTAGTCCCATTAAATTCTAAGTCTAATCCTTTTGCAGATCTGCTGCACATCTGTATTACATCTGCACATACACGTAGGATTATAAAGCGATGTGTAAATAGGGCCTAACTCCTTCACCTAGCTTGTTGTCCTGCTGTTTCGGACATGAATCCGACAGCCCGCTGCTCCCGGCTGTGTCGGCTCTACCCCTTTATTCTCTCAGTGTTCAAGTTACAGCAGGGAGCTGGAGGAGGTTGTACGAAGATCAGAGTGTGGAGAGAAAGGACAGCATCCAAGTGTGCAGCGGGGGTGGCAGATCACAGAGGCTGTCAGTATCAGGGGCTAGATAGGGAAGAAGGCACATGTGGCAGTCTGCAGGGGGAGGGGTAAATCATAAGCTATCAATGTGGAGGTAACCTGTGGCAGACTGTAGGGGGAAAATCACATACACTCATCAGTGTCAGCAGAAGAGAGGAGAGATCAGTCACGGAATGTAGAAAAAAATAAATAAAACTGCAGTACAGGAACGAAGCTGTGCTGATACGTGAGAACTAGTGAAGACAACAGCCTCCTGGATTCACAGAACTTATATCTGGCATGTATTACTGGGTCTGGGACACGTTCGCATGAGAAAAGTCTGAAATTAGTAAGTTATAAACTGAATATCAGGGGTCTGAGGAATGGAGATTGCAGTCTGGAACTTAGTAAAACTTTTTTTTTGTTTTAACTCCATGTAACCATTAACATAGGCAAAAATACTTTTTTTTTTTTTCATGTCAAAGGTGTCCATCCATAGCCTTTAAGCTGCATAAAAATTCTTACACATCACAAACATGTATCTCCGGGGTCTTCCCTATTTTTACCAGTACATTCAATGCAATAGGTGAGTAGAAAAGCAATTGTCCCTTGCCAATGTATTAGATGCAGCGAAATTATCATTGTTGTTGGCTGAGTGATGCCGACCAATTCACATCGAATCTTGAACGATAGATTCAAGTTGAAAATCTTTACCAATATAAATTGTGTAAATCGTTGTGGACAAAATGACGTATCAACGGTCAATGGAAAACCTATTATCAACCAATTGACGGCTGGATTCCAAATCACCCCGAAAATCCCGGTAAACAATTGAAATCACAGGCAGGTCCAATTTGCATGTATTTCATCACAGCAACTGAAAATGTGACTGGTGTTTATGGTCCCCACAGGCCTGTATGCACTTCCCACAATGTCTGATGATATGGCTAGATCAGGGCAGCAGTGAGCTCCTGCACAATTTGTGGTGCTACTTGGTGTTGTCTGATGCACTGATGTGCCAGTGTAAGATCTGAAAATGGCTCTGAGGATCTCATCCCAGTATTTAACTGCTGTCAGGTATCACGTTGAGGTTTGTGTGACCATCCAAGGAAATGCCTCCCCAGACCATCACTGATTAACAGCCAAACCGGTCATGCTGGATGACGTTGCCGGCAGCATAACATTGACCACGGCGTCTCCAGACTCTCACATCTGTCACGTGCTTAGTGTGAACCTCTCACCTGTGAAGAGAATGGGGTGCCAATGGCGAACTTGCCAATTTCGTGGTCTCTGGCGATTGCTAATCTAGCTGCACGGTGCTGGCCTGTGAACATGGGTCCAACTATGGGACGTCAGGTAGTTTGGTCAGAAACATGCACACCAGTAGCCCGCTTGAGTCAATTTTGTAGGGCTCTGGCAGTTCCCCCTTGCACAAAGGAGCAGATACCTTTTTTGAAAAATCTCTTTTTATTAAACAGTAAAGAATACATAACAAACAGTTATTATAATGCATGGCATGGAGCAGATAAACGTAAAATCACAGACTTTTTAACATTTAGCGTATGGGTAAAGACAGGCAAAATGAATCACCTGCTGGTGACGCGAAGGCAATAGAATCCTGACATAGAAGAGTACCCACATGTAATCTACCAAATCTTGTCCTTTACGTAAAGTAATAATCCAATAACTGTGAGAGACATCACAAACAATTCATTAACCAATGAATAACAGACGAATAGCTGTTCCAGTACTACAACACCTATAATCAATTTTGTATAAAGAGAAAACTCACTTCGTGCTTCATGTTACCCCAAGATTCAGTATAACGGCCTGACACAGGATTTACGCCTAAGGTATACATTAGACAGGGCCGCCATCAGGGGGGTATTACTGGTACTCCCGTCAGGGGCCTGGCCACATGGATGAAGTAAAAGGGGCCCGCCGGGCTGCCGTCGCCCCCCCCTCGCAACGCTCACGGGCCCCCCTCACAACGCTCACGGGCCTCCCTCGCAACGCCCGCGGCACCCCCCTAGCGACACCCCCCCTAGCGACACTCCCCTAGAAACACTCGCGGCAGCCCCTGCATACCTGTTGTTGCTTCACTGGAGGGGAAGATGCAGCATGTGCTGAAGATGCAGCATGTGCTGAAGCTGCGTGTGGAGATCCCGCCCCCCAGCTCCTCTACACTGCCGACCGGACCTGCAGGCTGGTGAGTATGTTCCCCTATCCATCCCGATTCCCATCCCCATGACCCCATTTGTAGATTGTATAAAGTTGGTTAAAAAGTTTTTTGGTATTTTTTCGTTTTCCTAGCGCTTTTTTGCCGCGATTATATAAAAATTGCGGCAAAACCGCGTGATTTGTGCCGCAATTACGAAAATTGCATAAAAAAAAGATACAAAACATGAAAAGTGCTGTTAGGCTATATTCTCACAGTGCGGTCAAGTCACTTTTTTTGCAAAAATTGTGGCAAAAAAATGGGATTTCACCGCACTGTGTAACTAGACTAAGGCCTTATTCAGACGGCCGCATTCGGTCCGTGACATACGGAGCGTGTATCGGCTGTATCTCACAGGCTGACCACAATTCATGGAGCCGGACTCCTAGCATCATAGTTATCAGTGTTGCTGGGAGTCCCTGCCTCTCTGCGGGAATACTGCCCCATACGGTAATGATGCTTTCAGTACGGGACCGGGGACAGTATTCCCACGGGAAGGGAGGGACTATGATCATAGATAACTGTGATGCTAGAAACCCTGCTCCCTGAACTGTGGTCGGTCCGGGAAATATGGCCGATACACAGTCCGTATATCACAGGCCGAACATGGACGTCTGAATAAGCCTCCTATTTTTGGTGCGGATTGTGCACTGAAAATTCACTACAAATTACAATATAAGACCTTATTCACACGAACGGGTTATACGTCCGTGATACTTATTATGTCGCACGGACTTATGTTAGTGAATGGGGCCGTTCAGACTGTCAGTGAATTTCACGCAGCGTGTGTGCACTGTGTAAAACTCACGACATGTCATATACTTGCCCGTGTTTCGAGCAGCACACACCCAATTAAAGTCATTGGGTGCGTGCAAATCGTGCACGGCACATGGAAGCACTTCCGGGTGACGCGCGTGATTCGCGCTATACAGGGCCGCCATCAGGGGGGTATTAGGGGTACTAGTGTAGGGGGCACGGCCAAACTTAATTGAAAGGGGGGCCCGGCAACTGCCGCGACTTGCCTTTGGTAGAAAAAAACAGGCCCCTGCAATGGGGCCTGTTCTTTTCACCAAAAGAATGTCGTGAGCTGCGGGCCCCCCTTTCAATTAGGTTTGGCCGGGCCTCTCACATCAGTACCCATAATACCCCCCCTGATGGCGGCCCTGTGTAGCATGGGGGTCGTCATGGGGGCCGTCAAACACTGCCGCCCGTGCGACCGATCGCGCGCACCCGCAAACTCCCGCGCATGCGCACCCGCGAACTGCGCACCGAATTTTGAGGCAGATTTTGGCCCCATAGAGTAACATAGGTCCGTGCGAGGCGCGTGAAAATCACGCGCGTTGCACGGATGTATTACACGTTCGTCTGAATAAGCCCTAACAATAAGGCCCAGTTCACAGAGTTTTGGGCCTTGATATTGACTCGGACACTGCGTCAGAATCAGCACCAAAGAACTTCCAAAACCGCTTCCCATTGATTTAATCTGAAATCAATGGGAGCCAGTCGCGGAAAAAAGAAAAAGCAGCACGTCCTTTCTTGCCGCGGTTCCGCCTCTGACCTCCCATTGAAATCAATGGGAGGTAGAAAATTCATTTTTCCCTGCGTTTTTTGTCTGCTGTCCTCAATCGCCGCGGGCAAAAAACGCGGCAAGATAGTTTGGGCAGGTCAAATCTGCCTCAAAATTCGGTGCGCAGTTCGTGGGTGCGCATGCGCGGGAGTTTGCGGGTGCGCGCGATCGGTCGCACGGGCGGCAGTGTTTGACGGCCCCCATGACGACCCCCATGCTACCCAGGGCCGCCATCAGGGGGGGGTATTATGGGTACTGATGTGAGAGGCCCGGCCAAACCTAATTGAAAGGGGGGCCCGCAGCTCACGACATTCTTTTGGTGAAAAAAACAAGCCCCATTGCAGGGGCCTGTTTTTTTTTTCTACCAAAGGCAAGTCGCGGCAGTTGCCGGGCCCCCCTTTCAATTAGGTTTGGCCGGGCCTCTCACATCAGTACCCATAATACCCCCCCTGATGGCGGCCCTGGGTACCATGATATGGTGCTGGATGGAGTACCGTTAACAGGCGGTGCCACGGTAGGGGGGCCCAGAAAATTTAGCTGTAGGGGGCCCTGAAATTCCTGATGGCGGCCCTGACATTAGATATAAAGAAAAGTGGAGAGATGTCTAGACCTTATGTAGAACCCGTTTTGTCTCTGCACTGGGACAACCATGGGCTCCACACTTTTAGAAAATGGTCCCTGGTTTGAGTTACCCAAGCTGCCAACTCCTCCATACGACAGATATGCTGCATTTTATCAGACCATAATTCCACTGTGGGTGGGTTAGTTTGTCTCCACAGTGTGGGAACAAGCAATTTAGCTGCAGAGATCATCTGCGTCGGTAGGTTGTATGTGGAGGGTGTAAAGCCAGGTTGAGGTAGCCACAGGAACACTAACTCTGCCGTTAACTTAATCTGCATAGAGCAGGTAGTGTTGATAGCACTCTCAATCCCCTTCCAAAAACTAATTATTCTAGGACAATTCCACCATATATGTAGGTAAGAACCTGACCCCTCATGGCACCTATTACATGGCATTTATTAACATTCACTAGCCCTATAGAGGCAAGGAATTCAGGCGTCCGATACCATCTCGTGACAAGTTTGTAAGAATTCTCCTGTATACGCACACATCTGGAGAAACCGTGAGCATGTTTCAATATATAATCCATTTCAGGTTTGGAAAAGGATTTCCTCAATTCCCTCTCCCATGCCCCCAAATAGTGGGGTTTCTGTTCCGACTTCCCCATTAGGAGACCTTTATACAATTTGGACAGAATCTTTGCAGGGGTAGTTGGCAATAGTGTGTAATTTTCTAACCACATCAGATCAGTCTGGAATGTCTTGGAGATAGACTTAAACCTATCTGTTGTAGCTACATAATCTGCCACTTGCAAAGCATTCGGACGCCTCAATCCCCGTTCCTCAAATATCTGTGCAAGGCTTGGAGGGCCCAAAGGTTCCAAGAGAATCGATATCTTGACGTTGTGCAGCCTCCTCCAGAAGTCTGCCGTTCTATCAGACTTTCTACCCAGGAAGGACGGTAGAACACTCAGTGGTGCCAGTGGGGAGAGGAGTTTCCCCGTCATGTTCAGAGCTGCTGCAGTGTGACACACACAAATCGTCCCCTTAGTGATAGGGCTCAGATCCCCCCTTTTCGCTATCAGATCATCTCGCACCCAGAGTAATTGAAACGTGTCTGACCCCATAAGTGTTCTTTCCATAACTACCGACAGTGTGTTATTACCCCCATCCGCTAACTGCGTCCATCGTGAGAGATGGTTAGCATAGGAATACAGTTCCAAGTCAGGAAGCGAAATACCACCCTGTTCTCTTTTCTGTGAGAGAAGGTTATATGCTAGTCTGGGGCGTCTAGGATGCCATAAGAAAGACGTGAACAGGGATTTGAAGTTACGAAAGTAGCTTCTCGGGACCCCCAGGGGCAAGGCGGTCAGCAGGTACATGATCTGTGGAAGTATATACGTAGTCAATATGTTTTTCCTACCGAACCATGAGAGGAAAGGCAACTTAAGGGCCCCTATCTGTGAGCGTATTTTACTAAAGAGGGGTTTATAATTAATGGAGAACAATTCCCCTAGGTCAGCTGGGATCATTATCCCCAAGAATTTTATGGCGTTGGGAGGCCATTTGAAAGGAGTGCAACTTTGCAGTTGTGAGATAGTCCGCGACGAGACGTTAATGTTAAGCGCTTCTGATTTACTAAGGTTAATTTTGAAATTTGAAATAAAACCAAATTTGTCAAATAGAGCAATTATATGGGGTATTGCTGATAGTGGGTTGGAAATTAGCAAAAGTAGGTCATCAGCAAAAGCCGCAATTTTGTGTTCTACATCTCCTATTTTCAACCCTCTGACTTCATTATTTTGTCTAATAGTCAACAATAGAGGTTCCAATGTCAGTATGAAAAGAGCTGGAGAGAGCGGGAAGCCCTGGCGAGTACCATTTTTTATAGAGAAGGGGTCAGACAACAAACCATTTACCCTGATTCTAGCTGAAGGTTGGGCATATAACGAAAAGATGGCTTGAATAAATGATTGCGGAAAGTTAAATTTTCCCAGGACCTCCCTGATATAATCCCAGCTGACCCTGTCAAATGCCTTTTTGGCATCAGTTCCCAAGAGGACAAGAGGAATGCCCCTTCCCTTAGCATATTGTATCCCATTTATCACTCTAGCAATATTATATTTGCCCTCCCTCCTTGGAACAAACTCCACTTGTTCCTCCGCTATCAAGTTTGGCAAAAACTTGGCTATTCTGCTGGCTAGTAGCTTCGCCCACCACTTTACATCGGTATTCAGCAGCGAAATAGGTCTATAACTTGCACACTCTTCCGGACTCTTCCCTTCTATGGGTATCAAAGTGATGTAAGCTTCTAATGCCTGTTTCGGAAGGGAAGAACCCGTCAGCAGCGCATTACAGACTTCCAGGAAATGAGGGAGGAGGGTTGTACTGAACTTTTTATAATATGTTATGGGTAGGCCGTCCGGCCCAGGACATTTCCCAGAAGGAATAGAAGCCAGACTAGATTTTAATTCGTCCAAAGTGAAGGGGGCCAAAAGGGATGCATTCTCCTCAGCTGACAATTTGGGGAAGACAAGACTATTCAGAAAATTTTGTATTGCTCCAATCTTATTACCCGAAGTTGCAGGAGGTGGGTCTCGCAACTCAGAGGAATCTAAGTTGTAAAGATTAGCGTAGAATTGCCTAAAAGCCTCTGCCACCTGGGGGGTGGTAGTAACCTTCTGACCTGAAGCCTCTCTTACCGAAGACACAAAGGATTTCTCCGTTTGCGATTTAAACATTTTGGACATCATCTTTGAACCTCTATCTCCATGCATATAAATTTTACATTTAAGTCGTTGGAAGGATTTAACTGCCTGGATATTTACAGAAAACCAACCCAAGAAAATATGATCGACTACAGCACAAATGTAGAGAAAAATACAAATGATTCTTTATTGGAATCATTGGCTCGGCATTTTAAATTGCATCACTCCTGCGACCCCTCAAAATTAAAGGTGAGGGGAATTGACCATATAATTTGTGGCACGAGAGGTGGGGCCATTAAACAAAAGCTTGCACAATGCGAGACTCGCTGGATTTGGACTCTTGGGACAATGTTTCCACATGGACTTAATGAATCTCTGAGCTTCGCTCCGTTTTTGTAGCCATTGACTCCTGTCATGGGTCTTGGTTTTTACCCTTTCCTCATTTTCTGTGTCACTTTTTAGCACTAACTACCCTCTTTCTGCCCATTTGTATATACAGAGCCATGGTATCATTCACAGTGATCATCAGAGGAGGCTATCGATTGGACCACAGTGAAAGTTCCGAATAGAGGACAACGAGGAAATAAGAACGAGAATTTATTTGATATGTTTTCCTGCATTCATATATGCACTTTATTGTTATGTGATTTTAATATTAATTTTTATACATATTGCGTTTTACTGTTACGTCACATATATACTATACGCATAGTCCTTAGTATGGTCTCTTGTTGTGACTGGCGACCTATTTCCTTTAAATATAGCATACTTATGGTGTATTGCACGATATGTTCACATGCTTATTGTGTATTGTACGATATGCTCATATGCATAAAAATTCAATCTCCTTCACACATTATTTTGTCATGTACACTTAGTATAGTTTGCATCACAGTTAACAACTACCAGCTTGTTGACCTTGTATTCACATTTCATGCCATCACATTATCGGTCCTTTTTATTTTACATTTTTCGGTACCGTCGTACACTTTTTATGTTTCACCAACTGGTCCATTTATTTTGTAATATCCAGGCACAAACTTCACCAACTGGTCCATTTATTCTGTAATATCCAGGCACAAACTTTCTCCTATTTCATTTCACTCATTCCCTTTACTTGTCATTCATTCACTTCACCACAAGGTGTCTCACTCCACTCCTATTCACATTCTCACTTATTATCCTTCACCTTTTGTGATTGATTTTTTTATGTTTGCATCGGCACATTTAGATATTTTATGGTATTATCTGTAACATCTACTCTGGCTGTACTATTTCAGCTTAAACATCTATCCTGTCTAATCCTCTTCTGGCATACATGTGATCTGTGGCAGTGCGCTGATGGTATGGCTATTCTGTATAATTACAGATTTCCCCCGGGGGGGGGGGGGAGTGGCCCTGGCCTCTTCCGTCCGCTGTCTATGATTGGAGCAGGATGTGGGGGGCGTGGTCAGACCTCGCCGCCTCACATCCTCTCTGATGACGTGGTACAGGAAGTGGGGCAGCGCCATCTTGGTACCCCGCATCAGACGCCGACTCTCCACATCCGGTCCATGATACCTCTCCTTACAGCATCTAATTACACACATGTACATGGCTCTATACTATATATAGGTGGGCACAAGCAGTTGTGACCCTAACCCCGGACGAAGGCAATCGCCGAAACGCGCGTCGGGTCAGGACGTTTCATCCCTGTTTCCATCATGTCCACTGGTATGTAGTGTTATCTTTTCTGTCCTGTGTAGCAAGCATAGCTTCATTATGTTCATCATTTATGGTCATCTTCTGATTTCAAGCACTTTCTGGCACTACTTGGTGCACATTACATTGGTAACTAGTTGTAATTATTATTGATGGTATATACGTATTTTGTAATTACCACAGCTATCGGCATCTGCTTTTTACCTCTCTGCGATTTGTGCTGTTGTCATCTGATGTACCTTGATTATATCCGTGCTGTTTTCCATTAGACACGGCTCTTTATATGACTACATGCATTTACTCCTATTTTGCTATTACACAATACGTGGACACAATATCCATACCTGGCATGTTTGACTGCTCAGACGTCCTTTTTTACTGTGTGACTCATCCCCTAGTTCCATTTTTATCTGTCTCATGTTTTTATTCCAATAAAGAATCATTTGTATTTTTCTCTACATTTGTGCTGTAGTCGATCATATTTTCTTGGGTTGGTTTTCTGTCAATTTCTGATCGACGCACCAAGTATATCTTGGTTACTTCGTAGGATTCAATATATAGTGCATCTATTATGGCCAGTAATGTTGTCTCATAGTTCATTTTGTTGATACTTTCTAGCACTATTTTCCATTGCATCCTATGTGTTGGTATTTTATCGGTCTTGCCTGGATATTTAGCAGATCTTTCAGTTGTTGCCTAAGAAAGTCTATCTCTGTGCGGACCGAGGCCGTGACGACTCGTTTATGGAGTCGTTCTAATGTCGAGATTTGGGCCAGTATAGAATTAATTTTCTTAGTCCTATCCCTCTCTAAGTGTGAACATAGTGCAATAAGTTCCCCCCGAATATATGCCTTATGAGCTTCCCATACCATGGGCATCGAGACATCAGGTGTTGTATTTAAACCGAAATACTCCTCCAGTTTCTTATTTAGAGCCAACCTATTTGCCTCGTCTGAGAGGACAGTGTCGTTAAGCCGCCACGACCATGATCTACAGGGCAGATCCTGTACATGAACCACTGCAGTAACTGGGGCGTGATCTGAAACAGTAATATGTCCAATGGAGGTCGACTGTAAATTCAGAAGGCACGAAGAGGACACGAGAATGTAGTCCAATTTACTATACACTTTATGCCTGTGTGAATAAAAAGTGTAGTCCCTATCCTGAGGATGGGCCACCCGCCAAGCATCCATCAACTGACAACTATGTAGCATGAAACGAAGTTTATGCATAGCTTGAGGAGATTGTCTTCGTGTGGCCGAGGTAGATTCGAAATCAGAATCTAACACTAAGTTCAAATCCCCTCCAACCACCAACCTCCCTTCTCCAAACCTCTTAAATAAACTTAGAACCTTTAGCAGCCAGGTTATTTGTTTGTCGTTAGGAGCATATAAACTGGCAATGGTCATTTTTGTATTGCATATGGACCCTTTCAGGAAGACATATCTGCCCTGTAGATCAATTTTCGAGGACTCTACCTGAAAAGGTAGGTCTTTATGAATGCCTATGGAGACCCCCCTCGAGGCAGATGTATGAGTACTATGGAACCATTGACTATATGTGGACCTAGGCAAGTTGGGTATATGGTTATGTCTAAAATGTGTCTCCTGAAGCATTAATACTCCTGGCGTATCCTGTCTCAGCATAGAGAAGACCTGAGACTGAGAGTTTTTGGGGCGTGCTAAACCCATTTACATTGAGCGTCAGGTAAGTAAGCGGTGTCATATTACCCGTCTGACTTTGTCAGCTATTGACCGCGGTGAAGATAGTAGTACCGGACACAAATAAAACATACAATCAACTATATACAGTATGAACTTGAAAGAAGAAAGTGGGACTGCACCATAACCTGTAAAATGTGGTATATAGAATGCGCCTCTTATCCCATAGAGACCGCATAACAAGCCAATACAAGACAGCCCACGAATGACATAGTGGGGGGGTGGGAAGAAGGTACCCAGCCTTTTGAGATAGGTATGGAGAACACTGACTTCTATGTGTTAGGCCTCATGCACACGACCGTAAAAACACCCGTTATTGCGGGTCGTTATTACGACCCGCAATAACGGGCTCATAGGCTTCTGTTAGCCACGGGTACCTTCCCGTTTGCTCACGGGAAGGTACCCGTGCCGTTAAAAAAGATAGAACATGCCCTATTTCATGCCGTAATAACGGCACGGGCATCCCATAGAAGTCTATGGGGCTCCCGTAATCATGGGTGGCTGCGTGTGTTCACCCGTGATTACGGGAGCGTTGCGAGGTGAGGCGAGGTCAGGGGACTACCCGGTCTGCAGGCCACAGCCCAGTGGCGTAACTACCGCCGGGACTACAATGAATACTATGGCAGAGCGGGGAGGTATCTCCCCGCTCTGCCATAAACAAAAGACATGTATCCCCTATCCTGTAAAAAATAAAAATAAAAGACGTTCATACTTACCGACAACTTCCTGCTTCCTCCAGTCCGGTCTCCCGCCCGTTGCCTTGGTGACGCGTCCCTCTCGACATCCGGGCCGACGTCCTGGATGACGTTTCAGGCCATGTGACCGCTGCAGCCAATCACAGGTCAATCACAGGCTGCAGCGGTCACATGGACTGCCGCGTCATCCAGGGATGTCGGGCTGGATGTGAAGAGAGGGACGCGTCACCAAGACAACGGCCGGGTAAGTATGAATTTCTTTAACTTTTATTACAGAAAAGGCTGTCCCTTCTCTCTATCCTGCACTGATAGAGAGAAGGGGCTGCCGATTAGTGCAGTGCTATTTTGCTGCCAAAAACGTGCTCGTAAATACGGGTGGAATACGTGTGACACCGGACCCATATTTACGAGCACGGGTTCGTAAATACTGGTGCAAAACGGGTGGAATACGTGTGACACCGGACCCGTATTTACGCCAGTATTTACGGGTGTGAAAAAATACGGTCGTGTGCATGAGGCCTAAGTGAATACAGATAATAAATGAGAACATAGCAATATAGCAGTATATCAATACATCAATATATGGAGGGATGAGAGCATAGAAAAAGGGCCCAGAAGGGATCTACCCCAATATCAAATTGCAACTGATATCAACCTCGGTGTTAAGCACCTAACAACAAAACCTTTCCACAACATTTTCAGTGCCTTAACCACCGCTGAGAATAATATCAATGAGGTAGTCCCATTTCAAGGAGCTCAGGGTACGGAATTCAATCCCCAGACTGTGGATCTGTTCTCTTCCTGCTGCGCGGGGCTTTGAATTTCTGGGGTTTTTGCCACCCATGTGGGTCAGGCCTTTAGCGATAGAGTGTCCCTCTGTATCGGCATCCAATCTGGTACAGCAATCTTCTCCATGTCCAATTTGGACCAGGCCTTGTCGAGATCCTCCGGGGTGCGGATAGTAATTTGCCTGCCCTCTTTTAAAATTGCCAATCCAAATGGGAATAACCATCGAATGGGAATCTTCTGCAATCTCAAGGCTTCGGTCAGGGATTTCAACATGTGTCGCTTGGCCAGGGTACTAGCCGCCAGGTCTTGAAAAACCATGATCTTGTGGTCCGCAAATTTCAGGTCCGAAGACCCTCTCGCGGCCGTGTCCAGAAAGTTGAGCAGCCCACAAATAACATCTCTAGGCGGTTCATCCTTTGCCGGTTTAGGTCTCAGTGCTCTGTGAGCACGCTCTATTATAACTTGCTCTGCCTTGTCTTGTCCCAATAATAATGTGAATATGTTTCTTACTGTGGGTAAAATATCCTCCGCAGTGATAGACTCCGGAATACCGCGTAGCCTTATATTCTTCCGCCTGCTGCGGTTCTCCTGATCCTCTAACTGCAGATATGCCTGGTTCATGTGCGTGAACTGTGAGGCCACTACTGTCTGCAAGGCATCTGCCTGCTGTATAATGGCTGACTGAGTGTCCTCCAGTATCGCTACCCTCTGCCCCACGTGTTGAATGTCCATCTTGATAGAGGATAATTATTTCAGGACCGGAGACATTGCACTGGCCAGGGCTTTTTTCAAAAAGGCTCTAGTGATAGGGAGAGGGTCTACCCCGCCTGCGGCATCAGATTGCGTACCTGAGCTGTCTTCATCAGAGTCCTCTCCCCTGCTTTCTTCTGGCGGATTCGGCGGTGCCGGCGCCATCTTGGGTTTACAGAAGCATGCTTCTTTTGGAGAAACCTCTCCATCTCCGCTTGGGACTTCCCGACTTTCGGTGTCCCCCGGGGTTCACACGACTTGTCTCTATTTGTACGGACCATTTTGTGCAGTTTAGCAGCCCTCCAGCTGTAGAAGTCAGTGTCTCTATGAGGAGCTCTGGGATCAAGCGACCATCACACAGCACAGCTAGCTCCGCCCCCCAAGGAGCAGATACCTGTCCTGCTGATGGGATGATACTCGTATAATGGTTTGTGTCCTGGTATCTGCTCCATGCTCTAGAGACTGTGCTGGGATACACAGCAAACCTTGTTTCGACAGCACGTATGGATGCGCCATCCTGGAGGAGGTGGACTACCTGTGCACCGCCTCATTCTACTAGTAGTGATAAAACGCAAAACTAGAGAAGACTCAGGAAGGATAAGGAGAGAGGAATTGTCTATAGCCACTACCTGCAAAACCATTCCCTTTTTGGGGGTTGTCTTACTAATGCCTGTTGTCACTTTCAGGCTGGGTTCACACGAGCACATTAACGTCCGTAATGGACGGACGTATTTTGGCCGGAAGTCCCGGACCGAACTCAGTGCAGGGAGCCGGGCTCCTAGCATCATAGTTATGTACGATGCTAGGAGTCCCTGCCTCTCTGCAGGACAACTGTCCCATACTGTAATCATGTTTTCAGTACGGGACAGTAGTTCCACGGAGAGGCAGGGACTCCTAGCATCGTACATAACTATGATGCTAGGAGCCCGGCTCCCTGCACTGAGTTCGGTCCGGGACTTCCGGCCGAAATACGTCCGTCCATTACGGACGTTAATGAGCTCGTGTGAACCCAGCCTCACTCACACCAAAGCATTTCACATTGATTCCCAATCGCTTATGCTTCCTAACTAAACAGATTGATATCCCTGAAGTTTTGATCTCCTAACTAATCTAATAGGCACCGTCACACTGATCATGCTAGTGAAAATTGTGTCCAAAACGCTTATTTAAAAAGTTAGCTTTTTCCTAAATATGCAAATGAGTCTAAACTAGACCAGTGGGCGTCAACATCAGCGATTCTCCTGAGGTGGAGCCACCTCACAGCCTCTGACGCTGTCCTATCAGCATAAGGCTTTATTCACACAAGCGTACTTTACGTCCATGTTATGCGCATTAGAACAATGGACGTCACACGGACCTATGCAATACAATGGGGACATTGAGTGGTTTTTATGAAGCGTGTGCCCGCTGCATGAAAGTCACTGTCCTATTCTTGTGCGTTTTTTGCGCATCACGCACCCATTGAAGTCAATTTGAGTGCTGTCCGTGATTCATGCAACAGTTGCTAAAGAAATAATGAGAAATAAAGTAAAACACCTTCAATTTTTTTTTGCTAACGTATAGATCACATACGCGCGTAACAAATGCAGACGCCAACCGTACACGGATGTCACATGGAACTGTAACGCAAGTAAATTGCTGCGTTTTTTTATGCGCGCAAAACTGACACTTTCTTGTGAACAAGGCCTAAAGATGCTTCGCTCACAGTGTGAGAGACTGAGGCTGGAGGGAAGGGGGCACACTAAGGGTATGTTCACACGCAGAGTCAAAAACGTCTGAAAATACTGAGCTGTTTTCAAGAAAACAGCTCCTGATTTTCAGAAGTTTTTTGTGCCACTCGCGATATTCGCTGCGTTTTTTATGGCCGTTTTTGGAACTTTTTTCAATAGAGTCTCTGGAAAACAGCTCCAAAAACGTCCCAAGATGTGTCCTGCACTTGTTTTTGCGGCCGTTTTTTTACGCGTAAAAAAACACCGCGGAAAACGCTCACTCGGAACAGAACGCCGTTTTCCCATTGAAATCAATGGCCAGATGTTTGGAGGTGTTCTGCTTCCGATTTTTTGGCGTGTTTTGGGCGTTTACGGCCCGAAAAACGGCCGAAAATAGGTTGTGTGAACATACCCTTAAAATGGCCATATCTCTGGCTGTGGACCATCCATAGATTTATCTATCTAGCTGTGAAACAACTGCAGGTATCACCAGTTAAAGATACAGTCGGAATGGGAACGGTACATGCATATAGTATACAGCTTGCATTCACGACTGTGTTTTCACAGCTAGAACTGCGATTCTGGTGGCATATGAAAAAATAGAATCTCCTCTTTCATATGCCACCAGAACTAGGTGATCCAAAACCTGAGATATGGCTATTTTAAGTGATCCCCCTTCCCCCTTCCCTCCAGTCTCTCACACTGTGTGAAGCTTCATGCTGAAAGAACAGCTTCAGATGCTGTTCGGTAGTTCTACCTTAGGCCTCATGCACATCCGTATTTTTTCCCACCCGTAAATACTGGCGTAAATACGGGTCCGGTGTCACACGTATTCGACCCGTTTTGCACCAGTATTTACGGACCCGTGCCCGTAAATATGGGTCCGGTGTCACCCGTATTCCACCCGTATTTACGGGCACGTTTTTGGCGGCAAAATAGCACTGCACTAATCGGCAGCCCCTTCTCTCTATCAGTGCAGGATAGAGAGAAGGGACAGCCCTTTCTGTAATAAAAGTTAATGAAATTTATACTTACCCGGCCGTTGTCTTGGTGACGCGTCCCTCTCTTCACATCCAGCCCGACATCCCTGGATGACGCGGCAGTCCATGTGACCGCTGCAGCATGTGATTGACCTGTGATTGGCTGCAGCGGTCACATGGGCTGAAACGTCATCCAGGGACGGCCAGGACGTCGGGCCGGATGTCGAGAGGGACACGTCACCAAGGCAACGGGCGGGAGACCGGACTGGAGGAAGCAGGAAGTTCTCGGTAAGTATTAACGTCTTTTATTTTATTTTTTTACAGGTTGCTCTTTATTCTGATCGGTAGTCACTGTCCAGGGTGCTGAAAGAGTTACTGCCGATCAGTTAACTCTTTCAGCTCCCTGGAAAGTGACTATTTACTGACGTCGCTTAGCAACGCTGCCGTAATGACAGGTGCACACATGTAGCCACCCGTCATTACGGGAGCTCCATAGATTTCTATGGACTGTCCGTGCCGTTATTACGGCCTGAAATAGGACATGTTCTATCTTTTTTAACGGCACGGGCACCTTCCCGTAAGAAAACGGGAAGGTACCCGTGGCCAATAGAAGTCTATGAGCCCGTTATTACGGGTCGTAATTACGACCCGTAATAACGGGAGTTTTTACGGTCGTGTGCATGAGGCCTTAGTAGAGTCACTGGTGTTGCCTCATTTGCATATTTAGAAAACAAGCTCTTAACTTTTAAAATATTAAACGTTTTGGACACAATTTTCGCTAGCATTAGCAGTGCCTATTAAAAAAGCTAGGAGATTATGCACTACTAAACTAGTGACAGATCCTCTTTAAGTGTTCCCTTAATTTTTTCAAGCAGTGTAACATTTTGTCTGAGCTTACCTTCCTTATCGATCTCGTAGTTGGGCTTACATCTGAACAATATGTCACATATGTTCTAGAATTTATAGTACAGTATACAATATACTAAGTCCTTTTAAATTGTTACTCAGGTCAAAATGTTAGTCCAGTATGCCAAGAACGCTTTCATCCTTCCCTCTGAAGTAAATTTATATGAAATACATCTCGATTAGTTTCTCAGAACTGCCCACAATCCTCACCGATAGGGCACACTGACTAAGAATAACTGTACTTTCAAAAAACCTTTGATGTGTCATAGACATTTTAGAAGTTCTAATCGGTAGAGGTCCGGGTGCTGAGACCGTCACCATCGCTGAAACGGAGGTGCAGAAACACTCACTGAGCAAACTGCATCATTGGCTGTGATCGGTGCTTCTCGTTAGGCTGAAGAAGAGCTCACATTAAGGGCTTATTTACACGAGCGTGTTATTCGTCTCTGCGACGCGCGTGATTTTCACGCACGTCGTACGAACCTATAATAGTCTATGGGGCCGTGCAGACAGTCCGTGAATTTTGTGCAACTTGAGTCTGTTGCAAAAAACTCACGACCTGTTCTATATTTGTGCGATGTTCGCGCGTCACGCACCCAAAGAAAACAATGGGTGCATGAAAACCACGCATGTCACACGGAAGCACTTCCGTGGGACAAGCGTGATTCGCGCAACAGCAGTGAAAAGAATGAATGAAAACAGAAAAGCACCACGTGCTTTTCTGTTTACAAACATCCAAACGGAGTGTCATAATGATGGCGGCTGCACGAAAATCATATGGTGATGACACAAGGAGCTGTTAAGAGCCTTTTGCGCACGCAAAACGCCGCATTTTTTGTGTGCGCAGAACGCACACGCTCGTGTAAACGAGGACTAAATGTCTATAAGCCGCTTTCAGTCTAAGGAGAGCCGATCACAGCCGAAAGTGCAGAGCGCTCAGCTGAGCGCTTCTGCACCCTAGTTCCACCACTGAGCAAAACTTCTGATCTGTCTCTATGACATATCAAAAGTGTTTTGAACAGTTACTACACTCCTCAACATTGAAATTGCAGAACCAAGAGCAAGTCATAAGGTTATACAAATATAGTAAGTAGCAGGTGTCTCTAAGATCTGCAAATGATTAAACTTTCAAGCTTTTGTCTCGGATGCAATAATAGCCGGAGATTGGTCTGGAGACCACGCGGGCAATGCCATGAAGAGGCCTTCACAAGGGAATCTCACACCGGTCCTACTCCTGGGATTATGGTGTGGCATAATGTACGGTAGCCAGACCCCTCTAGTCTTCATTTCAGGTACACTAACAGCTCGGCTTTATATTGATTTAGTTGCGGAACCACTGGTGCAGACATTTCTCCAAATTGTCCAAGAAGCCACTTATCAACAGGACAACGCCAGGCCGCATGTTGCTCGTGCTACTGAGAGCAGCCTGCATGGCTTAAATGTTCTACCATGGCCTGCAGCGTCTCCGGACTTGTCTACCATCGAGCACATCTGAGACTTCATTAGTCGGCAACTGCAAAGGGAGCTGCCAGCAGCCAATCTTGATGATTTGCGTGCCCAAGTGCATTCTGCCTGGCATAACATTCCTCAGACATCCATTAATAACCTCATCGATAGCCTGCCTGGGCGTGTAAGTGCGTGTATTTCTGCGCATGGAGACCAAGATGTTTGGAATATTTTGTTTCCATTTTTTTACCATTTGCATTTTATTATCATGTCTATCGATCCTGTGATTTCAACAATTCAAAAACTTTTCCTTCTTGGTGTTAAATTTCAATGTTGAGGCCCTGTTCACACGGAGTATTTTGACAAGCTTTTTGGAGTGGAAACCGCTCCGCAAAACTCGTCAAAAACTGCCCTGCAAATGCCTCCCATTGATTTCAATGGGAGGCGGGGGCGATTTTCTCCTGCGAGCGGTAAAACCACCTCGCGGGAGAAAGAAGGGACATGCCCTATGTTCGCGCGTTTACGCCTCTGGCAGAGAAACGTATTTCGCTGAGTTTTTTGCCCGTAGCACTCAATGGGCGTGTGCGAAAAACGCGGCGAAAAACGCGGCAAACGACGTGAGGAAGGACAAAATCTGCCTCAAAATCCCAAATGGAATTTTGAGGCAGAATTTTCCACCTGCAAAAAAACTCTGTGTGAACACAGCCTTAGGTGTCAGTTAGAGTACAGAAGATTTTATAGATAAAAAACACATGTAAAATGCACACAGGTCTATTACACATGCCCACCTGTCAGGTTTCCATACCGTGGACAGTTCTGATTCACATTGTTTTTCTTATATTTATTAAGTATTCATATCCATGTCCCTGTCACCAGCATCACCAGACAGTAATATGATCTTCGCACTTGTTGTCCTGCTCCCATTTTTTTAATTTTCACCACCCCTACATATACTGTACTATACCTCTTGCTTCTATTTATTTTTTATTTATTTCTACTATAACCATTCATCATAAAGGATGGTATTTTTTTTTTTTAACTTTTTGACAATTATGTAAACCATAATAGAGGATGTAAAAAAACAACCCAATAAAATGTTTCTGGCAGTCAGTTTTAATAATAAAAAAAAAGAACAGTAGTAGTGTTACATAGAGCTTGCTATTATTGTAAATGTGATATGTAAAAGGCTGCCTGGCGGTCCCAACAGTGAAATATCACGCACCGGAACAAGACAGAATACAAACCAGGGTATAGTTCCATTTTACCGGATATTCTCTGCTTTGTAAATGACGACAGACTGGACTTTCTCTTACTTACATGTTACATTACGAACATTGAGTATGCTTTTTGCAGCGTTACCTGCTCCGTCCTAATAAGCCATTTGTAGCATTATAAGTATATTCAGCATTATAAGTACAGCCTTACAGATTTACAGGGTTTATATTTACATTTCCAGTAGGTACTTTTTTTCTTGATCAGCAAAGTTTGGCGAATCAGCCAGGAAAGAGTCATGAGCAGCTTCGAGGTCCTTAAGTATCTGGAAAAGCTGTGTAGCGCTGTTATTTCTTGCAGGATCTAAAAAAATATATATCGATTTTTAAATTATTAAAAAAAAATATTTAAAGCGTTTTTGACAAGGTGGTGGCAGCCCGAGAATGCCTGGCAGCCCAATGCTGGCCAAAAATAGTGCTAAATGCCAGACTATCAGGATATTGCGAGATAGTCTGGCATCAGTACCACAGAGATAAAGCCTAGGTAGCTGCTATCCACTCTGCCCTTGGCACCCGTGCAGCAGAGGACCTCAAACTCATGGCCTTGGGGACAAGGAAGAGAAGACCATTTAAAGCAGACCTGTCAAGTCTCCTATGATCCCCTATCTGAGCGCAGTATAGAATAAAGATGGAGATGCTCAGCCCACTGTGTATAGTTTTATGATTTGATTCAGTAGTTCCATGTAAGGAACTGTCGAAATGCTGCCAGGTCTCAGAGAAAGTCTGGGAGTCCTGCTCACCCCATCCACCGTGCCGATTGACAGCTCTACATGTACATGAAACAGCATACCGTTCAAAAACATACCTGTGGTTAGGTGAGATTTACTGCTGTTATCGTGTTTTGTTAGTTCCAAGTACTTTTCTCTGCAGATACAAAAAAATAAATATGACTTTAATGTTATGCACAGCTCCATCTCTGGGTATATAAGACTCTGTTCACATTAGCATTTTCCTTGCTGTTACTTTTTGACAGCAAGAATAGCACAGTCTGCAGCACTCTGTCAAAAATAAGGAACACCAGATGAACCCTATTATAAGTCGATGGGATCAGTCAGGATTAGTAGGGATCCTTTCTAAAACAGATCTGCCATAGCGGTCATGACGAATGGTAGCCATGACAGTAGTGTAAATAGAGCTTTACCCCTTTTTTTTTATAAAAAAATGCCAAAAAGGTCACTCAATTACTAGATTATGCCCAGGTCATTTAGCCATGCTTTAACAATATACATGGGGTAATTGTCACACAAGACGTGATTCTGACCCTTTTTCAGGATTGTCTGATTTTCCAGCCTTTATTTGGTTGAAATTTCAAAAACCATGATGTTTCGTTTTTTTGCATTGAACAGCCTGTGCATAGTCACGGATCTATGTAAGGCTATGTTCACACACTTAACAAAAAGGGAAAACAGCTCCTGATTTTCAGCCGTTTTTTAAGCAACTTGCATTTTTCGCTGCGTTTTTTACGGTAGTTTTTGGAGCTGTTTTTCTATAGAGTCAATGAAAAATGGCTCCAAAAACGGCTCAAGAAGCGTCATGCACTTCTTTTTTGCTGGCATTTTTTTAAGCGGCCGCGTAAAAAAAACGCCCGACAGAACAGAACGCCGTTTTTCCCATTGAAATCAATGGGCAGATGTTTGGAGGAATTCTGCTTCCGGTTTTTCGGCCATTTGTGGCCCGAAAAACGGCCCAAAATAAGCCGTGTGAACATACCCTAAGGGTATGTTCACACGCTGAGCCAAAAACGTCTGAAAATACGGAGCTGTTTTCAAGGGAAAACAGCACCTGATTTTCAGACGTTTTTTGAGCAACTCACGGTTTTCGCTGCGTTTTTCGCGCCGTTTTCGCGCCGTTTTTTCGGCCGTTTTTGGGGTTGTTTTCAATAGAGTCTATGAGAAAACAGCTCCAAAAACGTCCCAAGAAGTGTCCTGCACTTCTTTTGACGAGGCTGTAATTTTACACGTCGTCTTTTGACAGCTGTCAATCGACGACGCATAAATTACAGGTCATCGGCACAGTACGTCGGCAAACCCATTCAAATGAATGGGCAGATGTTTGCCGACGTATTGGAGCCGTATTTTCAGGCGTAAATCGAGGCATAATACGCCTAGTTTACGCCTGAAAATAGGTTGTGTGAACCCAGCCTTATTCTATCAGCTAAAAGTACAGTCCAAAGACACCTCACATCTTTTTTTATTTATGTATATTTACTATCATGGTGCCAATCAAAATGTTGCAAATTCTTCTCAACGTTTATTCCCTCATTGCTCTGTCATACCGGTCTTTGTCATGGGTTTTTATTGCAGTTTTGTTGTGGTTTTTATGTGCTTCTAAGCCTCTGTGCACATTACGTTTTGGTCTTACGGAAAGCTCCCTTTGTACACGCTAAATGTGTCCATAGGGCTCCATTAGCCCGACAGAGGCCCAAGGAGTGTCCTTTTGGCCTCCGTTAGGTTGTATTTATCTCAGTTTACCTTTTTTCTTTGAGGATGGAATAGTGTAGAGACTATGCTTTTCCACCCTGAGGGATTCCATAGAAAAAAACGCATACCGCTCAGCATTTGATTTTTTAACACGGGAGTCCAACATTTAACGAATACGTTAAGGGGTTTTCAATAGCTTCTCATGACGTATATGTTAAACAGATGCCTAAGTTGCATCCGTCACACAGACTATAATGGGATCCGTTTAACGTGTACGTCATGAACAAGGGTCATGAGAGCTCAAGATGTATTTGTTTACTTATAACATGAAACTATGGTAACAAATGCCACTGTTTGGGCATCCGTCACCACATATATAACGTATTTCTCTGGAACTTTTCTCGACATATACATTAAATGTAGGCCGTAAAAATGTGCAAAAAGCCTTAATTGCTATAAAAGACGCATTTTAAAAACCGCATGCATTTTACCAGGATTTGTTTCGATGTGGTGTTCGGCCGTGTGGCTATTCCAGGTGAAGCACATGAGTTTCACCTCTAACAGCCACACGGCCGAAAACTGTATTGCAAAATCTTGTTATATTGTTTTAAAAAGCGTTTTCCGAAGCAATTATGAAGCACATAAAAACCTCCTCAAAACTGCAATAAAAATGCTGAAAACATGATATAAAGGCCCTGTAGAAAATCAGCCTTACTGTATGATTTAATCGTCACTTTATGGTAAATATCTATCATTGGAATATTCCTATACTGTTATTACGCTGGAAAAGAAGCAATTTACCTCATTAACTCTCTCACTCCAATCAAATGTCTGAAAATCAACTGCGCCTCCAGGTCTGGATTCAAGAGATCGTTCCATTCCTGTAATGTGACTTCATGTCGAGTTTTGTCACAGCCGGCCACTGAAAGCAAAGGACACACACGTACAAAACCTGATCGTCTCTAACAATTCTTAACAAGGAGGCATTTAAAGAGGACTTGTCATCTGGCCTGACATATATTTTTTTTAATAGTAAATACTTTAGTAAGTATTCCTCATGAAGTAACAATTTTGGAACATCTTTTCTTAGAACTCTGCGTTGGGCCATTCCTCTGTTATTCCTTCTAGAAATGTATGAATAAATTGACAACTAGGTGTTACTATTCCCCTAGTCAAAGGGGCGTGTCCATTCACATTTTCACTCTGTCAGCACTGATTGGCACTGACGTCAGACTGTATAAGGACACACCCAACCGGTAACACCCAGTTCTCAATTTATTCATTTCATTAATTTCTGGGAGAAATAACAGAGGAACGGCCCAAAGTAGCGTTCTAAGAAAAGATGCTCTAGAATTGTTATTTCAAGGGAAATACAAGGGAGGGACCTGTATTTTGAATATGCCATAAATGTCCAAGATGGGAAAACCCCTTACGCCACCAGACGTAACTGTACAACATGGATTGAAGTGCCTAGAGCCTCCAAGACGTGCAGTTACGTCCTGGTTGCCAATCGTCATTGTGTCAAAGGACATAGTCATATGACAGAGATGCTCGGTGGTCGGGAACCACCGTTGGCACAGTCACACAACAGGGGACCAATCACAGCGGTCCGCTGCCGGCGATCGCTATGATTGGTCAGTCTTTAGTGACTAACCAATCATAGCCTGTTACTGTTAAAGTTTGCTGACAGCAACTAATCACCTCAGTTCAATTAAGTGAGGAGATCAGGCATCTGTTCTTAGGATTAGCGAAGTAGGATAAATTAGTTAGGGATCGTCCGTCCGTTAAGTAGAGTTAGAGAGAGACAGTAGGATAGTCAGATAGGGATAGTCAGGTAGAATTTAAAATATATAGAATCTATCTATATCTATCTCTCCCTCTCTATAGAGAGAGATATATAGATAGATAGATAGATAGATAGATTTGGCTGGTAAGGGAGTATCTAAATTCATTTTTTCCTCATCCTCCAGCGATACAGAGGAAATTATTCAGAGAGACGTTACAGGCAGGCACAAAACAGCCTGATAATGAACATTTATGGGTACTCCTAGATAATTATATACCCCAAACTCCTGAATTCAGTGCTGCAACAGGAATCCAGGTTGACATAGCAGGCCTAGTGTTTTTCAGCTTTTTTAAATGATTAATTATTGTATTAGATGAAGTTTTAAAAATTGCAATTTAATTAAGGTTAGGTTAGGTTTGTACAGGAGGATGGAAACGAATATACCTAAATAATCTCCAATTTAATTTGCATGCAAAATTGGTTGTGTTTCTTTAACACAAGCACCTCTGAACGTAGACATGTGTAGTATGTATCAATTTCTCACATATTACAGTATTTTGCAGAGTAATTTTTTTCATAAGGGGTCTGCTTGAGTGTTTTAGTCACAAAGTTTAATTTTCATGCAATTTTTGCTTATAATAACTGATGCAAAGTTGCATGAAGGTGGTGGTTTGTATAAATTATTACATTGTATTTTTATACATGGTATGCAATGTGCGCTCCAAAAAAATTATATTTTAACAGCATACTAGCTGTTTTTCGTGTTCAGTATATATTTTTAACACATTTGTGGATGATGGGCAAATATTGCATGGCCTCTGTATCAGCGTTTTTGAGAGCGCAAATTCTTCTTGATGTAGACGTTTGTAGTGTATATGAATTTTGCACATCTTGGTCTATTATTTTTACATTGATTTTGTGAGCTTGTATGTGCGTTTTATGCTCAAATGTATGTTATAATGCATTTTGTAAACATATTTCCTGTTTGTCACAAAGTTACGTGAAGGTGGACAGGCACTTCAAGGCAATTGCAAAGATCAGGTTGTCTGCTTTCAGGAAATATATAGGGTTTGGGGGTGTTTAATCCCTGTATTTTATAGGTTGTTACTTTTTGTTACATTTCCTACTTAAAACCAGATTTTTGTTCTCCCTATAAGGTATGTATGAACTCTACACATATTGAAATTTTATTTTTAGGATGTGTGGCGCATCTAATTTTATGCTAGGGTCAAATTTGTATGCATTTTTTAAAATAAAAATTGTACATATGACGCAAAATTGCATGACGGTGCCAGTGTGTATAAAGTGCTGACTGGCATGTTGACAATGTGTGATCTGTCTACTTATAAAAAAAATATATAGATATCAATGTTTAGTATAATTCTTTACTTTGTAATATAGTGTTTATTTGTACATGTCAAAAAAAATTCTGGCTCCTAGAGGTGCAAAATGTCCAAATACCCATGGCAGAGGAATGGTTTAGAGGTAGAACGAGAGTGAGGTAAATGGTAAATTGTGTTTAGAATAAAAAAACATGATTGGTCGTGGGGCCACTACTCTTGGGGCCATTACTCTTGGGACCACTTTTTCTTTGCACCAGTTTTGATATATCTCCCGGATTGTGTTTTGTTTGATGAGAGGTAGCATTAGGACAAGGTTGTGTGCAGAGTGGAGGATGTATTTAGAGATGCATCATAGCAAGCACCTCTGAGTATAAAACGCCTAAGAGGTTGACAACAGGATACATGTCAGTTCATCTTGGGGACCGAGGATTTTTAACCTCTAAAAAAAATACAAATTCTTCTGGATAATGAGTAGTAAGTGTAATACCTCCTTTGTCTTTCTGGTGACAGCAACTCCATTTCTCTCCTTTGTAGACACCAGGATGATAGGAACCAAGCATATCACTGTTGTTGACACAGGCCTTTCGCAATGCTGATAGCCATTGATTTAGTTCATTAACGCACTAAAATACACACAGGGAGTTAAAATATCGCTTTACTGACTGGTCATTTTATTCAATAATCAGAATGTTATCAGAATGACTTCAGCCTTTAGGATATTAGGAAGACTGAATTAAGGCCGCATGCACACGACTGTAGACTTCGTCCATAATTACGGACATTTATTTCTATGGCCGACGGACACCTTCCCGTATATTTAGAGGAAGGTGACCGTGCCATAGAAAGTCTCTGCAAAAGATAGGGCATGACCTATTTTTGCTTTTTACGGACCGTGCTTCCATACTTTATTTGGGAGCACGTCCTGCAAATGTGATTACAGGCACGGTCGTGTGCATGGGGCCGTACATGTCTAACTCTAAAAGTTTTAGAGATTATGAAGAAAAGATTTACCACTTTAAAGAGGCTCTATCACCACATTATAAGTGCCCTATCTCCTACATAATGAGATTGGCGCTGTAATGTAGATAACAACAGTGTTTTTTGTTTTTTTTAGAAAAATGATCTATTTTTACCATATTAGGAGCGATTTTAGCTTTATGCTAATTACTTTCTTAGTGCCCAACTGGGCGTGTTTTTACTGTAGACCAAGTGGGCGTTGTACAGAGGAGTGTATGACGCTGACCAATCAGTGACCAATCAGCATCATACACTTCTCCCCATTCATTTAGTCAGCGCATAGGGATCCTGCTAGATCAATATGTGCATTCACATACTCACACATTAACGTTACTGAAGTGTCTTGACAGTGAATAGACATTCCTTCCAGCCAGGACGCGATGTCTATTCACAATCCCGACACTTCGTTAACGTTTCTGTGGTATTTACAGCAGAGCAAGCGTAATCTCGCGAGATCACCCTGTAAATGACAGGTTACAGCGAGATTATGCTTGCTCTGCTGTAAGTACCACAGAAACGTTACCGAAGTGTCGGGATTGTGAATAGACATCCCATCCTGGCTGGAAGGAATGTCTATTCACTGTCTAAACACTTCAGTAACGTTAATGTGTCAGTATAAGACAGCACATACTGATACATGAATGGAGAGAAGTGTATGACGCTGATTGGTCAGCGTCATACACTCCTCTGTACAACGCCCACTTGGTCTAAAGTAAAAACATGCCCAGTTGGGCATTAAGAAAGTAATTAGCATAAAGCTAAAATCACTCCTAACGTGGTGAAAATAGATAGTTTTTCTAAATAAAAAGCACTGCTGACACCTACATTACAGCGCCGATCTCCTTATGTAGGAGATAGGGCATACATTTTATTTATTTGTGTTCTCATGTTCTATTTTTTACTGTGTTCTTACTTTTACTTCTCTATGGGGGCTGCCATTAACGACACATACAGAGATGCTATACAGCACATACAACCCCATAGAGAATGCGAAATCTGGCGCCATTTTCATGTGGACCGGAAGCCGCTGCCGGACAGTAAGATGACGACTTCCGGCCGCGGCTTCCGGCCATATGTTCAACGAAGCGAAGGCGCAAGGAAGAGGAGCGTAGACCAGCGGAGGCGGCGGCAGGAGCAGGTAATTTATGTTCGTGTATGATGTGTGTATTATGTTCGTGTATGTGATGTGTGTATTATGTTCGTGTGATACTGTCTGCTGAGCCCTGTATCTAATCCTTCTAGCACTGTGCAGTCGTTCAGAAAATGGCGGCACACAGTGTAGGAGGTTTGAAGACATTCAAACCCCTCCTCCTGGTACTAGCCAGAAGAAGGGAGGGGGGGATTGTGTGAGGACACTAGAGGAGAGTGTGTCCACCCCAAATTTGCAGCAGAAATCAATGAGGTTGCTTTACCACAGTGACAATGCTGCAATTTTGGGAACTGTTCCCTCTAGTGGCCAGCACATGGAAATGTTATAAATTAGAATATCATTTATAATATTTCCTGACTTGTGAAAAAATTAAAACAATGTGGTATCCCTTAAATACTAATTGTTTAACTGGAAAAAAAATAATTTCTAGCGACACATTCCCTTTAAGTTGGCTGTAAATAATTATTTTTAATTACAATAATTATTAGTAATTAATAATTTTTAGTTGTGTGTTTTTCTTTCTTTTGAACCAACTACCTACATTGTCTATGTGAGTCTATGTGACTATTACTTTAAAGTACACAGCTTAAAGAAGCACTCCGGATATATATACCTATATACACAGGTTTTACATGTTATGTATTATAACATATTCCCTATATAAAGTAAAAATAATGCTATTCATATAGACAACTAAAATAATTATAATAAAGCCTGTGTTGTGACATCCTATTGTCGATGACTTAGAGTGGCGCAGAGTGAAATAAGAGGATTCACTACTGTCATTATGTTGCACCATATTGTTAATGTTATCAGTACCTTACACTGCAAATATAACGCCTCCAGGCCGCTATTCTCATCCGTGTAAATAATCTGCATTACATTTGAATTTCCAAAGCTTTTTTCTTCCACTTTTTCCAGGGCTCGGATTCTCAATAAAGGTATAAATGAACTTTTCTGCAGGAAGAAAGAACCAAATATCGTACATTTTTTTAAATTGTATACAGCGTAATGTCTACACTGTGAATACTGAAGTCATAGGTGGGAAACAGTTAAAAGACTGGATAGATGGGGCAACAACACATCAATCTGGAATCTGGGTTCAAAACACCTTCAGGGTTATTATGACATTTTGTATAAAAAAAATTTTTTTTTACATCTCAAAAGGTAGTGTCAATATGAAAATAAACACCAAAAAAGTATCCCTAAATGCTGCAATAAGACCAAATCAGTCGTATTGTAGAAAATTACAAAAAGACTTTATTAAAGACAAACAACACAGTTAGTCCAGACTCTTTAAAAATAACACCCATAAAAACAATGTACAATCAGTACAGAAAATATAGACAGTGTTGAATATAAGGCAGAGCAAACAATGGTGATACTATGCATACCATATCAATAATATTAAATATGTACCGTGAGTATAACTATACTTATACCAACATTACATAACCTCTAACCTCAGTAGGACCACAATGACATGTATGGTAATGATCATAAAGAAACCATGAAAACCTCATGACACGCATACCCAAACCCACCATAAGCCATTCCACTGCCACAACACTGTCAGAACACCCCAACGCGCGTTTCGCACCCGGCTTCGTCAGGGGGTGCTGAATAAGTGTGACAGGAGGATTTAAATAGGCAGTACACAGCTGAAAGTGTACCTCACTTACTTGTCCAGAGGATGTTTACTGGCGCATACACGAGGAGATATACTAGTGATATAGATGGATCGATTGTCACTGACATTTTTAGGAAAACGACATCAGTCAATTCCTTCCTTTATGCCAAATCATCTCATCCCCCACAGACATTGAGAGCAGTTCCAACGGGACAATTCCTAAGAGCACGTCGGATTTGTTCCACTCACTATGTGAGAGCTAAAAATACGCAAAGAAGTGATTTGCTCATACCCAAACCAAAGAAAAAGAACAGCAATGAAGAGGTAAGGTTTATCACCGGATATCATGCCCAATGGAGAGAAATGAAAGCAATTTTTGAGAGATTCTGGCCGATCCTTCATACCGATGTAGATTTGAGCGTAGTGTTATCAGATTGTCCCCTCATGACCTCACGTAGATCACGTAACCTAAGGGATATATTGGTAAAGAGCCACTATGTAGCTCCTACCTCAGTATTTATATTTAATTCCAGAGGGCCTAAGTGGGGATCTTACCCTTGTGGTGACTGCGGGGCATGTTCTTTAATGATTAGATCTCAAAATTTTATTGATTCTTCAGGGTCAAGAGAATACAAGATCTGCCACAATATCACCTGTCGTTCAACTGCTGTGATCTACTATGCAAATTGTCCATGTCGATTAATATACGTGGGTCTCACTTCTAGAGAACTTCGTGTGGGAATCCTTGAACATATAAGGGATATAAAGGGAGCCATGAAAACTGATGATCCTGAAAAACTAAGCAAATTAAAACCAATACCTCGTCATTTTCGTGATCACCATCAAGGTAACTGGAGACTTCTCACTTTCAGAGGAATTGACAAAATCTCTTTGGGTAATAGAGGGGGTAATATTCAAAAAATCCTTGCCCAATGTGAATGCAACTGGATTGGGTTAAATGAAATGGTTAGTTTTGCCCCGTTTTTATAATAATCTCTAGTAGGTGCCAACTTCTGTTATGTTTTATCCTTTCTGTGTGGGGAGGATTTGTGAGGGTATGTAATATTTTTTTGCTTGCAATTTTAGAGTGGACCCCATTTGGTTATATCGGATGCGCCTGAGGACAGAGATATCATTTGTTCTGATGAATATGTGGATTTTTGAGGTGGCTTCATCTGAAAGTATTTTGAATGCAGGGATTGGATTCTCTTTATCCTGCTTATATATGATTCAATGGCTATATAGTGTTGGATTGAATGGCAATAGTAAAAAGTTGGTTTTGGACACTGTATGGTTACCTATTGAGTGAATTGTCCTCATATACCGGCATTATGTAGATGCATTGTTATAGGGATGGAAGTTTTTTCACGTTTTTAATCATCATATGCTTTTTTTCATCCATATGTCTTCTCACGTATTCCTTGGTTGCTTGCAGCTCTATACGAGTTTATGCATACTCGTAAACTTATTTATTTAGCACTTGACTCATTTGAGTCCTTATTTTTCACCTATTTGGTCCTCTCACTCACTGTTTATTATTATATATTATTTTATTTTATTTTACTCATTTATAATTCCTATGCATGTATATATGCATGCATATCTAATTATGTGCATGTATGTATACATGTTTATTTTACACATTTTTCTTTCTATATTTTTGTATTCGTTTATTTTTCAATTTTTGGTCCATCTCAGAGATGTGGTTCTAGTATTACACTTGTTCGGACATTCTCTTCTATACACGGTGATATATCACCTTAAATTATTTATCGAGAGTGTACACAGTGGGCTCCTAGGCATGCATTGGGTCCCCCTCTGTACACTCTTTTTTGCAAAATGGATTGCTTAATCTGATATCACTATAGTGCCATTTGTTAGTACATATGATCGGGTTATTATTTTTTATGCCTGACTAGGCTCTAATTCATATACATTGCTGTGCTCATGAATGCATTTCTCTAGTTTTAAATTGGTGCTCTTGTATACATTCTCTATCGTTGTATAGGGGCAAAAGCGATTGCTCTGCCCTTGTCCAAGATGGTTGCGGTGGTCCCTGGTTGTTGTGCGCGTGGTGAGGGGCTGTTCATGACGAAGTTCACGGCGCAACATGGACATGAGCTCTGTGCGGCTTCGCACTGCTCACTTCCGGACGCCGTGAACGGCGTGATTGAGGTGCCGCCTCTCCCCCGTGTATGCGCCAGTAAACATCCTCTGGACAAGTAAGTGAGGTACACTTTCAGCTGTGTACTGCCTATTTAAATCCTCCTGTCACACTTATTCAGCACCCCCTGACGAAGCCAGGTGCGAAACGCGCGTTGGGGTGTTCTGACTGTGTTGTGGCAGTGGAATGGCTCATGGTGGGTTTGGGTATGCGTGTCATGAGGTTTTCATGGTTTCTTTATGATGATTACCATACATGTCATTGTGGTCCTACTGAGGTTAGAGGTTATGTAATGTTGGTATAAGTATAGTTATACTCACGGTACATATTTAATATTATTGATATGGTATGCATAGTATCACCATTGTTTGCCCTGCCTTATATTCAACACTGTCTATATTTTCTGTACTGATTGTACATTGTTTTTATGGGTGTTATTTTTAAAGAGTCTTGACTAACTGTGTTGTTTGTCTTTAATAAAGTCTTTTTGTAATTTTCTACAATACGATTGATTTGGTCTTATTGCAGCATTTAGGGATACTTTTTTTGGTGTTTATGCTATGTATGGGTTCCCATACAGTGAAGGAAATAAGTATTTGATCCCTTGCTGATTTTGTAAGTGTGCCCACTGTCAAAGACATGAACAGTCCAGAATTTTTAGGCTAGGTTAATTTTACCACTGAGAGATAGATTATATAAAAAAAAAAAAATGAAAATCACATTGTCAAAATTATATATATTTATTTGCATTGTGCACAGAGAAATAAGTATTTGATCCCTTTGGCAAACAAGACTTAATACTTGGTGGCAAATCCCTTGTTGGCAAGCACAGCAGTCAGACGTTTTTTGTAGTTGATGATGAGGTTTGCACACATGTTAGATGGAATTTTGGCCCACTCCTCTTTGCAGATCATCTGTAAATCATTAAGATTTCGAGGCTGTCGCTTGGCAACTCGGATCTTCAGCTCCCTCCATAAGTTTTCGATGGGATTAAGGTCTGGAGACTGGCTAGGCCACTCCATGACCTTAATGTGCTTCTTTTTGAGCCAATCCTTTGTTGCCTTGGCTGTATGTTTCGGGTCATTGTCGTGCTGGAAGACCCAGCCACGAGCCATTTTTAATGTCCTGGTGGAGGGAAGGAGGTTGTCACTCAGGATTTGACGGTACATGGCTCCATCCATTCTGCCATTAATGCGGTGAAGTAGTCCTGTGCCCTTAGCAGAGAAACACTCCCAAAAGATAATGTTTCCACCTCCATGCTTGACAGTGGGGACGGTGTTCTTTGGGTCATAGGCCGCATTTCTCTTCCTCCAAACACGGCGAGTTGAGTTAATGCCAAAAAGCTCAATTTTAGTCTCATCTGACCACAGCACCTTCTCCCAATCATTCTCAGAATAATCCAGATGTTCATTTGCAAACTTCAGACGGGCCTGTACATGTGCCTTCTTGAGCAGGGGGACCTTGCGGGCACTGCAGGATTTTAATCCATTACGGCGTAATGTGTTACCAATGGTTTTCTTGGTGACTGTGGTCCCAGCTGCCTTGAGATCATTAACAAGTTCCCCCTGTGTAGTTTTCGGCTGAGCTCTCACCTTCCTCAGGATCAAGGATACCCCACGAGGTGAGATTTTGCATGGAGCCCCAGATCGATGTCGATTGACAGTCATTTTGTATGCCTTCCATTTTCTTACTATTGCACCAACAGTTGTCTCCTTCTCACCCAGCGTCTTACTTATGGTTTTGTAGCCCATTCCAGCCTTGTGCAGGTCTATGATCTTGTCCCTGACATCCTTAGAAAGCTCTTTGGTCTTGCCCATGTTGTAGAGGTTAGAGTCAGACGGATTAATTGAGTCTGTGGACAGGAGTCTTTTATACAGGTGACCATGTAAGACAGCTGTCTTTAATGCAGGCACCAAGTTGATTTGGAGCGTGTAACTGGTCTGGAGGAGGCTGAACGCTTAATGGTTGGTAGGGGATCAAATACTTATTTCTCTGTGCACAATGCAAATAAATATATATAATTTTGACTATGTGATTTTCACTTTTTTAAAAAAATATAATCTATCTCTCACTGGTAAAATTAACCTAGCCTAAAAATTCTAGACTGTTCATGTCTTTGACAGTGGGCAAACTTCCAAAATCAGCAAGGGATCAAATACTTATTTCCTTCACTGTATGCGTAATTATATACATTGACTAAATGACCTTTAAATAAATAGGTATTTTTTTTGGTTTAACAATATGAAAATAAGTTTACGTTTATTAACCCTTATATGCGGGGCAATTTCAGTGTATACTGGGCAAGACATGCTGTAGGCTCATCTCATAATACAATCATGAACAGGACCATAAAAAAAGAGTATTACGAAAAAAACATTAGAATCTCCAAGATTTTCTAACCTTGGAAAATTGAGTCTTTGCAAAACTTAATGCATCAACCGTTAATGAGAGGAAGAGCTTCTTGAATGATGATGTCAGCAGGTAACCTTTACATTTAGTTCTGTAGACCATTAGTTGACCTTCTTTAACTGTTAGACTCTGTAGGTTAAGTGCCTTCTGCAGATCCAGCTCTAAAATAGAAACAATGTGAAGCCACATATATTATTACACTGTGCTTTTATCTGCCAAATGACCCTTAAATTATTTTGCAGTCATCACATATACCTGATATGTTTACCCCCGACCACTATTTTCCACTTTTAGGTGAGTAAAAAAAAAAAGTTGAGTAACTATGTAAATACATTACTTATGTTATACTGATCCTGATGTATTATAGTCTAAAGTAGCATTTTGCTTCCGATAGGGCCAAGGTGGCCTACATCTTGTTACTACTGTCTGAAAAGGTGCTGACCAGGGCATCGCCCCTTGTGGGAACATAACATTCCAATCGTGACAACTATAATGTAGGTTGTCACTCAGGATCAGTGTTAGGTTAAACATAAGCAGCCTAAACTCTGATCATTGTGATCAAATTTGACAATTGAGGAATGTTGTTGTTCTGTTCTCAATGGCGCCAACAAGCTTTGGTGCACTTAGACTACACGTTTATTAAGTTTGGTAATCATGAGTTTGGAATTGCGTGTTTGAAAACTTCAATCCAAAATGTAGGCTATACAGATCAATCCTGTATCATGAACCAAAGATCCAACAGCAAGATTATTGTCTGACTTGGCAATGCTGACATCAACATTCATGGGGCTCTTTTTACTTGATTGGCCCCACAATGCAGTCCATTTCCTCATATTGGCTATTATCTTAGGCCATATATAGGTTTATATAGGCTCCCCGCTGCCCTGTACGTACCTGTCCTGACATGCTCCACTGGTTCCTAGTGCGCGATGCCCATTGTATTCTTAAAGGGCCAGTCTGCCTATTTTCTAAATCCATCACCTGCCTGCTCTGCTACTCATTGCCAGAGCAATTTGGTTCCTTAGTGTTCCTCAGTAATCCTTGCTGTCTAGTAGAATTCCTGTGTACCGACCTTTTGCTTGTTATTGAACATCCGTACCTGCCATCTGCCCTATTGCTATGGTTACCACTCTGCTTCTACCAATATCAGCCGTTACCAATAGAGACTATTACGGGGGGTAGCGACCGGGTTTTCCCCCACAGCTAAGTCCATATCCCTGTACAAAGATTAAAGGGTAAAGACTAGGGGTTCCTTTAGACTCCACTCCCAGGAGAAGTCCCAAGTCAAATCCCTTGGTGACAAGGAGGGTTCACACCGCCCCCTGCTGGCCCTACTACAGCCAAATAATTGGGCTGTCATTACAGTTTGTTGCCGTGTGGCTTTGGATTCAGTTTCAGTTAAGGTATAAGACATTTACCAGCATATTAGACATTTGAAATTAGAATGTCAAGACTGCAAAGCTTAGTGGGGAAAGTGTGGACATGGAGTAATTTTTAGAGTTACATCCTCACACTACTAACAGAGGAAAATAGTGCAGGGTTAAGTCACACATGACGTATTTGCCTCGTATTTCCTCAATGTAAAAATACCTCGTGGAAAACTTTACATTGTAATCTGATGGAAAAAATATTCCACAACTACACTCTTATTATAAAGTCACAACCTCAAATCATGACAAAGATGTATTTGAGGTGTGGGGGTAAAAGATCAACCAGATTCCACCCATGACTGAGAATAACTGATAAATTCTGTAACTCTGTATGTAACGGATTGTTTTAAGCTGGGTTTACCCGGGCAGATATGTGCCCATAATGATCACCGATAATTACAGGTCTATCGGCACTCATTTTAAGGCCCTTTACACAGGCCAATGTAAACTATATCGGGATGAACGATCGTCAATACAATCGCTTGGTCCCCATACAGTTTACATGTCGGCAGCACATCTCCTATTTACATGTGGATATGTGCTGCTAACAATGATGATTTTCAGGGCAGCATAAAAGATTAAATAAGCTGAGGAACGAGCGTTTGTTCTTTTGTGGGCTGAACACTGCCCTGTTATTATAGGGCAATGATTGCAAGTGTTTGCCCAACGCTGGCCCGTGTACATTGAACTATATTTGTGCAGTGATAGTTTGTCTGAAGTTTTCAATCAGTAGTAAAGTGATCCCAAGTTACCTTCCTTCTCCTCAATGTCTATAAGTTTGATTATGAATTCCTTTAGCTGAGAAACTCCTTGTTGAATGGTTGGCTGTAGTGGAGCCATCCAGGACTCCTTGGCTCTGCTTGCTGGAGCATCCATATTACCAACATTCTGCACAGCCTATAATAAAAATATATAAACATTATGAAGTTTGCAAATGTGGAAGCCAACAACTGCTTTTATCTATCTGGACTTTATGTTTGAGGGGTGTTGGACAGTGTGTCGGCAGTCAAATATGGCTTATGGTGAGTGAGGTCCTATGTGGTATATGGTTTTAGGTTCTCCTTGTTAAAACTACTTGTTTTGATCTCGCTATGGAGTAATTGTGGTTTGACCATTGCAATAATTATTGTTACTATTGGAGTTATTACTGTTCACACAGTATTTGAATATATATGTTTTTACACAATATGTACAACTGTTGTTTGCGTCTTAATAAAGATTTTGTATTTTGTCTAACATATTGATGGATATGGTGTTATTATAGCAACTAAGGGAAGGTTTTTTCGGTTCATATATCTAATGTGGGTTCCCATGTGCAGTGTATTTATATTGACTATATGACCATTAATTATAGGTATTCTTTCATGGTTTAAAAAAAATATTTGTCATGAAAACGGCATCAGCTGATCTTACCTCACAAAACAATAGGAGTGAGTAAGGCTCTGTTCACATCTGCGTTGGAGTCCCGTTCTGATGTTCCAGAGGTTTAGACTACGCTATTGCTTCCGGCAAAACGACGGATGCGGTGGACAACAGAGACAAATGAAAACCATGGGCACCGGATCCATCACCATTGAAATCAATGGTGATGGAAACGGAAACCTCTGGTGTCAGTTTGTGTCTATTCAGGGTCCCGTTCTGACGGAACGACAGAACGGGACCCCAACGCAAATGTGAACAAAGCCTAACAATGCTAGCACACCTTACACTCTGTTATCAATTCAGACAACTTGGATTTATGCCAAGATATTAGCGCTTTCATTTGGTCATAATTTAAATCTTACTTGTTTTTACTACTAAATTTTGACTAGAAAAAATGCATAAAAGCAAACCATAAAAAAAGAAAACAAATTAAAAAAATAATAAACTATATACTGTGTAAATGTATATACAGTAGTGTTAAAAAAAAACATAGCTGTCCAACATCATTAACCTGATAAATGAATGTTTTTGGTAGAAGTGATATTTCTACATAGCAAATAATTTACTTGTAAGTATAGTAGAATAGTAGAAAAAAAACAGAGCCAACAAATAGGACATGCATGCCGCTCATTCTAAGGCCTTATTCATACGAACGTGTGCGTTTTACGCGCGCAAAAAACGCAGCATTTTTTGCGCGTTGCAGTTCCGTGTGTCATAAGTGCTTGGCTGCGTGATTTTCACGCATATGCCATCCTTATGGCACGCGGTTTTGATGTTTAGAAAAATAAATGAAGGAGGTGGTTTTATTTTTCCCTTAATTTCTTATTCTACTTGTTCTACTGTTGTGCGAATTACGCGCAGCACACGGAAGTGCGTCCGTGTGCTGCGCATGATTTTCACGCACCCATTGACTTCAATGAGTGCGTGATGTGCAAAACACGCTCAAGTATAGGGCATGTCGTGAGTTTTACTCAGCGGACACACGCTGCGTGAAAATCACGGACTGTCTGAACGGCCCCATTGACTTACATAGGTCCGTGCGACAGTGAAGTGAGGGACTTCTCCTGGAGCTGTCCCCTACAGAAAAGTAGGGGGGGCATCTATGGGGGGTGACTATGTACAAGGGGGCTGTATAACACTACCTACAGGGGGGCTGTGTGGCATGAAATGAAATTCATCCGTTTTTAAAACGGACAAGGAAAAAAATGGATGCAAAACGGGTCAAAATCCGCCGTTAAAAACTGGCCCAGAATGGAACGGATGCAAAACGCCCGAGAAAAACGGACCAAAACCGCAGTTTTTATCGGCCAACACTCGGACCCTGTCGTGTGAATAGAGCCTAAAGGTAGTTGGTGCTGCGCCGTTTCTCTACACAGTCGGAAGTGCAGTCGCGTCATCAATCATAGAACACGCTCCCCTCCTCCTATTTCATTGTCCACACCTCCTCTGCCTTCACTCTAGGATTTTCTGCGCTGCCTGGCCGCCTTGTCTCTCCTCTAACACGCCCCCTCCTATGTGTGTGTATATATATATATATATATATATATACATACACACACACACACAAAAAAACAAAAATAAATAAATATATATATATATATATATATACACATATCAATAACAGGATGTGGTTATATTGCTTGATGTGTATGTATATATATATATAGTAAATAATAGGGAGACACACTAAGGGCGGGTTCACACGTGGCGGAATTTCACTGAAATTCCGCTGCGGACACTCCGCAGCGTTAATCCGCAGCGGTGCCGTTTGTCCATTGACTTACACTTTAATTTAGCAGTGTTCGTTTAGACTAGGCGTAAAATTCCGCTGCGGAGCATAGGCTGCGGAGCGGAATTTGGTGTCCGCAGCATGCTCTGTCTGTTGCGGAGCAGTGGCGGACTGGTTGCGGACTCATGGCGGAATTTCTCCATTGACTTCAATGGAGAGTCAAAATTCCGCAATGAAGTCCGCAGATCTTATGTGTGCTGCGGAGCGTATTGTTTTTACTACCATGACATTTCTTCATTCTGGCTGGACCTATGTATTTCTAGGTCTACAGCCAGACTGAGGAAGTCAATGGGGCTCCCGTAATGACGGGAGCGTTGCTAGGAGACGTCTGTAAATAGTCACTGTCCAGGGTGCTGAAAGAGTTACGCGATCGGCAGTAACTGTTTCTGCACCCGGGACAGTGACTACCGATCTCAATATACATGTATCTGTAAAAAAAAATATAAGTTCATACTTACCGAGAACTCCCTGCGTCTGTCTCCAGTCCGGCCTCCCAGGATGACGTTTCAGTGTAAGTGACGGCTGCAGCCAATCACAGGCCAAGCACAGGCTGCAGCGGTCACATGGACTGGAGCGTCATCCAGGGAGGTCGGGCTGGATGCCGAAAGAGGGACGCGTCACCAAGACAACGGGCGGTAAGTATGAATTTCTTTGACTTTCACTAGGGAAAGTGCTGTCCCTTCTCTCTATCCTGCACTGAATAGGGAGAAGGGAAGCACTTTTCCTGCAGTCCGCAGCGGCCAGTCCGCATCAATTTTCTGCACATTTTGTGCAGATCCGCAGCAGAATCTGCAACGCAGATTCTGTGCGGCATTGATGCGGACAGTTGCGGAGGAAATCCGCCACGTGTGGTCATGCCCTAAGGCCTCATGCACACGACCGTAGCAATGTTGACGGCCGAGTGTCACCCGCAAGCCGCCCGCTATTATTTTCTATGAGCCTGGACCGCAGAACACAGCCGTAATAAGACATGTCTGTTCTTTCTGCGGTACAGGATCCCGGGCCATGCACGGACCTTGGAAACCACAGCCGTGTGTATGAGCCCATAGAAATGAATGGGGCCGCCATTCTCCCGTGGATTTTCGCGGGAATTGCGGCCGCAAAAGCACGTTCTTGTGCATGGCCTTACATACATTTATAATAAATTATGTAAAAAAAGAAAAGCTTTACCATTGTTTGGAGTAGTGTTTGGTGTTTTCTTCACTGTAAGGCCCTGTTCACACAGAGTTTTTTGCAGGCAGAAAATTCTGCCTCAAAATTCAGCTTGAATTTTGAGGCAGATTTTGATCTGCATGAATGCCGTTTGCCATGTTTTTCGTGGCATTTTTTCGCCCGCGGCTATTGAGTGCCGCAGGCAAAAACGCTGTGATAAAAACTTTCTCTGCCTCCCATTGATGTCAGTGGGAGGTCAGAGGCGTAAACGGCCGAATATAGGGCATGTTGCTCCTTTTTCCCTCAATGGGTGTGGGCAAAAAACGTGGCAAACGACGTGCAGGCAGGTCAAAATCTGCCTCAAAATCCAAGACAGAATTTTGAGGCAGAATTTTCTGCCAGCAAAAAAACTCAGTGTGAACAGGGCCTAATACAGGATCTCTTGGAACAGATCCAGCAGCAGGAGAGGAAAATGTGCTGACTGGATTGTGTGTACCAAGATGTCTGACATAGGTGGAGTGGGCAGACTTACATTTATCAGGCTGTGAAAGGGGTGGGGGAGGGAAATGGGTGCCTGTACTTAGATCAAGGATAGATGGAGGCACAAAGGATAATGATGATTATTAGTGTGTAAGACCGTGTGCAGGGAGGGAGCTGCCTGGAATTAGAGCAGGGAAGGACCTGTGAACATAGAGGGGTGTGGCAGAATGCAAATAACTGAGATGCTTTGGAGGAAGGTGGGGATGCAACTGTCTCCTCAGATGCAGCAGGGGGATCATGGGTATGGTGGGTTACAAGACAGGAAACAGACAGCAAGGGATGTAAAACAGACAGCAAAGGATGTAAACAGACAGCAAAGGATGTAAACAAACAGAAAGAGCAGCAGTGACGATGGAGATCAAACAAAACTGGTTAGAAGTTTAATAGGGGGTATTAGGGAAGGCAAACCAAGGCTGGGGGACACTTTTTAGATTTTTTTTTTCCTGGACAACCCCTTTAAGGCAGGAGGGTGGCAAATGTTGCACATGTTGGTTATAGTGAATTTCCTTCAGAAATACTGGAACTGGAACAGACATTGTTCTGAAGAAAAACGCACTTTGATTAAAAAGTTGATTGTAGAGAAAAAAACATAGAGAAGTGCAGCAAATTATAGGCTGCCCAGCTAAAATGATCTCAAATGCCTTGAAGTGGCAACCAAAACCTGAAAGACGTGGAAGGAAGTGGGGAACTACAGTTCGAAAGGATCGAAGAATAGCCAAAATGGCAAAGGCTCAGCTAATGATCACCTCCAGAAAGATCAAAGAAGATCTGAAGTTACCAGTGATCACTGCTACAATCAGAAGACGATTATGTGAAGCCAAGTTACCAGCAAGAACTCCCCGCAAAGTCCTGTTGTTGAAAAAAAGACATGTCCTGAATAGCTAAAAATTTGCCAAGGAACACATTGACTGGCCCAAAGAGAAATGGAGCAACATTTTGTGTACTAAAGAAAGTAAAATTGTTCTTCTTGTCTAGTGGCCGCAGACAGTATGTCAGACGACCCATGAGCACTGAATTCAGGCCACAGTACACTGTGAAGACAGTAAAGCATGGTGGTGCAAAAATCATGATTTGGGGATGTTTCTCATACCATGGTGTTGGGCCTATTTATAGCATACAAGGGACCATAGATCAGTTTGAATATATCAAAATACTTGAGGAGATTTCAAGGGTTCCGTCGTTTTGACCGGATGAATACTGTAGTCGACTACGGTATTCATCCTGTCAAAACGACGTAACCCTTGCACAACGGAGACAAACTGAAACCATTGGCACTGGATCCGTCACCATTGAAATCAATGGTGATGGAAACAGAAACCTATGGTTTCAGTTTGTGTCAGTCAGGGATCTGTTCCGACGGAAAGCTCAGATGGAACAGAGCCCTGACGCAGATGTGAACGAAGCCTTTGGGGTCTATTCAGACGGCAGGGTCCGGGTGTCGGCTGATAAAAACTGTCGTTTTGGTCCATTTTTCTCGGCCGTTTTGCATCCGTTCCGTTTCTATCCTGGGCCGTATTTCCGTTTTTAACGGCCGATTTGGACGCGTTTTGCATAAATTTTATTTTTCTGTCCGTTTTAAAAACGGATGAATTTCATTTGTCAATTTTTTTGCCACACACTTCCCTCTGCAGATAATACCACACAGCCCCCTGTAGATATTGCCACAGCCCCCTGTAGATACTGCCACAGCCCCAATGTAGATAATGGCACACACTGGCCTCTGTAGATAATGCCACACAGCCCCCTGTAGATACTGCCACAGCCCCCCTGTAGGTAGTGCCACACAGCTCCCCCGTTATGTAGTGCCACACATCCAAGTGACAGCCATGCTTTACACGGCCCCATAGACTTCTATGGGAGCCGTGAGGCTGGGAGAATGGCCCAAAATAGGCCATGTTCTATTTTTTGATGGCCCGGTTTACTGGGCCATCAAAAAATCTCCCTTGGGAGTAGCCCCATTTTGGGTCTATTGTTCCTAATGCGGCCGTGTGACGGCCGTTCAAAAAACGGCCTGTCGTGTGAATAGGGCCTTAAAGTTATTATAATGATTTTGCGCTTTATTTGCTTTTTTAAACTCACTGCTATTTTTTTGAACATTACTGTATATGTGTGAATATAATATTATGTGTTCATGGTGATTAGATGAGGTGGGGGACCACAAAAAATATGTTGCTCTAGGACCCAACACTATCAAACTTCCAAACACCACCTACTTTAGGTGGCACAAACATCTGCAAGCTGGAATGTGTGTGAGACATTTCCATTTTCCTCTGTGCCAACTACACATACATAAAGATTTGTCACCTTAGCTAAGAGAAGCATAGTCCGGCTTGTGCGGGCATCAGCATGCTTTTCTCTGAGATGAAAGAGCTTAGGCGACATTATTGCAGGAGAGAAAAACCGAAGACACAAGAAACTTGTCACTGCAATGAACTTCACATTCTGAAAAACACATATAGAAAAAATAGTGATTAGTAACTATTACTGGCATTTGTTTATAAAAACTTTTTTAAAATTAATTACATTAACCTCTTCCTGCCCACCCCACATGAATTAACACACTAAGGGCAGATACAGACGGACGTTGCGCTTTTGCGCGCGCAAACAACGCAGCGTTTTGCGCGCGCAAAAACCATTTGACATCTGCGTGTGTCATTCGTGTATGATGCGCGGCTGCGTGATTTTCGCGCAGCCGCCATCATAGAGATGAGGCTAGTCGACGCCCGTCACTGTCCAAGGTGCTGAAAGAGCACCCTCGACAGTGAATGCCGAACACAATATCGAAAAACCTGTTGAAAAAAAAGAAAAAGTTCGTACTTACCGAGAACTTCCCGGCCGTTGCCTTGGTGACGCGTCCTTGGTGACGCGCCTCTCGCCATCGGGCCCCACCTCCCTGGATGACGCGCCAGTCCATGTGACCGCTGCAGCCTGTGCTTGGCCTGTGATTGGCTGGAGCTGTCACTTGGACTGAATTGTCATCCCGGGAGGTCAGACTGGAGGAAGAAGCCGGGAGTTATCGGTAAGTCAGAACTTCGTTTTTTTTTCTGCAGGTTCATGTATATTGGGATCGGAAGTCACTGTCCATGGTGCTGAAACAGTTTAACTCTTTCAGCACCATGGACAGTGACTATCTCCTGACGTCGCGTACCGATAATTTTTTTGCCGATGAAGTTCGGTTCGCTTGTCCGGCTTCGCTCATCGCAAAGACACTCCGTTTGGATGTTCGGAAACAGAAAAGCACGTGGTCACTAAGGGCCTGTTCACACAGAGTTTTTTGACACTTTTTTTGTCGCGGAATCGCGTCGGAAAACGCACCAAAAAACGAAACTACACCCCTTGAGGAATTCATCTAGGGGTGTAGTGAGCATTTTGACCCCACAGGTGTTTCATAGATTTTATTAGAATAGGGCAGTGAAAATAAAAAAAATCCTTTTTCTTCAATAAGACGTAGTTTTAGCTGAAAATTTTTCATATTCTCAACAAATAAATGAAAAAAAGCACCCCAATACTTGTAAAGCAACTTCTCCTGTGTACGGCAATACCACATATGTGGTCATAAACTGCTGTTTGGGCACAGAGTAGGGCTCAGAAGGGAAGGAGCGCCATTTGGCTTTTGGAGTACAGATTTTGCTGGATTGGTTTCTGGTCGCTATGTCGCATTTGCAAAGTTCCTGTGGGACCAAAACAGTGGAAACCCCGCAGAAGTGACCCCATTTAGAAAACGACACCCCTCAAGGTATTCACCTAGGGGTGTAGTGAGCATATTAACCCCACATTGGCAGAATTGGTGTGCACTCGATGTTGGAGTGAAAATGTTTTTTCAATAGATATGCCAATATGTGGCGCCCAGCTTGGGCCACTGGAGACACACACCCCAAAAATTGTTAAAATGGTTCTCCCGGGTATGGCGATACCATATATGTGGACGTAAACTGCTGTTTGGGCACACTGTAGGGTTCAGAAGGGAGGTAGCGCCATTTGGCTTTTGGAGCGTGGATTTTCCTTGTAGTACAGCGTTCACCATGCATTATAAATTACATGTTAGCTTTATTCTGCGGGTCAGTCCAATTCCGGTAATACCTAATTTATAGCACTTTTTATGTTTTACAACTTTTTGCACAATAAAATAACTTTTGTAAAGAGAATGGATTTTTTCTGTCGCCAAGTTGTGAGAGCCATAACGGTTTTACATTTTTCGTCGACGGAGCTGTATGAGGGCTTGTTTTTAGCGAGACGAGTTATAGTTTTTATAGACACCATACATGCGACTTTTTGATCACTTTTTATTTCAATTTTTGGAAGACAAAGTGACCAAAAAATAGCAATTATGTCAGTATTTTTTTTTTTTTATGGCGTTCAATGTGCGGAATAAATAACATAATATTTTTATAGTTAAGGTCGTTACGGTCGCAGCGATACCAAATATGTATGGCTTTATTATTTTTTTCAATAACAAATGACTTGATAATGGAAACAGGGCGATTGTGTTTTGTGTTATTATTTGAAACTTTACAACTTTATTTTTTACAACTTTTTTTTACACTTTTCTTTAGTCCCACTAAGGGACTTGAAGGTCCAACTGTTTGTTTGATGTTCTAATACATTGCACTACCTATGTAGTGCAATGTATTAGAACTGTCAGTTGTTCACTGACAGCAAGCCGATCAGGCTCCGCCTCTGGGCGGGGCCTAATCGGCTAACGTAATGGCAGATAGGAAGCTATTGTTAGGCATCCTGTTGCCATAGTAGCAGTCGCCAGCCTTGCCATCGCATGGCAAGGCTGCCGATTGCATACAAACCACTTTGATGCAGTGATTGCATTGAATCGCTGCATTGAAGCGGTTAATGGCAGGAATCGGAGCTAGCTCCGGTTCCTGCCGATAGATCGGGGTGTCCGCTGTAATATACAGTGGACACCCACTGCTGATGACGCCGGCTCAGCTTCTGAGCCGGAAGCTGAGCCGGCGCCATCTTGCCGATGGTACCGGAAGCCTCCTCGGCCCCGCCGACGACGGGGCATAGGAGGATTCCGTTACTGGCGGACCGGGAGGTAAGTATTAGCCCTCCGATCGCCTTTGCAGCCACCGGCAACCCAGCGATCACGTTGCTGGGGCGCCGGTGGCTATAAACTCCTCACATGCTGCGATCTCTATTGAACGCAGCATGTGAGGGGTTAATTGGTCGGATCGGAGGCTAGCTCCGTTCCTGGCCGATACCCCAGGGTGCCAGCTGTAACATACAGCTGTCACCCGGCGGTGATGTCGCTGGCTCAGCTCCTGAGCCAGCTCCATCTCCTTCACGAAGGGGTTAAAGATCGAATTGACAGACCACAGAATGGGAGGTGTGTGCCTCTTCATTGCCTACCCATGCAAGTCTATGGAGAGGTGAGGGAGGACAGAAAGGAGATACAGACAAATGTGCTGCAGCTTCCTGGTAAGTGTTAAGGTATGTTCACACGCACTAATTACGGACGTAATTCGGGCGTTTTTGCCCCGAATTACGTCCGAAAATAGCGCCTCAATAGCGTTGACAAACATCTGCCCATTGAAAGCAATGGGCAGACGTTTGTCTGTTCATACGAGGCGTATATTTACGCGCCGCTGTCAAATGACGGCGCGTAAATAGACGCCAGCGTCAAAGAAGTGACCTGTCACTTCTTTGGCCGTAATTGGAGCCGTTATTCATTGACTCCAATGAATAGCAGCGCCAATTACGTCCGTAATGGACGCGGCGTTCAAGCGCCTGCACATGCCGTTACGGCTGAAATTATGGGGATGTTTCCTCCTGAAAACATCCCCGTAATTTCGGCCGTTACGGACGCTGCCGTGTGAACATACGCTCAGGACACATTCAGACGTGGCGGAATTGCTGTTGAATTCCGCTGCGGACAGTCCGCAGTGGAATTCTGCAGCAGACGTTTTTTACATTTCTTTCTATACATTTTTAGGAAACTTAGTTCAGACGTTGCAGAAAATTACTTTGCGGAAATTAGCCTGCTGTGCAGATTTTTCCTTCCGTAGCATGCCCATTACATTGCGGTAAAGAAGCGGAATTTCACTGCGGATTTCAGCCTTTGCAATGCAAAAATTTAAATCTGTGGCAAGTCCGCTGTGATATCTGCAACGTCTGAATTACCTGTCAAATATGCAAATGTTGATGCAGATTCGTTGCGTAATTGCCCCGAATCTGCACCAACATTTGCAGCGGAAAAATTCTGCCACGTCAGAACATGGCCTTACTGTTTAAACCCAGTGCTGGATTCTCAGCTACACTGCTCATTAATGCTGTATAATCTCCTCCACTACTGCCACAGCTTCTATATATGTGCTGTGTATAGAAGACATGATAGCAGTTAGGCTCGACCCACTATCTCAGAGACAACTGGGAATTGGAGATAGAGCCTGCAGAGGGGAAAACTTCTATAAAAAAATGCAGAATACAAATCATATAATGGCCAGAAATAGTGTTATACCTCATGTACACACATATGCGTAATTCTGAAAAGTCACCTAAATAGTTAGGTATGCTTGAAGAAGTAATAAAAAATTGTGTCATTTTGCTCTGAACATCAAGGTCCAAAACAACCATGGTTGTGAAACGATTAATAAGATGATCAGATGTATTTTTATTTGACATGTTTATATTGAAAAAATATTTTGGGAGGATTTACATAAAACATAAACCATTTTTTTTTTTTTACTCCTATCAACAACAAGCAAAATGCTTACTCAGTACAAAGTACCACTCTATAGACAGCAGGGGGCCCTCTACTACAATATTCTGTTTGTAACATCGGATAAATTATGTATTCTTAACAAACCATGTGTTTATTTTCTGGAAACCGTTCTTCGACTCTCTTGTACAGTTGCCGGAAAGTGGCGCGTATGGTAACAGGACAGATCTTCACTGACTTGGCAATTGCTATTAGGAGTTCAGTAAGATAAGACTGGAGATACTGAGCGCTCTGAAGGATGATTTCACTCTCGGTCTGGATCCGATGTAAGCCTGAGCACCTGGTAGAGAAATTCACAGCATTGGTATTGTACAACTAGAAATAAATGCTTTGTATGATGTCAATTTTTGTATTGTATGTATTCTGACCAGACAATCATTTTACATTCTTGGGTGAGCTTCACTAGTGTGTCTCATATAAGTGACAAAAAGCGCCACTTCAACTTCCAGTACAATGGAAAGGTTTCAGCAAGGTGGTGGTGTTTGGGGAGGTAATATAAATATATAAAAATAGCATTTCAGTGTACATGACTTTATTATGATTGGGGAGAGCAGGTGCTTTTAAAAAGGCGATTCCTAGTGTGTAGTTGGTTATAGATGCCCATTGGTACTAACCAAACTGGATTGGATTTTTATCACTTAAAGAGGCTCTGTCACCACATTATAAGTGCCCTATCTCCTATATAAGGAGATGGGCGCTGTAATGTAGGTGACAGTAATGCTTTTTATTTAAAAAAACTATCTATTTTCACAACGTTAGGAGCGATTTTGGTTTATGCTCCAACTCCGTTCAACGTTGGTGAACAGCAGTCTACAAGTCATGCCACGGATTCTCTATTGGATTGATGTCTGCACTTTGACTAGGTCATTCCAAGACATTTAAAATTTTTCCCCTAAACCACTCCAGTGTATAATCGGCAGAATGTTTAGGGTCATTTTCCTGCTGGAAGGTGAATCTCCGTTCTTTGGTAGACTAAAACAGGTTTTACTCAAGAATTGCCATGGATTTACAGCCATTTATCTTTCCTTCAATCATGACCAGTTACTGCTGATGAAAATTATCCCCACAGCATAATGCTGCCACCACCATGCTTCATTGTGGGAATGGTGTTCTTGGGGTGATGGGAAGTGTTGGGTTTGCGCCACACATGATGGACAAAAATTATTATTTTATATATTTTTTTTTTCATAATTTGGCCTGGATTTCAGTTTCAGTAGAGATATATCTTAATACTATCGCAGTCAATGACATTCTACAGAATTATACAGTATGCTTCCAACTTTGAGGTAACCAATGTGGTTAAGACCCTCTCCTGTTTCAGCAGGACAATGACCATTTACAAGGGCCATAAGAAATAGTTTGGTGATGAAAAACTTGACAGGCCTGCAAAGAACCTTGTCTCAAACTTACTGACCCACAAGCCAGCCGCATCACCCAACTAACGCCCTTGTGGCTGTATAGACACAAGTATATGCAGCTTTATTCCAAAATTCCAAGAAAAGCTATTCCAGGGGAGGAAAGGGCGTTTCAGCACTTTTGGTAGGAGACGTTCAGGAAGCACATATGGATATGATGTTCAGATGCCAATATATATTTGAGACATATTTTGGCTATATATTGTATTCAATAAAAATCTAGGGGTTACACGTTTAAAATATTTAGAACCAAAGTTCAGATGAGAAAGCTTGTGTCCCTCTCAGTGTGTTTTGCCAAGTATTTGTGATGAATTCGTTGGACACTATATTTCTGGCTTACCATATTAGTGTCATAACACATAAATTATGTTAGTGAGCGTAGTGTATGAACAAGAAGGAGCAGATAGTCCTTTTATTCAATAGTTATTAAAGGCTCTAACAAAATACGTGCAATCTGAAAACCACTTACAACTGCCTAAAAATGCAGGAAGCTGAAGTAAATAAAACCCCGTTCAACAAGCCGAGTTCATTTCCTAATCAAATGTTGTTTTAGCAACAGAACACAGTTTACATGAAGTCAGCTCCAGGTTAAGGATGTGAAAACCATCAGTTTAGGGTGGTGCTTAGTCATTTTCTGGCAGCCTCCGTAAGCTTTTGTTGTTAGTTTAAGAAATATATTTCCGATTTCTCTTAAAAAAATTATGATTTCCAAACAGTCACAGGAAGGTCAAACATCCAACCTCTTGGTCATCAGTTTATTGTTAAGGTTTACAAATAATTTTATGCAACAAGAGTCCTGAGAACTAGAATTGTATGAATAAAACATAAAAAATCCAACAGAGGCTGCACTAAAGAGCTGTACAAATTACCATACATGTTGGCAAAGTAGTATCAACCAGCCCCATTTGAGTGGTGAGCGTTCATGCCGTTCGGACACCGCTGCTCCAGCCCTGGTGACAACACTAGCACAGATGCTGGGCAGCGTGTGCGCCAAACTCATGGCCATTCGGCCAATAGCATCCACCAACAGTCTGTCCTACCAGCGTAGTCAACTACACTATTGATTCCGTCAAAACGGAACCCTTGCACAACTGAGAAAAACGGAAACCGTTGGCAACGGATCCATCACCCCTGAAATCAATGGTGATGGAAACGGAAACCTTTGGTTTCCGTTTGTGTCAGTCAGGGTCCCGTTCCAACGGAAAGCTTCCGACGGAACGAGACCCTGGTGAAGATGTGATCGAAGCCTGACTTTGTAATTGTTTTTCATGCACCATGATAACTCTATGATAATGCAGCAGTTTTATCTGAGGGGCTGAGGAAAACCACAGATAACACATTGTGATATCACGAAACACTGTGCCAAATGACAAACACAGATTTGTATAATTGACAAACTCCGTTCTATTACATATCTATGTCTATTAAATCAATGATGCAGAAGTAAAGCTGTGTTTCCTATGCATGTCAGAATGTACCTACACTATACTTGCCTTGCGAAAGTATTTACCCTTCCTTGATGTTTTTCCAGTGTTGTTGCCTTACAACCTTGAGTTAAAATGGATTTTAAATTTGGTTTTATGTCATCTCATGAACCTGACAAAATAGTGCAAATTGTTACAGTGGAATCAAAAAAGTTTTTTGTTTTTTTTAAATAAATAAAAACTCAAATGTTGTAAGTGCATATGTATTTGGCTATGGAATAAGATCTGGTCAAACCAATGACCTTCAGAAGTCACATAATTGAATACGATCCCCCTGTATGCAATCAAAGTGTCACATGATCAGTCACATGATGTCAGTATATATACATCTGTTCTGAATGGCCCGAGTCTACAACACCACTAAGCAAGCAACATGAAGATCAAGGTTGTGGAGTAGAATTGAGCAGGGTTGGGTTATAAAACATTATCCCAAACTTTAAATGTCCCACGGAGCACCATTACATGTATTATAACAAAATGGAAAAATATGGCACAGCTACAAACCTGACAAGAGAAGGCTGCCCACCAAAATTCACAGATCGGGCAAGGGGGGCATTAATCAGAGATTCAACAAAGATACCAACAATTACATTGAAAGAGCTCCAATGAACCACAGCAGAGATAAAAGTATCTGTCCACAGCATAAGTATAAGCCATATACTGCACAGAGTGGGGCTTTATGGAAGAGTGGCCAGAAAAAAAGACCCTGCTTAAAGAAAAACATAAAAAAAAAAACATTTTGAGTTTGTAAAGAAGCATGTGGCAGATTTCCCAAACACATGGAAGAAGGTTCTCTGGTCAGATAAGACTAAAATTGCATATATTTTTTTGGTCATCTTGAGAAACACTATGTGTGGCGCAAACTCAACACTTCCCATCACCCCAAGAATCCCATCCCCATAGTTAAGCATGGTGGTGGCAGAATCATGCTGTGGGGATGCTTTTCATCGACAAGGACTGTAAAAGTAGTCAGGATTGTAGGAAGGATAGATGGCTGTAAATCCAGGGAAATTCTTGAGGAAAACCTGTTCCAGTCTGCCAGAGATCTGAGACTGGGATGGAGGTTCACCTTCCAGCAGGACTTTGATCCTAAACATACTACTTAAAGAGGCTCTGTCACCAGATTTTGCAACCCCTATCTGCTATTGCAGCAGATAGGCGCTGCAATGTAGATTACAGTAACGTTTTTATTTTAAAAAAACGAGCATTTTTGGCCAAGTTATGACCATTTTCGTATTTATGCAAATGAGGCTTGCAAAAGTCCAAGTGGGTGTGTTTAAAAGTAAAAGTCCAAGTGGGTGTGTTTAAAAGTAAAAGTCCAAGTGGGCGTGTATTATGTGCGTACATCGGGGCGTGTTTACTACTTTTACTAGCTGGGCTTTCTGATGAGAAGTATCATCCACTTCTCTTCACAACGCCCAGCTTCTGGCAGTGCAGATCTGTGACGTCACTCACAGGTCCTGCATCGTGTCGGCACCAGAGGCTACAGTTGATTCTGCAGCAGCATCAGCGTTTGCAGGTAAGTAGCTACATCGACTTACCTGCAAACGCCGATGCTGCTGCAGAATCATCTGTAGCCTCTGGTCCCGATGTGTCCTCGCTCGTCTGACACGATGCAGGACCTGTGAGTGACGACACAGCGTGATCTCTGGAGAACACGGCTGTGTCTGCAATGCCAGAAGCTGGGCGTTGTGAAGAGAAGTGGATGATACTTCTATACACAACGCCCAGCTAGTAAAAGTAGTAAACACGCCCCGATGTACGCACATAATACACGCCCAGTTGGACTTTTACTTTTCAACACGCCCAGTTGTACTTTTGCAAGCCTCATTTGCATAAATACGAAAATGGTCATAACTTGGCCAAAAATGCTCGTTTTTTAAAAATAAAAACGTTACTGTAATCTACATTGCAGCGCCTATCTGCTGCAATAGGAGATAGGGGTTGCAAAATCTGGTGACAGAGCCTCTTTAAGCTAAACTGGTGGTTTGAGGTGTAAGCATATATATGTCTTGAAATATCCTATTCAACGCCCAGACATCAATACAATTGAGAATCGGTGGCATGACTTGTAGACTGCTGTTCACCAACGTAACCCATCTAACAAGAAGGATTTGGAGCAGTTTTGCCTGGAAGAATGGGCAAAAATCTTAATGTTTAGATGTGCTAAGCTAATAGAGACATACCCCAAGAGAGTTGTATCTGTAATTGCAGCAAAAGGTGGCGCCACAAATACTTTCAGGGGGTGAATACTTATGCACATTACAGTTCACTGATTTTTGTCTTAATTGTTGTTTTTTTCACGTCTGAATTGCACCCGTACGGGTCCTGTTTTCACAGATCCCCATAGACTTTAGTCTATGGAGGGATCTGTGAAAACAGAAGAAAATAGGACATGCTCTATTTTTCAACGGACCCTTCACATGGTCCGTTGAAACAGTCGTGTGGACGGCCCCATTGAAATACATGCGTCCGTGTGACGGCCGTCGTCTGAATTCGGCCTTAATGTGGCATTCACCGGATTGCAGATAGTAATTTCCTATTTTCTATTTGTGTTGAAAGAAGAAGCAACTTTGGACACAGCAGTCACCTGGAGCTACAATTATTTACATCCATCAGTTGATAAAGAAGTCACTCCTAGTAGAGCGCTGCTACGTTAATTTGATGAGAATTTGTATGACCTCACAATTTTCTATACTATATAACTGACCAATGCTTTATCCTGCATGGACTGTGTCTGGAGGCAGTGTAGTTGATGCACCTCTATTCTTGGTTTAGTAGTTGTGCTTAGTTAAGTAGTTGTTCAAGCAACATGAAAAATTGAAATAAAAACACAACAAAAACTTTACATATGAATACAGCCTTATTCCTTACGGTTGACTTTATCAAAGTATTTTTTATCTGTTTCCACTTACCCAGCTTCTTTTATTTCTACTTTACTGGGGTCAAGTTCAATATATTTTTTCTCTTCAAAGATACGATTTATTGTTAGGCCAACAACACTATGGAGATACTGTGTTCCTGCCACCTAAGGAAAAAAAAAATCACATCTTAAATTAATATGGTAAATGCTGGGGAAACAGTAGTCTAAGGCCTCATGCACACGACCGTATTTTTGTCCACCCGTAAATACTGGCGTAAATACGGGTCCTTGGTCACACGTATTCGACCCGTATTGCACCAGTATTTACGGACCCGTGCCCGTAAATACGGGTCCGGTGTCACCCGTATTCCACCCGTATTTACGGGCATGTTTTTGGCTGCAAAATTGCACTGCACTAATCGGCAGCCCTTCTCTCTATCAGTGCAGGATAGAGAGAAGGCATAGCCCTTTCCGTAATAAAAGTAAAAGAAATTCATACTTACCCGGCCGTTGTCTTGGTGACGCGTCCCTCTCCTGACATCCAATCCGACCTCCCTGGATGACGCGGCAGTCCATGTGACCGCTGCAGCCTGTGATTGACCTGTGATTGGCTGCAGCGGTCACATGGGCTGTAACGTCATCCCAGGAGGCCGGACTGGAGGAAGAAGCAGGGAGTTCTGGGTAAGTATGAACGTCTATTTTTTTTTACAGCTTTATCTATATTGTGATCGGTAGCCACTGTCCAGGGTGCTGAAACAGTTACTGCCGATCGTTTAACTCTTTCAGCACCCTGGACAGTGACTATTTACTGAGGTCGTCTAGCAACGCTCCCACAATTACGGGTGCACACACGTAGTCACCCGTAATTACGGGAGCCCCATAGACTTCTATGGGCTGCCCGTGCCGTAATTACGGCCTGAAATAGGACATGTTCTATCTTTTTCAACGGCATGGGCACCTTCCCGTAAGCATACGGGGCGGTACCCGTGGCCAATAGAAGTCTATGGGCCCGTAATTACGGGCCGTAATTACTGGAGTTTTTACGGTCGTGTGCATGGGGCCTAAGAATGTGCAGGCTCCTGTTATAGATGTCAGCACAGTCTAAGGGACGACACTAACCAGCTACTGCCCGTTCACTACAATCTGAAGAGAAGTTGTGGGTGAATGGAGGCTTGGTCAGTATTAGTTATTTTTCATTTTTAACACACCAACATTTAAAAAGTCCTATGGGGAGCCCATGAGGAAGGTCCAGTCAGCGGATGGGACAATTGCTTTAAATGATAAACGATTGACTGCCTGCAGCCTCCATTAGAGGGACATTAAAAGTTTGCTGCATACTGTTTATACATTGAACTCAATAATAATACAGTGTGGAATTTGATTATTTCAGTTCTATGCATATACAAGCGATTCAAAGCACTTACCCCTATGAAGCGATATTAATGAATAACTCAGCACAGAATGTTGGACCTTAAAACAACATGGTTTTAACAGTCAACACATTACATATATATATGATTAGAAGAGAAATAGATTATTTACCTTAAGAAACGATTCCATTGACTTAGAAGCCAAAGAGTTGCTTCTGAATAATGTGTTTGGTTCATCTGTGGTAATTATAAAAAAATTTAAAATTACTTGAAAAAAAAGGAACGTTTTATAGTTTTACTAAACAAGACAGTAGAATACTTATAGCTAAAAGCTCAAAAACATTATCAATGTGTTATATACTCTGGCTAGAACCAATACTGTGAATGCAAACTTTTAAGTAGCCTATGCTCCATTATCAGGCAAACCCCCCTCCCCCCTTCTTAAAAAATGAAATAACTTTTTCACTTAAAGAAACAAATTGACTATGGAGAACATATACTAGCTATGTAAATACATTGCATTACTTATCTTGTTCAGATCTTAACTAACAGCCAGTTATATATTGAGTTGTATTTACAATTCTGCTGGCCTCAGAGCCGTCCCAACATTCCTTGGTGGGTCAATGTCTGCATAGGGGTCACACTTATGATTTGAATTTTGTAATTTTTATACCAGGCACTGTGCAGCAATCTGAAGTAGGAACAATGAACTGTTCCGCTGCATTGTAAGAGCACAGTAAAGTTGCTAAGTACGTGTTTTACAAGCAAGTTGACTATTTCCAGTAACAATCTGCATAATTGTGAAAGAAGCTATAGACAAATATACAAGCTGTAACTCAGGATCAGTGCAAAATAAATAATACTATATATTTACAGTGATTTAACTTTCTTTGCAAATTTTATCTTTACTGCCTTGATTACAAATTTCCTACAGTTTTGTGTCTACAACTCCTATGCAGACCTATGTCTCCCCATGGTTACAGACTACAAACCGTGTAGTCTGATCCTGCCGTTGTACTCCTTTCAGTTTGTCCACTACTTCTTGCTAATGTATAGTCTTGTAGGTTACAAGAAGTAGGGGACAGATGGAAGAAGTATGAACACAAGCTGACATCAAATGCAAGTGACCTTGTATCTGCACGAATTCTTTATGGAAGGGGCTAAAATGCCCATCAGTGTGTAAAACTTTTTGCTGCAAATCTTTGTCACAACATCTGAAAAAGATCACTTTTAAAAATAAAATTCACTTACTTGTTTTATCAAGTTCTAGTCTGAACAGCAGATCCAAGAATTCCTTAGCTAGCCCTTGTCCCAAAAAGATTTTTACAAGGTTGGTGGCCACTTCCTGTCGGCATTCAGCCGATGTGGTCTCATCAATCAGAGTAATTAAATGTCCACATTTTTCCTATTGAGAATAAATGTCATGTTAAGAATTTGGGTAAATCAGCAGCATGCAGTACGCTATTACATTTAGGGGAACATATTTAGGTTTCCGTTTTTTTTGAACGGAAACAAAAGTGCAGTCTGCAGAACTTTTGTTTCCGTTCAAATAAACGGAAACCTAGCGAACGGAGACAAACGGAAAGCAACTGATACAATAGAATTACCGTTGAAATCAATGGTAATTCTAATGGAACCATTGCTTTCTGTTTAATGTATTGATCCTCTCTTTCTCTGACGGAAGAGAGGTAAACTGATCGTAACGCCAGTGTGAAAGAAGCCTAATCTACATTTTTGTTATTTTGGATTGCTATTTTGACGGCCTTGGAAACAATTACCAGTTTTCCATTACAGTTATCGTCTCAAGTTGCAAAATTTTCAAGATACATCGCTCATCCTGGAATTAATTAATATTGTAATTTGAGGAAGCACTGCACTTTTGATGTGGGGAGGGTGGCATATTAGCTACATCAATGGATCAGATACCATTGACTAATGATGCAGATATCAAATGACAAAGTGGCTAAGTAGGCATAATTATTACATTGTGATTCTGGCATCCTGGCACAAAGGGAAAGGCGTCTGCTGATTACATATCTAATGTATCCCAAGTTTAACCCCTTAACGTCCGCCAATACGCCTTTTCACGGCGACCGTTAAGGGTACTTATGACAGAGCGCCGCCTTTTCCCGGCGCTCTGACATAAGCCCGGCACGTGTGTCCTGTGCCGGCTAAAGAGGGTGTCAGGCGGTCTAAAGACAGCCAGACACCTGCACTAACGGGTGGGATCGATTTCAACATCGATCTCACTCGTTTAACCCCTTAGATGCGGTGCTCAATAGCGAGCGCCGCATCCAAGTGGTTTTGGAGGGAGCGTGCACCCTCTCTCACCCCATCGGCACCCTGCAATTGCAATCGCAGGGTGCCAAAGGCTTCTATGGCAGCCGGGGGCCTAACAAAGGCCCCCAGGTCTGCTTGTAGTGAATGCCTGCTAAGCCATGCCTGAGGCATGACCTAGCAGGTGCCTGTCAGTTTTACACTGACAGACAATAATACGCTGCAATACAGTTTAATAAAGTTAATAATAAATAAATAAAAATCTCAAATAAAAAAAATGTAAAACCCACTTTTTCCCTTATAAAATACTTTAATATGAAAAAAAATTAAAACATTACACATATTTGGTATCACCTCGTCCATAACGACCCCACCTATAATGCAATAACGTTATTTAACCCACACCGTGAACGCCGTAAAAAAATTAAAAAACAATGCCAGAATTGCTGTTTTCTGTTCATGCTGCCTTCAAAAACAATTTGATTAAAAAGTGATCAAAAAGTCGCATGTACTCCAAAATGATACTAATAAAAACTAGTAGTCGTCCCGCAAAAAACAAGCCCTCATATAGCTGCATCGGCTCTTAAAACATGGCGACACAAAAAACAATAATTTTGAAAAAAAAATGTTTTTACTGTGTAATAGTAAAACATACAAAATCTATATAAATTTGGTATTGTCACAATCGTAATGACCCACTGAATAAAGTTATTATGTTATTTATACCACACAGTAAACAGCATAAATCTAAGACGCAAAAAAGAGTGGCGAAATGTATGGGGTTTTATCCATTACCCCCCCAAAAAGTTAATAGAAGTTAATCAATAAATTATATGTACCCCAAAATGGTGCTACTAAAAAGTACAACTTGTCCCGCAAAAAACAAGACATTATACAGCTATGTCGACGCAAAAATAAAAAAGTTATAGCTCTTGAAATGCGAAGATGGAAAACCGCAAAAAATAGCTTGGTCATTAAGGTTTAAAATAAGCTGGTCATTAAGGGGTTAAATCAAGTATTTCTTGTCAATTTAGTTTTTGTTGGCAATCATCTCAAACCCAATTACAGTATAATCTATATTTCTCTTAATTACATTAACCACTTCCTGACATGCGCCGTATATATACTGAGGAGGCTGGGGGACGGGGAGTATAAAGCGAGCTCACGGGGGCAAACTTGCTTATGTTGGCTGTATGTAACAGTGGGATCCGGCTTTTTTAACCCATTAGATTCCGCGGTCAATAGCAACAGCACCATTTCTGCTGTCAGAATGAGGGTAGACCCCTCGGACATCCCATCATCCCTGCGACGAGGTCTCAGGGTGCCGACGGTTCTCATGGCAGCTTGGGAGCCTAATAAAGACCCCCAGGTCTGCCATCTTTGCGCTACTATTAAGCCCTGGGCTTAATAGGAGCCTGTAAAAATCAAGATAAACTGCAATACATCAGGGCCGCACCGTCCATAAGGAGAGATGAGCATCTCGCCTCAGGCTGTGGCCTGCTGCCTCTCTGAGGGTGTGGCAGCACTACTGAAACCAGCCTCCGCCACCCCCTCCTGCACTATAATTGTACCTGCGTCTATAGGACGCAGATACAATTACATGCATAAGCAATGAATGGCGGGGCACGTTCCGTGTGGCGCAATGACATCATCGTGCCTCTTGCATCGTTAAAAGGCTCTGAGTGGCTGGGCAATGACGCAAGTGGCACGATCACGTCATCGCGCCGCTTATGTCGTCAGAAGAGAGCAGGCCTGCATTGCGAGAGGACGGCTCGGTAACGGGATGAGGTGAGTATGTAAAGTTTATTTTTTTCTGTATGAGGGGCTATATGTGGAGCACTATCTACAGGGAGGGACGATATGTGTAATGGGCTATATGTGCGAGCGGCTATATTTGGAGCATTATCTACAGGGGGGCTATATGTGGAGCACTATCTACAGGGGGGCTATATATTGAGCACTATCTACGGGGAAGCCATATGTGGAACACTATCTAAAGGAGGGGCTATATGTGGAGCACTATCTACAGGGGGATCTCTGGGGCCCACTATCTACAGAGGGCTCTACGGAGGGCACTATGTATGTGGGGCACTGTACAGGGGGTTCTATGTGGGGAACTGCCTGCAGGGGGTACTATGTATGTGGGGCACTGTCTACAGGGGGCTCTATGGGGGGTCACTGTCTGCAGGGGGCTGTATGGGGGGCACTGTCCACAGGGGGCTCTATGGGGGCACTATCTATAGGGGGCCCTATGGATAGCACTATCTACATGGAGCACTGTGTGTGTGTGTGTGTGTGTGTGTGTGTGTGTGTTATTATAATCATGGACAAAGTGTATGGTGTTCTTGTAATTAGAAGTGCAGTGTATGGCGCTATTATAATTAGAGGTGCAGTGTATGGTGCTATTATATTTAGGATGTAGTGTGTGGCACCATGAAAATGTTATCTCGTTTATACGGTCAGAAATGTTTGAAAAGTGAGAAGCTGAAGACATCTGAGTGGAAAACTGCTGAAATGGGCTGTGGCTGGGAGAAGTCATCATAGAGGTCTAGACCGGATGGAGAAGAAGAGAGAAAAAGAACAACTAGAATCTGACGTCACCTGTGGGTCACTTAATGTAAATGTTCTGCCTCTAATCAGTACTGTAGTCACTGTATGATCTGCAGCAAAATTATGGGAGGTATTTTTGTGGAACAGCAATTTCTAGCATATCCTTACCATTGTTCAGGCCATGCTGGGAGCTGTAGTTTTACGCCGTACAAACCTATACAGAAGTGGTTTTATTAAATTAAGCTGTATTTGTGCTGGTGCTGTATATATGTACTGAGCTTAGTTCTGGTGTTGTATATATGTAGTGAGCTTTGTTCTGGTGCTGTATATATTTCAGAACTTGGTTCTGGTGCTGTATATATGTCAGAGCTTGGTTCTGGTGTTGTCTATATGTACTGAGCTTTGTACTGGTGTTGTATATATGTACTGAGCTTTGTTCTGGTGCTGTATTTATGTACTGAGCTGGTTTTGGTGTTGTATCTATGTATGGAGCTTTGTTCTGGTACTGCATATATGTACTGAGCTTTGTTCTGGTGCTGTATTTATGTACTGAGCTTGGTTCTGGTACTGTATATATGTATGAGCTTGGTTCCAAAGCTGTTATATAGAATATACTTATAATAACAAAATTGCAGAGCAAATGGAATTGTTGCAATTCATTTTATATTTAATGGGAACCTGTCAGGTAGTTTTAACCCCTTGAACCGCCGCCATACGTAACCTGACAATATTTCCAAACATTTCCCTGTATGTTTTTTTTCAGATGCAGCAAAATCTATAAAATCAACTTTTAAACCGGCGCACACTATACAGTAATTACTCATTAAAGAGTCATGAGGTGGTGCCGCTATCCTGAAGAGTCACATAGTCCTGCCTCCAAACCCAACTTTCCATGCTTGATTGACATCACTCTAGTTGTTATACATCACTACCAGTCTCCTCCAACTTTCTCAGATGCGCCATTGCCTTGTACTACTTGGGCACGCACCGTGCAGCGAGGTGTACTCTGCCTGGCTTCATCGCTGCACCGCGCTTGCCAGGGGAGTACAAGGCAACTGCGTATCCGCAAGAGTTGCAGGAGGCTGGCAGTGATGTAGAACAGCAAGGGGGATGTCAATCAAAATCTGGGGGGTGCCATCTCAATTTTCGCCTCAGGCAGCAGAAAAGCTAGAATCGGTCCTTATCGTGTAAGCCATCAAACGATCGCTGGTTCAAGTCCCCTAGAGGAACTAATAGAAAAAAAGTTAAATAGAGTTTTATATATATATATATATATATATATATATATATATATATACATATTTAGAAAAATAAAAGTGAAAGTTAAAAAAAAAAACATTTCCCCAAAAGCAATGTAGAAAAATAGAATAAAATATAACTGGTATCACTGTGTCTGTTCAACCTGCAAGGTGAACGCAGTAAAAAAACAAAAAGAAATTAAAACTTCAAAATCGCTGTTTTTTTGGTCACCTCATCTCCCACATAACATGGAATAATAAGTGATCAAAAACTCTCATTTAGCCCAACATAGTACCAATAAAAACTACAGCTCACCCCGCAAAAAACAAGCCCTCACAACACCTAGATGATAGATAAATGGCGTCACAAAACAAATTAAATTTTTAACAATAAGTTCTTTCCTTGTTAAAGTACTAAAATATAAAAAAAAACTACGGTATATAAAATCAGTATCGTATTGACCTGCAGAATAAAGTTAACATGTTGTTTTTACTGCACAGTGAATGTTGTAAAAACGAAACGCAAAACACAATGGAGGAATCGCAGTTTTTTTCCCATTCCACCCCACAAAGAATGTTTTTCCAGTTTCCCAGTCCATAATGTGGTAAAATAAATGGTGCCATAACTAAACTACAAATCTTCCCACAAAATGATGGACAGATAAAAAAGTTATGGCCTTTGGAAGGTGGAGAGGATAAAGCTACTGTATTCAGATATCATATAACAGCAAGAAACTTTACAGGAACACAATACTAATACCTAATACAACATTGCATTGCATAACATTCTTGCTATTGAATTACCTTATGAGATGCTTTGACTTCCTGACACAGCAACTGCACCAGAGGATTGTAGTAATCGGATGGTAAAACAGTCTCATCACGGAGTCGCACTTGCAGCTGCAGAGAACCAAGGTTTCCCCTAAATAGAAGATACATGAGTCAATGTTTGTGAAGATTGTATTTAGAAATATTGGGGCAGATATACTAATGGAGTCTAAGATTTAGACAGTGTAAACTTATACAAGGCAGTCAGAAAATGCACTAAATTCATCAAAGTGGTGAATACTGTATATTAAATTTGGCACATTTTACTTGACCTGCTAGACACTTTCCTCATTCTTAAACCACCTTTGAATTGGCTTAAATTGCAACAGAATTTTGTGCCAGTTTTTTGGCGTATGATTTCGCATCATAAGCCACACCCTTTTTCAGTTAGGCCACACCCTTTTCGGAACACTTTTAAAAAGTGTCTATTGAGGTGCAAGCATCTGGTTTAACATGGTTTTGACGCAGTTTACGACACTCTCGAACTGCAGACACATTAGTACATCTGCCGCATTGTATGTCATCTATCCTGTGTCGGACTGGGGTACCTTCGGCCCACCAGAGGAATTAATTAACCCCTTCCCATCGCAGCCATTTTTCTGATTTTCACTTTCGTTTTTTCTACCCCACCTTCCAAAAGCTGTAACTTTTTTATATTTCCATCAATATTGCCGTATGAGGGCTTTTTTTTTGCAGGACGAGTTGTAGATTTTCACAGCACCATTTATTTTACCATATCATGTAGTTGGAAACTGGAAAAAAAATATTTGTGGGGTGGAAACAGCGATTCCTCAATTTTTTGGGTGGTTTTGTTTTTACAGCGTTCATCGTGTGGTAAAAACGGCATGTTAACTTTATTCTGCGGGTCAATACGATTACAGCGATACCAAATTAGGGCTTATTTTTTGCGGGGCGAGCTGTAGTTTCTATTGGTATCATTTTGGGGTACATGAGACTTTTTGATCACTTTTTACGGCGTTTACCGTGCGGACTAAATAATGATAAATTGTAATAGTTCAGACTTTTATGGACACGTCGATACCAGTTACGTTAATTTAAAAAAAAAATTACATTGTGCTTGAGGGAAAGTTGGAAAAGGTTTTTTTTTTAAAACGTTTAATTTTTTATTAAAAAAATATATATTTTATTGAATTTTACTTTTTTACTTGTCCCCCTAGGAGACTTGAACCAGCGATCGCTTGCACGATATACTGCAATACTAATGTATTGCAGTATATCGTGATTCTGACAGCCTACTACGAAGCCCTGCCAGAGGCAAAGCTTCCTAGGAGTACAAAGATGGCGGACCTGGGGGCATTTATCAGGCCCCCAAGCTGCCATGCCAACCAATGGCACCCCCTGATCTCACCAGCGGGGAGGGGTTGAAACGTTACAAGGGGGTCGCCCCACTGTTTCAGTGATTTAATTGCCGCGGTCGCTATTGATGGAGGCATTTAACGAGTTAAACGAGAGGTATTGCGCTCGTTACCCTGAAGTGTCGGCTGTAACACACATCCTGTGGAGTGGGTTCAGCCCGTGAGCCTGCTCCATACTCCTCTACCCGACATGCGCCGTATATGTACGGCAGATCAAGCAGGCCCCAATGCTCTCTAAAGTGCTGCTTTAGTGCGCTGCTGAAATATTGAATTATTCAGTAAACCTTAGGGTATGTTCACACTTAGCAGATTAGCTGCGTAAAATCCACAGAGTATTACAGTAGCAGCAAAGTAGGAGAAATTTGAATAAATCACATCCACACGCTGCTGAAAAAATCTGCCGAGATTCTGTTTATAAATTGACCTGCGGGGCATCTTTTTAAATCTGCAGGATGTCAATTTATGATGCGGATTAGCTGCACTTTGTTGCGTGTTTTTCCCATTGAATTTAATGGGGAGGTTAAACCCACAACAAACAGCAAATGCTGCGGTTTCTGCAGCGGAAAAGCTGCGATACTGATCTGCAGCGGAATCGCAGCTTTTCCGCTGCAAGTATCACAAATCAGAAAAAAAAAAACAAACCCTTTGTTTGGTTTATTGAATAGGGAAGGTAGCTTTTTAAAGAAAATCGGGACCCACTTGAGTTAAGGGTTGTTTACACGCGCCAATGATCAGTCGAACGAGAATTTAGACGAACGGTCATTCCTGATAATTGTCCTCTGTAATCAGGGCAAAGGTCAGCCAATGAATGAGCAAACGCACGTTCATTGCCTAATCGGATCTTTCAGGTGGCCAATAGTATGGTGTCTAGTCAGCAGCATATCTCTCTGTGTAAATAGGGAGATGTGCTACTGACATGATGGAAATGTATGGGGACGAGCGATTATTGTAACCCTTGTTCATAACCGTACATTACCAATTCACTCCATGTGAATGGACCTACAAAACCAAGCAAGTTATTGCAGTGAGGAGAGAAAGCCATTACATTATGTAGAGAGGCCAGCACAGACAACACTGTCCAGCAGCATCAGGGCTTCAGTGTAAGGGTATGTTCACACGCAGTGTTTTCAGACGTAATTTGGGCGTTTTACGCCTCAAATTATGCCTGAAAAAATGCCCCTCTTATGCCTACAAACATCTGCCCATTGCTTGCAATGGGTTTTACGGTGTTCTGTTCCCACGAGGTGTAATTTTACACGTCGCTGTCAAAATATGGCGTGTAAAAAGACGCCCATGAAAAAGAAATGCATATCACTTCTTGGGACATTTTGGAGGCGTTTTTCATTGACTCTATTGAAAAACAGCTCCAATAATGTCCGTAAAATACGCTGCGAAAAACGCGAGTTGCTACAAAAACGTCTGAAAATCAGGAGCTGTTTTCGCCTGAAAACAGCTCCGTATTTTCAGATGCCCTAACAAGCAGCCCATTGCTTCCTGTGCTAGCAATACCCACCGCTACCTCTCTCATTAAACTACGTTATCACATTACAGTTTTAGCAGCTGTCATCCTCCGAGCTGGGCTCCAGTTAGTGACCAAATGATCAACCTGCCTCTGCCTAAGGCTGCATGCATACATCTGTCGGCCGTTGTACGGCCGTTATTGACAAATCTGTGAAACACGGACCGCACACAGATGGCTTCCATGTGCAGTCCATTATTTTACGGACCAAATCAATGAAAAGGCAGAGACTGTTACGTAAAAAACGGACAGGAGTAGGACCTGTCCTATTTTTGACGGAACGGCCGCATGGTTTTGTTAAAACAACGGAAGTGTACATGGCCCCATTGAAATAAATGTGTCAGGGTATGAGTTTAAAAAAAAACGGATAGCACACTGAAGAAAGAAACTGAATTGGACATGAGGCCTTAGGGCTCATTCAGACGAGCGTGATTCTCGTCCGTGAGCTGTGCATTAAAATAACGCACAGCACATGGACCCATTGATTTCAATGGGGCTATTCAGACATGCGTGAGATTTCACGAAGCGAGTGTCCATTGGGTGAAGCTCACTGCGGGTCCTATATTGGTGCGTTTTCATGCACCTAGTCGCCCATTGATGTTAATGTGTGCGTGCTATCCGTGTTTCACGCATCAATTACATTGAAAAAAAAAAAGGTTGCAAGTGCGTGAAAAACACATGCCACATGCAAAGCACACTGATGCAAAAACGCGACGGACGCACATGGACAGATTTATGCGCGTAAATCTGTCACGCTCGCGTGAATGTAGCCTAAGGGCAGATTCAGACGAACGTTGCGTTTTTGCACGCGCAAACAACGCTGCGTTTTGCGCGCGCAAAAACCATTTGACAGCTGCGTGTGTCATCCGTGTATGATGCGCGGCTGCGTGATTTTCGCGCAGCCGCCATCATAGAGATGAGGCTAGTCGACGCCCGTCACTGTCCAAGGTGCTGAAAGAGCTAGCTGATCAGCAGTAACTCTTTCAGCACCCTCGACAGTGAATGCCGATCACAATATACAGCAACCTGTTAAAAAAAAAGAAAAAGTTCGTACTTACCGAGAACTTCTCTCCCGGCCGTTGCCTTGGTGACGCGTCCTTGGTGACGCGCCTCTCGACATCTGGCCCCACCTCCCTGGATGACGCGGCAGTCCATGTGACCGCTGCAGCCTGTGCTTGGCCTGTGATTGGCTGGAGCTGTCACTTGGACTGAATTGTCATCCCGGGAGGTCAGACTGGAGGAACAAGCCGGGAGTTATCGGTAAGTCAGAACTTCGGTTTTTTTACAGGTTCATGTTTATTGGGATCGGTAGTCACTGTCCATGGTGCTGAAACCGTTTAACTCTTTCAGCACCCTGGACAGTGACTATCTCCTGACGTCGCGTACCGGAATTTTTTTTGCCGGGTTCGGCCAAAACGAGTTCGGCCGAACCCGGTGAAGTTCGGTTCGATTGTCCGGGTTCGCTCATCTCAAAGACACTCCATTTGGATGTTTGGAAACAGAAAAACACGTGGTGCTTTTCTGTTTACATTCATCCTTTTGACAGCTGGTGCGCTGTTTCAGTCGGTTCGCACGGAAGTGCTTCCGTGCGACCTGCGTGGTTTTCACGCACCCATTGACTTCAATGGGTGCGTGATGCGCGAAATAGGCGGAGATATTGAACCTGTCGCGTTTTGTACGCAGCGAACAAACGCTGCACACAAATCACGCACTGTTTGAACTGCCCCATTGACTTCTATAGGGCTGTGCGTGGCGTGCGAAAAATACGCGGCCTGCACGCACGAAAATCACGCTCGTGTGAATCCCCCCTAAAGCACAACCATTGCTAAGAGTGAGCAACAGGGGGCCTTCAGAATCAGCAGGAGCACATTGCTGGTGGGCAGAGTCTGGATTTAGGAAGTGCCCACAGCGGCAGTAACTGCCTGCATTCATGAAAGTGAATAGCAGGAGAGCCTGGGCCCACCAGAGTATCCACTGGTTCTCCAGTGGACGAGTCTGACACTGCATCTATCTATCTATCTATCTATCTATCTATCTATCTATCTATCTATCTATCTATCTATCTATCTATCTATCTAAAACATGCTGCTGCTAAGATCCTTCACTTAATTTATTTTCCCTATAACATAGGAATAGGAAACAATATGCTAGTTGTATAGTCCCATGAAACCATCACATCTGTTGTGTTTGAGGCTGATGTGATGTGTTGAATCATGTATTGTGTACCTGATAATCACTCAAGAACATTGGCACATTGGGCTTCTATGGTAAAATTTATGGTGGAGAAGAGGGATAATATGTAAGAATATGGCCAGGTTCACACATAGAGTAAATACTGCGGATTTTTCTGCAATGGATTTAGTTGTGGAAAATTCGCAGCATAAGGGTATGTTCACATGAGGTCATTACGTCCGTAATTGACGGACGTATTTCGGCCGCAAGTACCGGACCGAACACAGTGCAGGGAGCCGGGCTCCTAGCATCATAGTTATGTACGACGCTAGGTGTCCCTGCCTCGCTGCCGGACAACTGTCCCGTACTGAAAACATGATTACGGGACAGTTGTCCGGCAGCGAGGCAGTGACACCTAGCGTCGTACATAACTATGATGCTAGGAGCCCGGCTCCCTGCACTGTGTTCAGTCCGGGACTTCCGGCCGAAATACGTCCGTCAATTACGGACGTAATGACATCGTGTGAACATACCCTTATACAGTAGCAGCAGAGTGCATTAGATTAGAACAAATTTCATCCACACGCTGCATAAATTATAAACGTAAAAAAACGCTCATTAATTGACCTGCGATGCGGTTTTGTAATCCGCAGCATGTCTATCGTATTTGCTTTTTTGTTGCAGGTTTTCCCCATTGACTTCAATAGGAAGGTGAAACCCGAAATAAATAGCAGTTGTTGTCATATTTGATGCGTTTTTAGCTGCGATTTTTACATTTTGATGCGGAAACGTGCAGATTTTATGCTGCGTATTTTGGGGCATTTTTTTTTTAACTTACCAGATACAATTCGAAGACGGAAATACAAGATAAATAGACATGCTGCATATTTTAAAATACACACTATAGGTCAATTAATGTGTGTAAAAATTTCCTAAATGTGTAGATGAGATTACATGAAATCTCATTTACTTTGCTGATTTTCTGCAGGAAAATTTGTGCGGCAAGTCCGCACGTAATTCGCATCATGTGCAAGTGGCCTTAGAGGCTTTCAATTCTCCATACAATATAACGGTTAACATAAAAATCAATCCACTTTATAGTGGTTTAGGAATGAATTCTAGTTTTAGTTAACATGTATGACATTATGGTGGGCATGGTGAAAATGCTTAATAATACAAATATTTGCAGAGGTTTTCTCATCATAAATTGGGCAGAGGGATACATGAAAACAGGATGATGCATACACACTCCTTTTGGGAAACACATTCCAGGAAAGTTTTGAGATCCGTATTCCTTTCATGTGAACTACCATACAGATTATCAAGAATCTATACTATTGGTCTTAAAGAGGATGTGTCAGCTCTCCTGACATGTGTTTTAGTAAATACTTGCATTCTCCAAGAAATACCAGGAGCATCTTCCCCCCAATAGATGTGCTATTATGCCCATAGACTTTAATGGGCAAAGATATACCAAAAGTGTGCCCATTTGGCAAACATTTCACCAAGATACGTCAAGATCTCCAAAGCGTCAACTGTATTGAAAAGTGTAGTCAACTGCGCTTTTGAATACAACTATATACAAAAAATGTGTATACCGCGAAGTATAATTTTCTTTTATGGCAGATGTATGCAACTATGATGGCATACGTTTACTCACGCTGGCCATATGTTGTGCCGTTCCTCTGTTACTCCTTCTCAAAATTCTATGAAAAATCTATGAATAAATTAAAAACTGGGCGTTACCAATTCCCTTGTCTATAGGATGTCTACATTCTGACACTGTCCAATAAGTGGTGACAGCGTCAGGCTATATAGAGACACATTCTATTGACAAGGGGAACGGTTAGCAATAAATATAGAGGTTTTCCATTTAAAATATCAAATTGGCCATATATTAGTATGTGTGCTGATTGAATGTATGTAGTTATCTTATAAAGGGTATCAAGTCAATGCTTTTCTGATCCTATGACTGGCTAACACACTAAGGGCACGTTCAGACGTGGCAGAATTTTTCCGCAGCAAATGTTGGTGCAGATTTGGGACAATTACACAACAAATCTGCACCAACATTTGACAGGTAATTCAGACGTTGCAGAAAAGACAGCGGACCTGCCACAGATTTCAGTTTTTGCATTGCAAAGGCTGAAATACGCAGTGAAATTCCGCTTCTTCTCCGCAACAGACAGTGCATGCTGCGGAGGGAAAATTCTGCACCGCAGCCTATGGTCCGCAGCTGAGTTTTCCGCAACGTCCGAACTAACTTGCCTAAAAATGTATTGAAACAAATGTAAAAAACGGCCGCTGGAGTATTCCACTGCAGACTGTCCGCAGCGGAATTCCTCAGCAATTCCGCCACGTCTGAATGTGCCCTAATAAGGAAGCGATAGTTTCTCCTAACTTTTCCAATGCCACGGATCACTTTAGTTTTTTAATGCCACTCCATCAAGGCTCAGTGTGTAACTTACAAAAAAGATGCAAAATAGGAACCCAGCTGGAGAGTTTTCCTGAACTACACAAACTAAAAAAGATCTCCTTTAGTCTGGAACGTCACAGAATATCACACCATAATCACTTCAACTAAAAGTCAAAACGTCACATACTAAGAGAATTAAGTCAACTCAAGGATCAATCTTCTCTACTGGATTCCACATTGCATTGTTATAAAGTACAGAATACTTACTTAACGCATGTTGCAAATTTCAAAGTGAGCCTTCTTTTTCCTCTAAATACCTTTTTGTTAGAAAGTAGATGAATGTGCTATATAAAGAACCTAATGTAAGGAGTTTTAATGCTTTCTGAACCGTTTAAGTGCTACTTAAGGTTTTCTAAAGATCTGACATTTACTTGGCTGAACTTTCCAAAGACTTAGTGACTCATTAAACAGTTTTACTTATATATTTATAAACCAAAGTCAGGGTAAACAATATAGCTTTAAAAAACAAAAAAAATAATAATTCTACAGCACATAGTGACAGTGTCATGAAAAAGACAAATATTCCGTTGACATCAACTTACTCATCCACGCTAGCTTTGGATTTTCCAGGGCTCAGTCTGAACCATCCCTCTTCTTGTAAATCTTGTTGAAGTCCATTTAAGTTGATAACTACCTAAAAAAAAGTATAAAACATCACATTTATTGATGTTTTGTGTTTCACATAGAGAATTACTGACTAATGTTATTTAAAATTATGGAATAAAAAAATAGCAATATTTATTATATGCCCATTCTTGATACTGGTGTGTTTTTCTCCACTGAAGTCAATATAGCAATGTAAGGCAACAAAAAAAAAAAGCAACATCCCCTAAAAAATGTTTTCGCTACCATGAGGCAAAATTGGCCATAATTGGCCAGGCAGTTTTGTATTACCTTCTTTTGGATCAGCTAGGACTAAGGAAGGTTGAACTTGATAGACATGGTTGTTTTTCTACCTAATAAGACTCTATTCACATTTGGGGTGTGCGATTGGGGCACACATTTGAAGAGTGCTGACAAACGAACGCCCAGATGTGTAAAACCGCATTCCTTTACAGTTGCAAATCTCTACCATTGATTACCATTTTAAAAATATAAAAAGGATATTTTGGGGAATTCAAAAAAGTGCAAGTTTTCTATGTTTTTCAATACAGTTAAATTAAAAGTATATCAACGTAAAACATGCAAATGTATGCCAAAAAAAACCCCAAGCTTTTGGCATATTTTTGGTTAATGAAATCTATGGGCACGTCTGTGTATAAGTCAGAGCCTAACTATGTAACTAACCTGCAATATCTGACTGCATTATAGCATAACATTTGGCCATGCCACCCTACACTGCAACATATCGACTGCGTCTAAAGGCGTCACAAAAACACCAAAGTTTCCAAATAATAAAATACAAACAAACAGTAAAATGGGTACTAAATTGGGGATCAATTATATATTATATAACTTGGATCCAAAAACAGTAAAAAGTAAAAAATCTTGCAGTTGGTCTACACAAAGAAAAGGGATCTTTCTTTTGAAAAAAAAAACAATTCGAAGACAAATATTAAACCAATAGAAAGTCCCTAGAGATTATAGTCCATTCTTGGCTATGACTATTATCTGATAGGTTTCAGATATATTTCATGTGCACTCATAAATAAAACTAGTTACTTATCGGACATACATTCAACGCAATTAAGTATGTCCCCTAAATTACTTTACATTTATTAGCCTTCAGGTAATTATGACAGTTTTGTATCCATGGCTGAGTATCATAAAATTTGCTGGTACAATGGTCCTATTTAATATCAGACCAAAATGTACATTGAACAAGAACAATAAAATAGCAATTTTACTGGATAGACACAGGTCTAAAAATAGCATCTCATTTTCTCTAGCTAGCACAGCAATACGAAGCAACTAACCCCCCGCCGATCATGCACAAAAGCAGACGCACCGCATTGTGAAATTCACCGGCTGAGAAATCCCTTTCCCTTTTCTAGTCATTTTTAATTTCTCTTGGTGTGCTATACTGAACTCATTTCTGTTATACAGGAACAAATATTGTTAAACAGCCAATTATTTCTCATGTTTCTCCCACTATAGCTGTAGCGTATCTGGAACTAAGGTGATTTAATGAAGACTCATTAACACTTGTGATTCTATTTTTAGCCTCTGGGTTAGTAATATGCACACATTTAATTTTTGATAAAGGATGTCTGAAAAATAGATTGTATAGATTTAACACACAAGTATGTCATTTTCAATCTTGAGATATCTTTCTAATGTCATCGTCCAGGCTGTTATGTCCAGGCCGGACTTTAATGTGTAATCAGCCCATGAGTGCACTTGACTATAAGAGGGGCCCAGCCCCTTCCTTCGATGCCTGAGCGTTGTTTATCGTATCCTAGTTTGTCTAGCAAATGGTCTCCCAGTGTTTTCCAGTTCCCAGTGTTCCCTGTTCCTGTATCCCGTGCTATCCTGGTCAAGTGTCGTGCTGTGCTGTATTCCACGCATGTGCTGCTACTCCACGCCTGACGTCTACCCGCTGCCTAGTCCCAGATGAGCCAGCCTTGCTACTGTCCGAGCTGCCACAGGTACCCTATACAAACTATAGACTGTAACCTGCGCCCTGTTGGCCAGCTGCCATACCGCCAAGGCGGTACGGCCCAGTGGGTCCACGAACCCTACGTGACACAGGCATACTTTTCTATAAAAAAAACAGGACATGGTGTGTTTGATATAGATACATGGACGTAACTATAGCAGTCATAGCAGCTGCCATGGAGCCCATAGATTAAGAACATTGTTCCTTTTTGTGTGGAATAATAAGTTGGTGGCTTTTTTTTTCCTCAAATCTTTGTTTTATTGAAGATATATAACAAGATATATAACAAAAGAACATCCTTACATAGATCATGGGGAACAGGAGAGGAAGCTTACGGCACACGGGCCAAAGTTCCTTTCAAGAATGACAACACAGGATGAGAAACAGTAAAGTAGAAACGCTAGTAACTATATACAGGGTACCTGTGTCATAGTATGAGAAAATTAAGTCAATAAGATGATACAAGAGAGAGGTCTAATGCCATACAGAGTTTGAGAGAAAGAAGAGTAATGTTAGGGTCTTCACATTTGGAGGGAACCTGTGCAGTCCTAAGGTGTACAACTTCAGCCACCCACCAAAGATCATGGGGGGGGGGGGTAACTCAGGATGGGGAGGGGTTAGAGGCACGGAAGGTCAACCATGGTGTCCACACCTTCAGATAGCCAACATGCTTTCTGAGCTCCCAGCTCAAGAGCTCCTCCATCCTGCCAATGGAGTCCATCTTATCTAACCACTCACGGAAAGTTGGGGGCTCGGTCGATTTCCAGTGGAGTGGAATCAGTAGTTTGGCCACTGTAATCATTTGAGTAATCAGATCATTACGTTTCGGGCAGAAGTTTTGTGATGGAGCCCAGAGGAGGACAAGAGTAGCTCTGAGGGAGAGGGTTTGTTTCGTAACTCTCTGAATTGTGTCAGCCACTTTATTCCAAAAGGGCTTGATCAAGGGGCAGTCCCACCAGATATGGGATATGTTACCAACGTAAGAATTACATCTCCAACACTGGTTGGATGGGATCAGATTAATTTTGTACAGAAAATACGGAGTTCTGTACCACCTGGTTGTGGTCTTAAAAGAGTTCTCTTGAATTTTAACACAAATATGTGCTTTAAAATAAAAGAGGTATCTTCCCTGCTGAAGTTGACATCTAGTTCCTTCTCCCAGGCTAGTAGAAAACTAAGCTTGGCAGGAGAGCCATCTTCAGAAAGAGGTTGCTTGTTTCTCTGAAACCCAGGGAGTGTAGAAAAGGGAGGGTCGAGTGTGTATCTTGAAGTAAAAAAGATTGTAAGGCGGGAATTTTTCCATCACCAAAAGTGTCAGCTACAGTATTATATTTTAAAGAAGAACAGAAAGCATCAGGGTTAGCCGTGCAATTTGTGAGTATCGGGAGTAGGTGGAGAGGTGTAAGCGGCAGTATTTTTGTCATTGGGGTGCAGCCGCACAAAAATTTCTGAGAAACTAAAATGGTACACTTAATCGTAGGGCTTATGGAGTTTACAAGACCAGTCCTTAGAGAGAGACACCAGAGTCGAGCTTGTAAAGCTCTCTCCGCATCCAGTCGGGGACGCATCCCTGATTCTATTCAAGGAAACCCATTTGCTAAGGTGTAAAGCCTTATAGTAAGTCAAAATGTCTGGGAGGCCCATTCCGCCGGAGTGGGATTTGAGAATCAAGTGTCTGTGTGCTAGTCGTGGCTTTCTAGAGTTCCAGAGAAATTTGGAGAATAGAGATTTGATAGAGTTAAAGAAAGTGTTGGGCAAATGAATGGGTATAGTTTGAAGCACGTACAAGATTTGAGGGAGAATGTAAGTCTTCAGATAATTTTTTCTCCCCACCCAGGATAGAAAGAGAATACGCAAGGAGTATAATTGGGTTTGAATTTTGTTTAGTAAGGGGACGAAATTGGCAGCATAAAGTTGTGAGGATTTTTTTAGTAAGCTTGACGCCCAGATATTTGATATTATTTTGTGGCCATTGGAACGGGGCCAGATGTTGTATGTCACATATATCCGCCAGTGGCGCAGAAACATTAAGAACTTCCGACTTGGAATAATTAATTTTTAAATTTGACACATAACCAAAGGAATTAAAAGCTTGTACTATCAAGGGAAATTCCTGCTTAGGGTTTGTGATCAACAGCAGAAGGTCATCTGTAAAAGCAGCTGTTCTGTGGTTGTGGTTCCAAAATTTTATGCCTGAGATATCAGTAGTCTGTATAAGTTTCTGGATAAGTGTTTCTAAGGTGAGGATGAATAAGGCTGGGGAGAGGGGGTAACCTTGTTGCGTACCGTTTTTTAATGTCAAAAGTAGGTGAGATTGTGCCATTTATGCGTAAGCTAGCCTTGGGTGTAGTGTATAGAGAGAAAACTGCAGATATAAACTTGTCAGGAAAACCAAATTTTTGCAGAGTGGCAAGCATACAGGACCACCTGACCCTATCAAAAGCCTTTTCGGTGTCGGTCCCTAGTAAGACTAAAGGGATCCCCTTCTGTGTGGCATAATGAATTATGTTAAGAAGTCTAGTGGTGTTATGCTTGCCTTCTCTCGAGGGTACAAACCCCACTTGTTTGGGGTTGATCAGGCGGGAGAGGAGAGGGGCGAGTCTGTTGGCCAGGAGTTTTGCCCACCATTTGAGAACAGTGTTAAGAAGTGAGATGGGCCGATAGCTTCCACACTCTGCACTATCCTTACCCTCTTTAGGTAACAGGGTAATATGTGCTTCCAAAGCTTGCGGTGGCAGATTAGAACCATCCAAGAGACTATTGCATACAGCAAGGAATTTGGGTAGTATTATCTGTTTAAATTTTTCATAGTAGCTAACGGGGAAGCCATCAGGTCCAGGACTTTTACCATTAGGTATTGATGAGAGAACTCTGGACAACTCGTCTAATGTAAAAGGCTGAATGATAGTGTCTCTATCTTTGTCTATGAGGGAGGGGAGGTTTATATGTTGCAGAAATTGATCAGTAAGAGTGTGCGAGTCTGGAGGTTCTGGGTAAGTTGTATAGCGATGTATAGTATTGCAAGAATTCGTTTGTTATATCTCCAGTATCGGAAGATAGGGAACCTGAGGGAGTCTTCATCTCCTTGATAAAGGATTGTTTTACACGTTTTTTAAGAAGTTTGGACATGACTTTGGAACCTCTGTCCCCATGTGCATAAAGTTTGAAAGAGCTACGCTGATAAATTTTGGCTGACTTAATATTAAGCAAGTACTTCAACTTCTTCTGCAAGTCTCTCAAGCGCTTTTGAGCATTTACCAACTCTCTCTAGAGCAGAGATCTTTGAGAGGATGGAATTGAGCTCTTTCTCCCTTTGTTTTTTGCAAAAGGCACCAAGTGCAATAAGTTCACCTCTGATGAAGGCTTTGTGTGTTTCCCACACAATTGGCGTTGTGACATCAGGAGTTTCGTTTCTCTGAAAGAAGTCGACAAGATGGGCGGATAGGGATGTTACATTGCGGGGATCATCTAAGAGGGTTTCATTCAAAGACCAAGTCCACGCCTTGGGGGGTAGATTCTCCATATTGAGGTTGAGAGAAATGGGGGCGTGGTCAGATAGGCTTATCAAACATATTCGAGGGACAGTTGCTATGGGCAGATGTCTACTGGAAATAAAAAGATAATCTATCCTATAGTGGGTCCCATGGGCATGGGAATAAAATGAATAATCTTTGGTTGTGGGGAAGTGAAGTTGCCAAACATCTATCAGGTTTAGGTGTTGGAGGCAGCTCCTAATTCTTTTGAGGGAGGAATGTGCAGTGGTCGGTCTGGCAGAGGACGTATGTAGCAGGGGATCTAGTGAAACATTAACCCCTTCCCGCTCCTGGACGTACTATTAGGTCATGGCAGCTGTATCGTTCGCGCTCCATGACCTAATAGTACGTCTCGGGAGTAACGGCCGTTTCGGCCGTCCTCCCGACACATACAGGAGCTGTGACAGCTGCTGTCTCGTACAGCAGCTGCCGCAGCTCCTACAGCGGGGACCGATCGCTGTGTCCCCGCTGATTAACCCCTTAAAAGCCGCGTTCTATAGAGATCGCGGCTTTTTAGGGGTTAAGCTGCCATCGCCGGCCTGCTACACCATAGCGGTCGGCGATGGTGACTATGGCAACCGGACACCAAACAATGGCGTCCGGCTATGCCATAGACGGAAGCCTAGTGGGTCCTAACAACGTCAGGACCCACTATGCTTGCTGTCAGTGAGTAGCTGACAGTTCTAATACACTGCACTCAGCGCTGGATCCAACCATCTTTTCCTACACTGTACTACGCATGTAGTGCAGTGTATTAGAATAGCGATCAGGGCCTCCTGCCCTCAAGTTCCCTAGTGGGACAAAGTAATAAAGTTTAAAAAAAGATGTGTAAAAATAAGAAAATAAAAGATTTACAAGTATTAAAAGTAAAAATCCCCTTTTTACCTTATCAGTCATTTATTATTAATAAAAATATATAAACAAACAAATAAACTATACATAATTGGTATCGCCGCGTCCGTAACGGCCTGAACTACAAAATTATTTCGTTATTTATCCCGCACGGTGAACGCCGTAAAAGAAAATGATAATAAACTGTACCACAGTCACAATTGTTTGGTCACTTCACCTCCCAAAAAATGGAATAAAAAGAGATCAAAAAGTCGCATGTACCGAAAAATGGTACTGATCGAAACTACAGTGCGTTACGCAAAAAATAAGTCCTCACACGGCTTTATTGATGGAAAAATAAAAAAGTTCTGGCTCTTAGAATAAGGTAACACAAAAAGTGAATGATTTTTTGCAAACGCCATAAGACATAAAAAAAAACTATAAACATATGGTATCGCCGTAATCGTATCGCCCCGCAGAACAAAGTGAATATGTCATTTATAGCGCACGGTGAACGGTGTAAAAAAAATAGAAGAAAAAAACAATAGTAGAATTGCTGTTTTTTGGTCACCACGCCACCTAAAAATAGAATAAAAACTGATCAAAAAGCCGCATGCACCCCAAGAAAACTGCAATGAATTCCTCAAGCGGTCTAGTTTCCAAATTGGGGTCATTTTTGGGGGGTTTCCAATGTTTTGGCACCACAAGACCTCTTCAAACCGGACATGGTGCCTAATAAAAAAGAGGCCTCAAAATCCACTAGGTGCTCCTTTGCTTCAGAGGCCGGTGCGTCAGTCCATTACCGCACTAGGGCCACATGTGGGATATTTCTCAAAACTGCAGAATCTGGGCAATACGTATTAGGTTGCGTTTATCTGGTAAATCCTTTTGTGTTATAAAAAAAATGGTATAAAGAGGATTTTCTGACCAAAAAAAAAAATTTACATTTCACCTCTACTTTGCTCTACATTTCTGTGAAACATCTAAAGGGTTCATAAACTTTCTAAATGCTGTTGTGAATACTTTGAGGGGTCTAGTTTCTAAAATGGGGTGTTTAATAGGGGTTTCTAATATATGGGCCCCTCATAGCAACTTCAGAACTGAACTGTAACCTAAAAAAATAAATAAATGAGGCAATACTTCGCTTCTTACATTATACTGATAATGAGCCGTGCCCACCCCGAGATGACCCCAGTTTTGACCGTTTGTATAAACGGAGACCCCTATTAGACCGTTTCAGTGCCCGGTTTTCCCAAGCATACACCCCCGAGAAGTATATTTCTATTGATGAGTCCCTGGTACATTTTAAAGGGAGGGTTCAATTCCGCGAGTACCTGCCGGGTAAGAGGGCAAGGTATGGCGTGAAGATGTATAAGCTATGTGACAGTGCATCAGGGTATACCTACAGGTTTAGGATATATGAAGGAAAGGCCACCCCCAAACCAGACTGCATCCTGGACTACAATAGGTACATGGGAGGGATGGACTTGTCAGATCAAATCCTGAAGCCCTACAGCGCCATGCGGTGTGGTATAAGAAGCTGGCCGGGCACATCATACAGATGGCATTGTACAATGCGTACGTGCTACATCGATGTGCAGGCCAGAGGGGAACTTTCCTGGAATTTCAAGAGGTGATTATCAAGAACCTAATCTTTAGGGACCAAGAAGGGGGGGCACCCAGTACTTCTGGAAGCGGGGCCACACGCATCGTACCAGGGCAACACTTTCCAGGAGAAGTTCCCCAAACTGGCAAGAAGGGAAAAAGTAAAAAAGGTGCAAAGTCTGCTATAAGAGGGCGATAAAGGATGACACAATATATCAATGTGACACATGTCCCGAATAACCAGAGCTCTGTATGAAAGAGTGCTTTCAAATTTATCATACATCCCTTGGTTTATAATTTACCCCAATTTTACTTACCCTGATGCACTCCGCACAGCTTATCCCCCCTCGTCTTTCCCCTCTGGGCCCTGCTGTGTGCCCAGGCAGCTGATAACAGCCACATGTAGGGTATTGCCATACCCGGGAGAACCCATATTACAGTTTATGGGGTGTAGGTCTCCGGTCAAAATACTCACTACACCTCTAGATGAATGCCTTAAGGGTGTAGTTTTTAAAACGGGGTCACTTCTTGCGTGTTTCAACTGTATTGGTACCTCAGGGGTTCTGCATACATGACTTCGCACCAGAAAATCCCCAGTAGGCCAAATGGTGGTCCTTTCCTTCTGAGCCCTCCCATGGGCCCAAACGGCAGTTTATCGCCACAAATGGGGTATTGCGGCACTCAGAACAAATTGCGCAACAGAATGGGGTATTTTGTTTCTTGTGGAAATAAGACATTTTCAGCCAAAACGACATATTATTTGAAAAAAATAATTTTGTTTTAATTCGCAGCCCAATTCAAATAAGTTCTGTGAAAAAACTATGGGGTTAAAATGGTCACAACGCCCATAAATGAATTCCTTGAGGGGTGTAGTTTCCAAAATGGGGTCATTTGTTGTTGGTTTCTATTGCTTTGATACCTCTGGGGCTCTGCAAATGCGACATGGCACCCGAAAACAAATCCAGCAAAATCTGGACTCCAAAGAACAAATAGCGCTCCTTTCCTTCTGAGCCCTCCCATGGGCCCAAACGGCAGTTTATCACCACAAATGGGGTATTGCCGCACTCAGGACAAATTGGGCAACAAAATGGTGTATTTTATTTCTTGTGAAAATAAGAATTTTTGAGCTAAAACGACATATTATTGGAAAATATATATATTTTTTAATTCCCAGCCCAATTCAAATAAGTTCTGGGAAGAAACGATGGGGTCTAAATGGTCACATTACCCATAAATGAATTCCTTGAGGGGTGTGGTTTCCAAAATGGGGTCACTTCTAGTGGGGTTCCATTGCTTTGATACCTCTGGGGCTCTGCAAATGCGACACGGCACCCGAAAACCAAACCAGCAAAATCTGCACTCCAAAGAACACACAGCGCCACAAATGGGGTATTGCTGCACTCAGGAGAAATTGGGCAACAAAACTGGGTATTTTGTTCCCTGTGAAAATAAGAAATTTTGATAAAAAATGACATCTTATTGGAAAAAATTTCATTTTTTTCATTTCACAGCCCAATTCAAATAGGTGCTGTGAAAAAACTGTGTGGTCAAAATTGTAACAACAACCATATTTGAATTCCTTGAGGGGTGTAGTTTCCAAAATGGGGTCAATTCTGGTGGGTTTCCATTGCTTTGATACCTCTGAGGCTCTGCAAATGCGACATGGCACCCGAAAACCAATCCAGCAAAATCTGGACTCCAACAAACACATAGCGTTCCTTTCCTTCTGAGCCCTCCCATGGGCCCAAACGGCAGTTTATCACCACAAATGGGGTATTGCCACACTAAGGACAAATTGGGCAACAAAATGGGGTATTTTGTTCCCTGTGAAAATAAGAAATTTTGATCACAAATGACATTTTTTTTTTATTTCACAGCCCAATTCAAATACGTGCTGTGAAAAAACTGTGCGGTCAAAATGGTAACAACAACCATAAATGAATTCCTTGAGGGGTGTCGTTTCCAAAATGGGGGTCACTATTGGGGGATTCCTACTGTTTTGGCACCTCAACACCTCTTCAAACCTGGCATGCTGCCTAAAATATATTCTAATAAAAAAGAGGACTCAAAATGCAATAGGTGCTTCTTTGCTTCTAGGGCTTGTGTTTTATTCCACGAGCGCAGTAGAGCCACATGTGGGACATTTCTAAAAACTGCAGAATCTGGACAATACATATTTAGTAGTGTTTCTCTGGTAAAACCTTCTGTGTTACAGAAAAAAAATTTAATAAAATTGAAATTCAGCAAGAAAAATGAAATTTGCAAATTTCACCTCCACTTTGCTTTAATTCCTGTGAAATGCCTGAAGTGTTAAAAAACTTTCTAAATGCTGTTTTGAATACTTTGAGGGGTCTAGTTTTTAAAATGGGGTGTTTTATCAGGGTTTCTAATACATAGGCCCCTCAAAGCCACTTCAGAACTGAAGAGGTACCTTAAAAAGGCTTTTGAAATTTTCTTAAAAATATGAGAAATTGCTGTTTATGTTCTAAGCCTTGTAACATCCAAGAAAAATAAAAGAATGTTCAAAAAACTATGCCAATCTAAAGTAGACATATGGGAAATGTGAACTAGTAACTATTTTGGGTGGTATAACCGTCTGTTTTACAAGCAGATGCATTTAAATTCTGAAAAATGCTATTTTTTCAAAAATTTCTCTAAATTTTGCAATTTTTCACCAATAAATACTGAATATATCGACCAAATTTTACCACGAACATGAAGCCCAATGTGTCACGAGAAAACATTCTCAGAATCGCTTGGGTAGATTTAAGCATTCCGACGTTATTACCACATAAAGTGAAATATGTCAGATTTGAAAAATGGGCTCTGAGCCTTAAAGGGAATGTGTTGCCAGAAAAACATGTTTTTTTAAAAAAAATTAAACATTTAGTGTGTGGGTGATTAAACATTGTTCAAATTTTTTTTATTTTTTTCACGAGTCAGGAAATATTATAAATTAATTCAAATTTATAATACTACCCATTTTTGGTCACTAGATGGAGCTATTCCCAAAATTGCAGCATTGCAACATTGGGTTAAAAGCCCTCGCTCTAGTGAGCTCTCAGCATCCCCCCCTCCTTTATCCTGGCTAGTGCCGGGATAAACGAGGGGTTTGAACGGTGTAACCTCCTACACTGTGTGTCGCCATTTTTTGAGCTAACACACAGTGTAGTAGGTTTACATACAGTAGTAAACACACACAAACACGAACATACATTGAAATCTCTTACCTGCTCCTGCCGCCGCGGCTCCCTCCGGCCCGTCCGCTCCGTTTGCTGCCGCTGGTCCAAGTGCACAAATCCGGAAGCCGCGACCGGAAGTAGTAATATTACTGTCCGGCCGCGACTTCCGGTCCACAGGAAAATGGTGCCGGACGGCGCCAATTTCGAATTGGACTGTGTGGGAGCGGCGCATGCGCAGTTCCCACACAGACGCCGTACACGGAAGTCAATGGGACGGGAGCCGTTCGCAGTCCCTATGGGACTGTGGCTGCCGTATTCCATGTCTGTATGTGTCGTTAATCGACACAGACAGAAATGGAACAAAAAATGGCAGCCCCCATAGGGAAGTGTAAAAATAAGAAAAAGTAAAACACAAACACACAAATGAATATAAACGTTTTTAATAAAGCACTAACATCTTTAACATATAAAAAAATTATTTGTGATGACACTGTTCCTTTAAGGCCAAAACAAGGCTGCGTCCTTAAGGGGTTAAAATCACGTCCTCACAGAGTTGCATTAGGCCACACCCCCAGTTGGTGGCTTTTTGCTATCTAGCTCTATTATGTGGATTCTTTTATATATGGAGCTATTATCCATACCTTTCAATTATTGCTATTTATGTTACTTTTTCAGTTTCTTCTCACTAGGTGTAGGGGCCCATCTCATTTTACTATGGGGGTAGATTTTCAGTTCTTATAATGAGAATCAGCATAATTTTTTTTTTTTTTAAACTATTGGTATGTTTGTGCTGACCAAGTGATGCCTAAAGGCGGTAAAAAGACATATGTCCATCAAGTTCAGGTTATTATTCTGTAATATTGATCCAGAGGAAGACAAACCCCCTTGAGGCAACCTTCCTCATCTTAGTGAAAAATTCCTTCTCGACTCCAGTATAGGAATGAGAATAAACAACCCATCAGTAATCTAGTAACCATAACTTGTAATATTATTACATTCAAGAAAGGCATCCAGACCTTTAGTGAATTCACCATAATAACTTCCTCTGGCAGAGAGTCCCATAGTCTCACGGCTCTTACAGTAAAGAATCCCCTTCTATGTTTGTGTAGAATCCTTCTTTGTTATAGACGTAGAGGATGCCACATGGGCTACTAAAATAATTTTTGAATGGTTCCTTTTGAGACACCAAGGGCTTTTTCCTTATATTAACTTTTGTTTTCTTTTGATTAATTTTTTAAAATTGTTAAAAAAAATAAAAATATATATATTTAGACGTCTTTATTTTTTCCTTTTTCAAATGCACACTAAAATAACGTAGGATGCTATGGGTAGGGATTGGTTTGCGTCACCAGTGTTTTTTTCTTTCTTTTTTACTTTGTTGATTTTTATTTTTTTTATATACCATGCGGGGGTATACCCAATGATCACAAGATTGCCAGGTCCAATAAAGACAACAGCAATTGAGCGCTGTGTATGGTGAAAGAGAGAAGACTGAGGAGAAAACGGCTTCTTTCTCCTCAGGGTGTCTGACTGTCCCTGATTGCTTCTGTTAGATTGCAGGTGCTTTAAACCCACGCTCTACATTTACAATGACGTAGGTTTAACCCCTTAATGACCTAGTGACCAAGAACTATTCTTCATTTTTTCACCATCGTCTTTATAATGCGATCTTCTGATCGCAGATATAATGCTTTGGTATACTTTGCATAACAAAGCATTATTGCCTGTCAGTTTAAACCTGACAGGCAATCTATTAGGCCATGCCTTTAGGCAGTTACTGATGGCAGATCTGAAGGCCTTTATTAGGCCCCAACTGCCATAAAAACCCATTGCATGTCACACGGGTATGCCGATGAGGTGACAGAGGGAGCTCCTTCCCTCTGTCAAACACCATAGATGCAGCAGTCACTATTGACCACAGATTCTTAGAGGTTAAACTACCAGAATCGGAGTACTTTTCAATTCTGGCAGTTGCGGCAGGAGCCTGGCTGTGCATTACAACCATGCTCCTGTCACAGATCTTGTGGGTACATTGGTAGTACCCACGAGATACGAGCGACGGATATATCTGTCACGATGCGCGAACTAGCACTAGTTAAGGGGTTAAAGCCCAGGACCATGTGCAGCACTCGTCGCAACTTCAAAGCCTCGCCCACTCTTTCCAACACGTTCTTATATGTTGGAAATAGTGGTGCAGGGGCTTCATCAGTATATCGTCTTTTACAATGTTTTTATGCCAGAAAACTGTTACATACATTATTTTTTTAAATATTTGTTATTTAAAAATTGCTTATAGATATTTTCTCACAGACTTTGCTCTTTATTACAATTAATTAATACACTCCCGGAGGAGGACTATGCGCTCCTAATGGATGTCCCCTTCTCAATGTAGGAGTGACTAACTTTTGAGTACGAAAGGGGCAGAAGATTCGGGTATATGACAATGTGAATAACATACACAAGACTGACACACAGAGCGGATAGAGGAAGAGAGTAGAGCTCAGAGCAGAAAAATGTCAGACAAATCTTCATATTTGAGGCATTACGTAAAGCTCCTGGGCCCCAATGCAAATTCTGTAATAAGGTCCCCACTTCCTCATGCGGCATTTATAATACTGATGTCTTGTTATGTGGCAAAGAAGATATTGGATCCTCTCAAGCGTAAGGGCCTGGATGTGGCTGCTACTTCTGAACCCCCTATAGCTATGCCCCTGTCCTCCAAATATCTCCAAAATGACTTACACTGGTTGTAACTTGCTGTGCCCAGTTACTGTAGGAATCACTGGCGTAGCTATAGGGGTCGCAGCGGTCGCAATTGCGACCGGGCCCCGAAGCCATGGGGGCCCACAGCCCCCCCCCCCGCACCACATCAATAAAAAGTTACTATAGTAACTCGGGCCGCGGGCCCCTGTTACTATAGTAACAGAGACTGTACTTACCTTCCTGGTTCTGGATCGCAGCGGAGGTCCTGACGTCAAGCGCTGTGTGCAGCGCATGACGTCACAGCGCTATGTGCCGCGCACAGCATCGAGACGACAGAACTACCGCCGCGGCTGAAGAGGAAGGTAAGATTAGCCCTGACTGGCGGGGTCCGACTACCGGGACCTGCCAATCAGCTGTTTTGAAGGGGCCGCAGCACTCGTACGAGAGCTGCTCCCCTTCATTCCGGTGACTTCATTCCGGTCACACTGTGAATCGGTGTCGGCGATTCACAGTGTGAGCGAGTAGTGAAATGAAGGGGAAGCAGCTCTCGTACGAGTGCTGCGGCCCCTTCAAAACAGCTGATTGGCGGGTCCCGGGAGACGGACCCCGACACATCAGCTATTGATGGCCTATCCTGTGGATAGGCCATCAATGTTTAGAGACTGCACAACCCCTAAGACTACGATCTAGCAGGCTTAGAGGGCCCATTAGACAGGATCACAGATTGTGTGATCCTGTCTGCTGGGCCCTGTATCTAAGCCAATCACATGGTAGGCTTACATACATGGCCCATGCGTGATCCTGTCTGCTGGGCCCTGTATCTAAGCCAATCACATGGTAGGCTTAGATACATGGCCCATGTCTGATCCTGTCTGATGGGCCCTGTATGTAAGCCTACCTCACTGTAGGTTTAGATACAGGGTCCAGCACACAGAAATCATATACTGTATAAGATTACTGTCTGCTGGACACTGTATCTAAGCCTACCTTGTGGTAGGCTTAGATACAGGGTCCCACAGACAGTATCACACATGGGCCCTGTATCTAAGCCTAACACATGTGTTACTAATAATTTTTCTTGTGTGTTTTCTTACAGGTTCGGTCGTTGGACTACGGCGGATTCCAGGACTACTTCGATGACGGCTTTTTTTTATTATCAATAAAATGGTTAATGAGGGTTGTGTGGGTTTTTTTTTTATTTCAATAAAATATTTTTTCTATGTCTTTGTTTTTTTTAAACTATATTACTACCGCCTTAGTAATGGCCGCCGGCTGATTGACAGCATCCATTGCTAAGGCGGGGCTTAGTGTTAGCCGATGCAGAGGTGAACACTAACCCCCTTTATTACCCCGGTACCCACCGCCACCAGGGGTGCTGGAAAGAGCCGGGTACGATCCAGTACCTGACCATCTGTAGTGATGGTCGCCCACTGGGGCGGCCGCAGGCTGGTAGTATCAGGAGGGGAAAGGCCAGATACAGTGGCCCTTCCCACCCTGGTAATGCTAGGCTGCTGCTGCTTTATTGTATCTGGCTGGTTATGAAAAATGGGGGGGACCCAACGTCATTTAAAAAAAATAATAATAATTGGAAAGAACGATGTGGGGTCCCCCCCAATTTCCATAACCAGCCAGATACAACACAGCAGCAGCAGGCAGCATTACCAGGGTGGTAGGTGCCACTATTTTTGGCCTTCCCCAGCCTAATACTACCATCCTGCGGCCACCCCGGTGCCTGCCCGTCACTGCAGATGGACGGGTACTGGTTCGTACGCGGCTCTTCCCAGCACCCCTGGTGGCGGTGGGTACCGGGGTAATAATGGGGGTTAGTGTTGGCCTCTGCACTGGCTAACATTAAGCCCCGCCTTAGTAATGGACGTTGTCAATCAGCCAGCGGCCATTACTAAGGCGGTGATAATAAAGTTTAAAAAGATACAAGCACATAGAAAAAATATTTTATTGAAATAAAAAAACACAAACCTCATTAACCATTTTATTGAGAATAAAAAAAACGCCGTCATTGAAGTCCTCGTATCCGAAGTCCAACAACCGAACCTGTAAAAAAAACACAAACACACAAAAATAATCAGTAACACATAAAGAAGCAAAATTATTATTCTTACCTTTCCTGGGTCCAACGCTGGAGCCGCAATGTCAGCGAGCTGAGTCCTGTATCTAATCCAATCATGTGTGATACTGTCTGCTGGGCCACTGTATCTAATCCGATCATGTGTGATACTGTCTGCTGGGCCCTATATCTAATCCAATCATGTGTGATACTGTCTGCTCAGCTACTGTATCTAATCCTATCATATGTGATACTGTCTGCTGAGCCACTGTATCTAATCCTATCATGTGTGATACTGTCTGCTGGGCCCTATATCTAATCCTATCATGTGTGATACTGTCTGCTGAGCCGCTGTATCTAATCCTATCATGTGTGATACTGCCTTCCGAGCCACTGTATCTAATCTGAAGCTAAGCAACAGAAACTGATGCTTAAACAGGTGAACTACTGTGGAGCCTAAAAGAATAAAGATATTTAACAGGAAATGAATAGATTTATTATTTAATTCCGAGATGCCTTTCATCTATATTACCTTTCCCAGAAAATCATTTTTACTGACAAGGTCCCAGTCCCAAACCTCTATTGTTAACTTTTCATTGAAAGTTTCATCCAAATCAAACTCAAACACTTCGTTCCATCGGGGATAACATGACTTCTTCACAACCTATGAAAATTAAATTCAAAATTAAAGGAATACATGCCTATGACTCTCTGCATTATTAAAATTTGGTTTTATTATAAATGTATTTTTTAAACTTTTTTTTTAATTTTTAATGTGATCACTAGAGCAGTCACAATAAACTATTTACTGTTCTCTGTAGCTCACTTGTCAGCTTTGCTGGGTAGATAGGGAAAGTCCTCTCAATATCATAAAAGGGTCAGTGAGTTGATGACAGCTCTATTGTATAGCTGAAAGCCTAGATAAGGTAGGGTAGCAACACTATACACACAGATAAGGGCTCATTCAGACGAGAATGTAACTCATCCATGTGACGGCCGTTAAAACAACGGCCATCACACGGACACATGTATTTCAATGGGGCCGTTCACACGGCCGTTGACATGTCCTGACATGTCCTATTTTCTTGCGTTTTCACGCATCCCTCCATAGATTCTAGTCTATGAGGGATCTGTGATAACGCGTCCTGCACGGGTTCACCTCGGACGTGAAAAACGTCAGTTTTTCACGTCCGAGGTTGCACACGCTTGTCTGTATGAGGGGAAGGCTATACTCCATTATTTACTGGAGACTGTAGTAATCTAGGATATTTCTATGTCAATTGACTGCAATTAATTTCAGCTGCCATAAAGCACACACACCCAGAGATACTAACTGTACAGGAAGTGTAGAAAGGAAGGGTGTGTCTTCAATATGGCTTCCCCAGGAAAGGTGCTATAAATAAAAAAAATAGCTACAACTATAAAAAAAAAAGAAGACCAAACACATTATTTATCATCTATATACTTAAATTTAATTTAACTAAAATTAAAAATTTGTGACATTCCCCATTCATTACAGATACACTATATAGTAAATATTAAAAAAATAAAATAAAAAAAACCCCGCTTTTTTTGTCAGCCACTCTTGAAAACCTTTAAACTGTGCAATACCTTTTTAAATACATTTTTAGGCTGGGGCTAGACCTAGACCTTTTTTTTGTAGTGAGCGATAAAACTTTGTCCATAGGAATGCATAGGGCTATTTATCTCACTACAAAAATCGCTGTAATAAATCGCTGTACACAGAGTATTTTTCTCACTACAAAAAAAGGTTGATATCGCTGTGATAAATCGCTGTCCACAGGAAAGCATTGAGTAGCTTAAAAATCTCTTCAAAATCGATCTCGAGACAAGTGTGTAGATCTGAAATCCCAGCATGTAGCAATGAAAAAAAATCACTAGCAAATCGCTTGATTGTAGCAATTTTGAAGAGATTTTCAAGCTACTTAATGCATTCTTATGTACAGCGATTTATCACAGAAATATCATAGCGATTTTTTTGGAGCGGGATAAATGCTCTTTGGTTTTTTTGCGGAAACAATAGCAAAGTCGACTATGCTATTGTTTCTGCCAAAACAATGGAAACCTTATGGACCAGAGACAAACGGAAACCATTAGCAACGGAAACGTTACCATTGAAATCAACGGTAATGCAAACGGAAAGCTATGGTTTCCGTTTGGTTTCCGTTCATGGGTCCCCTGATGGAAAGATCTGACAAAACCCAAGAACGTAACCCAGATGTGAACGAAGCCTAAGCTGGCCAAATGTTTAGATACGAACCCGACAAATAAGTATGTAATAATATAACTGTACCGTGCTCTCTTGTATTTTGCCATTGTACTGCACTCTGACAAAGGGGTCTGATGCTCCATTTCGATCTTTTCTTGCTAAATCTCTAAAAGGCAAATAAAACGTTAGTCCAGAATTATTTTGATAAAACATCTGCTGATGAGAATATTGTTTGCCTAAATCATAATTTTCAGAAATCCATAGCGTTAGTAGAATTTTATGTTGTGTGTCTTCCCAGATTCCTAGAAAGGAGGCCACTCTGGAACACTAGGGAATATGATGGTTGCAAACAGCAAATCGATACAATTGGGTAGTAATATACAACAGACTGACAGCAGTCCACCAAAAACATGCACTTTTGTTTCCTATAAAAACTTTTTATTAATAAAACAACTTTCCTTCTCTGCTCTGAAGCGTGTGCCACATTCTTTTGTTATTTTGCTAAAAGTAGAATTTTATGTGTTTACAACTTTTACTTTCATCCACTTATATCATTGTGCACATTTTCAATTATTAGCCTTAGGGTACGTTCACACGCGCACGCAGTCTTGTACTACCACTGCACAAAACGTGCCGGGACTACTATGAGAGGCGTATCATACAGGGGATGGTTCTGGAAGTGGTTGCCCTTTTCGGGGCGGGTGCTCTGTTTAGGTCATACGGATACTGCCAGATCAACCATCAGAGTTTATCAGGGACAGTGGACGCCCCCCCCCCTGATTTTGAATGACCACAAGGGATAAGCGAAAAAACACTCTACCCGTCTCTGTCAAACCACCATGGATCTGGTAAGACCATTTTATACATGCATTGAATACATGTATTTTTGTTATACACTAACGGGTTCGTAATAGGTTAGTATAACATACTTTATCTTGCGGTTTGTGTGGTGTTTAGAAACATCTTTTGTCTTCTAATGGTGATGCTTTAAAGGGGTATTCCGGTTACAAGTAGGATAAGGGGTAACTTGCTGATCGGTGGGTGTCCGAGAGCTCAGACCCCCACCGTTTACGAGAACGGGGACCCCGAAGTTTCCCGAACCCCAAGTTTGAACCAAGTGGCAGGTCGCTCATGCGCACTGCCGCTCCATTCATTCTCTATGGGAGCGCCGGAGATAGCCGAGTGCAGTGTTCGGCTTTTTCCGGCGCTGCCATAGAGAATGAATGGAGCAACAGTGCGCATGAGCGACCCGCCGCTCGGTTCAAGCTTGGGGTTCGGGAAACTTCGTGCTCCCCGTTTTTGTAAACATTGGGGTCCGAGCTCTCGGACATCCAGCGATCACCAAGTTACCCCTTATCCTACGGATAGTGGGTAACTTGTTGTAACCGGAATACCCCTTTAATGTGTATGGAGTTTCATAGGGTTTTATTGCAACTAAATGATCACAACATGATGGACATTCTGGGACAGTAACATTTGAGATCTGATAGCCTTTAAGAAAATAAATGTCAATGTAATTCACTTGGGTATTAAATGGCATTAACGGTCTGATCTGACTTGTCTCCATTGTTTTCCCTGACATTTAGTCTAAGGTGACCTCTGTGCTATGATCGCCTGATGAATTAAATGTTCTCTATAGGGTGCTTCACAAAATGGTATAATCTTATTTTCTAGGTCACAAGAGAAAACACTGCACATCTCATACAAGTGGTATTAAGGTTTTTATAGAGAAGCCTGATAAAAGAATAAACTTATGTGGGGGCCTGGCACAATATATTATACATACAGCACGGCTCTCAGCCCTTTATGAATGTAATAAGAGCTTTGCCTAAATAACATCACAATTTGCTGGTTGTTACATGACTCACCCTCTGTAAGTGCTATTTATTGAATTTTATGTAGTCTGGCTAAAATGTGAGCATCAAATCATTTCACTGCAAATTACTTTTTTCTTCTGCGCTTATAAAGCGTATTGAGATCAGAAGTGTATGTGTTCTGCTTGGCAGAACATTGTCTCTTGGGGGTATAATATCACTTTATTAATAAGACTGTTTTACCCACATGTATTTTCAGAATTATTTCATATATATTAAATTTTGCAGTAGCATTTTTTGTTTTATGCCATGCCCGCTCAAGAAAATGTAAGTATTTATTCAATAACTTAGTGCAACAAATTTAGGCAGTAACATTAATTGATAAACTGGAATAGATCGACACCTTTTATCACTTGAGCTTGGTGGCTGCATCAATTTTGGCATGTCAGATATTATAGTATATTATAGTGGCCAGAATATCACTAAAGCTGCCAATACACTTACAATAGCTGTTTACGGGCAATGGGGAGAGGGGAGAGTGGAAACAAAGAATCGGGCATGTTGAAATGCAACATGCCCAAACCTTCTTTGGGACAACCTTATAGACATTAGAAGACGGTCGGCCGCGCCAGTGTGTTTGGCTGGCTCTTATCTAATATGTATGGGCACCATAACAAGCAGAATGCAACTGATAGTTATCTCCTGTACATTTGTAAAGTGCAGATCGTTTTTAGTTGCGACCAATCAAAAAACAGTAGATGTCACTTCCATAGATATTTGTTTTATTGAATTGTGATCATTCATCCATTGTGGACAGCGGAGATCTAAAAACATATACGCTACATCTTCTTCATTAAAAAGGTCACATAAAATCAGCTAAAATAATCTGCTACTGCCATCCCTTTGCTTTTTTTCACACCAATACTGTGATGATAAAGCTCTAGTGCTTGAATAAAAAATACTTTACAGGGCAGAAGTTGCTTAGATACAGTGAAGGAAATAAGCATTTGATCCCTTGCTGATTTTGTAAGTTTGCCCACTGTCAAAGACATGAACAGTCTAGAATTTTTAGGCTAGGTTAATTTTACCAGTGAGAGATAGATTATATAAAAAGAAAAAAACTGAAAATCACATAGTCAAAATGATATATATTTATTTTCATTGTGCACAGAGAAATAAGTATTTGATCCCCTACCAACCATTAAGAGTTCAGCCTCCTCCAGACCAGTTACACGCTCCAAATCAACTTGGTGCCTGCATTAAAGACAGCTGTCTTACATGGTCACCTGTATAAAAGACTCCTGTCCACAGACTCAATTAATCCGTCTGACTCTAACCTCTACAACATGGGCAAGACCAAAGAGCTTTCTAAGGATGTCAGGGACAAGATCATAGACCTGCACAAGGCTGGAATGGGCTACAAAACCATAAGTAAGACGCTGGGTGAGAAGGAGACAACTGTTGGTGCAATAGTAAGAAAATGGAAGACATACAAAATGACTGTCAATCGACATCGATCTGGGGCTCCATGCAAAATCTCACCTCGTGGGGTATCCTTGATCCTGAGGAAGGTGAGAGCTCAGCCGAAAACTACACGGGGGAACTTGTTAATTATCTCAAGGCAGCTGGGACCACAGTCACCAAGAAAACCATTGGTAACACATTACGCTGTAATGGATTAATATCCTGCAGTGCCCGCAAGGTCCCCCTGCTCAAGAAGGCACATGTACAGGCCCCTCTGAAGTTTGCAAATGAACATCTGGATGATTCTGAGAGTGATTGGGAGAAGGTGCTGTGGTCAGATGAGACTAAAATTGAGCTTTTTGGCATTAACTCAACTCGCCGTGTTTGGAGGAAGAGAAATGCTGCCTATGACCCAAAAAACACCGTCCCCACTGTCAAGCATGGAGGTGGAAACATTATGTCTTGGGAGTGTTTCTCTGCTAAGGGCACAGGATACTTCACCACATCAATGGGAGAATGGATGGAGCCATGTACCGTCAAATCCTGAGTGACAACCTCCTTCCCTCCACCAGGACATTAAAAATGGCTCGTGGCTGGGTCTTCCAGCACGACAATGACCCGAAACATACAGCCAAGGCAACAAAGGAGTGGCTCAAAAAGAAGCACATTAAGGTCATGGAGTGGCCTAGCCAGTCTCCAGACCTTAATCCCATCGAAAACTTATAGAGGGAGCTGAAGATCCGAGTTGCCAAGCGACAGCCTCGAAATCTTAATGATTTACAGATGATCTGCAAAGAGGAGTGGGCCAACATTCCATCTAACATGTGTGCAAACCTCATCATCAACTACAAAAAACGTCTGACTGCTGTGCTTGCCAACAAGGGTTTTGCCACCAAGTATTAAGTCTTGTTTGCCAAAGGGATCAAATACTTATTTCTCTGTGCACAATGCAAATACATATATATAATTTTGACAATGTGATTTTCTTTTTTTTTTTTTACATAATCTATCTCTCACTGGTAAAATTAACCTAGCCTAAAAATTCTAGACTGTTCATGTCTTTGACAGTGGGCAAACTAACAAAATCAGCAAGGGATCAAATACTTATTTCCTTCACTGTAACTAGAACTATAGTTTCTGAAAAAAGTCAACATGTTTTTTGGCAACTTTCATAGCACAGCACACTGTAGCATACATATACATACAGCAGCACTACATATACAAAATAAATTACTTATGTTATTACTTATGTTAAATTGGATATAAAAGGGGTGGTTTACTGAAAAAATTATTATCCACAAAATAAAATAGCCTTTACAAAAACACTTTTTTGCCCCCTGTGGCATATTTAACATTAAAAATGTTGATTATGATTGACATTTTATCAACTTTCTTAAAGGGGCTGACTGAGATTAGAAAAAAGGGTTCTGCTTTTTTCCCCCCAGAAACGCCACCGCTTTTGTCCAGTGGCTGTGGGTGGTATTGCAGCTCAGCAACACCAGACAGTCCATGAACAAGAGAGGTGCTGTTTCTGGGAAACGCAGACCCTTTATCCTACAAGCCCTTAATCACTAAAATATCAACTCATCCTAAAGCAGAAAAACAAAATAAACTTATGGTTTTGAAGTCCAGCTGAATTATACTCATATAAAATAATACAAGAACAATCGGAAAACATGATACATATCTCCTTTCCATCTTTCCCACTACCTTACCTTGCCTCAAACACAATACAGCGCAGTTTCCTTGACAAATCACTGCCAAATATTTCAATCTTAAGATGAATTTCCCCTTGAACTTCTTCGTCAGGATCAATTTCTGTTAGATTCAGCCACCCGTTAAATCCTACGGAAAACATTATTGCATTTACAATAGCATATATATGATATGTCTAACAATTTGTAAGGATTCTTGCAGTGAATGTTTCCAAAAGGTGGTGGGCTAGTAAAGGGAATGTATTAACTCTATTTTTGTTTACTAATTATAACCAGATAGTGAAACATCTTTTTTTTTCGAATTGTAGATTTACTTATTCTATTTTCTGTACATAATTATTGGGGCAGCCATCTTTCAACAGAATTTAGAGACATAGACCATGGGAAACAATGGACTGAAGCTGACCCATTGACTTCCATTGGAGAGATTTATAGTCATGCTCTGTGACCTGTGCAGAGGTCATTGTGCAGGGATAGGAGGAGAGCTGTGTCAGTCACCTATTCTCAGTGGTGGATCGTGTGTTATATATAAAAAGACGTTCCATTTCATTGTAATCCTGCCTATGATAATAAGATGACTGCTGAGAGGTGATCTCTACAGAACAGGAAGGGTCAGTCTATTGTGAGGCTCATTGGCCAGTGTGAAAACGGCAATATATTAGGATTATTATTTAATATAGATGACATAGAAAATAAAATGTAAAAAATAACCAAATATTCTTAAAAAATATGTTTAACATAAAAACTTGCTTTAAACAATAGGTTATTTTCTGATGACACATTCCCTTTTAATGTCATACACCGGATGGGAATAAATAATAATTTTTTTGCTTTTCCTGGAAAGCATCTATATGTTTTTTACTATGCACCACAGTGTAAATTCTTTTAATGGTGTAAATACAGTTAGATGTGATTTTACTGCCATTTGCATACCGAATAACATAATTCTTCATGATCGCGTAGAGGACTTTATTAATAAAAAAAACGGTTGGTAGCATGCCACCATGTATATGTTATTGCTATGTGTTAAATATCCCATAAAAATTAGAGACCCGCCGCTATTCTGTACATCATTTTGATTCCTACGTATAAGGAACACAAGAAACCTCCTTTCTATTTCTAGCCCATTTTCTCTGGCTTCAGTAAAACATTCAGAATTGACTTCTGTTTGAACCATATCAAGATTCTTAGAGCATTATGGGCATCATGTGATAGAAAATGTAGGCGTAGTGCGTATGCCAGATGGTAAACAGTATAAAAGTGCTTTGCCTGCAGTTCTTTGTTAATCTGAAATCTGTCACCAAAATGAATGTCTTTTTTCACTTCACTGTACAGCATTATAAAAGGCACAGAAAATGACTAGTATACTAAAAAAATAACTAGCTGTATTTTGAAGTTATAAAATAAAGTTATAAAATAAAGGTATTTTTTTTTTCTAACCTATAAAGTTGCAGATGCTATTTGCTAAATGTTTTTAAACCAAACAGATTTATATCACAGTTTAAAATACAGGGCCATTCTATCTAAAAAAAAAAAAAAATGAATAATGTTTTTATAGAATTTTCAAGCATGCCCATGTCACCCTGCAGCTATTCTAAAGACAGAGGTGCAGAGTTTCCTAGTACCCAGAAAACCCTCTTCAGCAGGATAAGCAACAACATATTCATTATATTATAAATTTTTTGCCATAGCCATTACTAGGTGGCGCTCCTAACATATGGAATTGTGCAGGTAGTTTTGGGAGCTATGAGAGCTGTATTAATCCAAATGCAGTGAACTCTTCCTAGTGGCAGCTGCAGGCAGCCAGAATTTTATCATTTAACTCTATGGCTGTGTTAAGGGAAGAAGGAGATTTGGAGCTCTGTATCAAAAATATGACCACTCCATACACAGCGGGTGTCTGCTGTGTATTACAGCCAGGTCTGCCATGTTTCTCCTCCTATTAAGCCCTTAATAGGAGAGCATTAACCCTTTCCCACCCCATGACCAAACTGTACGTCATGGAGCGGGGGCGTGTGTTTGAAGTTTGGAGCAGGCTCGCGCGCTGAGCCCACTCCATACACTGCAGGCGTCAGCTGTGTATCAGCTGACACTCTGCTTTAACGGTACAGGAACAGAGATCGCTCTGTTCCTGGCCGTTTAACTAGTTAACTAGTTAAATGCCGTGGTCAATAGTGACCGCGGTATTTAAACCTCCGACAGCCCATCGCCCCCACGTGGTGCGATCGTGGGGCATCAATGGTTGTCATGGCAGCCCAGGGGCCTAATAGAGACCCCCAGGTCTGCCTTCTGTCTACCTCTGCTAAGTCGTGCCTACGGCAGGGCTTAGCAGAGACTTGTAGAAATAACAATATACTGCAATACATTTGTAGTACAGTGAATTGTACCAGAGATCTAACTGTCGCTGGTTCAAGTCCCCTAGGGGAACTAATAAAAAGTGTAAAAAAAAAAACAAATTCTAAAAATTACAAAAAAACAACCTTTTTCAATTTTCCCCAAGCACAATGTAAAAAAGAAAAAAAACTGGTATTGCCACGTCCTTAAAAGTCCAAACTATTAAAATATACTATTATTTAACTCGCACAGTAAACGGAGTAAGGCTGGGTTCACACAACCTATTTTCAGACGTAAACGAGGCGTATAATGCCTCGTTTTACGTCTGAAAATACGTCTCCAGTACGTCGGCAAACATCTGCCCATTCATTTGAATGGGTTTGCCGACGTACTGTGCAGACAACCTGTAATTTACGCGTCGTCGTTTGACAGCTGTCAAACGACGACGCGTAAATGGACTGCCTCGGCAAAGAAGTGCAGGGCACTTCTTTGCCACGTAATTTGAGCTGTTCTTCATTGAACTCAATGAAGAGCAGCTCAAGATTTACGAGCGTCTCAGACGCCTCGTAAATTACGAGGAGGAGCATTTACGTGTGAAACGAGGCAGCTGTAAACAGTCTGTCTTTTCACACGTAAATGCCTCTCATCGTGTGAACATACCCTAAAAAAAACCTATTTGAAACACCAGAACTGTTGTTTTTTTAGTCACCTTAGCGCTAAAAAAAATGTAATAAAAAGTGATAAAAAAAATCGTATGTACCAAACAATGGAGCTAATAAAAATGACAGCTCGACCCACAAAAAAATAAGCCCTCATACCACTCAATTGGCAAAAAAATAAAACCGTCACTTTTTATTGTAAACTTGCGATCGTTAGATCGCTGGTACCATACACTGCAATACATACTATTGCAGTGTATGGTACCAGCGATCAGACGATCGCAATTTTACAAACATTTTTTTTAAATAAATGTAATACAGTTGTAAACAATACAGAAAAATAAAAAGAATAAAAAACGTTCACATTTATTTTTAAACTAAAAAATAATATACACAATAAAAGAAAAATGGGATTACAGCACCCATAAAAGTCTGAAGTTTTATAATATAACGTTATTTATCTGACACGCTGAACGCCATAAAAAAGGAAAAAATGGATGTGAATCAAAAAGTCATATGTACCCCAAAATGGTGCCAAAATGTTTTTTTTTAACAAATAGTTTTATTTTTAAAAACTAGTAAAACATAAACAAAAATATATCAATTTAGCATCGCCATAATCGTATTGACCTGCACAATAAAAACAAAACCCCCCAAAAAATGCAAGTTTTTTTCTATTCCACACCACAAATAATCTTTTTTTAGTTTTAGGCTGGGTTCACACATCCTATTTACGGACGTAATTCGGGCGTTTTAGCCCCGAATTACATCCGAAAATACGTCTCCAAAGCGTCGGCACACTTCTGCCCATTCATTTGAATGGGTTTTACGATGTACTGTGCCGACGTTAAAGAAGTGCCTGTCACTTCTTGAGACGTAATTGGAGCCGGTTTCCATTGACTCCATAGAAAAACAGCTCCAATTACGTCCGTAATGGATGCTGCGAAAAACGCCTCAACATGCCATTACATCTGAAATTCCGGAGCTGTTTTCTCCTGAAAACAGCTCCGTAATTTCAGGCGTAACGGAGGCTGCCCTGTGAACATACCCTAACAGTACATTATAAGGTACATTAAATAATCCCATCATCCAATTAAAGGGGTTATCCAAGATTAAATATTATCCCTATCCACAGGATATGTGATAACATGTTCAGACCCCAACTCATCAGCATGTTATAACCTATCCTTTTGTTTGGGGATAACATTTAGGGTATGTTCACACGGCCTATTTACGGACGTAATTCGGGCGTTTTTGCCCCGAATTACGTCCGAAAATAGCGCCTGACAAACATCTGCTCATTGAAAGCAATGGGCAGACGTTTGTCTGTTCACACGAGGCGTAATTTACGCGCCGCTGTCAAATGACGGCGCGTAAATAGACGCCCGCGTCAAAGAAGTGACATGTCACTTCTTTGGCTGTAATTGGAGCCGTTATTCATTGACTCCAATGAATAGCAGCGCCAATTACGTCCGTAATTGACGCGGCGTTCAAGCGCCTGCACATGCCGGTACGGCTGAAATTACGGGGATGTTTTCAGGCTGAAACATCCCCGTAATTTCAGCCGTTATGGACGCCCTCGTGTGAACATAGCCTTAGGGTGGGTTCACACGACCTATTTTCAGACGTAAACTAGGCGTATTATGCCTCGTTTTACGTCTGAAAATAGGGCTACAATACGTCGGCAAACATCTGCCCATTCATTTGAATGGGTTTGCCGACGTACTGTGCAGACAACCTGTCATTTGACGACAGCTGTCAAAAGACAACGCGTAAAATTACAGCCTCGTCAAAAGAAGTGCAGGACACTTCTTGGGATGTTTTTGGAGCCGTTTTCTCATAGACTCTATTAAAAACAGCTCCAAAAACGGCCGAAAAAACGGCGCGAAAACGGCGCGAAAAACAGCGCGAAAAACGTGAGTTGCTCAAAAAACGTCTGAAAATCAGGTGCTGTTTTCCCTTGAAAACAGCTCCGTATTTTCAGACTTTTTGGCTCAGCGTGTGAACATACCCTTAATCTTGGGACAACCCCTTTAAAACGCATCCAACAAAAATCAAGTCCTCATCCCGCTAGATCGATTGAAAATTTTAAAATTATAACTTTTGAAAGGTGGGGAGGGAATAACAAAAGCGAAAAAAAAAAGCCTGATCCTGAGAGGGGTGAGCAGCACAGAATTTTGCAACTATTTAGATTGAATAAAATTAAATTGCGTGTACCAGCACTACCAGCCGCTTCACCATCCTAAATACTAGAGATATTATCTTTAGAAATTTAACATACATTTATAATCTAATGATCAGAACAGCTGGTTATGTGATGATGATGATGATGATGATGATGATGATGATGATTTGAATTAGAAAAGAACAAAAAATACAACCAAAAAACAATAGAAAAACCATGTCCTGTCTTTTAACAGCACATTTCTAGGACCAGGACCATATGCACAGTTTTGATGCGGTTTATGGCTCAGTTTTTTTCAGCAAACGCAGGAGTTGACACAACAGAAAGGAGCTGTATTTGTTTTTTCTTTATACCTTTCCTTCCTTTTGGATCCACTTCTGGCTAAAAAAAAAAAAACTGAGCCAAATACTGCATGTGTGGTCCTGGCCTTATTACTTTTGTTAGCCTTGTTTTATTAAGTTACTAACTATGAAAAAGCAATGGTCTTTCCTGTACAACATAGAAGGTTCAAAGGTTAATTAAATGCACTGTGTGTGTTCTTTAACCTATTTTTATTTTCCCGGTGGCTGGCAAAGTGTTGCTGCCAGGAGAAGATGAATTGAAAAAAATTTTTGTCAGCAAATTCTGCCATCTGGGTGAAAAAAAGAAAAAGCCGCAAATTTCCAATGATCACAACCTCAGACCTGTGATTCGTTCACTTTAAGGGTGCGAACACACACAGCGTGTTCAGGGCGGATACGCTGCGTCAAGCTGCGCGGCGTATCCGCCCTGAACACCGCAGGAAACGCCGTCCGAAAAATAGCACGACATGGCGAAATTTCCTAAGCGTAAAGCAATGCCAAAAACGTTCATACTTACCACCTCCCTCTTCTCTGCGCGCAGTCCGGCCTCCACGGATGACGTTGCAGGCCATGTGATAGCTGCAGCCTTTGATTGGCAGCAGTGGTCACATGGGATGAAACATCATCCCAGTAGGCTGGACTGGAGAAGAAGCAGGGAACTCTGGGTAAGTATAACTTTTTTTTCTTACTAGCGATTTTTCCAGTGGAATCGCTGTGATTCTACCACAAATGTCGCAACACACACCACTTTGTTGTGGGTTTAAGCACCCCATTGAATTCAATGGGGGAAAACCCACAAAAGAAGAGCTGCGATTCGGCAGCATTAATTGACATTTTTGAGCGTTTTTTTTCCCGCTGTTTCGGGACCCACACTGCTGCTACTGTAATATGCTGTGGATTTTCCACAATGAATCCGTTGCGGAAAATCTGCAATGTTTATGCTGTGTGTGTGCATATCCTAAGGGTATGATCACAGGGCGGCTACGCTGCATAAAAGCACACAGCAAATCTGCCCTGTGCGCCGCAGGGAATTCCAGCCGAATAACTGCATTAAATTGTGGTACAGTTTTTCAACTGGAATGTCTGCTGCAGAAAACTGCACCTAAAAATCAAAAACTTTTCATACTTAAGTAGCCATGGTGCCGCGTCACCCTGCCTCCCCGCAGCCCATCCTCCTGGGATGACGTTTCATCCCAGTAGGCTGGCCTGAACAAAGAAACACATAATTCTGGGTAAGTACAAGATATTTTTTTTCTGAGTTGCCTTTTTTGCGGCAGAATGGCAGCCAGTCCACCGCCAAATTAAATGGGGAAAACTCACAACAAATATTCAGCATTTACGCAAATAAAATTGACATGCTGCGGATTAAAAAAAACGCACAGCAGGTCAATTTCTGAGCATTTTTTCCGCTCAGCATTTACATAGTGTGTGGATGAGATTTGTTCAAATCTCATCCACTTTGCTGACAATGTATTATGCTGCGCATTTTCCGCATCTAATTCTGTTGCAGAAAATCCGCAGTATTTACGCTACGTGTGAACTTACTCTAAGACCACGTTCAGACGAGCCGGAATTGCTGTTGAATTCCGCTACGCACAGTCCGCAGTGGAATTCTGCAGCAGCCGTATTTTACATTTGTTTTTATCCATTTTTAGGAAACTTGCGGAAAATAACTATGCGGAAATAATGCACATTATGTTGCGGAAAAGCAGCGGAATTTCACTGCGGATTTCAGCCTTTGCAATGCAAAAACTGAAATCTGTGGCAAGTCCGCTGTGATATCTGCAACGTCTGAATTGCCTGTCAGATTTGCAAATGTTGCTGCGGATTCGTAGCGTAATTGCCCAAAATCTGCACCAACATTTGCAGCGGAAAAATTCTGCCACGTCTGAACGTCACCTAAAAGGGGCATTTTCAAATGTTATACGCAATTACATAAAGGACACACTGATACTGTGTGTCACTATATATCTTGCATAATACCACATGTACAATATATATTGCTATTGTCAAGGTTTTTAATATACTGTATAGTACCCTAATATGCTTACTGTGGAGCGTGTCCTATTTTATAGTCAAAGCAACAGTAAAGTTTATTTAAATTAATTGTTAATTTTTTAATATTGATCGAAAATCTAAATCATAAAGAAATATACAGATGTGTTTTCTGTCCTTTTTTCCTATCAGGTTAAAGAATCTAATGTATTTAATCAATATTCCAATATGAAATATGAAGAGCAATATACAGGAACTGAATAGTCGCTAGATGAAGAAATAATAGGCCATGGGTATGACAAAAGACAATCTGGAAGTTTATATGATCTAACAAATACAATCCATAGTTAAATGTAAGTGGACACCTTCACCTTCTAATGTGCTTCTTTGACATCTCATTCCAAAACCATGTGCATTAATAGGAGTTGCTTCCCCCTTTGCTGCTATAACATTTTACAGTCTTCATTTTTTACTGTACTTGGTGAAACGGTGCTACACTATTTTTTACTGTACTTGGTGAAACGGTACTACACTATTTTTTACAGTCTTCATTGTAATTTTTCCACTAGATTTTAGTACCTGGCTGCAGAATGTTGCATCTATTCAGCCACAAGAACATTCAGCCACCACTAGTCAGCAATCAAATTCATCTCAAAGGCATATGATGGTATTGAGTCTGGGTTTTTTGTAGGTTCTTCCACACCAAACTATTTTGGGACCTCTCTTTGCACATTAGGGCAATGCTGAAATAGTAAGAGGATTCCTCCAATTATTTAAAAAGAGTTGGATGCAAACAATATCATATCATGCTGTAGCTTTAAGATTCCCCTACTCTGTTAAACGGGTACTTTTACATGGCCTGACATGGGCTGTGTAAACAAGCGGCGATTAACGAGAAAACTCATTGATCGGCACTCGTTTGCTCCTTTCACAAAGATCTATGTATAGGGATGAGCGCTCGTTACTATGATCGCCCCTCCCCATACATTTCTATCATGTTTACACAGGCAGATGTGCCGCTGACAACGATAATATTTTCAGCATTTAAAACAATACAATCAGCTGATGAACGAGCGTTTGCTCATTCATCGGCTGATCGTCGCCCTGCTTACATTTGCCTGATAATTGGCCGGTGTAAAAGGGCCCTAAGGGGACCTGGCCAAACTATGGTTATCTCGTTCTTCAAACTTTACAGCTACCGTGTTTCCCCGAAAGTAAGACAGTGTCTTACTTTCTTTTTATCCCCAAAAGCCCCACTATGTCTTACTTTCGGGGTATGTCTTATATTGGAAAAAAATTGTCGAATTATTATTTATTTTTTTTCCACAAACTTTATTTAACTGTTTTACATTTTTTTTTTTAGTCCCACCAGGGGACTTCACTATGCGATGTGCCGATCGCATATATAATGCTTTGGTATACTTAGTATACCGAAGCATTATTGCCTGTCAGTGTAAAACTGACAGGCAACCTATTAGGTCATGCCTCCGGCATCGCCTAACAGGCAGATGCTGAAGGCAGACCTGGGGGTCTTTGTTAGACCCCTGGCTGTCATGGAAACCCGACGGCGACCCGCGATTTGTTTGCGGGGGCGCCGATCGGGTGACAGAGGGAGCTCCCCCCTCTGTCAAACACATTAAATGCCGCTGTCACTATTGACAGCGGCATTTAATGGGTTAAACTGCCGGAATCGGCGCGCGCTTCGATTCCGGCAGTTGCAGCAGGAGCCAGGCTGTGTATAACAGCCGTGCTCCTGCCGCTGATCGCGTGGGTACAGTCTCAGTACCCGCGCCATCACAGGACGGCGCGGTGACGTATGGAGAGGGGGGCGGCGCGGAAGTGGGCAGGAGGCGGCAATACCCCCGTGTTTCCCCGAAAGTAAGACATATGTCTTACTTTCGGGGTACGGCTTATATTAGCCGACCCCCCTGAAACCCCCGATACGTCTTACAATCGGGGGTGTCTTACTATCGGGGAAACACGGTAGTACTATGCATTTGTTCTTGTGCTTTTAGAAGCAGTTTGGAACATGGTCTTGCAATTGATTTATCCCTCATGCACACAGCCGTATTGGGCCCCATGCACCCGAACGTAAAAACGCCCGTAATCACGGGCTGTAATTACGGGCCCATAGACTTCTATTGGCCACGGGTACCTCCCCGTATGCTTACAGCGAAAACATGCCCGTAAATACGGGTGGAATACTGGTGACACCGGACCCGTATTTACAGGCACGGGTCTGTAAATACTGGTGCAATACGGGTCGAATACGTGTGACCAAGTACCCGTATTTACGCCAGTATTTACGGGAGGAAAAAAATAAGTTCGTGTACATGAGGTCTTATGGCTTTGTTTTGTATAGAGCCATAATAGGGCATTCATAGAAGGACATAAGGCCTTCGCTGTATTTCCATATATGCATCTAATTTCAAAAATATTTTTTTTCTGTTGGATTCTGCACTAACATTGTTACTAAAGTAGAATTTCTCCATACATACGGCACCTGACAGTGCATTTTATGGCAGTACACAGAGGACCATACGGCTCACATACAGACTATATGTGCCACCTTATAGCCTCCGTGCTGTGTGCAGGTGTAATGTGCATGTGTAATGACAACCGCACCCCGGGATATACTTACACGGTTCCGGCGTCTTCTCGCTTCTGTCTGACGCCTTCTTCCTGCTGTAATCCTCTCCCCCGATGTCAGCTCCTGCAGGCCTCCCATGCCGCTGATGCTGTGCTTTAGATCCTAGTGTGCATGCGCTGACTCGGTTTGCATTAAAGGGCCAGCACCCGCCAAATTATCCACCCAGCTTTTGCTGGGTATAAAGAGTACTTGCTTTCCTGTACACCTTGTGTAAAGGATCTGCCAGACACAGCTTCTGTGTCGACGCCCGTGGTTAATCAGTCTGCACCTGCTCCTAAGTCTGATAGAGTGACTCGATCTGCTACCACTCAGGCTGGGAGGCTGAGGAGTGGGAGAGCCTATCACAGCCTGGCCAGACGGAGCTAGCTTCCGCCCTCTGTCTATTTATACCTTCATTTCCTGCTCCTCCTTTGCCTGTGATTCTGCCTGTTTCCTGGCTCTGCTGCTGCTGCTTTTACTATTGTCCTCTGCTTCATTTTGACCCTGGCTTTACAGACTACTCTCCTGCTCTGCGTTTGGTACCTCGTACACTCCTGGTTTGACTCGGCTCATTCACTACTCTTGTTGCTCACGGTGTTGCCGTGGGCAACTGCCCCATTTCCCTTAGCTTCTGCGTACCCTTGTCTGTTTGTCTGCCGTGCACATATTGAGCGTAGGGACCGTCGCCCAGTTGTACGCCGTCGCCTAGGACGGGCCGTGCAAGTAGGCAGGGACTGAGTGGCAGGTAGATTAGGGCTCACCTGTCTGTGTCCCTACCCCGTCATTACACCTTGCCTGATCTATTAGGTTAATCTTAGCTTGTCTAGAGTTTCCTTGCCATTGCTTTTTGGATTTCTTGTGACTGACCTCTGCCTGTACCATTTAACTATCCATGGTTTACCCATGGGCAACCCTAACAGCCTTGTGGCTGAAAGGGGTAACAACCCTTTAGGAGGCACATACGAAGGGGCCAGAAGAGGCAAAAAAGGCAGCAACGCAGGTGTCAAAAAAAAGCAGGTCTCCTGGAGGAAATAGGAGATCGTGCTTCTGATAACACAATATTTATGTCTGATACCAATATTGTTTCCGAAGCTACTGTAATTAATCTTACAAATTTGATACTGACACCTGATTGTATTTCCTTACTGTCAAAAGGCTTAAATTATTGTATTGATACAGAATTTGACTACACCAAGTTTGAAGTAGATCTATACAAATCAGTATGAAAAATGAATTTACACCGAATATTCTCTAATCAATCTCCAATAAGAGATGCCCCTGTAGGGGAACAAAAGGTTAAGGTTAGCATTTTCGGTTTTAGTCTTAGTGATAACTTCACGGAAGATGACAGAAAGTTCTTACATATATTGATGGATATTCCAATAGATGAATTGGATTGTGATTAAGAAGCATGTGGTGGTGAAAGATTTTTGAGTGGAATATCCTCCACTGTGAATCCTCTGTTGCCTGCCGAGATGGAAAAGCTTTAATATACCTTCTAGCTATTGCTAATTTGTCAGTAGATGAAAGAAAAGCACTTACAGTGAAGGAAATAAGTATTTGATCCCTTGCTGATTTTGGAAGTTTGCCCACTGTCAAAGACATGAACAGTCTAGAATTTTTAGGCTAGGTTAATTTTACCAGTGAGAGATAGATTATATAAAAAAAAAACAGAAAATCACATAGTCAAAATTATATATATTTATTTGCATTGTGCACAGAGAAATAAGTATTTGATCCCTTTGGCAAACAAGACTTAATACTTGGTGGCAAAACCCTTGTTGGCAAGCACAGCAGTCAGACGTTTTTTGTAGTTGATGATGAGGTTTGCACACATGTTAGATGGAATTTTGGCCCACTCCTCTTTGCAGATCATCTGTAAATCATTAAGATTTCGAGGCTGTCGCTTGGCAACTCAGATCTTCAGCTCCCTCCATAAGTTTTCGATGGGATTAAGGTCTGGAGACTGGCTAGGCCACTCCATGACATTAATGTGCTTCTTTTTGTGCCACTCCTTTGTTGCCTTGGCTGTATGTTTCGGGTCATTGTCGTGCTGGAAGACCCAGCTACGAGCCATTTTTAATGTCCTGGTGGAGGGAAGGAGGTTGTCACTCAGGATTGACGGTACATGGCTCCATCCATTCTCCCATTGATGCGGTGAAGTAGTCCTGTGCCCTTAGCAGAGAAACACCCCCAAAACATAATGTTTCCACCTCCATGCTTGACAGTGGGGACGGTGTTCTTTGGGTCATAGGCAGCATTTCTCTTCCTCCAAACACGGCGAGTTGAGTTAATGCCAAAGAGCTCAATTTTAGTCTCATCTGACCACAGCACCTTCTCCCAATCACTCTCAGAATCATCCAGATGTTCATTTGCAAACTTCAGACGGGCCTGTACATGTGCATTCTTGAGCAGGGGGACCTTGCGGGCACTGCAGGATTTTAATCCATTACGGCGTAATGTGTTACCAATGGTTTTCTTGGTGACTGTGGTCCCAGCTGCCTCGAGATCATTAACAAGTTCTCCCCGTGTAGTTTTCGGCTGAGCTCTCACCTTCCTCAGGATCAAGGATACCCCACGAGGTGAGATTTTGCATGGAGCCCCAGATCGATGTCGATTGACAGTCATTTTGTATGTCTTCCATTTTCTTACTATTGCACCAACAGTTGTCTCCTTCTCACCCAGCGTCTTACTTATGGTTTTGTAGCCCATTCCAGCCTTGTGCAGGTCTATGATCTTGTCCCTGACATCCTTAGAAAGCTCTTTGGTCTTGCCCATGTTGTAGAGGTTAGAGTCAGACTGATTAATTGAGTCTGTGGACAGGAGTCTTTTATACAGGTGACCATTTAAGACAGCTGTCTTTAATGCAAGCACCAAGTTGATTTGGAGCGTGTAACTGGTCTGGAGGAGGCTGAACTCAATGGTTGGTAGGGGATCAAATACTTATTTCTCTGTGCACAATGCAAATAAATATATATCATTTTGACTATGTGATTTTCAGTTTTTTTAAAAAATATAATCTATCTCTCACTGGTAAAATTAACCTAGCCTAAAAATTCTAGACTGTTCATGTCTTTGACAGTGGCCAAACTTACAAAATCAGCAAGGGATCAAATACTTATTTCCTTCACTGTAAATGGCTCAAATAGAGATATAGTTTTAAAACTGGCAGACAAGGGAGGAAACATAGTTCTTCTGTCTAGTATTATATATATGACGCCCACCGTCAACTGGATGACTGTACAATGTATAAAATATTGAAAAAGGATCCCATGCCTAGTTATCTGGGGATATTGAGATCATTGTTAAGAAAGGGGGTTGAAGGGGCTTATTTTATTGAATGATTTGCAGAAAGATTATTTATCCCACTCCCCAAAAAAACATATTGGTATTTTATCCCTAAGGTGCATAAATCCATCACCTGTTCACCGGGACGTCCGATAGTGGCAGGAATTTGTTTCAGTTACTGAGCCACTCTCTCGCTATTTGGACTGGGTGTTACATCCATTATTGAAGAATATACTGTCATATTTACAAGATACAAAAGATTTCCTGTTCATTTTGATGGATTTTGGCTGGCAACGATACTTCAAGTTAGCTAGTGTTGATGTCGAGAGCCTATACACCCGCATCCCGCAGGATGCGGGTGCACAGGCTATCAGACGTCAATTACAATACACTAAGGGGAACCCTTCCTTTACAGAGTATATCTGTGAGGCACTACAATTTGTGATGGATCACAATTGCTGCCAAGTCGATGGCATGTGGTATCATCAAATAGCAGGAATGGCTATGCGGACCTCTGTGGCTCCTAATTTTGCGAATTTATTTCTTGCTCAATTGGAAGGGAAAATGATTTATACATTAAACAACCCATTCGCTAAACATTTGCAACTTTTTTTTTACGCTACATTGATGATATATTCATAGTGTGGCCAGGACATCACACGAATTTTCACAATTTGTAAACTACATCAATAGCAATAATAAACTTCACTTATAAGTGCAGGGATCAAGAAATAGAATTTCTAGATGTGTATGCAAAGATAAAAGATGGGCAGCTGCAGAGAAGGGGGTATTAAAAGCCTACTGCAACGAATACACTATTGAGGTTCAATAGCTGCCATCCTAAACATATCATGAAATCCTTTTCATATGCCCAATTTTTAAGGTTAAGGAGAATTAATAATAGTGAAGAGGTGTTTTTTGAGCAAGCTGAGGAACTTAGCCAGAGATTACATTGACGAGGGTATCCCTCTTAATTGATCGCAAATGCGCATTAGAGGGCTAGTAAAAAGAATCAATTCTCCTTATTACAACTTAAAGAGGCTCTGTCACCAGATTTTGCAACCCCTATCTCCTATTGCAGCAGATCGGCGCTGCAATGTAGATAAAAGTAACGTTTTTTTTTTTTTTTAAAACGAGCATTTTTGGCCAAGTTATGAGCATTTTTAGATTTATGTAAATGAGGCTTTCTAAAGTACAACTGGGCGTGTTTAAAGTTATAGTACAACTGGGCGTGTATTGTGTATGTACATCTGGGCGTTTTTACTTATTTTACTAGCTGGGCGTTGTGAATAGAAGTGTATGATGCTGACGAATCAGCATCATCCACTTCTCTTCACAACGCCCAGCTTCTGGCAGTGCACAGACACACAGCGTGTTCTCGAGAGATCACGCTGTGACGTCACTTCCTGCCCCAGGTCCTGCATCGTGTCGGATGAGCGAGGACACATCGGCACCAGAGGCTACAGTTGATTCTGCAGCAGCATCTGCGTTTGCAGGTAAGTAGCTACATCGACTTACCTGCAAACGCCGATGCTGCTGCAGAATCAACTGTAGCCTCTGGTGCCGATGTGTCCTCGCGCGTCCGACACGATGCAGGACCTGGGACAGGAAGTGAGTGACGTCACAGCGTGATCTCTCGAGAACACGCTGTGTCTGCACTGCCAGAAGCTGGGCGTTGTGAAGAGAAGTGGATGATACTTCTATTCACAACGCCCAGCTAGTAAAAGAAGTAAAAACGCCCAGATGTTACACACACAATACACGCCCAGTTGTACTTTAACTTTAAACACGCCCAGTTGGACTTTAGCAAGCCTCATTTGCATAAATACAAAATGGTCATAACTTGGCCAAAAATGCTCGTTTTAAAAAAAAACAAAAACGTTACTCTTATCTACATTGCAGCGCCGATCTGCTGCAATAGCAGATAGGGGTTGCAAAATCTGGTGACAGAGCCTCTTTAAGAAAAAGAAACAAAAAACAGACTTTAACCCCTTCCCTCTGGCCACTTTTGACCTTCATGACAGAGCCTCATTTTTCAAATCTCACATGTTTCAATTTATGTGGTAATAACTTCAGAATGCTTTTACCTATCCAAGCGATTCTGAGACTGTTTTCTCATGACACATTTGAATTTATGTTACTGGAATAATTTGCTGGAAAAAAAATATCAGTATTTAATTGTGAAAAACACCAAAATTCAGTAAAAAAATTTTGGGAAAAATTAGCAATTTCTAAATTTGAATGTATCTGCTTGAAAGACAGGAAGTCATACCACACAAAATTGTTGCTAATTAACATCCCCCATATGTCTACTTTAGATTGGCATAGTTATTTTGAACGTCCTTTTATTTTTGTAGGACGTTACAGGGATCAGAACTTTAGCAGCAATTTCTCACATTTTCACAAGAAAATTTCAAAAGGCTATTTTTACAGGGGCCAATTCAGTTGTGAAGTGGCTTTGAGAGCCTTATATATTAGAAACCCCCAATAAGTCATCCTATTTTAAAAACTTCACCCCTCAAAGTCTTCACAACAGCATTTTGAAAGTTTCTTAACCCTTTAGACATTTCATAGGAATTAAAGCAAAGTAGAGGAGCGCCTAGAGTGACCCCATTTGGGAAACGACACCACTCAAGGAAAGTATCTAGGGTTATAGTGAGCATTTTGACACCACAGGTTTATTGCAGAAGTTATTGGAAGTAGGCCGTAAAAATTTAAATCTACATTTTTTTTAAAGAAAATGTAGGTTTAGCAAAATTTTTTTCATTTCGACAAGGACTAAAGGGGAAAAAAAACTACAACATTTGTAAAACAAGCTCTCCCAAGTAAAACCCCACATGTGGTCATAAACGGCTGTTTGGACACACGGCACGGCTTAGAAGGGAAAGAGTGCTATTTGGCTTTTGGAGATCACATGTAGCAGGAATGGTTTGCGGAGGCCATGTCGCATTTGCAAAGCCCCTGAGAGGACAAAATAATGAAAACGCCCAAAAAGTGACTCCATTTAGGAAACTACACCCCTTGAGGAATTCATCTACGGGTGTAGTGAGCATTTTGATCCCACAGGTTTTTTTTTATAGACTTTATTAGAATTGGGCAGTGAAAATAAAAACAATCCCTTTTCTTCAATAAGACATACGTTTAGCTCAATATTTTTAATTTTCTCAACAAATAAAGGAAAAAAAGAACCCCAACATATGTAAAGCAATTTCTTCCGAGTGCGGCAATACCCCATATGTGGTCATAAACTAGATCTTTCCACTTCACACTAAGGGCTTATTCAGACGAACGTGATATACGTCCGTGCAACGCGCATGATTTTCACGCGCCTCTCACGGACCTATGTTAGTCAATGGGGCCGTTCAGACAGTCCGTGAGTTTCACGCAGCGTGTGTCCGCTGTGTAAAACTCACGACATGTCCTATATTTGTGGTTTTTCGCGCATCACGCACCCATTGAAGTCAATGGGTGCGTGAAAATCACTCGCAGCACACGGAAGCACTTAAGTGTGACGCGCGTGATTCGCGCAACAGCAGTAACGTGCTTTTCTGTTTACAAACATACAAACAGAGTGTCATAATGATGACATCACGCAGCCACGCATCATACGCTGCTGACACACGGAGCTGTTATGGACCTTTTGTGCGTGCAAAACGGCGCATTTTTTGCGCACGCAAAACGCACACGCTCGTGTTAATCCGGCCTAACAGAAATGACAGTCAAAGCATCTTTATTTTGTCTTTCATGTAGATTTTAAGTAGGTAAAACTTTAAGAAGTTCATTATGGATATATGTATAACCCTCTCCAAACAGTGCAGAATGGTAAATTGATCGTACAGGCACAGACACGGGCATTACCTCACTGTAAATAGACTGCCATAAATATCCCAGACAATCATGGAGAGAGTGTATACTCATAAGGATTTTTTTCTGATAAGAATTTTGAGCATGTTGATAGTCCAGTGGCAGGGATTATTTTTCAGTTGGGATCATCACCAGGATATTTGCTGCATATTTGCCTGGCATAACAGAGACATTTTTAACTAGGATGACATCTTGTAATTTAGGTAGATTTTTATGCTACCAGCATGAAATGAAATAATATTTACTATGTAAAATGTTAACAAAATAAACCAAATGGGCATTGCTTTGTTTCTATGCTTTGAAAGAACACTTATTTCTCGGACATTGTGGACAATAGGCCTAGGAATTGATAGACTAGCCTTTGCATGCTACCACTGCCTACATACTGTTCTGGAAGCTGCTCAATTACAGAGACAGGTCCTAGAAATGTGTAACATTCTGGGAATGAAGTCTGTTCTTTGTTCAGGCAGTGTTTCTCTTCAGTTTGGCTTATGATTGCAGTTTACAGTTACATAATACATGCCAAAAACTTTCCAACGTTCCTGAAGTGTAAGACTTGATGTTAGCAAGTATAGTATAGTCTGCAGTGCTATTCTATCCTGTAAATAAAAAAAACATATACACGATGGAAACCTCTCAAATTCATTATAATTCGTTGGGATCCATTAGGATCCGTATCACAATGGATCCATCATAGCTTTGATGCATTGAATTATAACGGATCCGACAGGTCTCCATCAGCATAACCATGGCGTAAGCCATGGAGCAATTGTGAAAAGAGCCTAACATGTGAACTAAGTTACCGCCATTATATTTTAAACTGCATTGGTTGTTCTTTAGGCAAGGATCACACACAGTTTTGATACCGTTTTTGGCTCAGTTTTTTTTAGCCACACACAGAAGTAGACACATAAGAAAGTAGTATTTTCTTCATACCTATGGCCATATATTAGTAAATCAGAATTTAGAGCGATAATTAAACCCACTGAAAGTCATCCTATAATCTTCCCTGCATTTTTGGGTCTTCGTAAACATCTTCATTGTTTGTGCTTCTTTGATGTGTTTTGTATGCACTATGGACAATATAGTAAGAGTACATAACAAACATTAGCTTTTATAAGGCTTTGTTCACATCTGCGTCAGGGCTCCGTTCCGACATTCCGTCGGAGCTTTCTATTGGAACGGAGCCCTGACTGACACAAACGGAAACCAGAGGTTTCCGTTTTCATCACCATTGATTCCAATGGTGAAGGATCCGGTGCTAATGGTTTCTGTTTGTCTCAGTTGTGCAGGGGTTCCGTAGTTTTGACGGAATCAATAGCGTAGTCGACTACGCTATTGATTCAGTCAAAACGACAGAACACCTGCACAATGGAGACAAACAGAAACCATTGGCACCGGATCCGTCACCATTGAAATCAATGGTGATGGAAACGGAAACCTCTGGTTTCCGTTAGTGTCAGTCAGGGCTCCGTTCCGACGGAAAGCTCAGACGGAACGTCGGAACGGAGCCATAATGCAGATGTGAACAAAGCCCTATACTGGTCAATAAATCTTGCAAAAATATAAACAGATGAAACAAAAATATCCATGCTGCTATACGGTCATAAAGTAATTACCTGGACCAAAACCATCAAGAAACCTTATTACCTCTATTTATGTATACACCCCCATCTAATTAACCTTTTATTTCTTCTTGCCTGTAGCCACTTTACAACTCCATCAGATTTGTACTATCTCCCAGCAACTGACTGCTTCTGTCTGAGCCATATCTTGCTAATAGTAGAAATGAAACAAATGTCATGCAGAGATCCAGTTGTCACTTCCTATCTGAAACAATGTGTTCCATGCTTAAAAAAACGAATGAAAACAGAAACATAATGCTTGAACTGAGGTGAAAATGAAGAATAAAATGAAGTCATAAATAACTATATGTGATGACTCAGCCCCCCACATAGGAAACCAACAAAAAACGATTTTTCTTCCCCTACATTTAGCTATTCATTAGGCTATCCATACAAAATACTTATTTTAGACAATAGATTACAATTAAGCAGAAAACATGAACGCCTCTGCAATTCGTTGGGCCAGAATTTAAAAAACGCCTGAAAACACAGCGTCGTGTACATACCCTAAAGCAGGGGTGGGGAACGTCTGGCCCGCGGGCCGTATAAGGCCCGCAGGATTATTTGGTCCGGCCCGACCTCACTTTGACCGCCGCTGCCGTTGTGATTCCGCCCTACTCACTCACATTTAGGAGCCAAGCATGGCGGCGCAGCGGCGGTCTGAGTGAGGTCGGTGCGTGCCGGCCCAAGAGTGGATCAGTGTGGTCACCTGACCTGAGTCAGTAATGTAAGGTCAGGTGACTGTATTGTGCCAGCCTAAGAGTGGACCAGTCAGTGACGTGAGGTCAAGTGACCGGAGTGGTGTCCACCTCCGGGCCGGCAGTAGCGTAGCTGTAGGGGGTCTTAACGGTCGCAATTGCGACCAGGCTCCTAAGCCTGGGGGGTTCGCAGGGTCCCCGTTGTCACACAGCGCTGACCGCGCTGGTGTTTGTTCCAACTGAATCTACGTCCGCAGGATGCACATTCAGTTGGGTTCAATGCTGGAGCCTTGCTCCAGCATTCACTGTGCCGAGAGCGGCTCGGCGCAGGCGAGCGTGATGTAGTGACGTCAACGCGCCTGTCTGCGCCGAGTCACTCACAACACATTGCAGAGGAAGAGAAGGATCCTTCACCCTGGGAACGGGGATAGGTAAATAATTATGTTATTCTTTTTCTATTAGCTACATTCCTATGGGGGCATGTTACTGGGTATGGGAGGGGGGGCTCATATGGTAGCTACTGAGGGGGCATTATACTGGGTATGGGACAGCTAAGGGGGGGGCATTATACTGTACGGGACAGCTATGGGGGCATTATACTGTATGGGACAGCTATGGGGGACACTATATTGTATGGGGGCATTATACTGTATGGAGCAGCTATGGGGGCATTATACTGCGTGGGGGCATTATACTGTATGGGACAGCTATGGGGGGCATTATACTGTATGGGGCATTATAGTTTATGGGGCATCTATGGGGGGCATTATACTGTATGGGGGCATTATACTGTATGGGGCAGCTATGGGGGGCATTATACTATATGGGGGCATTATACTGTATGGGGCAGCTATGGGTGGCAATATACTGTGGGGGCAGCTACAGGGTCATTATACTGTGGGGGCAGCTATGGGGGGCATTATACTGTGTGTGGGGGCAGCTATGGGGGCATTATTAAGTTGATAATTTTGTATGTCCCGCGAATGATGTTATAAAAAATATCCAAATGGCCCTTGCCAGAAAAAAGGTTCCCCACCCCAGCCCTAAAGGTATAAAGAAAAGACTCCAACTCCTTTCTTATGTGCCCCCTTCTGTGTTTGGCTCAAAAAACCCTGCTGCTGCTTCCCGTCAGATTCTGCGATCATGTAAAAAAGGCCAAGTGATAACGTGACATCCATGTGCGATTGTCCGCTTCCAGTAACGTGACACGGACATCTTTATGCAGTTTTCATAATAGCCAGGTTTGGGTCCACAGCAGACCACTTTAAGAGGGTTTAAGTGTATATTCACACAGTGTGGTTCTTCTGTGTTTTTGCAGCGATTTGCCATTATTTATCACAGCAAAAAAATGTGCCAAAGCCGCACAGTGTGAATACACCCTAAGGGCACATTAAGACGTGGCGGAATTACTGTTGAATTCCACTGCGGACAGTCCGCAGTGGAAATCTGCAGAAGCTGTTATTTTAATTGGTTTCTATACATTTTTTGGTAACTTAGGTCAGACGTTGCGGAAAATAACAGTGCAGAATTTAGGCTGCGGTGCAGAATTTTCACTCCGCAGCATGCACATTCTGTTGCGGAGAAGCAGCGTAATTTCACTGTGGATTTCAGCCTCTGCAAAGCAAAAACTGAAATCTGCAGCAAGTCCGCTGTGATATCCGCAACGTTTGAATTACCTGTCAAATATGAAAATGTTGCTGCAGATTCGTTGCGAATTTGCAGCAACATTTGCAGCGGAAAAAATCTGCCACGTCTGAACATGCCCTTAGGCCTGTTTCATACGAGTGTATTTTACATCCATATTCCACCCTTTTAGCGGACCATAATACAAAGCGAATGTTATTCAATGAGGCTATTCACGTGAGCACGTAAAATACGCGGATATTTTAAAAAAGCAGCATGTACTACTTTCATCCGTATCATAGATGGAAAAAAACCATTGAAGTCTATGAAGAATGATTAAAATACGGATGCATCCGTATTTGGTCTGTATGTCATCTGTATTGCATCCGTTTTTAAAAAGGACTGTCTTACTGTATGTCATTCAATTTTCTCCCTAGAAGACAGCCCATCAGTAATACTGATCTGTAATACTAATGAAATACTGACGACATACTGATGCAATATCATTTTGTTTACGAATACGCTTGTCTGAAAGAGGCCTAACTCATCTCTTGAAGCTACAGGTCTATTGTTTAAAAATAAGAGGCAATATGAATTGTCACAGTTAAAGTACTTAGTAAAACAAGTTTCACATTTTACTAATACGATAAAAAATATTTAAAGAGTTGATGGTTACACAAAATGACGTAGAGAGGAGAAAAATGGGTTAAAAAAAACTAGAATCCCACAGAAAATGCATGGGAAAACTATTAAAGCAAAGATTCTGGTACTCATTTTAACTTCTGTGAAAACAAGGGCACCTAACAGACACATAATGATACTAATAATACAAAATGGTACTTATAAAATGGTCCGCCAAAAACATAAGGTCAACAGGTTTGACTTTCCAATTCTATTCAACAGTTTCTTCTACTATAAGTGACGTCACAGGTTTCAGCCAGCCACTTATCCCCTATTGACAAATTCATCAGGGTTAGGTCTAATGACTAGTGCTTTTTAAGGTAGAGTATCTTTAAGATTAAATATTTTTTTTATATTAAATATAATTCCTGTATGTCATAAAAGATCTAACACAAATTCTCTATTAATCTATGGGACCAGTGTTACAGAACACTTAGATGGCATCAATAGATTACGCTTCTTGACGACCTAGAGATAGATCATTTAATTAAATTACTACTGTCAGTTACAGTCAGATATTTTTTTTAAGATGGATGTATAACGGAGGCGTGGTATATATTATATTAATATACCAAGAAGTCATACTTAAAGTTTATGGTACGATTGAATATTAAAAAGTGGCTTTTCTGTATATTTTTTTTTACTTATCCCCCTCCTTTATGTAGCATATTTTGCAGTGTAAAACTATGATGCAATTGGGCTATTGTACAGTCCGACAGTCAACGACTGATGATCACCTTAAATCAGGGGCGGGATCCGGCCGGTTCGCCCCGGTTCTCCCGAACCGGTTGTTAAAATTACAGCTGGTTCGCAGAACCGGGTGAAGCGGGAAATTACATCCACTTCCTTAGGACGTGAATACAATTGAGTAGCCTAGCGCTGCCCTGACGAGGCACAGGATGTCTCGCCATTAAGCACTTTAGTGATGATGCAGTCGGCGCGATGATATCATCGCGCCGCTGCATCGTTCCCCTGGAGGAGGACTGGTGCCGCTGGAAGACAGAGCGGGAACGTGACAGGTAAGCATATAATTTTTTTTTCCCTTTTCCTTCTACTGTGGGCAGCGTTGGGGGCCTTATCTATAGGGAACTATATAGGGAACAGTAACTACAGAGGACTATATAGGGAACAGTAACTACAGGGGACTATAGGGAACACTAACGACAGGGGACTATATAGGGAACAGTAACTACAGGGGACTATATAGGGAACAGTACCTACAGGGGATTATATAGGGAACTGACTACAGGGGACTATATAGGGAACAGTAACTACAGGGGACTACACCGCATTCCAAATTATTATGCAAATGTTATTTTTTGCTGATTTTCCTAATAGTCGATGCAAATAACAGTCAGTATAATCTTCAAGCCATCATCCGTTGGAGTATAATGCGAATTTTATTGAACAAATCTCCCAATGATAACAGATTATTTTTTAGAAGTAAAAAACTCAAAATGCTTCAAATTATTATGCACAACAGAGATCAAAACATTTTAAAGGTTGTAAAGAGAATTAAAATGCTAATTTGTTGAATTTGCAGCATCAGGAGGTCATATTTACAGAAATCAAAAGCTCTTTCAATAAAAAAAAACTTAGCAGGCCAAGTTACATGTTAACATAGGACCCCTTCTTTGATATCACCTTCACAATTCTTGCATCCATTGAATTTGTGAGTATTTGGACAGTTTCTGCTTGAATATCTTTGCAGGATGTCACAATAGCCTCCCAGAGCTTCTGTTTTGATGTGAACTGCCTCCCACCCTCATAGATATTTTGCAAGAGGATGCTCCAAAGGTTCTCAATAGGGTTTGGTCAGGGGAACATGGGGGCCACAACATGAGTTTCTCTCCTTTTATGCCCATAGCAGCCAATGACACAGAGGTATGCTTTGCAGCATGAGATGGTGCATTGTCATGCATGAAAATAATTTTGCTACGGAAGGCACAGTTCTTCTTTTTGTACCACGGAAGAAAGTGGTCAGTCATAAACTCTACGTACTTTGCAGAGGTAATTTTCGCCACCTCCTTGCTGACGTCGCAGCCTTGTTGGCACATGGTGGCCATTCACCAACCATCCACTACTCCATCCATCTGGACCATCCAGGGTTGCACAGCACTCATCAGTAAACAACACGGTTTGAAAATTAGTCTTCATGTATTTCTGAGCCCACTGCAACCGTTTCTGCTTGTGAGCATTGTTTAGGGGTGGCCGAATAATAGCTTTATGCACACTTGCAAACCTCTGGAGGATCCTACACCTTGAGGTTCGCGGGACTCCAGAAGCACCAGCGGCTTCAAATACCTGTTTTCTGCTTTGCAATGGCATTTTAGCAGCTGCTCTCCTAATCCTATTAATTTGTCTGGCAGAAACCTTCCTCATTATGCCTTTATCTGAACAAACCCATCTGTGCTCTGAATCAGCCACAAATCTTTTCACAGTACGATGATCACGCTTAAGTTTTCTTGAAATATCCAATGTTTTCATACCTTGTCCAAGGTATTGCACTATTTCACGCTTTTCGGCAGCAGAGAGATCCTTTTTCTTTCCCATATTGCTTGAAACCTGTGGCCTGCTTAATAATGTGGAACGTCCTTCTTAAGTAGTTTTCCTTTGATTGGGCACACCTGGCAAACTAATTATCACAGGTGTCTGAGATTGATTACAATGATCCAAAGAGCCCTAATGCCTCGTTTTACGCCTGAAAATAGGGCTACAATACGTCGGCAAACATCTGCCCATTCATTTGAATGGGTTTGCCGACGTACTGTGCAGACAACCTGTCATTTACGCGTCGTCGTTTGACAGCTGTCAAACGACGACGCGTAAAAATAAAGCCTCGTCAAAAGAAGTGCAGGACACTTCTTTCAGACGTAATTTGAGCCGTTCTTCATTGAACTCAATGAAGCACAGCCCAAAATTTACGGCTGTCAGAGAAGACTCGCAAAATGCGAGGAGGAGCAATTACGGCTGAAACGAGGCAGCTGTTTTCTCCTGAAAACAGTCTGTCATTTCAGCCGTAAAAGCCAGCTAGCGTGTGCACATACCCTAAGACACAGTACCATCCATGAGTTTAATTGAAAAACTAATAATTAAATGTTTATGACACTTAAATCCAATGTCCATAATAATTTGGAACACGGTGTATATAGGGAACACTAACTACAGGGGACTATATAGGGAACTAACTACAGGGGACTATAGGGAACTAATTACAGGGGACTATAGGGAACACTAACTACAGGGGACTATAGGGAACACTAACTACAGGGGACTATAGGGAACACTAACTACAGGTGACTATATAGGGGGCACGAACTACAGGGGACTATATAGGGGGCACCAACTACAGGGGCCTATATAGGGGCCCTTATCTACAGGGAACCCTTTAGGGGGCCCTACCTACAGGGAACGCCACAGGGGGCCCTATCTACAGGGAACGCGACAGGGTACCCTATCTAACAGGGAACACGACAGGGGACCCTATCTACAGGGAACGCCACAGGGGGCCCTATCTAAAAGGAACACCACAGGGGGCCCTATCTACAGGTAATGTCACAGGGGGCTCTATCTACAGGGAACGCCACATGGGGCCCTATCTACAGGGAACGCCACAGTGGGCTCTATCTACAAGAAATGCCACAGGGGGCCCTATCTACAGGGGGTACTATACAGGGAACGCTACAGGGGGCACTACAGTGAATGCCACAGGTGGCACTATCTACAGGGAATGCTACAAGGGGCCCTGTCTGCAGGGAACGGTACAGGGGCACCATCTACAGGGAATGCTACTACCTACAGAAGGCTTTATGGGGAGCACTATTTACAGAGGGCTCTATGGGGAGAACTATCTACAGAGGGCTCTATGAGGGGCACTATCTACGTGGGGCTCTATGAGGGGCACTATCTACGGGGGGCTCTATGAGGGGCACTATCTACAGGGGGCACTGTGTGTGGTGCATTACTTTACAGTGTTTGACACAATTTTATTCATGGGCAGTGTATGGTACTAATATAATCAGGGACACAGTATATTGTACTATTATACTCAGGTGCACAGTGTATGGTACTATTATATTTAGGGGCATAGAGTGTGGCATTATAAGAATTTGCTCTTCGTTTATGGGTGCAGAAATGTTGAAAAAGTGAGCTTCAGAAGACATCCGAGCAGCAAATTGACCCATTTCCACAGAAATGGGTCATGGCCAGGAGGCATCATAGAGGTCGGGAACAGATGGAAAAGTAAAGAGAAACACCTCAGCATTGCCACAGGCTGATCGCCTCCATGCCACGCCGCATTGATGCAGTAATTCATGCAGAGTCGGAGCCCCGGCCAAGTCCTGAATGCATATACTGGTTGTCATAGAGACCGGACAACTGTATACAGGTTTATGCTATGACACGAAGCGCTGGTCACATGTAGCAGTTATCTAGAATACTGGAAGCTAGTGCGCGATGACGTGGCATGCGTAGTGACGCAGTGTCACGTCAGCGCAGTATCCAGGAGACACTAATGCTGGTATTACGTAGGCAGGGGCTCGCGCATGGGCAGTAGGGATGACTGGACGCCGTTTAATGTATGTATCTATACTTATGATCAAATTGCTTTATTTGGATTGAGAGTCCGGGTTTCCATCTATAAAATCTCTGTAAGTGAATAAATATATATTTCATGCACATATTTATGTATGAAAGTACCTGTATCAATTTGATTGTTATGTATATAGATTTTCATATGGAATTGATGTTATGATGTCCCATCCCCTATATATACTGCACTTTGTTTAACCCCTTCCCGCTGCAGCCACTTTTGACCTTCCTGACAGCCTTATTTTTCAAACCTGACATTTGTCAGTTTATGTTGTAATAACTTTGGAATGCTTTTATCAATCCAAGTGATTCTGAGAGTGTTTTCTCGTGACACATTGTACTTTAAGTTAGTGGTAAAATTTGGTCGATACATTCAGTATTTAATTGTGAAAAATACAGAAATTTAGCAAAAAATTTCAAAAATTTGAATTTTTTCTAAATTTAAATGTATCTGCTTGTAAGACAGATAGTAATAAAACACAAAATAGTTGCTAATTAACATTTTCCATACGTCTACTTTATGTTTCCATAACTCTTTGAACATCCTTTTATTTTTCTAGGACATTAAAGGCTTAGAACTTTAGCAAAAATGTCTCAACTTTTCAAGAAAATTTGACCTGTTCAGTTGTGAAGTGTCTTTGTGGGGTCTATACAATACAAAACCCCATAAGTCACCCCATTTTAAAAACGGCACCCCTCAAAGTATTCAAAACAGCATTTAGAAAGTTTCTTAACCCTTTAGGAGTTTCACAAGAATTAAAGCAAAGTAGAGGTAAAATATACAAATTTATTTTCATTTCATTTTTTTGCAGAAATTCATATTTTTATTAAAAAAATCTGTAAAACAGAACGTTTTACCAGAGAAATGCAACTCAATATTTATTACACAGATTCTGCAGTATTTCGTAATATCCCACACATTACCCTAGCGTGCTAATGGATTGAAGCACAGGCCTCAGAAGCAAAGGAGCACCTAGAGGATTTTGAGGCCTTCTTTTTATTAGAATATATTTTAGGCACCATGTCAGGTTTGAAGAGGTCTTGTGATGTCAAATCATAGAAAAACACCCCAAAAAAGACCCCATTTTGGAAACTAAACCCAACAAGGAATTCATCTAGGGGTGTAGTGAGCAATTTGACCCCACAGGTGTTTCATAGATTTTATTAGAATTTGGACATGAAAATTAATAATTTATATTTTTTCCAATACGATGTAATTTTAGCTAAAAAAAACAAGAACAATGTACATAAGGAATAAAGAAGAAAAAGTCCCCTAACATTTGTAAAGCAATTTCTCTGGAGTACAGAAATCCCCCCTGTTTGAGCACACGGCAAGGATCAGAAGAGAAGGAGCACTATTTGGCTTTTGGAGCACTGATTTTGCTGGTTTTGTTTCTTGACACCATGTCGTGTTTGCAAAGACCCTAAGGTACCAGTACAGTGGAAACTACCCAAAACGTATTCCATTTAGAAAACTACAACCCTTGAGGAATTCATCTAGGGGTGTAGTAATCATTTTGACCCCCACAGGTGTTTAAATGATTTTATTAGAAATGCTCAGTGAAAAAAATAAATGCTTTTTCTTCAATAAGACGTAGATTTAGCTCAAAATGTTGCATTTTCTCAACAAATAAAGGAAAAAAAGAAACCCAACATTTGTAAATCAATTTCTCTTGAGTACGGAAATACCCCATATGTGGTCATAAACTGCTGTTTGGGCACACAGTAGGGCTCAGAAGGGAAGGAGCGCCATTTGGCTTTTGGAGAGCAGATTTTGCTGGTTTCTTGGCGCTATGTCGCAATTTCAAAGTCTCTGTGGAACCAAAACAGTGAAAACCCACCAGAAGTGACCCAATTTTGAAACTACAACCCTCAAGGTATTCAACTAGGGGTGTAGTTAGCATGTGAAAATGGGAATTTTCCCATAGATATACCAATATCTGGGCCCCAGCTTGTGCCACCATAACAAGACAGCTTTCTAATTATTATGCTGTGTTTCCTGGTTTTAGAAACACCCTACATGTGGCCCTAATCTTTTGCCTGGACATTTGACAGGGCTCAGGAGTCAAAGAGCACCATTATAAATTGAGGCCTAATTTGGCGATTTACAAAGTATCGGTTCACAATTGCAGGGTTCTGATGAGAAATAATAAAAGAAACCCCTGAGAAGTGACACCATTTTGGAAACTACACTACTCAAGTCATTTATTAAGGGGTCTAGTCAGCATTTTCACCCCACAGGTCTTTTCCATAAATGAATGTGCAAAGTAAAAATGTACATTGTTCCCTAGATATGCCATTTCAGTGGCAAATATGTTGTGCCCAGCTTGTGCCACTGGAGACACACACACCAAAAATTGTTAAAAGGGTCCCCTGGGTAGGGCGATCCCATATATGTGGAAGTAAACAGCTGTTTGGGCACACTGTAGGGCTCAGAAGGGAGGGGGCGCCATTTGGCTTTTGGAGCGCAGATTTTGCTTGGTAGTAGTTTTCTTTGGAGTTTTACTGGTACTTTAGTTTATAATGTGGAGGCATATGTAAGCTGGGCAGAGTACATCATGGTATAATAAGGTGGTATAATAATGGGGTAAAAAAAAACAATAAAATAATTCATAGATGTGTGTTACGGTGTGAAGCAATCCTTTATGCACAGGCCAGTATCGCACTGATAAATGGTGTCCTTTCTTATCCCCATTTTAGTATACACTCTGCACCTTTGCAGTTCAAATTTTGCTTGGAAAGCCTTGTCCTGGTATAATACGGGCACCCTCACTTCCAGCAGATATGTTTGGGCCCTACCCTTCCTAGTTCCCTAATTTTAGAGCCTTGATAAATCGCCTCTTGAAACAGAACAGTTTTTCCCTTCGGGCCTGCACAAGTGCATATTTGTTAGTTCCTGACTTATTGGAGCCTAGACTAATTGTATTTTTTCATAGACGTAGTGGTATGAGGGCTGTTTTTTTTGCATAACGAGCTGTAGTTATTATTGGTACCATTTTGGGGTAGATGCGACTTTTTGATCACTTTTTATTCTATTTTTTGGGAGGCAAGGTGACCAATTCTGGCATAGTTTTTTTATATAGCATTCACCATCCGTTATAAATTACAGGTTGACTTTACTCTGTGGGTCAGTACGATTCCGGCAATACCAAATTTATAGCACTTTTTTATGTTTTACAACTTTTTGCACAACAAAATTACTTTTGTAAAAAGAATGTATTTTTTCTTTCGCCATGTTGTGGGAGCCATAACTTTTTAATTTTTTTGTCGACGGAGCTTTATGAGGGCTTGTTTTTTGCGAGAGACGAGCTATAGTTTTTATAGGTACCATATATGGATACATGCAACTTTTTGATTACTTTTTATTCCAATTTTTGTATGGCAAAGTGACCAAAAAACTGAAATTCTACCATTGTTTTTTACGGGTTATTTTACGCCGTTGACCGCGTTGAATAAATAACATAATATTTTTATAGCTCAGGCCGTTACGGACGCAGCGATAGCAAATATATATGGTTTATGTCTTTTTTTCAATAATAAAAAACTTGTTATGGGAAAAAGGGCGATTGTGTTTTATTTTATTACTTGAAACTTTTATTATATTTTTAAAAACTTTTTTTTTTCACTTTTTTTACACTTTGTTTTAGTCCCACTAGGGGACATAAAGGTCCAACTGTCTGTTTTTTTTTTTTCTAATACATTGCACTTTCTATGTAGTGCAATGTATTATATATGTCAGTCGTTTACTAGCAGCAAGCCGATTAGGCAGAGCTTTGTTAGGCCTCCTGTTGCCATAGCAGCAGTCGGTAGCCCTGCAATTGCATGGCAGGGCTGTCGATCTGCTACCAACCTTTAAGATGTAGCGATCGTTTACAATCGCTGCATCTAAGGGGTCCGGGCAGAACCTGCAAGGCTTCCGCACTAGGCAAACCGAGAGGCCAGTATTAGGCCTTTAGGTTGCTTTTGCAGCTATCGGCACCCCGGCATTTCGTTGCTGGGGGGCTAAGAGCTGTAAACCGCATAAACGCAGCGACCGCTTTTGACCGCTACATTTAAGGGGTTAATGGCGGGTATCGAAGCTAACTTTGGTCCCCGCCATTACAGCAGGGTGTCAGCTGTAACATTCAGCTGACACCCGTGGATGGTGGCACTACGGGATGCACTAGCTTTCCATGACGTATGCATACGATGAGTGTCGGGAAGGGTTTAATTGCTTGAGAAAGACACACACTAGGGTCGAAATGTCGCTCTTTATTATGGTGGAATAAAAGTGTCTTTTCACTTTTTTGATATCATGAGAAATGTGAGCTGCGGTTTTTCTACATTTTATGACTATATTGGAGTCGTAGTGGCTATGACTTTACACGGCCTGCACCGTATATATATTCTATTTGGAAACTATTCTCTATCATTTCTGGACTGTGATCTGCTGCTGATTTCTCTTTTTGACTATCTACAGGGGGCACTGTGTGGCATTATCTACAGGGGGCACTGTGTGGAACTATTTACAAGGGTGTGCGGCACTATCCACAGCGACACTGTGTGAAACTATCTACAGGGAGGGTGTGTGGTACTATTTACAGGGGGTGTGTGGCATGATCTACAGGGTTGTGGCATTGTCTACACGGAGTTGTGTGGCACTACATGGGGCACTGTGTGTGGCACTATCTACAGGGGGAACTGTGTGTGGCACTATCTACAAAGGGATCTGTGTGTAGCACTATACAGTGGGTTGTGACACTTTATACAGGGGGTATTGTGTGGGGCACGCTCTACAGATGTCTTTGATTAGGGTCACCAGACATAACTTTGCTTGGGGTCCCAGAAATATTTTTTTGGGGGGGGCAAACATATGTTGGGGCATGTGCCCCTGATCTTTTAAGACCCTAGCAACGCCACTGGTTTAGGTTTTTCTCACCAAATTACTAATTAAATGCCATGTCGTAGCATAGATGTAGAAATTAAGTTTGTGTTGCTATAATATTCAAGCACAGGACTTGTGAAACAAAAGTTGTACTTATTTGCAGCATACTTGACCTCAAAAGCCGTGAATTTCATTCATTGGATTATGGGAATATTGCCTTCAAGACCAACTACACTATACCTGATTGCTCACCACTTCATTACTCCTGGCACCTTATAATTGTCATAGTCTGTGGCATGTCCTTGCAAGAGGAAAGAATCTGTAGATAGTATACCTGCACTTATACACTGTACGAATACAAACAGCAATGCCTCATAGGGTTTTTTTCTTACACCAGGGGCGTAGCTAGGGGGGGCAGGCGGGGCATGTGCCCCAGGCGCAACTTAGAGGGGGGCGCCAGTGCCACCCCCTCCTGTACTATAATTATACCAGCGTCTATAGGACACAGGTACAATTAGAAGCAATGAATGGCCGGGTACGTTCTGTGCCCGGCTATTCAGCTCCTTTCCACGAGTGAAGCAATGCGATACTTTGCGCCGCTTGCGTCATTGAAAGGCGCTGAATGACAGGGATAATCATTCTGCCTAGCCAATCAGCGCCTTTCATAGACGCTTCGTTCAACCCCAGGAGACCTGCGCAGAAGAGAGCAGGTCTCCATTGCTGCCGGACGGGATTAAGGTGAGTTTGAATAGTTTGTTATTTTATTGTAATAAAAAAGTGTGTGGCTTTATCTACAGGGGGGGGGGGGGCTATATACTAAGGTGGGCTAACTATGGAGCACTATATACTGGGGTGGGCTATATCTACAGGGGGGCTATATGCAGGGGTGGCCAATATCTACAGGGGGGCTATATACAGGGGTGGGCTATTTATGAAGCACTATATACAGGGGTGGGCTATATCTACAGGGGGGCTATATACAGGGGTGGGATATCTGTGGAGCACTATATACAGGGGTGGACTATATGTGGAGCACTATATACAGGGGTGGACTATATGTGGAGCACTATATACAGGTGTGGGCTATATACAGGGGTGGGCTATCTGTGGAGCACTATATACAGGGGTGGGCTATATCTACAGGGGGCTATATACAGGGGTAGGCTATCTGTGGAGCACTATAGGGGGAGCTATTTGTGAGAGACTATATACATGGGTGGGCTATATGGGGGCACTATCTACAGGGGGCTCTATGGGGAGCACGGTGTGTGTGTGTGTGTGTGTGTGTGGGACACAGTGTATGGTACGCGATTATGTTTAGGGGCGTAGTGTGTGGTATAATGAGAACTTTATCTTTGTTTATAGGTATAGAATGTTTGAAAAGTGAGAAGATGAAGACATCTGAGCGGCAAACTGCAGAAATGGGCTGTGACCGGGAGAAGTCATCATAGAGGTCTGGACCGGATGGAGAAAAAGAACTAGAATCTGAGACGTCACCGGTGAGTCACTTAATGTAAATGTTTATTCTGCCTCTAATCAGTAATGTAGTCACTGTATGATCTGCAGCGAGATGATGGGTGGTATGATTATGATATGAGTTATTTTTTGTGAAACAGCATCACCCAGCATATCCTTACCATTGTTCGGGCCATTCTGGGAGCTGGAAACAATTTAGTGCAAATCTATACGGCAGGGGTTGCACTAAATTGAGCTGTATTTGTGCTAGTGCCGTATATATGTGCTGAGCTTGGTTCTGGGGCTGTATTTATGTACTGAGCTTGGTTCTGTTGTTGTGTATAGAACTATATTGCTTGTAAAATGTACAAATGTTTAAAAGAAAAAAAATATGTAAAAGAAATGACACGTCATTGATTGGTGGAGAAAACAAACATGGCGAGGGGGAAGGAGATGTCGGGAAAGAGGTTGGGGGGGGGCACCAAACTGAATCTTTGCCCGGGGGCTGAAGAACCTAGCTACGCCTCTGCTTACACAGATGATTTAGGCCGGATTCCCAGGGGTTGGATATGCTGCATAAAAACTGTGCAGTGTATCCACGCAGAACCTTCCGTCCGAAAAAACGCATATTATGGTGCGGTTTTCTAACATAATTTGTGCTGCGGGAAGCAGCGCTGTGAAAAAAAACAAAGCCATTCAAACTTACCCCCTGCATTTTTATGAAAATATATGGATGGATTCCAGCAGAGAATGTTCCTATCATTCTCTTTTACTGGTATCCACATTTGTAGGAAACAAACACAATGAACAAGTTAAAGAAGCATAAAATGTAAACTAAACATACCTTTGGGATATTCTGCCATAACATTACGGGTTAAACAGACCTTTCCAATGACGTCATCACGGCTACAAGAAGAAAAAAGCAGTTGTTTGAGGCTGAACTATACTATTTCTGTTATCAACAGGCTGCTCATTTAATTTCATTTCAGGAAAATGAATGCTAGAACTCTAGGCCTTGCCAATGTAACAAAGGGCTTTACACCTGATCGACTGCGCTATTTTCTGTCAAAACAATGGAACCCTGTCACAACAGTGACAAACGGAAACAATTAGCAACGTTTCCGTCACCATTGAGATCAATGGTGATGCAATCGAAAGCTAAGGTTTCCGTTTGCCTTTCTGTTGAAGGGTTCAACCGACGGAAACCTCCGACGGAACCCCTCAACGGAAAGACAACGCAGATGTGAACACAGCCATAACTAGCTCTTTTGCCCCTAAAACGCTCTGGTTAGATGTTACTTTACTTTATGGTGCAGATTTTAAAAAAATATTTTTGAGACAAAGCCAGAAGTGGTTTCAAAAGGAATGGGAAATACAAAGGAAGAACAGATACTACTCATTGCCCCTGGATTTCCTTTTGGATCTGGCTCAAAAATCTGCAACAAATCGCGATGTGTGAACATAGCCTAAAATTTTTCTAATTTTCCTCTATTCAAATATTTTGTTTTTGAGATGTAGCTTCTATGTTTGCTCTATATATGGAAGCTGCATCAAGCTGAACTGATGACTCAGCTGAGAGCGTCTACTGTGTGTCTCTCAGGCTGGATTCACACGAGGTCATTACGTCCGTAATTGACGGACGTATTTCGGCCGCAAGTCCTGGATCGAACACAGTGCAGGGAGACGGGCTCCTAGCATCATAGTTATGTACGATACTAGGAGTCCCTGCCTCGCTGCCAGACAACTGTCCCGTACTGTAATCATGTTTTCAGTATGGGACAGTTGTCCAGCAGCGAGGCAGGGACTCCTAGCATCGTACATAAGTATGATGCTAGGAGCCCGGCTCCCTGCACTGTGTTCGGTCCGGGACTTGCGGCCGAAATACGTCCGTCAATTACGGACATAATGACCTCATGTGAATCCAGCCTCACACACATGATAACCCTAAGGTTGGGTTCCCACAGTGCAGATTTGCTGCAGATTTTGCATGCATTTTTTTTTTTAAGCCAAAACCAGAATTGGATCCAGGAGAGGAGACCGATAAGGCCTTTTAAAAAAAAAAATATATATATATATATATATACATATATATCTTTATATATGTCTTCTGTTTAGGTTCCAATCCTGGTTTTGGCTAAAAAAAAACCTTGCATGCAATATCTGCAGCTAATCTGCACTGTGGCAACCCAAGAGGTTTTTTTCCGCAACGGTTTTACCTGCGGCTTTAGTGTTAAACATTGGTTATAGCAAAGTATATGTGCACCTGCGGATCTCTAGCAGTTTTGACTGCGATTCCGCTGCATAAACGATGTAAAAACCGGGGCAAAACACGCAGCATCTCTGCACAGAACACGAAGCATAAATTGAAAAACACATCGCAGAACACTTTCAACAATAGTGAGTTTGAGGGAGGCCTAAGGTCCTGTTCCATTGCTCTCTGAGCTGTGCTATTGTCTCCTGTAGTAAAATATGAAAACATGATGAACCCATTAGAAGTCAATGAGATCCATCAGAATCTCCTAACATCTCTTAGATCTCTTTCACACGGCAGTAGTTTGGTCAGTATTTTGCATCAGTATTTGTGAGCCAAAACCAGGTGTAAAACTTACACAGAGAAAAGGTGTAAGGCCCCATTCACATGACAGGGTTACTTGGCTGTGTGGCAACCGTTTATTTAACGGCTGTCACACGGCCGCAGTTAGAACAATCGACCCCAAATGGGGCTATTCACATGGCCGATTTTTTGTCCGTCAAAAACTGGAACATGCCCTATTTTGGGCCTTTCTGCCGACCGCACGGCTCCCATAGAAGTCTTTCGGGCCGTGTAAAGCATGGCCGTCACTTGGATGTGATCTGAGTGACGGCCGTGCTTTCTAACGCTCGTTCTCTTCTTCTCCTCACAGTGTGAAGTACATGTGAGGAGATTTTTTTTTGCTGCCACAGCGTTGCCGAAGCTGTGGCCGGGGATTCCTCTCCAGGAGAAGTCCCTGACTTCACTGTCCATATATGGAGCGGTCCCCTACAGTGGCGCTATCTACACGAAGGTGGCGGGTGCCATCTACAGGAGGGGTGCCATCTACGGGGGAGCTATGTACAAGTGGGCTGTGTGGCACTACCTACAGGGGGACTGTGTAGCATTATCTACAGAGGGCAGTGTGTAGCATTATCTACGGAGGGCAGTGTGTGGCATTATCTATAGAGGGCAGTGAGTGGCATTATCTACAGAGGGTAGTGTGTGGCATTATCTACAGAGGGCAGCGTGTGTCATTATCTACAGAGGGCAGTGTGTGTAGATAATGCCACACACTTCCCTCTGTAGATATTTCCATACACTTCCCTCTGTAGATAATACCAGAGGCCAGTATGTGGCATTATCTACAGAGGGAAGTGTGTAGCAAAAAATTTACAAATGAAATTCATCAGTTATATGGAGCGGTCCCATACAGTGGGGATATCTACACGAAGGTGGGGGTTGCCATCTACAGTGGCGGTGTCATCTACGGCGGTGCTATGTACAAGGGGGATGTGGCACTACCTACAAGAGGGTTGTATGGCACTACCTACAGGGGAACTGTATCACTACCTACAGGGGGCTGTGTGGCACTACCTACAGGGGGGCTGTGTGGCACTACTTACAGGGGGGCTGTGTGGCATTATCTACAGAGGTAAGTGTGTGGCATTATCTACATAGGGCAGGGTGTGGCATTATCTACAGAAGGCAGTGAGTGGCATATACAGAGGGCAGTGAGTGGCATTATCTACAGAGGGCAGTGTGAGGCATTATCTACAGAGGGCAGTGTGTGGCATTATCGACAGAGGGAAATCTGTGCCATTATTTACAGATGCCAGTGTGTGGCATTATCTACAGAGGGAAGTGTGTAGCAAAAAATTTACAAATGAAATTCATCCGTTTTTAAAACTGACAGAAAAAAAACGGATGCAAAACGGGTCAAAATCGGCCGATAAAAACAGAAACACGGCCCGGAACGGAATGAATGGAAATCAGTAGAGAAAAAACCGGACCAAAACGGACGTTTTTATCAGCCGACACTCGGACCCTGTCGTGTGAATAGAGCCTAATGGAAAGACTTCCACGTCTTGAGTGTACTGAACCACTCCTGGTTTTGGCTTCCAAATACTCAAGAAAAATACTGTGTGTGAAAGAGATCTTACACAAGGGATCCATCATATTCATGATGGCACCTGTAGCAACACTAGCCATGACGAAAGGGTTTTCGTTTTATTTCTCGATAGAAAAATAGATAATAAATGGTAATATGTTTTCTTTCATGCCATTAATTAATGCTTAACTACTACTACTATTCTTTGTAGAAGTCCTGAACTAAGAAACAAAAGTACAATGCAGAAGAATGCAGAAAGCTATTTGATTATCTACCAAACATCATTTTGCATCCCTGTCTTTCATTAATCTATCAGTTTTTATAAATAAATGAGGGCATGTCGGCTAATGCTTATCAGCTGCTTACACTAAAGGTATACATTCATTTATAGAAACCTGTTGTGTGTTCTTTGCCTTGAATAAAGGGACATCCTCTGGGAACACACTTCACTCGTAGTCTCCATTCTTGCTTTGACACTAATGAACCTCATTCCATTCTTTGAGAGTCTACATTACTCATCAATTAATGTTTCCCAGTGGAATGAGATGTGCAATGCTCTCCAATGTGTTGCATGATGACAATATGTTGTCCCCTCTGTTTCCAAACATTTTCCCACTGGCCTTACTGCTGTTGTTAAGATTTGTTATCTGAAATTCGTAATTACAACTAGTTCATTAAGCTTCTGATTTTTCAATCCCATTCTTTTCCAGGGCCTTATGCACACAACCGTGATTTACACGAATCGGTGGAGATGGCGCAAATACGGACCGCAAGTCATTTTATGGTCCGGATTTGCAGATTCTCCATTACTGGTGAATTGTTTTGGATCTGTAAGTCCAGGTGACACACGGATGCACAAGGTTTTTTTACAGTCCGACGGATAGCAATGGACCCGTGGTTTCGCGGACCATTGTGCATGAGGCCTAAGGCCTGGTTTACACGAGGGTGTGCGTTTTGCACACGCAAAAAACGCGGCGTTTTGCGTGCGCAAAAGGCACTTAACAGCTCTGTGATTTTCGCGCAGCCGCCATCATTATGACACTCCGTTTGGATGTTTGTAAACAGAAAAGCACGTGGTGCTTTTCTGTTTACATTCAGAGTTTGACAGCTGTTGCGCGAATCACGCTGTTCGCACGGAAGTGCTTCCGTGTGACCTGCGTGATTTTAACGCACCCATTGACTTCAATGGGTGCGTGATGCGCGAACAGCGCAAAAATATAGGACATGTCGTGAGTTTTTTTCAGCAGACTAACGCTGAGCAAAACTCACGGATTGTCTGCATGCCCCCATAGACTTACATAGGTCCGTACGACATGCGTGAAAAGCACGCGCGTCGCATGAACGTATATCACGCTCGTGTAAACGAGGCCTAAGTCTGACTTCACAAAAGTTAATGGAGAAAACTGAAATAAAAACAGAAAGGTTGGGTTCACAGACTATGGTTGCTTTGCAGTTTCCACTTGTTTAACACAAACGTATTTATAAACGTGTGTAACAAAGATTCGCAATATGTCTGTGTTATGGATCATATTGAATTAGTAATGCATCAGTTTTAGGGTAGGAACACACCGGGCGTAAAGACTGCAGATTTTTCGCAACGGATTTAATTGCGGAAAATCTGCAGCGTAAAACAGTAGCAGTAGTGTGGGTGAAATTTGAACAAAAATCAGCTGAAGTTCATAATTTGACCTGCGGTGCGTTTTTTTAATCCGCAGAATGTAAATTTATGCTGCGGAATCGCTGCTCTTTTGCGGATTTTCCCCATTGAATTCAATGGGGAGATAAAACCCGCAACAAAGGGCTATGTGTTGCAACTTTTGTGGCGGAAACGCTGCGATTCCACCGAAAAAATCTCAAATGAGAAAAACTATTTTTTAATTAAAATGAATAAAAACCTTACCTCCGACCGTTGTCCTAGCAACGCGATCCTCTGTTCTGAGCGCAGCCCAGCCTCCTGGGATGATGTTTCATCCCATGTGACTGCTGCAGCCAAACAAAGGCTGCAGCGGTCACATGGACTGCAGCATCATCCCAGGAGGCCGGGCTGCGCTCAGAAGAGAATGTATACTAGGCTTTTGTTTATTGCACCCCTTAAAAATATATTGTATATGTGTGTAAATACACACATGGTGTGGTCAACATTTGTTTTTATGATGAATGTTGAAAATTGTTAAAAAAATGTATCCCATCGTTCGTAAATTACCTTAGTGCATCTTCATCCATAACATAGAAGGATACGGAATGGAAATTAGGTGGTAGGTGAACCTTGTATTCTTCTCCCCAAAATGGTGAAAGGGTTTTCCAAACAGTTGCTGTCCTGAAACAAAATCAAATCGTTTTCTTTTTTTAGAATAATCTTCAAAAAAATGGGTTCTAAAAATGTGCTTTATAAAGGAATATATAGAGATTTTCTATAAGCACTTTTAATTTTTTAATAATCTCATATCAGGGAAAAATATTAACATATTCCAACTATAAAACACTCTCGACCTTATAGACTAGAAAATGCATATTTAATAAGCAGATAAAAGTACCCTTTTGTATGTTTTGAATGGATATTAAATAAAACTACAGAAAATCTGTAAAATTATTTCTTGATTCTGGATGTCCATTCGTTTAGTGTCCATTTTTTTAGTGAAAGGCTGGGTTCACACAGAGTTTTTTGCAGGCGGAAAATCTGTCTCAAAATTCTGTTTGGAACGCCTGCACGCCGATTAGTGCCCTAATCCTTGGCATCTGGTCGCCCGTTACCTGACTGCTCACAGTCATGTTGCTTTTTTGATTCACTGTCAGGGTATGTTCACACGCGCTATTTGCGGACGTAATTCGAATTACGCCAGAAAAAACGGCTCCAAACCGTCTGCAAACATCTGCCCATTGAATTCAATGGGTCCTACGGTGTTCTGTGCAGACGGGCTTTAAAAAGCTTTAAAAAGATGCCCGCCTCAAAGAAGTGCATGTCACTTCTTGGGACGTGATTGGAGCCGTTTTTCATTGACTCCAATGAAAACCAGCTCCAATTACGTCCGTATAAGACGCTGCGGAAAAACGCGTGCACTTGTCAAAACGTCTGAAATTCAGGAGCTGTTTTCGCCTGAAAACAGCTCCGTAATTTCAGACGTAATTGGCGTTGGCGTGTGAACATACCCTCACCTGACAGCTCCTTCCTTCTTAAATGGTAGGAATAGGCAGCTATTTGACCTGACTACTCTTCATACAAGCTGTGGGCATGGTACATCTCTGAGGGCTGTGTATCCATCCACCTACCGGACTATGGAAAAAGCTGGGAAATTGTACTGTGTTATATGTTTTGTAAACTGCACATTGACCTAATTGTTTTATATTACCCTGCAACTTGTTCATTCCAAAATGTATAATATGTATTAAAAAAACAACAACACTATCTGACATGCCATTGAGCATGTCAAAATATGATATATGAAATCCTCATTGATTTAACAGGCAAACACACTATAGAGCAATATGACATTTTTAGGTCTTTTCTATTTTGTGAGCTCTGGGATTATAACATCTATATTTATCTTTCTTGTTATGTTCATAATGGCACTCATATAAACGGTTTCTGTTTTATTAATCCCAAGTGAACAAAAGCGGGGGAGATTGGAGCACTTGTTATACTATGAACAATATACTTTCATAGCAAAAGACAAATGTTAGGATTGGATGGGAGCCATTAACATTGTCTGAGGCATTTGGCAAATGTCAAATATGAAGTCTCATTAGATACATTTCTAAATACAAAAAAGCCAGAGCTGCAAATAGCGAAAGAGTAAAACAAAGAGTGTTTTTACCTGATAATTGTCTCATCATCAATCTTCACGATGCAGTATGGATCACTGCTGCCTGTTCTAAAGACAGAAAGTCACTCAGTCAGAAAATGTATTTGAAAATTCGACAGAATGAACTGAAAACACAGCAATTCTGAACAGTTAGGGCATGTTCACACGTGGCAGAGTTTTTCCGCTGCAAATGTTGGTGCAGATTTGGGGCAATTACGCAACGAATCTGCACCAACATTTGCATATTTGACAGGTAATTCAGATGTTGCAGATATCACAGCGGACTTGCCACAGATTTCAGTTTTTGCATTGCAAAGGTTGAAATCCGCAGTGAAATTCCGCTTCTTCTCCGCAACAGACAGTGCATGCTGGGGACTGATGATAATTCCGCACCGCAGCCTATGGTCCGTAGCGGAGTTTTCCGCAATGTCTGAACTAACTTGCCTAAAAATGTATTGAAACAAATGTAAAAAACGGCCGCTGGAAAATTCCACTGCGGACTGTCCGCAGCAGAATTCCACAGCAATTCCGCCACGTGTGAACATGCCCTTATTTTATCAAGTATTCCTTATTATTATTATATTAATCTTGAAAAGAACGTTTCAAGATTAAGAAGCAGTTTTCCCATCATAAAGTTGTAAAACTGTGCAGGGTAATTGATCTATTCGATCTCAGCCTGATTATTATTGAAAAAAATTATAATTTGGCATAAGAAATAGTGAACTAAAAAATAGCACTTTTAAAAAAATTAAATAGTGACCATAGAAAACAATGTATTAAGGCAAAATTTCACAAATGGATTTCCATGGAACCAAAGCGCTCGATCAAATTGTGTCAGGGTTCCGACATGATACAAATAGGTAATGGCAGCTGAGGGAGGGGAGCATGATGTCGGTGCCCTCTTTGCAGTTTAATAAGTATCGGCAACAGCACTCGAGAGCTAAATCCAGTGGAAAATAATGTCTTTACTCTAACAACATACAAGATCCTTTATCAAGCATGCCCCAGTGTACTGTAGCTTAAACGTTGCATGTTGTTGGAGTGACTTGCACCTGATGGATGTATGCTGGGTGCTGCTTGAAGTGAGAGTATTGGTGCCCTCATGCCACATTGTGCAGCCAGTTAGCTCCTCACAGCATTACTTACTACTCTGTTAGGAATCTATGTTGTATCCTTCTAAGTGATGATCACAAGAAGAGTTACATACTAACAAATGATCCTAGTGGTTGGTTAGGGCTGGTACTCAGATGTCCCCTAGCCACTTCATTAAACATAACTTTTTTTTGTCCAATCAAATCAAGTGCAAAACTAGAAGTATAAAAAAAATATTTAATTACGAAGCTATACACTGAGTAAATAATTCCCCCTGTGGGGGTATACTTGTTGGGAGGTGCTTTTCAAAAATGCACTTAGACTGGTCATATGAGCTGTTGGTGTCCTCTGTTCGTAGGTAGAGCAAGGATATTTAAGGAGAAGCTGTGGTGCAACTTGTAAATAGAGCGGGTAGTGTACTGAGAGAGTGCACGTCAGATAGTCAGAGAGGTACAGGGTGGAACAATCTTGAGGAAGAGGCCGCGCGGGACTAACAGTACAGAAGGGATCGGAGGAAGGTCTTTGGAGAGGAGTTGGGCTGTGCCAGCGTTCATTGCTGAAAGGGCAGACACTGGGAAACCTGCTGGCCGCTACACTTGAATTTACCTTGATCTGAGCCGGCTGCTGTGATTGATTTGGGCCCTGATGATTTGTAGGTATGGTGTATGCTGCAAGTAGTTATGGACCACTTCCAGAGGGAGAGAACTCCTGTACCGAGGCAGGTGGAGGCTGTGCATCCCTGCCAGAAAGAGATGGATCAGAGACTCAACCAGAGAAAGGCCGCATAGATTCTGTGTACTTCAAGTGCCGTGAGTTGTGGTTATATAAGAGACTGAAACCAACAAGCTCTTTACCCATTAAGATACTGCAAGCGCTAAGCTCTGCGCTCGTTCGTGACTGTAACCTCTACTGTATGCCATATTCTGTAACCGCCAAGCTGTGTGCTGTGTTGTAACCATTATGCTCGTTGCTCTGAGTGGAGCAAAGTTACATTCCCCACATGTACACTAAAAACTGACCCTCTTACACACTTGTCCAGGTGTCTTATTCCCATACACTTCAAATTAGTGGAATTGCTAACAGTATAATCGAAATATGTTTGATAATTTTGCAGCGTGGTCTACGCTGTCACTTGATTATATAAAAACAGGGCCGTTCATACTTTTCAAAAAATGTAGAATGAAAAGTCACAACCAGGACCACCCATTGACATGTTTCACTGGATCACAGAGGTACCTCAGAGGTAATGGGGCTATGTATGGATGGCAGGGTGAATTTGGGCTTATAAAATCTTCTATTTCCATCACAGAGGGAATCCTCAATGCACAAACAATAAGATCCACTTTTTATAGCGTGCCTCTGCTACTCAAACAATATGATTGAGCACATTCCCTCCAATGAGAGACGGGCTCATGTGTCTGCACACTTTGCGGAATATGCGTCCAATCAACGCACATCTATGAGTCTGCGCTTTAGAGTCAGAAAGAAGGAAGAAAAGTGCCTCACCTATGTTATTGTGGGTGCACAAAATCTTGTAAAGGATTTAATTTTCGGCGCATTTATTTGGGGAAGCGAGGTGACCAAAAAACAGCAATGCTTGCATCGTGAATATTGCCAGAAATACAACATATGACAGCTGAGACCTCTGATTGGCTGCAGCGGTCACATGCTACGCGCATGTATACAACCAACGGGAGTGCCACCGGAGAAACAGTGCTGGATCACCGGGGGCAAGGATAGGTAAGTATTGCTTTTTTGGTTTGTTTATTTATTTCATTTCCGGACCCTAATAAAAAATTTCCACAACCCGGATAACCCTTAAGGCCTGGTTTACACAGTGCATATTTGCTGCAGATCTTGCTTGCATTTTTTTAAGCCAAACCAGAATTGGACCCAGGAGAGGAGACAAGCCTTCCTTTATATATTTCTTCTGTTTAGGCTCAGTACCTGGTTTTGTCTTAAAGAAAAAAAAAACATGCAAAATTTGCATTCTACTGTGCGAATAAGGCCTAATAGTGCAGTCGGATGCGGCAGATTTTGTTGCAGAAATTTCTGCATTTGAAAATCAATTACATTCATCTGAATGGGTTTGTTTCTGCAGCAGGTGTATAGATTTCAGCGAACTCCATTTTGATAAATGGAACTGATTTTAAGTCACAGAAATTTCTGTGAAAGGGCTTGTCCACACGTAAAGGAATTGCTGCGTATTTTCCGTCCGGAATTGTGGATGGAATATACGCAGCGGTATACAGTAGAAGAACAGTGGGTGTGATTTAACAAATCTCAACCACACGCTGCGTAAAATTTCAGTCTAGAAATTCACCTGCAGTGCATAATCTTAGTACCGCAGAATGTCAATAAGTCCATATTTACACGAACGCTGCGCATTTCGGTCGTGTAAAACCACAGTTTTTCACGTCTGAGGTGCATCGTGTCACGCATCCCCCATAGTTGAAGGTCTATGGAGGGATGCGTGATGCGCGAAAAGAACGGACATGTTCTATTTTTGCACGGACCCATTACACGGTCCGTTGAAACAACGGCTGTGTGAACGGCCACATTGAATTACATAGGTCCGTGGGACGGCTGCTGTTTCAACGGCCGTCCCACAGACGTTTAACACATTCATGTAACTAAGGCCTTACTGCTGTGGAAAGTGGAATGATTTCCTGCGTTTCTCTGATGTACAGCGTAATTTGCTGCAGAAACTATGCAGAATTTCTTACACTGGTGGAAATTACATCACAGGAAGAAGAACTATCAGCATCACAGAGCTCTTAAAAGAACGCACCAAATAAACGCAGCAAAAATCTACACTATTTTCCGCAATAAAAAATGCATGAAATGGTGCGGATTTTCAGTAGCAGATTGTCTGCTAGTTGATGCGTAAATGCTGCGGTAATTTTCTGCAGCAAATCCGTTACGTGCGGACAAGCCCTAAATGGTAAGTGTCATATATGCAAAGGAAAATGTTCATTTTACCAAACAAGAAAACCAAAATAAAAACTTTACAGTTGGATGCACACTGTAAAGCACTGCTCAGCTTTAGGGCAGATACAGACGGACCTTGCGTTTTTGCGCGCGCAAACAACACAGCGTTTTGCGCGCGCAAAAAACATTTTACAGCTGCGTGTGTCATCCGTGTATGATGCGCGGCTGCGTGATTTTCGCGCAGCCGCCATCATAGAGATGAGGCTAGTCGACGCCCGTCACTGTCCAAGGTGCTGAAAGAGCTAACTCTTTCAGCACCCTCGACAGTGAATGCCGAACACAATATCGAAAAACCTGTTGAAAAAAAAGAAAAAGTTCGTACTTACCGAGAACTTCCCGGCCGTTGCCTTGGTGACGCGTCCTTGGTGACGCGCCTCTCGACATGGGGCCCCACCTCCCTGGATGACGCGCCAGTCCATGTGACCGCTGCAGCCTGTGCTTGGCCTGTGATTGCCTGGAGCTGTCACTTGGACTGAATTGTCATCCCGGGAGGTCAGACTGGAGGAAAAAGCCGGGAGTTATCGGTAAGTCAGAACTTCGTTTTTTTTTCTACATGTTCACGTATATTGGGATCGGAAGTCACTGTCCATGGTGCTGAAACAGTTTAACTCTTTCAGCACCATGGACAGTGACTATCTCCTGACGTCGCGTACCGATAATTTTTTTGCCGGGTTCGGCCAAAGCGAGTTCGGCCGAACCCGGTGAAGTTCGGTTCGTTTGTCAGGCTTCGCTCATCGCAAAGACACTCCGTTTGGATGTTCGGAAACAGAAAAGCACGTGGTGCTTTTCTGTTTACATTCATCCTTTTGACAGCTGGTGCGCTGTTTCAGTCGGTTCGCACGGAAGTGCTTCCGTGCAACCTGCGTGGTTTTCACGCACCCATTGACTTCAATAGGTGCGTGATGCGCGAAATACGCAGAGATATTGAGCATGTCGCGCTTTTTGCGCAGCATACAAACGCTGCGCAAAAAGCACGGACTGTCTGTACTGCCCCATAGACTTGTATTGGTCCATGCGTGCCGAGTGAAAACCACGCGGCCCGCACGGACCGAATACACGCTCGTGTGAATCCCCCTTAGGCTAGTGTCTTAGGCTTTATTCACACAACCCTTTTCAGAACAATGAAGTTCTATTTGTGTATTCAAATGGCTGTTTTTTTAATGGCCCGTGAATACTGGCCATTAAAAAATAGTAAGTGCACTCTATCTATATTGGCACTATCCACATGGACTTGATCATGTGACCTTCCTGTGGGTGTTGGGACAAAAAAAACCTGCAATCAAAAGTCATACGTTTTTATTTTAACCTACTGTCTATATTCACACGACAGTGAAAAAAAATGTCTATTAAAAACTGATCAACTGTCAGTTTCTCATGGCCATTTTGCATCAGTGTGTCTATAAATTTTCATCCATTTCCAGTCCGTCTGTCCGTTTTTAACCCCTTCCCGACATTTGACGTACATGTACGTCATGGAAAGCATTGACTTCCCGCAAAATGCCGTACATGTACGTCAAACGTTTGGCACCGGCTCAGAAGCTGAGTCGGTGCCATCATCGTCGGATCTCAGCTGTATCTTACAGCTGACATCCGACTGTAACGGCGGGGACCGAAATTAGCTTCGATCCCCGCCATTAACCCCTTAAGTGCAGCGCTCAAACGCGATCGCTGCACTTAAGGTGTTTGCAGCTCATCGGAGCCCCAGCAATGAAATTGCCGGGGTTCCGGTGGCTGCAATGGCAACCGGAGGCCTAATACTGGCCTCCCGGTCTGCCTAGCACCGAAGCCGGTCAAGATCCGCCCGGCGGCGGAGCCTGATCGGCTTCCGTAGCTGCCGGCAAGATGGCGCCGGGTCAGGAGCTGATCCGGCGTCATCAGCGGTGGAGGTCAGCTGTACTATACAGCTGACATCCACCTGTAACGGCAGGAACCGGAGCTAGCTCCGATCCCTGCCATTAACCCCTTCGATGCAGCAATCGAAAGCGATTGCTGCATCGTAGCGGTTACTAGCAGATCGCCAGCCCTGATAGGCAATCGGGACTGGCGACTGCTGTTATGGCAACAGGAGACACAATGGTCTCCTGCTCTGCCATTACGGAAGCCGATTTAGGCCCCGCCGGGAGGCGAAGCCTAAACGGCTTGCTGTCAGTGAATGACTGACAGATCTAATACATTGCACTACATAGGTAGTGCAATGTATTAGAAAAAAAAAAATCTGACCGTTGGACCTTCAAGTCCCCTAGTGGGACTTGAGAAAAAGTGTAAAAAAAGTATAAAAAAGTGTAAAAAAAAGTGCAAAAAATAAAAGTTTGAAAACAATAAAAGTTTCAAGTAATCAAATAACACACAATCCCCCTTTTACTCTTATCAAGTCCTTTATTATTGAAAAATAATAATAAACCATATGTATTTGGTATCGCCACGACCGTAACGTCCTGAGGTATCAAAATATTATATTATTTATTGCACGCGGTGAACAGCGTAAAAAAAACCGTAAAAAACTTTACCAGAGTTTCTGTTTTTTGGTCACTTTGCCCTACAAATATTACAATAAAAAGTGATCAAAAAGTCGCACGTATCCAAAAATAGTACCTATAAAAACTATAGCTCGTCCCGCAAAAAACAAGCCCTCATACACCTCCGTCGACAAAAAAATTAAAAAGTTATGGTTCTCACAACTTGGCGACAGAAAAAATACATTCTTTTTACAAAAGTAATTTTATTGTGCAAAAAGTTGTAAAACATAAAAAAGTGCTATAAATTAGGTATCGCCGGAATCGTAATGACCCGCAGAATAAAGGTAACATGTAGTTTATAATGCGTGGTGAACGCTGTATAAAAAAAACAAAAAAAGCTGTGCCAGAATTGCGTTTTTTTGTTTACCTGGCATCCCAAAAAATAGGATAAAAGGTGATCAAAAAGTCGCATGTACCCCAAAATGGTACCAATAATAACTACAGCTCGTCCCGCCACAAACCAGCCCTCATACCGCTACGTCTATGAAAAATAAAATTAGTTATGGCTCCAATAAGTCAGGAAATAAAAAAATATGCAGTTGTGCCCGAGGGGAACATTTCTTCTGTTTCAAGAGGCGATTTATCAAGGACCTAAAATTAGGGAACCAGGAAAGGGAGGGCCCAAACATATCCGCTGGAAGCGACGGTGCCCGTATTATACCAGGACAACACTTTCCCAGCAAAATTCCCCAAACTACAAAGGCGCGGAGTGTGGACCAAAAGGGGGATAAGAAATGACACCATTTATCAGTGCGACACCGGCCTGTGCAGAAAGGATTGCTTCACAGCGTAACACACATCTATGGATTATTTTTATTTTTTTATACCACCTGACTATGCCCCTTATATACTCCGCCCCGCTTACATGTACCCCCACATTATAAAACACCAGCAATACTCAAACAAATATAGTACCAAGCAAAATCCGCTCTCCAAAAGCCAAATGGTGCTCCCTCGGCCCTGAACCCTACAGCGTCCCCAAACAGCAGTTTCCTTCAACATATATGGCATCGTCATACCCGGGAGAACCCTTTTAACAATTTTTGGGGTGTGTGTCTCCAGTGTCATAAGCTTGGCATGACATATTTGCCACTGAATGACATATCTAGGGAAAAATATTAATTTTTAACTTGCACCATCCGCAGCGCATTCATTTATGGAAAAGACCTGTGGGGTGAAAATGCTCACTACACCCCTTAATTAATGCCTTGAGGGGTGCAGTTCCATAGTGGGGGTCACTTATCAGGGGTTTCTTTTTATTATTTCACATCTGAGCCTCTGCAGTTGTGAACCAATACTTTGTAAATCGCCAAATTAGGCCTCCACTCCGCATGGTACTCTTCACTTCTGAGCCCTGTCATATGTCCAGACAAAAGATTAGTGCCCCATGTAGGGTGTTTCTAAAACCGGGAAACACCGCATAATAATTAGAGAGCTGTCTTGTTATGGTGGCACAAGCCGGGCACCACATATTGCATATCTATGGAAAAAAATCCCATTTTCACTCTGCAACATTGAGCGCACACTAATTTCTACAAAACACCTGCAGGGTTAAAATGCTTACTACACCCCTTGGTAAATGCATTGAGGTGTGTAGTTTCCAAAATGGGGTCACTTCTGGGGGGTTTCCACTGTTTTGGGCCCACAGGTGCCCAGAAACCAATCCAGCAACATCTGCACTCCAAATGGCAGTCCTTCCCATCTGAGCCCTGCGGTTTGCCCAAACAGCAGTTTATGACCACATATGGGGTATTGCCGTACTCGGGAGAAATAGCTTTACAAATGTTGGGTTCTTTTTTTCCTTTATTTGTTGAGAAAATGAAAAAATTTGCGCTAAAGCTACGTCTTATTGAAGAAAAAGGACTGTTTTTATTTTCACTGCCTAATTCTAATAAATTCTATGAAACATCTGTGGGGTCAAAATGCTCACTACACCCCTAGATGGATTCCTCAAGAGGTGTAGTTTCCTAAATGGAGTCCCTTTTTGGGCGGTTTCATTGTTTTGTCCCCTCAGGGGCTTTGAAAATGTGACCTGGGCTCCGCAGATCGTTCCTGCTTAATGTGATCTCAAAAAGCCAAATAGCGCTCTTTCCCTTCTAAGCCCTGCCGTGTGTCCAAACAGCCGTTTATTACCACATGTGGGGTATTGTTTTACTCGGGAGAAATTGCTTTACAAATTTTGTGGTGCTTTTTCTCCTTCAGTCCTTCTGGAAATGAGAAAAAATTAGCTAAACCTACATTTTCTTTGAAAAAATGTAGATTATTATTTTCAGGGCCTACTTCCAATAATTTCTGCAAAAAAACTGTGGTGTCAAATCGTTCACTATACCCCTAGATAATTTCCTCAATGGGTGTAGTTTCCAAAATGGGGTCACTTGTGGGGGGTTTCCACTGTTTTATCCCCTCAGGGGCTTTGTAAATGTGACATGGCCCCCGCAAACCATTCCTGCTAAATTTGAGTTCCAAAAGCCAAATGGCGCTCTTTCCCTTCTCAGCCTCGCCGTGTGTCCAAACAGCCGTTTATTACCACATGTGGGGTATTGTTTTACTCGGGAGAAATTGCTTTACAAATTTTATGGTGCTTTTTCTCCTTTAGTCCTTGTGGAAATGAAAAAAAATTAGCTAAACCTACATTTTATTTGAAAAAAATGTAGATTTTCATTTTCACAGCCTACTTGCAAAAATTTCTGCAAAAAACCTGTGGGGTCAAAATGCTCACTATACCCCTAGATAATTTCCTCAAGGGGTATAGTTTCCAAAATGGGGTCACTTGTTTGGGGTTTCCACTGTTTTGTCACCTCAGGGGCTTTGTAAATGTGACAAGGCCTCCGCAAACCATTCCTGCTAAATGTGAACTCCAAAAGCCAAATAGCGCTCTTTCCCTTCTCAGCCACGCCGTGTCTCCAAACAACCGTTTATTACCACATGTGAGGTATTGTTTTACTCGGGAGAAATTGCTTTACAAATTTTGCGGTGCTTTTTCTCCTTTAGTCCTTGTGGAAATGAGAAAAAAAATCGCTAAACCTACATTTTCTTTGAAGAAATATTGATTTTCATTTTCACGGCCTACTTCCAATAATTTCTGTAAAAAACTTGTGCGGTCAAAATGCTCACTACACCCCTAGATAATTTCCTTGAGGTGTCTAGTTTCCCAGATGGGGTCACTTTTGGGGGATTTTGACTGTTTTGGCACCGCAAGAGCCCTTCAAACCTGACATGGTGCCTAAAATATATTCTAACAAAAATAAGGCCCCAAAATCCACTAGGTGCTCCTTTGCTTCTGAGGCCGGTGCTTCAGTCCAGTAGCACGCTACGGCCACATGTGGGATATTTCCTAAAACTGCAGAAACTGGGCAACAAATATTGAGTTGCATTTCTCTGGTAAAACCTTCTGTGTTATAAAAAAAATTGTATTAAAAATGTATTTCTGCAGAAAAATATGAAATTTGTAAATTTCACCTCTACTTTGCTTTAATTCCTGTGAAATGTGTAAAGGGTTAAGACATTTTCTAAATGCTGTTTTGAATACTTTGAGGGGTGAAGTTTTTAAAATGGGGTGACTTTTTTGGGGTTTCTAATATATAAGGCCCTCAAAGCCACTTCACAACTGAACTGGCCCCTGTAAAAATAGCCTTTTGAAATTTTCTTGAAAATGTGAGAAATTGCTGCTAAAGTTCTAAGCCTTGTGAGGTCATAGAAAAATAAAAGGATGTTCAAAAAACGATGCCAATCTAAAGTAGACATATGGGTGATGTTAATTAGCAACAATTTTGTGTGGTATAACTGCCTGTCTTACAAGCAGATACATTTAAATTGAGAAAAATGCTAATTTTTGCAATTTTTCGCTAATTTTTGGTGTTTTTCACAATTAAATACTGAACATATCGAGCAAATTTTGCCAGTAACATAAAGTCCAATGTGTCACGAGAAAACAATCTCAGAATCGCTTGGATAGGTGAAAGCATTCCGGAGTTATTACCACATAAAGTGACACATGTCAGATTTGAAAAATGAGGCTCTGTCAGGAAGGTCAAAAGTGGCTAAAGAGGGAAGGGGTTAATGGCCGTTTGACATCCGTTTTGAATCAGTTTTTCATGGGCGTTAAAAAAAACTGATGAATTTTGTTGGTCAGGCTTTTGTTTGTCCCAACCCCCTGAAAACACCCAAAGGAAGGTCACATGTTCCCCTAGACACTATTTACAGCCTCCCTGTATATGATGCCACACACCTCCCTGTATATGATGCCACACACCTCCCTGTATATGCCACACACCTCCCTGTATATGATGCCACACACCTCCTGTATATGATGCCACAAACCTCCCTGTATATGATGCCACAAACCTCCCTGTATATGATGCCACAAACCTCCCTGTATATGCCACACACCTCCCTGTATATGATGCCACACACCTCCTGTATATGATGCCACACACCTCCCTGTAGATGATGCCACACAGCCTCCCTGTATATGCCACACACCTCACTGTATATGCCACACAGACCCCCTGTATATTATGCCACACACCTCCCTGTATATGATGCCACACAGCCTCCCTATATATGCCACACAGACCCCCTGTATATGATGCCACACACCTCCCTGTATATGATACACAGGCCCCCTGTATATGATGCCACATAGCCTCACTGTAGATGCCACACACCTCCCTGTAAATGCCACATCCTCCCTGTATATGCCACACAGACCCCCTGTATATGATGCCACACAGCCTCACTGTAGATGCCACACAACCCCCCTGTAGATGCCACACAACCCCCTGTAGATGCCACACAGCCCCCCTGTAGATGCCACACATCCCTCCTGTATATGATGCCACACAGCCCCGATGTTTATGATGGCACACAGCCCATGAATACCCTACATACTCACCGATGCAGCGCTGTCTTCTTCAGCTAGGGCCTCTCGTCTTCACGAGATCTGCGGCGACGCGATGACACATACTCACCGATGCAGCGCCGACTTCTCCTGGTCTGGTCGCTAGTCTCACGGGATCAGTGGCGTCGCTACCGCTGTAGCAGTCGCGGTGACACCAAGCACCTCTGCGGGCCCCCCCTTGGCCAGCGATGCCGCTAGCAGGCACTGTGGATGCTGCAGCAGTAGCAACGCCACTTTAGCAGAGCAGAGGGGTATCTTCCTGCTCTGCTATCTACTAGCGCCACTGCAGCGCCACTGCCGCACCGTGTGGCCGGGGATTCCGCTCCTGGACAGAGTGCTTGATGTCTCTCTCCATATATGGACAGTGACATCATGGGCAACTCCTGAAGCGGAATCCTCATCCACAGCGTTGACTACTCTGCGACCGGGCATTCCACTCCAGGAAAAGCCTTTGACGTCACTGTCATGTTGGAATGTGCTGTTCAAACTTTTGTTGTGTTTATGTGATTCATATATGTAGGGTTAGTGACTGCCTCCATTTTTGTTCTTGCACTCCTCCCATTCTGCCCTGGGTGATTTTAATTAGTTCAATGCTGGTTCCTACCATCCCCAGATATATATGTAGGCTTAGTCCTGGTTCTGGGTGTATGTGCAGAGTAGGTCCCCACCTTACAGAGGTCGCCCTGTCGTAACAGGTGGGCAAACACTTTTTGATCAAAATGTGCACTAAGAACCTCCCTATTTGTAAGTAGATTTAGAAGTAATGCATATTTATTTATATTTAGTGGCTTAGGTAGCATTAGTGTTTACAGTGTGCTGTCGCCATTTCTTTGTCTGCTGTATATTTGCAGTCACAGGTGTTCTTACACCTGCATACACATTTTGTATCATTTTGTTGGAATGTGCTGTTCAAACTTTTGTGTTTATGTGATTCATATATGTGGGGTTAGTGACTGCCTGCATTTTTGTTCTTGCACTCCTCCCATTCTGCCCTGGGTGATTTTAATTTGTTCAATGCTGGTTCCTACCATCCCCAGATATATATGTAGGCTTAGTCCTGGTTCTGGGTGTATGTGCAGAGTAGGTCCCCACCTTACAGATGTCGCCTTGTCGTGGCAGGTGGGCAAACACTTTTTGATCAAAATGTGCACTAAGAACCTCCCTATTTGTAAGTAGATTTAGCAGTAATGCATATTTATTTCTATTTAGTTGCTTAGGTGGCATTAGTGTTCGCAGTGTGCTGTCGCCATTTCTTTGTCTGCTGTAATTTTACTGTGAGTGCTGGGTGGATGGTTATTTTACTGTGAGTGGGGGGCTGATGGTCATTTTGCTGTGAGTACGAGGCTGAGGGTCATTTTACTGTGAAGAATTTTGAGGCTATGTAGAACTTTGAAAAGTTGTTATTTTTTTAAATAAGAATGTGTATTAGTGTGTTTGATGTAACTTTCTATTTACTTTTTACAAAAAAATATTTTTACTTTTAGAGATACAGCAGCTGTATGTTGTACTGAAACCTGAATCCATCAGGTCAGCAGCACTGACGTGTAGTGTCAGCGGGTACAGCATGTATCTGACACACAGGATCCACCTGTTTTCAATCACATCTAAGTTCATAACTAAGATGTGACCGGTAACAGCTTGATCCTGTCACTAAACTCATCAGTGCCGCTGACCTGACGGATACAGGTTTCATCGCTAGATACAGCTGTATACTGGATACAAAGCAGCTGTATCTCAAAAAGTTTAAATAATTTTTAATAAAAAGTAATAAGAAAGTTGCAATAAACATACTGATACACATTTTTATATAAAAAAAAAACGTTTTCAAAGGTGTACATATCCTTTAACTCCTTAACGACCGGCGTGTAGTGTTTCTACGTCGGCCTTTTCACAGCGGCAGTTCAGAAGAAGTTTTCCCGCATCAGAAGGGGTGCTCCGGGACATCCCTCCGATCATGTTTAACCTCTCAGATGCGGCGGTCAATAGCAACCGCCTGTCAGTTTTACACAGGAGGAACGGCCATTTCGGGACATGCAGGAGCTGTCTCGTACAGCAGTTGTCACAGCTCCTTTAGTGTGGACTGATCGTGGTGGTACCCGCTGGTTAACCCCTTAGAAGCCACGTTCAATAGCGATCGTGGATTCTTAGGGGTTAAACCACCATTGACCTCCCGCTAGAAGAACGCGGACACCGATGTCTGCTATGGCAACTGGAGGCCTAACAATGGCCTCCGGCTGTGCCATCTACGGAACCCTAGTAGGACCTGACAAAGTCAGGACCCACTATGCTTGCTTGCAGCGAGTAGCTGACAGTTCTGCACTACACATGTAGTTAAGCGTATTAGAATTGCGATTAGGGCCTCCTGCTTCCAAGTCCCCTAGTGGGACAAAATAAAAAAGTTGTCTAAAATAAAAAAATAAAAGTTTGAAAGTAATAAAAACAAAAATCCCCCCTTTTCCCTTATCAGTCCTTTTTATTATTAAAAAAAATACATAAATAAATAAACTATACATAGTTGGTAGTTCCGCGTCCGTAACGGCCTAAACTACAAAAGTATTTCATTATTTATCCCGTGCTGTGAACGCCATAAAAGAAAATAATAATAAACCATACCAAAATCTAAAATTTTTGGTCACTTCACCTCCCAAAAAATAGAATAAAAAGAGATCAAAAAGTCGCATGTAAAATTGTACTAATCAAAACTACAGTTCGTTACGCAAAAAATAAGTCACCACACAGCTTTCTGGATGTAAAAATAAAAAAGATATGACTCTTAGGGTATGTTCACACGCAAACTCATGAACGTCTGAAAATACAGAACTGTTTTCGCCTGAAAACAGCTACTGATTTTCAGACCTTTTCGTAACTACTCGCGTTTTTCGGGGCGTATTTTACGGACGTTATTGGAGCTATTTTCCAATGGAGTCAATGAAAAACGGCTACAAAAACGGCCCAAGAAGTGACATGCACTTCTTTGACGCAGGCGTCTTTTTACGCGCCGTCTTTTGACGTTTGAGGTTTTTTGCTGCATGTTGTGGAATTAGGCTGTGCAATTGAAAATCAAATCTTTCTGGTAAAAGGTACACATTTTTACAAGGAATAAAGGAGAAAAAGCACCCCAACACTTGTAAAACAATTTCTCCCGATTACGGCAATACCCCATATGTGGTCATAAACTGCTGGTTGGACAAACGGCCGAGCTCAGAATGGCAGGAGCGCTTTTTGGCATGTAGATTTTGCTGGAATGGTTTCTGGGCGCCATGTTGCATTTGCATAGCTTCTGAGGTACCAGTACAGGGGGAACCCCTTAAAAGTGACCCCAATTTGGAAACTAGACCCCCCCCCCCCTCGAGGAATTCATTGTACTTTTCATGGGGTGCATGTGACTTTGATCAGTTGTATTCTATTTTTTAAGAGGCATGGTGACTAAAAAAACGCAATTCTACTATTGTTTTTTATTCTTTGCTTTTACAGCGTTTACCATGCGCTATAAATTACATATTCACTTTATTCTGCGTGGAGATACGATTACAGCGATACCATATTTTTATAGTTTTTTTTTATGTCTTATGGCATTTGCACAATAAAATACTTTTTATAAAAAATCAATTACTTTTTGTGTTGCCATATTCTAAGGCTTTATTCAGACGAACGTAAAATACGCGCGTGCAACGCGCGTGATTTTCACGTGCGTTGCCCGTAGCTATATTAGTCAATGGGGCCGTGCAGACATGGCAGCGTTTTTTGCGCAGCGTTGCTCCGTTGCAAAAAACTCACGACATGTCCGTTGATTCAGCGTTTTCAACGCATCACGCACCCATTGAAGTCAATGGGTGCGTGAAAACAACGCAGGGCACACGGAAGCACCTCCGTACGCACAGCGTTTTTCACGCAACACTTGTTAAGTCTATGTAAATGAGTTGAGCAGACTAGACAAAACAACTACAAACCAGGAAGTGGCTTTTCACTTTCTGAGCACATGCGCACAGTTTAAACTGACATCTGCAGCAATAGTAGTTTTTTAACCTGTAAAACCACCCAAAAACAACAAACACGGGCCAAAGTGTGAGGTAACGTGAAATCTTGATGCAAACATGTGCTCACAGCAAGCAGGTGTTGGAGAAGGTGTCTTTTTGTAGGCTGGCCTCTCCATTACTCCACCCTCCGTTGTTTGGACGCGCGTAAAAAACGCATGCCATACGCGCGTTAAATACGCTATCACGCTGGCCAAACGGATGCCACACGCAACTACAACGCAAACAAAACGTCGCGTTTTTCACACGCGCACAAACGCCACGTTCGTCTGAATACAGCCTAAGGGTATGTTCACACACTAGACTAAAAACGTCTGAAAATACGGAGCTGTTTTCAAGGGAAAACAGCTCCTGATTTTCAGACGTTTTTTAATCACTCGCGATTTTGGAGCTGTTTTCTATAGAGTCCATGAAAAACGGCCGGGTAAAAAAACGGCCAAAAATAGCTCGTTTGAACATACTTTAAGAATTCCAGAGTTATTACCGCATAAAGTGACACATGTCAGATTTAAAAAATTGGCTCTGAGCATTAAGGTCCAAACTAGGCTGCGTCGTTAAGGGGTTAAGGTTTACAATAGGCTGGTCACTAAGGGGTTAATAGCATCTGCTTAATTCAGGTCAGAAAAATAAAACCGCCTTACTACTTATTTAAAGTCTCCAAATAGGAAGTAAACAAAGCTGTCAATGTTTAGTTAGAGTACTGTACATTCGTTCTTCCAGCATGAGCCTAATGAAAAAATATACAGCTTCTGGTCATAAAAATTTATTCAATGAAAAATGTTGACTTCATCCACTTTTAGGCCATGTTCAGACGTGGCAGAATTTTTCCGCTGCAAATGTTGGTGCAGATTCAGGGCAATTACGCAACGAATCTGCAACAAACATTTGCATATTTGACAGGTCATTCAGATGTTGCAGATATCACAGCGGACTTGCCACAGATTTCAGTTTTTGCATTGCAAAGGCTGAAATCCGCAGTGAAATTCCGCTTCTTCTCCGCAACATAATGAGCATTCTGCGACGGGGCAATTCTGCACCGCAGCCTAATTTCCGCACAGTTATTTTCCGCAACGTCTGAACTAAGTTTCCTAAAAATTTATAGAAACAAAAAGGTAAAAAACGGCTGAAGCAGAATTCCACTGTGGCCGGTCTGCAGCGAAATTCAACAGCAATTCCACCACGTCTGAATGAGGCCTTAGGCCAATTTCACACAGAGTTTTATGTTAGGTAGAAAAAATCTGCCTCAAATTTTCCTCCCGGATTTTTGTCGCAGGTTTTGAGGCGTTTTTTTTTTTTTTTTTTTAAATGTTTTTAATTTTGCAATTGTAAAATTCACGTAAAAAATAACCTTAAATCCTGGACAATATTCTCCAAACTGAGATTAGAATTAATGGCTGACGCCATCAGATCTTACATTGAATCCTTGGGATTCGGCCAGATTCCACAGGAGGCGGTGACAGCACTAGATGCCCCGATTACGGAAGATTAATTTCTTGAAGCTCTCAAAACATCCCCTACCGGTAAGGCCCTAGGCCCTGATGGTATTTTCGCTGGCCTATTATAAAAAACGTACTCCCCTCCTTACTAGTCCTTTTTTAGCGGCCTTTAATTCCATTCCGGAAGGTGGATCGGTGCCTATAGACACATTAAGAGCCCATATAACAGTAATCCCTAAGGAAGATAAGGACCCCTCCCAATGTAGTAGTTACCGCCCCATTTCCCTTCTAAATTTAGACTTAAAACTTTTCTCAAAGATATTAGCTACACGTATCACACCATTTCTATCTAAAGTAATTCATGGGGACCAGACAGGCTTTCTCCCTTTGAGAGAGTCCAGGGATAATACCATCCGAGCCGTCAATCTCATTGAGCACATTACTGCCTCCTTGGTTCCAGCGTTTTTGCTCTCCACCGATGCCGAGAAAGCGTCCGACCGGATTGATTGATCGTTTCTCCAGGAGACTTTATCTTATATTGGTCTGGGCCAGGGTATGCTCAGTTGGATTTTGAGTCTATACTCCTCCCCTTCGGCATCGGTGAAGGTCAACGGTCACCACTCTTCATCCCTCCCCATTTCTAACGGAACCCGCCAGGGCTGCCCGCTCTCTCCTTAGATCTTCACGCTGTGTTTGGAACCCTTCTTATGTCATATCCGTGCTAACCCAGATGTTGCGGGTGTCCAGGGTGCCGAACCTGATGCCAGAATTTCGGTCGTTTGCAGCACTGTCCAATTTTAAAATAAACTTCCGAAAGTCAGAAGCTCTCAATGTATCCCTCTCGCCCTAATTAATGGGAGCCTTGGCGGATTCCTTCCCTTTCAAGTGGACGGCTAGTTCCATTAAATATCTAGGCATTCGTCTCGCGAATCGGCCCGCACACCTTTATGCGTGTGACTATCCCCATATATTACGAACACTTAAGGGAGATCTTGAAATATGGTCTAAAGGGACCTTCACTTGGTTTGGTCGTTACACCATATTCAAGATGAATGTGTTGCCACACTTGTTGTACTTCTTTCAGGCACTCCCTATCTACATACCGCGTCTTTTCTTTACCTCCCTCCCTCTCTTCCTTAATGCTTAAGTTTATCTCGTCGAACAAATCATCACGCATTGTACGAACGACTCTGACTCGCCCGAGATTTGATGGTGGTTTGGGCTTGCCTGATATTCACCAATACTACCAGGCGGCACACTTAGCACGGATCATAGATTGGTGTAGACATGGCAAATCCAAACCATAGGTCAAGTTGGAACAATCCTTTCTACCCCTTCCTCTTTCGGCGGCCCCATGGTTGTTGGATCAGATCCCACCATCGGCGAGATCTCACTATCTGATCGGTCCCACCCTTCGAGTTGCGACACTTGCATTCAAACATTTCTGTATCTCCCCTTCCCCGTCACCACTATACCCCGTATTAGACAATCCCTCTTTTCAGCCGGGTTGTGAACCTGGACCATTCTCTCACAAACGTCTTGCTAGGGAGACCCAGGCCCGCCATTATATTATTAATGACAGTTGGAAGACTGCATCTCAATTAACAGACAGTGCAGAACCGGGCCACCTCCTGTTCTGGCAGGCTTCCCAATTACGTCACTTTCTTTTATCTCTCTCCCCCGCAACTGAACTTTCGCGTGAACTTACAGCATTTGAAACGCTGTGCACAATGTCGGGTCCTGTTAGTCACACCCTTTCGGTAACAGATGGTTTCTTATATTCCCCAATGGCAGACTCCCATCCATCTTATTTGGCTAAATGGGCGACGGATCTTGACAGAAGGGTATGTTCACACGTCTTAACAAATTACGTCTGAAATTACGGAGCTGTTTTTAGGCGAAAACAGCTCCTGAATTTCAGAAGTTATTGCAAGTACTCGCGTTTTTCACGGCGTCCATTACGGACGTAATTGGAGCTGTTTTTCAATGGAGTCAATGAAAAACGGCTCCAAAAACGTCCAAAGAAGTGACATGCACTTCCTTGACGCGGGCGTCTTTTTACGCGCCGTCTTTTGACAGTGACGGGTAAAATTACACCTCGTCTGAACAGAACATCGTGAAACCCATTGCAAGCAATGAGCAGATGCTTGCAGGCGTAATGGAGCCGTCTTTTCAGGCATAATTTGAGGCGTAAAACGCCCAAATTATGTCTGAAAATAGGCCGTGTGAACATACCCTTAGTATTACAGTGGATGTGAGTACTCGGTTGTATACCATGACTCATCAATCTTCCTTATTAAGTAGAATTCAGGAAGCGGGATATAAGATTCTGACGAGGTGGTACAGGGTCCCTTCCAGACTTCACAAATTTTACCCTGAGGTGTCCCCTATGTGTTGCAGATGCGGGGTGGGGATAGGTCATCTTTTACATACCTTTTGGGATTGTCGGCGATGAACAACTTTTTGGGATAAGGTTTGGAGTGTAGCTTCTATGTTTACTGACTATACGCTGCCCAGATCCCCAAGCTTCTTCCTGCTTCATCTGTGTGACATCCCAATCTCCACATACAAGAAGTCAATAGTACGACATATGATCAACACAGCACGTGCTTGCATTCCGGCTATGTGGAAACAGGTTGAGCCCCCCACGGTGTGCCTTAGGTTTCAGAAGATCCAAGAAGTGAAACGTATGGAGGAGCTTACAGCTTCCTTGCGGGACACTCATGATAAGTTTATGCGTGTTTGGTCAACCTGGTTAAGCTGTGAGAATTCTTCGGAGTACATCGCTCTGCTGTCCTAATAGTGTGTAACTAAATTTACTTATTCTTCCTATGAGACGTCTGCTTATGGGGTGGATGCTGAGGATAAGCCCCCCCCTATACCCTTCTTCCTCTTCCCTCTCCCTTTCTGGTTCACTCTCTCTCTTTTAATTCTTTATATCCGTATGATTTTCTTTTGTGCTCATATGTAACAAATGTATATCACTGAGTCGTGGAATGTTTTATGTCTCTGTCATGCACTTGTCCTAAATAAATAAAAACAGAATTAAAAAAATAAAATAATTAATGGCTGATTGTCAACATGTATAATATGTTATATTACAGTTAAGGTATGTACCCACAGGTCGGATAAGGTGTGTAAAAGTACGCAACGTACCGGACCTAGAACCTGCAGGGAATTCCAACCAAAAAAAACACATCAAATTGTAGCGCAAATTTTCGTCTGGGTTCACTGCTGAACAAAACAGAGGAGAAAAAGAAAAACCAATACTTAACCCGTCCTTTTTTTCTCCGTTCAGCCTGGCGTCCTGTGATGACATTGTGGCCCATGTGACCACTGCAGTCTGTGATTGTCACCTTCCCAGGAGGCCAGGCTGCACGGAGAACAGCTGGGAAAAAATTGAGTTGCCGTTATGACAATGCCATGGGCTAAGTATAGACTTTTTATTCAATTTAAACAAAAAAGTTTTTGTTTTTTTCAAATTTGTAATTTTTGCCGCGAAATTGCTGTGTTTCCGCCTCAAAAATCGCAACTTTTCCTATTTTACAGGTTTTTGCTTTCCATTGTATTCAATTGGGAAAATCCGCAACAAAAGTGCAACAATTCCGCATCATAAACTGAGCTGCTGCAGTTTAAAAAAAAACAAAAAACGCTCTGCAGGTCAATTTATGAACGTTTTCTCAGCTGATTTTTTTCCGCAGCGTGTGGATGAGATTTGGGCTGGATTCACACGAGCATGTTACATCCGTAATTGACGGACGTATTTCGGCCGCAAGTCCCAGACCGAAGACACTGCAGGGAGCCGGGCTCCTAGCATCATACTTATGTACAATGCTAGGAGTCCCTGCCTCGCTGCGGGACAACTGTCCCGTACTGTAATCATGTTTTCAGTACGGGACAGTAGTTCCACATAGTACATAACTATGATGCTAGGAGCCCGGCTCCCTGCAGTGTGTTCGGTCCGGGATTAGCGGCCGAAATACGTTCCGTCCATTACGGACCTAATGTGCTCGTGTGAATCCAGCCTTGTTGAAAACTCATCCACTTTGCGACTACTGTAAATGCTGAAGATTTTCCACACAGAATTCTGTTATGGAAATTACGAAGTGTTTACACTACGTGGGTACCCGGTCTTACAGTTTAATATAATATGATGCAGAGTTATAATATAATATACAGAATTAGAGCTCAATATAATACAATACAGCGTTATAATATAAAATATTACAGAGTTATGCCAGGTTCACCCCCCCTTTTTCACGTCCGAGTTACACCCGTGCGAGTCCCATTTTCATCCCATAAACTTGAGTCTATCGAGGGATCCGTGAAAACAGAAGAAAACAGGAGATGTTTTTCAACGGACCCTTCTCCCTTGTTTTAAAAGCCATCACACGGACGAATAGTACAGTCCCCTGTATTCTGGCTTTAGGGTATGTTGACATGAGAAAACAGCCTCTGAATTTCAGCCGTTTTTGAAGCTGAAAACGTGTTTTTTTGGAGCGGGTTTTCTATTGACACAATGAAAAACAGCTACAAAAACGGCTCAAAAAGTGACCTGCTACTTCTTTTTACGGGGCGTCTTTTACGTGCCGTTTTTTAGAACGGTAGGGTAAAAAAATGCCCTGTCTGAACGAAGTGCCGTTTTCCCATTGAATTCAATGGGCAGATGTTGGTAGGCTACCGTTTTTTTGGGCGTATTTTGGGCCGTTTTCGCCCCGAAATACGCCTGGAAGCACAGCGTATGAACATACCCTCAGACCGGGTTCCCACAGGACAGATACGCTGCATAAAAATTATGCAGCGTGTCCGACCTGGAAATTCTGCTGCGGAAGAAAGCCGTTCATACTTACGCCCTCCCTCCTCTGACTCCCGCTCCGGCCTCCCTGGATGACGTTGCAAGCCATGTGACGCTTCAGCCTGTGATTGTCATCCCAGGAGGCCAGGCTGCAGGAAGGAGGGTATTCTGGGTATGTTTTTTTCTTCCGGCGTTGTGATTTTTGCGGCGTAAACGCTACAATTACGCCGCAAAAGTCGCAACGCTTGGCTTTCTGTTGCGGGTTTTGCACCCCCAATTAATTCAATGGGGAAAACCTGCAACGGAAAATCAACAAAAACGCAGCATAAATTTAAATGCTGCGGAATTAAATTCTGCACCACATGTCAAGTTATTAATGTTTACTCTGCGTTTTTTTTCCGCAGCGTGGGCATGAGATTGACAAAATTTCACCCATTTTGCTGCTACAGTAAACAATGCAGAATTTAGTTGCGGAAAATCCGCAGCGTTTACGCTACGTGGGAACCCGGCCTTTGAGTAGGAACATATACAGCGTATTCAGGGCGGATACACTGTGTCAATCTGCGCAGCATATCCGCCCTGAACACCGCAGGAAATGCCGTCCGAAATCCCGCACCACACTGTGGTGCGTTTCTTTGGGCGTAAATTTCGCTGCGTAAATTATCTTACATACTTACCCCCTCTCGCCCTCCCTGGATGACATTGCAGGCCATGTGACCGCTGCAGCCTGTGATTCGCTGCAGCGGTGACATGGGAAGAAGCGTCATCCCAGGAGGCTGGGCTGGAGAAGAAGCAGGGAACTCTTTTTTCTTACTTACGATTTTTGCAGCGGAATCGCTGTGATTCCGCCGCAAATGTCGCGACATACGCCACTTTGTTGCGGGTTTAAGCACCCCATTGAATTCAATGGGAAAACCCAGAACAGAAGAGCTGCGATAACGCACTTATGTGTGTTTTTTCGGCTGCATTTTTCCACAGCGCGGGGACGAGATTTGTTGAAATCTCACCCACACTGCTGCTACTGTAATACGCTACAGATTTTCTGTTGCGGAAAATCCGCAGTGTTCATACCCTTCGAGTATAATATATTGCAGCTTAGCCCCATAGCATGCTGCTTAACCTAAATCTTCCCTATGTATTAAATAGAAGTGCTTATTATGAAAAATATGTGTTTTTAAAAACCACACATCCAGGAAACAGATGCATCCATGCAATTTTTGCATCAGAGGAAATTAATGAGTGGAAATTTAACTAAGATTGCTGGCGCTCGACGGGGAAATACCAAGGTTTTCCTTTTCAAGTAGGTTAAATGGAGCCAAACGGCATTTTGCAGTTTACTTAAAGACATAATCTGTTTAAGAAAACTGTAAAATCCTGTTTGGCTCCATTTGTTTTATTTGAAAATAATCCCAAAATTATCAAAAATACAGAAAAGAACCCGTGTGTCTGAATGGTCACTAGGTAATGTTTATGCAGTACTGCTGTTTTGATGCTGGTAAGACCTGCTATGGGTGGAGTCAGTGGCGGATCCCCATATGGGCGGTCGCCCGGGGCCCAAGGCTTGCAGGGGGCCCATAGCTTCTCACACCGCACACAAGTGGAAAAAAAACTCTCCAGGGCTGCTGCCGGCCGCATTCTAGTGATCATCGGTCCCACGTGCTGATGAAGAGGCGGGGGGAATGTGCAGGGGGACTCAATTGCGGCCAGGGAACAGGGGCACAGCACATCAGCTGTAGAGAGCAGACTGTCAGAGATTGTGACGGGCAGGTGCTGGTGTCTTCCTGACAGTCCGCTCCTCTGTGCTGCTGTGCACTGTCCCTCCTGTCTAAACCTCCATCAGCTGCCTGATAACGGCAAAACTGAAACTAGAGGGTGAAGGACCTGTGGTGACGTCACAGTCACATGATTAAGGTCCTGGAGGCTGCCAGAGACAAGCACCGCAGAGGAAGAGACGTGTGTGTGTGTGTGTGTGTTAATGTAAGTCTATATAGTGTGTGCTGTGTATATAGTGTCTATAATGTAAGTCTATGTAGTGTGTGTTTGTGTGTGTGTGTGTCATAATGTAAGTCTATATAGTGTGTGCTGTGTATATAGTGTGTGCTGTGTATATAGTGTGTGCTGTGTATATAGTGTGTGCTGTGTATATAGTGTGTGCTGTGTTTATAGTGTCTATAATGTAAGTCTATATAGTGTGTGTGGTTTGAATATATAGTGTGTGGTGTTAGTGTGAATTGTATATAGGGTGTTTAATCTCACATTTTTTGTGTGCAAAATAATTTCCCACCCATAGAGCCCTCTGCAGTAAGTCAGATGCTCAGAACCCCCCCCCCTGCAGTATAATCTCCCCCATGGAGCCCTCCGTAGTTATTATACTGCAGGGGGGGGGGGGGGGGGTTAGAGCGTTTGATTGACTGTTCAGGGTTCTATAGGGGAATAACTCCTTCCCCCCTAGAGCCATAAGGGCGGATTTACACGAACGTGTAATTCGTCCGTGCAACGCGCGTGCTTTTCACGCGCGTCGCACGGACCTATGCAAGTATATGGGGCAGTGCAGACCGTCAGTGATTTTTGCGCAGCGTGAGTCCGCTGTGTAAAACTGACGACATGTCCTATATTTCTGCGTTTTTTGCGCATCACGCACCCATTGAAGTCAATGGGTGCGTGAAAATCACGCATGCCACACGGAGGCACCTCCGTGGGACGTGCGTGATTTGCTCAACAGCAGTATAACTATGATTGCAAACAGAAAAGCACCAGGTGCTACAAACATACAAACAGAGTGTCATAATGATGGCGGGTGCGCGAAAGGCACGCAGCCGCGCATCATATGGTGATGACACACGGAGCTGTTAAGTGCCTTTTGCGTGCGCAAAACGCACACGCTCGTGTAAATCCGCCCTAAGTGTCAGACTCTTAGACCCTCCCATAGGGCACTCAGCAGTCAGTCAGATGCACTGGGGAGGGGTGTCTGACTGCTTAAAGGGTAACTAACGAAACTTTTTTTTAAAAATTACATGTCATAGTGACATGTCAAATGTTCTAATCGGTGGGGGTCCGGGCACTGAGACCCCACCAATCGCTGAAACAAAGTGGCAGAAGCGCTCAGGTGAGTGCTTTGCCACTTTGTTTCTGATCGTCTTTCCTCTGATAGCCGAGCATTCGGTGTACGGGCACAACAGAAAGTCTTATGAGTCCGTACACCGCGCCGAGAAAAGACAGTCAGAAATGAAGTGGAACAGCGCTCACCCGGGCACTCCCGCTGCTTTGTTTTAGTGATCGGTGGTGGTCTCAATGCTGGGACCCCCATCAATCAAAACTTCTGACATATCACTCTCACTATGACACGCCAAATGTTTTTTAAAAGTTTAGTTACCTCTTGGGGACTGAATTTATTGGTTTGAGTTAATGTATGGGCCTGGGTCTTAATTTGCTTAGGGGTCTGGGGTGTAAGACAATTTATGGTGTTTATTTCTGAATTTTTATGTTGCTATAGACGCTGAAAATGGCTACAGAATCAAGGGGAAAAGATTTCTCATCAGGAAACTCTGCAGTCATCAGGAGAAGTCGCCATAGCGGTCTGTGTCAGATGGAGAAGAAAAGAGAACGACCCATCAGTGAAGACATCTCCTGTGAGTCATTGCATTTATCTGTCACCTCTCCTGACATGTCTGTTATCGGAAATCCTTGTATTCCACATAAAGTCTTTGTGTACCCAGGACTAATAGACAAATGCGTGTTACCATTCCCCTTGTCAGGAGGATGTGTCCCTACACAGTGTGATACTGTCAGCGATGGTTGGAGACTGTCAGTATGTAGGGACACAGCCCTTTGACAAGGGGAATCGTATCACTCATTTGTCAATGCTCACACAGAAAGGTGGTGTTTAATATAGACATGACGTGGCAGGGCGGTGGTGGAGAAGGGGGCCCAAGCTTGTGGAACAGCCCAGGGCCCATGGTTTACTTAATCCGCCACTGGGTGGAGTTATCATGTAAAGGACTACAGTTCCTATGATTCTTCTCACCTCCCATAGACATTGCCTATATGTACAGCTGCCAGCATACCCCTCTATTACAAGGTGTAATTACTCAGTCTTTTTACACAACACAGGCTCAGCTACTGACTTCATGATCTGCTGCCCAGCATGTGAAATATGACAGAGCGGGAGGGGGAGAGCATAGAGCAGAGGAGATAAGAGTCATGTAATATGTGAGTTTTTGTTCTTCAGAGAGGGGAGATATCCACATGTTCAGAGTACGAAATCTCACACAAACAGGATATAAACACCAGGAGCCTGGTCATATGACTGCAAGCGAGACTGGCATACAGAGACATCTAACCTACAGGCAACACATTAGTAAGTGATAGATCTTCCTACAAGTAAACTATCTGCACATTTTCAAAAACTGGCTGACCACTTTAAGGGTATGTGCAAACGATAACTGCATTTACGTCTGAAATTACGGAGCGGTTTTCAGGAGAAAACAGATCCTGAATTTCAGACGTAATTGCTCGTACTCGCGTTTTTCGGGGTGTCCATTGCGGACGTAATTTGGAGCTGTTTTTTATTGGATTCAATGAAAAACGGCTCCAATTACGTCACAAGAAGTGTCGTGCACTTCTTTGACGAGGCTGTTCTTTTACGCGCCGTCTTTCGACAGCGACGCGTAAAAAATTATAGGTCGTCGGCACAGTACATCGGCAAACCCATTGAAATGAATGGGCAGATGTTTGCCGACGTATTGGAGCCGTATTTTCAGGCGTAATTCGAGGCATAAAACGCCTCCATTACGCCTGAAAATAGGTCGTGTGAACCCAGCCTAAGGCCATGTTCACACTTCATTTTTTGCACAGTGCGTGAATGATAAACGGAAAAACCACTCAGAAATTGACCTGCGGTGTGTTTTTTTTAATCCGCAACATGTCAATTGTATTTGCGTAATCGCTGTTTTTTGGTTGTGTGTAAACCTACCCTATTCCGACGCTTTTCAGCATTGGAATTTAGCGTGGAAAATATCTATTTTGCCTTCCAACGTTTAAAAAAACATCCTGACCTATTCAGCCAAGGAATCGACCAGAAAATTCCTATTAAAATCATTGGGAAGCAGAAAAGACAGTGCCTCATGTTTGTAGGGCATTTTATATTTCCCCATTGATTCCAAGCTAACAATTAGCTGCAGTATTTTTATCTGCAAAAGACTGGGCAAAAATGCCAGGAAAAGTGGCACTAAAAATGTGGTGTTTTTCCTAAAAACTCTGCGTGTGAATAGACATTAATGGGAAAATGAATACCAGGGTTAAATAAAATACAAAAATAAAGAAAAGTCCATTTTCAATAACACAATAATTTCTACTATCGTATGAAATATGCCATTATTTTGTACAATGATACAAAAATATATTTCTCTATTGTTATGTGTGTATGTGTTGGTGTGCATAAGGTTGGGAGATTAGATGTTAACTTCTGCTAAGAAAGGGACCAATCTTCTACAGACTGACAACATAGAATGTTCGCCCAATAAGGCCCTGTTCACACGGAGTTTTGTGACCCGTTTTTTGCTGCAGAAACCGTGGCAAAAAACGGCCGAAGTTGCTTTCCATTGTTTTCAATGGGAGGCGGAGGAGTTTTTTTCCGCGAGCAGAAAAAAAGACTCGTGGGAAAAAGAAGCGACATGCCCTATCTTGAGGCGTTTTCTGCCTCAAAAACTCAATTGAAATCAATGGTAGACAGAAAAAATGGCACGTACGCCCAACGCATTTTTTGATACCTATTTTGACACGTTTTATATAAAAAAACGCTCACAGATTTTTCCTTTGCCTGTTGAACAAATAGGTAAAAAATGTAACAAAAATCGTGTCAAAACGCCTGTGGTACAAAATCACTTAAAAAAAACCGGAGCTGATTTTTCCAGGCAGAATTTTCTGCCTGCAAAAAACTCAGTGTGAAGATACCCTTAGGCTGGGTTCACACGAGCATGTTACGTAATGGACGAAACATATTTCGGCCGCAAGTCCCGGACCGAACACACTGCAGGGAGCCGGGCTCCTAGCATCATAGTTATGTACGACGCTAGAAGTCCCTGCCTCGCTGCCGGACAACTGTCCCGTACTGTAATTATGATTACAGTACAGGACAGATTTATTTAAAAAAATTATTCAAAGGTGTACAGAGCCTTTAAATTACAATAAGTTATTATCCATTAACTACACTATATTGACAAAAGTATAGGGATACATCGCTTAACCCCTTGCAGTTCAAGCCATTTTTTGTTTTTTTTATTTTCGTTTTTCACTACTCGCCTTCCATGAGCCATAACTTTTTTATTTTTACGTCAATGTCAAAATTATATGAGGGGTGGAATTGGAAAAAAACTGATTCCTCCATTTTCATTTGGGTTTAGTTTTTACGTCTTTCACATGAAATAAAATCGAGAAATTAACTTTATTCTGCTGGTCAATACGATTACGGCGATACCAAATTTATATAGTTTTTTTTAAATGGTTTACTCCTTTTAGGAAAAAAAACTTTTGTTGCCGTATTCTGAAAGATATAACTTTTTTATTTTTCGTCGATTGAGCAGTGTGAGGGCTTATTTCTATTTTTATTGGTACCATTTTTTGGTACAGACGACTTTTTGATCACTTATTACATTTTTTTTGCCGCTAAGTTGACCAAAAAAACATTGATCCTGGCGTTTAATATTTTTTCTTTTTACGGCGTTCACTGTGCGAGTTAAATAACGCTATATTGTAATAATTCAGACTTATGCGAATGCAGCGATATCGGTTTTGTTTATTTTTTACATTACTTTAGGGAAAAATGGGAAAAGGTGTTTTTTTTTCTTTTTCTTTTCACTATTGAGAACTTTATTTAACTTTTTTTTTACACTTTTTATTAGTCTACCTAGAGTACTTGAACGAGCAATTGTCAGATCACTGGTTCAATACAGGGTTCCACAGAGGCAAAGAGAAGGCAGACCTGACAGGCTTAGGCCTTATTCACACGGACATGTCCGTTTTGCGCGCAAAAAAAGCTACGTTTTGCACTCGCAAAAAGGTCCGTGTGTCATCAGCCTATGGTGCGCGGCTGCGTGATTTTCGCGCAGCCGGCATCATTATGACTCCCTGGTTTTATGTTTACAAACAGAAAAGCACGAGGTGCTTTTCTGTTTTCATTCATTCTTTTTACTACTGTAACACGCATCACGCGCGGCACCCGATACTGCTTCCGTCTGCCGTGCGCGATTTGCATGCACCCATTGACTTCAATGGGTGCGTGCTGAGTGAAACACGGCCAAATATAGGACATGTCGTGAGTTTTACGCAGCGCACATACGCTGCGTGAAAATCACTGACAGTCTGAACGGCCCCATTCGTTAACATAGGTCCGTGCGACGCGTGTGAAAATCACGCGCGTAGCACGGACGTATAACACGTTTGTGTGAATAAGGCCTTAGTTCCAGTGAAGGAAAATCTTACTGCTTCAGCATACCAAGACATTTGGGACAATTTTATGTTTCCAACTTTGTGGGAACAGTTTGGGGAAGGCCCTTTTCTATTCCAGCATGACTGAGCCCCAGTACACAAAGCAAGGTCCATAAAGACATGGTTGGGTGAGTTTGGTGTGGAAGAACTTGACTGGCCGCACAGAGCCCTGACCTCTATCTCATCGAACTCCTTTGGGATGAACTAGAACGGAGATTGCAAGCCAGGCCCTCTAGTCCAACTTTAGTGTCTGACCTCACAAATGCTCTTCTGGATTAATGGCCATAATTTCCCACAGACCCACTCCAAAATCTTATAGAAAGCCTTCCTCTGGAAGCTGTTTTAGCTGCAATGGGGGCGGGGGGGGGGACGGGACGGGACGGGACGGGATGGAACGGACTAACTCTATATTAATGCCTATGGATTTAGAATGGGATATCATAAAAGCTCTTGTAGGTGTCCCAATACTTTTTGCCATATAGTGTAGATACAGGGTGGCCCAATAGCCTATTGTATGCGAGTTCTGACTTCTTAACCCCTGGAATCCAGCCACTGTCCTAGAACACAGCACATTCATGATCAACTTTCTGCATTTCGACTTGTCTCCTCCGGTGCTGATCTCTATGTAGGTGCTACATGGTGCTGGTGCATGGACCGTCTTCTGTGACTGCTACAATTTTGAACAATTCAGAAGTGAAATATGAGTTTCTAGATATGAGCATTTAGGCTGAGAACACTAGATTCCCTTGAGATTATACCTAGGCTAACTTTTGGATTTGTGACCATCATAAGGGTCGGACATGCAAGTGAAAAAAATAGCTGTTATATTTGCTTCTAGGGATCCTTGATTGAGAAGCCTAAATAACAGCTAGCCATTATTGTAGCTCTCAAAATGCAGCTATGAGGCCATCCCTGAGTTAGATTTCTGTCCTACTTCAAAAATTTTTGGACTGCATTGATGTACAAGGAATGAAAGTGGAAAAATAACCAGTTAAAGGAGTTTTCCAGTCCCTAATAATTGATGGGCTATCCTCAGGATTGATGGCCTATCCTCATTGAAGGGAATGAGAGAAGAGGAATGCAATACCTGTGAATCGCCGCTACATGTGTGTCGACGATTCACAGTGAGCAAGTAGAGATGAAGGGGAAGAATCGCTCATACGAGCACTGCACCCTCTTCAAAGCAGCTGTTTGGCCGGCTCCCAGGAGTCGTACTCCGACACATCAGCTATTGATGGCCTATCCTGAGGATAGGCCATCAATTTTTATGGACAGGAAAACCCCTTTAAAAGTCTGTATGAAAATTGGGAGGCACAGGACTAAAAGTAAACAGAGAAGTCAATCACTAAAAAATATTTCGAATAGAGATTAATCTTACTAAAAATATCACTGGTTTTAAATGTCATGAATTGATGAGTTAGTTCCTCTTTGCACACCTACTATAACTACTGAATAGTCCTATTGTGATATTTTGGAAACTAAGATGTGTAACTTCACAGTTCGAGCCAAGTTTTATACAGATTTAGGTTTCGAGCCAATGTAATCAGCAAAAACAGATGGCTATGTGGATAATAACATTCTAAATTATTCTCCATGAAGCATAAGTTGAACAATTGCAGCAAGTATTGAAAAATAACTCTGGCATTTGAAAAGTAATTATTTTAAGGCTTAAGGAAAGAACCAGATGAAAATAACACCTTGTAAAGTTGCAAAATAAATGGCATAATATATATAGAAGATAAATGCACATCAGCTATTCATAAGTGCCTGTTTACACTACAATGGAATATTGGGTGCTACATAGCAAAGTATAAAGTATGTCTATTCATATCATACAACATATTCACAATATACACAATAGGACGCATAAATATTTAAGTGACCCTGAGGTCTTTGAAAATGTTCAAGAAGCTGCGTTTTGAACTTCAATGGCTCCTTATTCTTTTTCATCTCGGTTTAATAATGTATATTTAAGGTTATATCCACAGCACATTTGGCCCATATGTCTGACGTCAGCTTAAAAAATATATATTTAAACATGTACTATAACATTCCCATATCCAAAGGACAAACCTATGCCCAAAAAAATTTCCTTTTGACATAAACTTGAAAGATTGATGTCTGGATATCATTATATTTAGGGTACAGAACAGCGTAGCCTGCTATGCTATTTGGCGCTGCGAAAAAATTATGATACCTTTCTTTTGTTTTTAATATAGATAATGGGCAGACTGATCAAAACATATGGTATATATTAGCGACTGGATATATAAAAGATTTGTTTACTGAATGTTTACAAAGAATAGACCAAATCTACACTTTGATTGATAGATCCATTAAACCGACCTTAACCCCTGTACATGTACGTGGCAGCCATTAAGGGGAAGTATGGAGCAGGCTCACAGGCTGAGCTCGCTTCATATTTAGCAGGTGACGGCTGTGTAATACAGCCAACACCTCACTGCAACGGGCGGAATCAAGGATCACCTTGATTCCGTCGGTTTATGGCCTCACGCACACGACCGTAGTGGTGTGCACGGGTCGTGATTTGCGACTCAGACGGCCGCGGAGTGTCACCGTGCAATTCACGTACCGTCGAAATCACCGTCGTTTGCATGGGCCCATTGAAATGAATGGGACCGCAATTACGTTCGCGTTCATGGGGCCTAACCCCTTCGATATCGCGGTCAATCCCAACCGCAGCATTTATAACGTTAGAATCAGGGGACGTGAAATTGCCCCCATCCCCCCCCACCCTATGGTGTGATCGCGGGGTGCCGATGGTCTTCATGGCAGCCTTGAGGCATAATGAAGGCCCCCTGGTTTGCCATCTTTGTATTCCTCTGAAGCTCTAGCTATGGCAGGGCTTCAAGAGAGACCAGGGTTGCCAACCATCAGTAAATTCCTGGAGAGTCTGTAAAAATAAGTGTCTTTTTTCCAGTGTCCGTAAAAAATAAAAATTAATAAAGCTAACATGTAATTTATAACGCATGGTTACCGAGCTGTAGTTTTTATTTGTACTATTTTGGGGTGCATGGGACTTTTTGATCACTTCTTATCCTATTTTTTGGGAGGCCAGGTGATTAAAAAACTGCAATTCTGGCATAGTTATTTATTTATTTTTATACAGCGGTCACCATGCGTTATAAATTACATGTTAACTTTATGATGCGGGTCAGTACGATTCCGGCGATACCAAATTTATAGAACGTTCTTATGTTTTACAACTTTTTGCACAATAAAATTACTTTTGTAAAAAGAATGTATTTTTTCTGTCGGCAAGTTGTGAGAACCATAACGTTTTCATTTTTTAGTTGAAGGAGCTGTATGCGGGCTTGTTTCCATCAGAACGGGACCCTGAACAGACACAAACTGACACAGACGGAAACCAGAGGTTTACGTTTCCATCACCATTGATTTCAACGGTGACGGATCCGGTGCCCATGGTTTCCGTTTGTCTCTGTTGTGCACCGGACCCGTAGTATTGCCAGAAGCAATAGCGTAGTCGACTACGCTAATACTTCCAGAAAAACGACGGGTCCGGTGCACAACAGGGACAAACGGAAACCATGGGCACCGGATCCGTCACCATTGAAATCAATGGTGATGGAAACGGAGACCTCTGGTTTCCGTTTATGTCAGTTTGTGTCTGTTCAGGGTCCCGTTCTGACGGAAAGCTCTGATGGAACGTCAGAACGGGACCCCAACGCAGATGTGAACGAGGCCTTACAGGTGACCAACTTGCTCCATTTAGGTCAATTCTATAAGGACATCTGAAGTAGATCTGCAGCATGAAGACAACATCGATTATCAACTAAGATTTCAGCTTCTTGGACCCCTCGTTATATTACTGACAATGCATGGGAAATTGGGGCAAATTTCAGTCAAACTTGAATTTTTAGGTAAGGTTAGACTTTAACCAATACGTTTTTTACTGTCTTGAGAAACCACAAAAGTCATGTCTCCCAGTGATTGTGAAACATTTGATAAGAATGTCAGCTATCAGAGCACACGTTTTCTCGTTGTGAACAGTTCATGGTACTTACACTTGAACAATAGCATGGGCACTATGTAAATTCCACATTTGGCAAGGCTGCAAGACTCACATTGTTTGTCTTTAAAAAACAACACAGCACGGATTTAATGGGATTGCTTGTGAAAAGGCAACAACTTAAAAGACTGCACACAGTTCAGGAACTGATTCTTCACTGCTGCCACTATGTTCATTTTCTGCCTGGTTGCACGTGAAACTTAATACTAGGAAATGATTTTCCTATAGAGTATGGGAGGTTTTTGCCTATATTCTACACTGTTGCATAAGTGTTCTGTCCCGACAGGAATTATCAGTCCTAGATTTCCCTTTTCCTGCATAATACTCTAAAGAATCGAATGGTCTTCTGCAGGCCACTCATTTGTCACCTCAACTGATGAAGGACAGAAGCGTGGGAGAATAATTGTAACGGATAGTACTGTGGCTTGCACTCTCACACAGGTACTGTGGTTGGCAGTATTATATGGGTATAGTAGTAGTATATTAGGCTTATTTATGGCCTTTCAAGGAAATCCCAATATATCTACAGTTGTTAGTTCTACTTTTCACAGATATTTTTTTCCCTCAAGTGAAAGTACATTTTGTACATGATAAATTGGCATTTTTTCCAAATCACTGCACTGTTTTGTGCCAAGTAACTTGACCCGCAGCATCAAATCATAACCTTTGTGTATAAAGATAACGGCTTAATGAATGCAATTATACCTGCCAGACAATGTTCTTTTTCAGGAAGTTAGCACTGGACAGAACACTGTTTTCACAGCAGATTTTGAGGTACATCTGCAGACACTACAAATATGTAGAAAGAAATTGAATAGATATATTTAGAAAACATTGGAACATAGCTTTCAGCATTTTACAAATCATGGGGCAATTGTAATTCCTGAAAGATTAGTGTTCCTCCTTCCATTTGTCATCTTGAGACAGATCTACTGGGAATATTGCTAGAGGCACAGAAAGGAGCATATTGTTCCTGTGTACACATTTTAAAACCTCTTTTTAATCTAGCCTGCTCTGTAACAATTCCACCGAAATGTTAAAGGACTTATCATTTTACCTCATTTCCATCCTTAAATGTAATGGCATATTACTGGGATTTTTTCTTGCACCGTGGGGCTCTGAGGCACCCACTGTGCAGGAAATTGCTACAGGAGTGTTGTTGTGCAGGGAGAGACTGAGAAGGTGCCACAGTGCTTAGCCAGGGCTGCTGCCCCTTTATTCTAAGGATCACTGGGGTCCCTGAACCTACAGGCAGACCCCCACTGATCAGTAAGTGATGGCATATCCTTGCCATATGCAATAGCTGGTGACCGACCCTTGACTATGATCATCACATGATCATCACAAGAAGCAGGCGAGTCGTTGCATCACACTGCTATTGTCCCCATTCGATTAGGAGCGGCACAACGCCTGTAATAAACAACTGCAGCACTGCGCTAACGGCAAAGATCAGAGAAGTCTCAAACAGCTACACAAACAAAAAAGAAAAAAGTTGAATCGTTGCAAAATAAAAAAATAGTTTGGTCAAAATTGGTCTCGTCCTCACGAGGTTAATTCTGACAGTGGTTAATGGGAGTGGAGTTTTTTTTTACTTGCTTGACTCAAATTGCTGTGGTTTCGTGAAAAGTACAGTTAAAGCACATGGTTTACCGGCAATTTGTGTTAAACTGCATGAACTTTTGCAGAGGTAGTTCTCGGCCGTGCGTCAATTACACTTGTGTGAGTAGTAAATGACAAAATAATCACATGTCCTTTGGCTTTACTTACAGTTTATTGAACATTAAAAATAATTTTTGAGTTTGGAAAAAGAAAAGGGGGTTGACATAAAACATTAAAAAAGCCATTACTGACCTGACAAATTCTCCTGCTGCAGCGATGATATGCCCGTATACCTACCTGATCGATGCAGCCAATCACTGGCCTCCGTGAGCATGTGGTTATACGGGCACGTTATCGCTGCAACACTGTCAACATAAAGTCTAGGGAGCATCTGGTGGCTGCACTACTACGCCGGGTGTCTGTCAGGTGAGTAATGACTCTTACTCTTAATGAATCACGGTTTTGTGGCATTTGGCCCCCTTTTTTCCCATCTAGGAAAACCCCTTTAATCATTATATAGTATACAGAGCATGCACAGTTATACACAGCTAAAAGATGGGTAGTTGGGAACTTCTTGTAAAATTAATAAAATTATTACTAAACGTTAAATACCATTGGATGTCAACCAAGCTATAGGACAGAATATAAACTGCTCAATGTGCTTTTCGCTGTCCTGAAATGTTCCCATCTCTTTAGCATGAGAATTTGTTCACATTAACTCTTAAAATATAAAGATAACAAATTTACTAGTAAAGTGTATAATATACCCAATGACACAGTCTGGCATTTTATTTGCTGCGTTCTGTTAACGTTACCTGGCACAAATTGACTGCTGGCTTCTCATGTTCCTACCATGGCTGACATAAAAACATGTTTTATCAACAGCAGCAGCAACCAACACTCATTTCTCAGATCAAAATGACTTCCAGAAAAATGAACTTGGTAATATTGTACTAATGTCATTTTCTCCCTGTCATTCTGCAAGGCTTATAACAGATGCCAGGAAGTAAGGAGTTTGCTGCATTGTTATAAATCAACAAAAGCCATTCACCATGCTGGAAAGCAAGTCTAAACTCCACAAGGCTGGATTCGTAGCATTTTTAGTAGGTTTCTGTTTGTAGCGGGGATTTTTGTTTTGGGAGTTTTTTCACAGCTTGTAAATGACATTTTGTAAAACCTGATTCCTTTGCATTGCATTGTACTTTGTTCAGCGCTGAAAAAATGCAAAACATCCACCACATCTGAACATAGCCTTAGTCAGTTATACGTACGTAGTAGCAGGCGTAGAGTAATATGACAAGATTGTTCAACTGAAGCCATTTTTTAATTCCTTTAACATCCTCATCCTCCAGTACCCAGCTCCCATGGCATAGGCCTCACAAGCTATCCCCCACCGTTTCAGCTACAACCCTGTAGGAGCGAAGCAATTGTGGGTCTGTGGAGCTGTGAACCTGCCCTTTTTTGAAGGCACAACAATGTTTAATCTCCCATTTCACTACATTCACACCAAAACATACCACAATTTATGCAACTTCATGGCATTCATTTGCGTGCTGGATTACTGGAAGTTTAATCAATCAATAGATAATTCCATAAAGGGGGTCACATAAAATAAGACGGGTAAATTATATAATTTTCTGGTAAATGTTTCTAAATATGTAATCTTTCAGGAGGATTAGCTGTCTTTCTCAGAAAAGATTACAGTCTTCTAAACTGGGATTTCAAGCCTTATTGAATTATATCTGCCACTCAAAATAGCTTATTAAAACAACATTTAGGCATAATTGTATATTTAATCCAAAAATATTTTGGCCTTTAGTAGCCAAATTAGAAATTCCCCATGCTAAAAGAGACTCTGTCACCACATTATAAGTGCCCTGTCTTCTACATAAGGAGATCGGCGCTGTAATGTAGATAACAGCAGTGCTTTTTATTTAGAAAAACTATCTATTTTCACCACTTTATTAGCGTTTTTAGCTTTATGCTAATGAGTTTCTTAATGCCCAAGTGGGCATGTTTTTACTTTAGACCAAGTGGGCGTTGTACAGAGGAGTGTATGACGCTGACCAATCAGCGTCATGCACTTCTCCATTCATTTAGACAGCGCATAGTGACATGAGTTGTTCGCTATGTGCTGTCTTATACTGACATATTAACGTTACTGAAGTGTTTAGACCGTGACTAGACATTCCTTCCAGCCAGGACAGGATGTCTATTCACAATCCCTGCACATCGTTAACATTTGTTTGGTACTTACAGCAGAGCAAAGCGTAATCTCGCTGTAAACTGTCATTTACAGCGAGACCTTGCGAGATTACACTTGCTCTGCTGTAAGTACCAAACAAACGTTAACGAAGTGCAGGGATTGTGAATAGACATCCTGTCCTGGCTGGAAGGAATGTCTAGTCATGGTCTAAACACTTCTGTAACATTAATATGTCAGTATAAGACAGCACATAGTGAATAACTCAGTGTCATTATGCGCTGTCTAAATGAATGGAGAAGTGCATGACTTGCAGGATCTACCTGTAATCGATCACATCTAAGTTATGAACTTAGATGTGATACATTACAGGTGGATCATGAATGTCAGAGACACGTAGGACCCGCTGACACTGAACCCGTCAGTCCCGCGGATTTGACAGGTAGAGGATTCAGAATAAGATACGGCTTCTCTGCATACAGAAAACAAAGCAGTTGTATCTCAAAAAGTAAAAATTATTTTTAATAAAAACGAATTATAAAGTTGCACAAGACACTCTGATTGACCATTTTTTTTAAAAATATTGCTTTTAAAAGGTGTGCATAGCCTTTAACACGTTATATCAGGTCTAGTTTTCAATATCTTAGAGTAAGGCCCAAAGGAGCGGCACTAATGCAGGCACAATGCGGCCGACAGCCGCGCTGGCACACTGTTTGACGTGGTTTTCAACTTGATTGTTAATGGCTGTGCGTTGTTGCAGGTAAAACAGCTGTTTACCTGCAAAATTATGCAGCCATAAAGGGTGTATTCATTAATGGCCACACAATTTTGCAGGTAAATTACCCACAACAACGAGCGGCCAGTAATGAACAATTTGACAATGGCGGCCGTATCAATGCAGCTCTGTGGGGCCTTATCCCTTTATATTCCATATTGTTGCTGTAGCTCTGAATTATTCAGAGTGAGGCTCATAATTTAATTTCCTTATTTTATGCTTGCAAACGCTAGAGCCAACTTCATAGGAAACAACCTAAACAAAGTTTGTGTGTGTGTGTGTATAGGTGTGTGTGTGTGTGTGCATATGTGTTTGTGTAATAAGGAAAAGCTGGAGTACCCAGAAATAGCTATGTAGACACAGGTACACATTCCATGGTTAGATCTGAAGCAGGAGACCTGCTTCATGGAAACAGTGCCGATAACTGAGCCAACATGCTGTCACATTACCTATTGGACATAATTCCTGTTTTATATAACCGAGCTAGGTAAATATGATCCAGAAACTCCTACGCTCCTCGGGTCTCAAGCTCTAGGATTCTCAGCCTCGAGAAAGCAAAGCATTATATGTTGGTTCAAATTATTAACACTTCATATTCATGATTGGTATGCCAAGGTTGGTAAAAATATACTCGGAAACTTGTTGAACATTCATATAAGGAGTTATGGCAGATTAGAACTGTGTCTGACAGCTTTTCCTTTTTTGCATGTAATTAGCCATCCCCCTCCCATCTGACCAGGAGGAGGGGTGAGGGGTCTTGTTTGCCCCTTTAAAAATAGCATATTAAGAAACACACAGGGTCAGACCACAGGAGATGCGACCACATTGCAGTTCTAGTAAAAGCTTGTTCTGTGAGGCTATGTTCACACAGAGTTTTTTGACTGCGCCAAAAAACTCGGCAAAAACGGCCGAAAATGCCTCCCGTTGATTTCAATGGGAGGCGGGGGCGGTTTTCTCCTCGCGGGAGAAAGAAGCGACATGCCCTATCTTCGGGCGTTTCCGCCTCTGACCTCCCATTGATTTCAATGGGAGGCAGAGAAAGCGTACTTCGCAGCGTTTTATGCTCGCGGCTCTCAATGGCCGCGGGTGAAAAATGCAGCGAAAAACGCCGTGAAAATCGGCGTGCAGGGAGAGGAAAATCTGCCTCAAACTTCCAAACGGAATTTTGAGGCAGAAATTTCGCCTGCAAAAAACTCAGTGTGAACATAGCCTGAGACAAAACGGTGGTGCTGTACATTTTGGGATGTGTTAATAAACACTGATATTTTTTGGCAACAGATGCTGTCAACAAGTTTTTACTATATGTAGAGGTCTGAAAGAGGATTTTATGGACATTTGAATTTTGCATTCCGGTCATCTTTGAACCCTTTTGTTTTGGTGAGTGCTGCGGACACTTTGCACATTGCAGTTCTGTCCAAATTCAAGCTGTTCTCCTCAGCGGGATCTCTCACTGATCTAATTAGTAAGAGGTCTGTTATTCTTTACTTTATTCCTTTTTATTTTTGTAACTGCTTTGCATTTATGTATGTCATTTTAAGTATTCTATTTTCGTAAACCTTTTAAAGCACTGCATATTAAATCTTAAAATTAATAAGTTTGTTCTTTGCTGCTCTAAACCTACCAACAAACTCGAAGAGTAAAAGCGTAACCTGTTTAATGCTATTCAGATCCAGTGTGTGCCTTTGTGAATGTGTGCTTTACCAGGAGTAGGCTCTTGTCGGCCTAATACGGCAAGTGGTGGGAGCGTATTGTGTGATGTGTGAACTGGTTTTGGGGCGCGCTTAACTCATTGTTAGCCCGTTGCGATAGGCGTGTGTAAGAGTGAGAGTGGAAAAGCAGAGTACCCCTTTACGGTAGCATCCAAGTCACATGTGCAGTGAGTGGTGTTCATGACACTATTCATGTCACTTTACAGAACAATCAATTATTACAGTTTACAGATAACCTCAACCTCTTGGTGCAGAAAATTCGTAAATTGTAAACACGGGATCTGCCACTGGGAGAAAGCTGAGTGCATGCATAATGCATCTGTATGTGCCGGGCTCACAGTTTATGTGTACACAGACGTACAGGCAAATAGTCAACAGAGCAGATATAAAGACACATACAGCTTCCTTATGGAAACTGTAGAATGGCGGCTGAAGGATTATTGAATATATGTTCATATTATGTTTGGTCGGATATATATTTTTGCATATATTAAAGATGGATCCCAAGGCATTGTATACATTTGTTTTGGATCCATTCCGGTTTTGGATCCATCTGGTAAAGTGTAATTTGTTATGCGTATTTTTTTATTTTAGCCAAAGCTAGGAGTAGATCATTAAGGCAGGACATTTATAAAGGAGAACCTTCTACTGCTCTTGTTTTTTTGTATTCACTGCTTGTTTCATCGTGACAGAATCGTAATATGACCATGTGAATGAGCCCTATAATATATTTTTTGTGCCATATATGATTAACAGAAAGTAGAAAATAAAATTCCAGACTATGTAATTAGGTACACTTTATGGCCAAAAGTATGTGGACATAGGAGCTTGTTGGACCTCGCATTCCATGGGATGGATTTGGGTCCCCTCTTACGGCTATAGTAGCCTGCACTGACCACCAGCGATCATAAGAACGGATGTCCCGGACTCCCATTTCTTCCTCACTGATCGACTGCTGCTCCATCCAAAGTCTAAAAACCACCAAAACATTATGGCTTTGGAATGTGGAGAAAAAAACAAAACAAGGGGCAAGGGGATAAACTGGTATATCATATATAATTTTCTATAAGAGCTAATCTGTGCAGAAATGCACTTGTTTTACACCATATTACATGTAATATGTAATGGACTACTGAACAAGGTTTCTTAATATACCCTGGCACCAGGGCAGGGGCCAGGGTAGCCTACCTTCACTGTCTGTCTCCTCTACTGACACTGCATGATCTGCTGCCCAGACTGTGAAATACAACAGGGTAGGAGGGGGAGAGCATGGAGCAGAGGATATAAGAGTCATGTCATGTAAGACTTTTTGTTCTTCAGAGAGGGAGTGAGGGGAAATAACAGGATTTTTTGAGTACTCACCGTTTCATGTCCAGTTTATTGGGGGGACACAAACCGTGGGTATATGCTGTTTTCACTAGGAGGCTTGACACTATGAATAAAAAAAGTGACTCCTCCAGGATATACCCTGCCCACAAACACTGAGCTATTCAGTCTGTCCACAAGCAGTAGGAGAAGCAGATACAAGGTAAGATAAGTATGTCAAACACTAGAGGGGAATCCCTCTGGACAAGAAAAGGATTTTACGATGAGTACTCAAAAAAGTCCTGTTTTCTCATCTGTTACATCGTGGGACACAAACTGTGAGATGTCCTAGAACAGTGCCTAGGGCTGGGAACAGTACAGTCCTTAATAGTAAGGATAACACTTTCCAAAAAACACAGAGCCTTGTGAACGGCGGCCATGCCGTTAAACGAAGTAACCTTAAATTCTGGTGGAAGAGAGGTCCCTGAGAAAGGTCAGGAGGGAGAGGTAAGGGCCAAGGGACGTCGGCCAACAGGGACACGAAGTCCGCCTACCAACAGTGGCGTGGCCAATCCGGGGCTACCAGAATGGCAGGAATTCTATCTGACTTGAGCCTTCGGAGGAGCAAAGGCAGAAGAGGAGGGACGATATACAGAAGACTGAAGTTGGACCATGATGTCCCGAGAGCATCCACGGCGCAGGATTCTGCGTCCTGGGCTCAGGAGATGTCAGGGGACCTGTCGATTGAACTTGGAGGCCATCAAGTCCACGTCCAGATGACCCCACCTGAGACCAATTTGATCAAAGACATCTTGGTAGAGAGACCACTCCCTGGGATCCACAGTTTCTGCGACCCAAATACCGACCCCGGGATTGTTAACCACTGTGAGAGCCGGAACGTGAGCTTCCACACAGACATGGATTCTGGAAGCCTCGGCCATCCCTGCAGCGCTGCGGGAGCCGCAATGGTGATTTAGATAAGCCACGGCTGTGGCATTGTCTGTTTGAACCCTCACCTGGTGTCTGGACAGAGGCGGAGTCCAGTGCAGGAAGCACAGAAATTTGGCTCTAAATTCCGGAAGATTGATGGGATGGGAAGACCCTCAGCCGGAAGTTCCAAGACGTTTCCCGCCTATCTCGAGGCTGGCATCCATGGAGATGATCAGCTAGTTCAGCGGGAGGTAAGAGCACCCCCCGGTGAACGGACAAAGAAGTGATCCACCCCTGATGCGAGCGACGGACTGAGAGGGGAAAGATGAACTTCAGATCCAACGATTGCAAGGGTCAGTCCCAACGAGAAAGGATTGCCCACTGTAGAGGGCGCATGTGGAACTGCACAAATAGAATTGTCTCGATTAAAACCACCATGGTCCCGAGAACCCGCATGCAGAGCAAACTGTAAGGAGTGGATCCTGTCCCAAAGAATGAAGAGACGTTCCCAGAGGAAGGAAAACCTTCGCTGAGTGAGAGTCGAAGGCGTCCCCAAAAACAACAATCTGCTGGGACGAGACAGGCAAGACCTGGACCGGTTTATGATCCAACCAAAGAGTGATCAGGAGAGCTGTCTCGTTGTTCTCCCTGTAGGGAGCCTTAATCAGAATGTCATCCAGGTATGGGGTGACCGACACCCCCCTGGTGCGAAGGTGTGCCATCACGACAGAGAAGACCTTGGTGAAGACCTTTGTGAATACTCTCATAGCTGTGGCTACGCCGAATGGAAGGGCCACGAATTGGTAATAACGAGACAGTACCATAAAGCGCAGGAACCGCTGTTGGGTAGTGCAGATAGGGACGTGCAAATATGCGTCTTTAATGTCCACAGAAGAAAGGAACTCCACCTGTTCCATGTAAGCAATGACAGATCGGAGAGATTTCATCTGAAAATAACTGACCCAAACATGCGCGTTGAGATCCAGGATGGGCTGAACTGAACTGTCTTATTTGGGGAAAATAAATGGTTGGCATAACAGCTCCTGAGGGTGTGTGTGGCACTATCTACAAGAGGGGGTATGTGGCACTATCCACAAGGTGGGTTGTGTGGCACTATCTACGAGATGGGCTGTGTGACACTATCTACAAGGGGGCTATGTGTGGCACTATCTACAAGGGGTGCTATGTGTGGCACTATCTACAGGGGGCACAAAGGGGGCATTGTTACTGTGTGGGAGCACGGTTACTGTTGGAGCACTTATATTGTGTCGAGCACTAAGGGATCATTATTACCATCTGGGGCACTGTGGATTACGAGTTTGTTTAGAGGATGGGGTATAGGTGGGGTGGCTGCTGGAAAAGAAAGAAACCAACATGTCTCTGTGTCAAATTCGAGACGAGTCGTGGCTGGAATAAGTCATCACAGTGGCCTAGGCCGGATGGAGAAACAAAAGGGAAAGTAAACGACTAATCATGGGAATCATCACCTGTGAGTCACTGGATATGTGCTGGAATCACTTATATTGTCTGCAGAGCTCCTGTATGACTGGCATCTACCACTATATGGTCACTATATGGTGGTAATATTGGTCTTTGTATAGTAAAATTGGAAAAGAGGCAGCACTCCAAAGTAGACTTCCAATAGTTTATTCACCCAGCTGCTCAATGAAACCATAGTCAAGGAATAAAACAAAGGTGTGCGCACAAATTTATATGGCCCATAATGAGCGGAGTTACAAGAGTGTTAACATGCCACAAGCAAGATTTTAATAAAAGATCATAATGTTAATACAATTGTGATACAAAAATATAAATATAGAATATATCATGCAAATAACAGTACAACATGTGATTCAACGCACAAGTTATATACAGGTTCAAAATATACCAAACCCTATAACGTTGTTATGAGTATGATCAATTTGAATTTGCATTTATCGCTACTAGCGAAGTATTATCCGAATAACATGATCCCTCGTGCACTACGTTCACATCTGGGACCTAATCTTTTCACCAACAATGCTGAATTTTGCTCCAGGTTTGAGGGCCTGTCTAACAAATATGCTCTTGATATAATCCTTCTGAATATTGAATTCCTGCAGAAGGAAATCTAGTTGGCAAGTGTTAAATTAAAGGAAAGTGAAGAGAAATTTTCGAATGTTAGGGAAGCAACTGAACTCCTTGGATATCCAATCGATGTCCAAGTTTCAGAATGAAATCACAGAAAAATCAGCTGATCAAAAAAATGACAATAAAAATTATACCCAGCAAAAAGATATACTCATACAAAAAAATACCACAACCACCAAACGGAGGTTGTGAATGATAAAAAAGAAATTAGTATTTCTAGAGAGGTGGCTCTGATTGACTTACAAAGATAGACATAATAAACTGCGTTCCAACGCGTTTCCCCTGAAAATTGTCAGGTTCATCAGGGAACAAGACTAGTAGTCAAAAAGAAATAGTCAAAAAACAAGATCAATACTTGTAAGAAATAATGCAACAGAGCTGGATTTAATAAATCCTACTGGTTCAAGATTATCAGCAATGTACAACAGCAAATAAAACCAATGTATCATGTGGGTATCATGTATCAGCTGATGCTCTGCTCGGGGACTCCACTACTGCTGCCAACGTCACTGTGTATATATGGACTGTGACTTCAAGGGTTTCCTATCGCTGGAGTCCATCGCTGAGCTGAGCATCATGAAACCCACAGATCGTGATAACCTTTAAACGTATGGTAGGCAGCATCCTCTTAATATGATTAGATCCCTTCCTTTTAGCCAGATGTTACGGGTTAAGAGAATTGTGGATGATGAGTCTAAGATACTGGATCGGCTGGACGATATGGGTTCTAAATTTCGCGCTAAGGGTTACCCCAATAGACTGGTTAAGTCACAAATTGAGGAAGTGGTGGCTCTAGATTATTCTAGGGAGAACAATACAGGAGCACCCAAAGAGAAACGCATTCCCTGTGTTACAACTTATCATGAACATAGTCAAAAGATTACGAAGGTTATCCGTAAACATTGGCCCGCGTTGGGCAATTTTTATGATATTTCTTCTTTCCAACTGCCACCTCTATTCTCTTATAGGAGATCTCCTAATTTGAGAGATAGATTAGTGAAGAGTGATATTGGCCCTAAGGATAGTGGCAGATCAGTAGAACATATCACAAACTTACGCAAGTGCAGTTACCTTGCCTTGGCTGTGGCAATTGTATTGGGCGAGTTCTTTACACAACCAAATACTGACAAAAGATATATACGATACAACACTTTCTCACATGTAGCGAATGTTCCGAGAGGACAGCCAAACTTTAGTCCCCGGAAGATACTGAGGCGGCTCTCTTCTCCTAGTATCCGCCTTTCGCTTCATGCGATATACCGCAAGCAAAATAGAGGACCGGGTCTGTTGCCAGATTTGCAGGAACTCCCCATATGCAGAGTAAGCAGCGGGTACCTGAGATGAAGTCGACACAGGAAGAGGGACCCTGGGATGTTGACTGTACACGATGTGAAACGGAGTGGGGGTGGTGGACTCCCTTGTGTGGTTGTTGTATGAAAACTCGGCCCATGGAAGAAGCTGTACCCAGTTATCGTGTTGTGAAGAGATGAAGTGGCGGAGATAATTCTCCATGATCTGGTTGATCCTTTCAACTTGCCCATTGGACTGGGGGTGATAGGCTGAGGAAAAGTCCAAACTCACATCCAGGAGTTTACAGAGGGCTCTCCAGAACTTTGACGTAAACTGAACACCCCGATCTGACACGATGTGAAGAGGCAGGCCATGCAAGCAAAAGATGTGTTGAATGAAGAGACTCGCCAGACGAGGAGCAGAAGGTAGGCCGGTCAGCGGGATAAAATGTGCCATCTTAGAGAACCGGTCCACCACCACCCAGATGGTGTTGCATCCTGCTGAGGGGGGAAGGTCTGTGACGAAGTCCATTGCGATGTGCTGCCAGGGGGCACTGGGTACAGGCAGAGGTTGAAGCAGGCCGGCAGGCTTGGAGTGAGTCACTTTGTTGGAGGCACATCTTTAGGTAGCGTGGGCCACCAGAAGTGACGAGCAATCAAGTCTCGGGTTTTACGGACATCAGCGTGCCCAGCCAGTCTAGAACGGTGTCCCCAGCGGAGAATTCTTCTCCTGTCTGCCAACCGAACAAACGTCCTCCCCGGAGGGATGTCTCTAATCTGCAGAGGATAAGCGGTGACAACGCAGGACGGGTCTATGATAGTCTGAAGGGACTCCACCGTGTCTTCCGTCTCAAACAATCTGAACAGGGCATCGGCCCTCACATTCTTGTTCGCGGGACGGTAGTGGAGCAGAAATTGGAAACGGGTGAAAAACAGCGACCACCTGGCTTGACGGGGATTCAGTCGTTGTGCAGACTGAAGGTAGGTGAGGTTCTTGTGGTCGGTGAAGATCAGGATGGGGTGAGCAGCGCCCTCTAGAAGATGTCTCCACTCCTCCAGGGCCAATTTGATGGCCAGTAGCTGCCTTTCCTTTGGAGCTCCTCTGGAACAGAAGTGCACCTGCACCAACAGAGGAAGCGTCCACTTCCAGAGAGAACAGCCGAGATACATCAGAGTAGAAAGAGAAGTGGGAGGCCCCGCTGCACAACTGAGCAACAAGGCAAGTACATTAGAGTCTCTAGTTTGAGAAATAGACGCCTCACAGGTCCTCAACTGGCAGCTACATTAAATAGTACCCGCAAAATGCCAGTGTCAATGTCTACAGTGAAGAGGCGACTCCGGGATGCTGGCCTTCAGGGCAGAGTGGCAAAGAAAAAGACATATCTGAGACTGGCTAATAAAAGGAAAAGATTAATATGGGCAAAAGCACACAGACATTGGACAGAGGAAGATTGGAAAAAAGTGTTATGGACAGACGAATTGAAGTTTGAGGTGTTTGGATCACACAGAAGAACATTTGTGAGACGCAGAACAACTGAAAAGATGCTGCAAGAGTGCCTGACGCCATCTGTCAAGCATGGTGGAGGTAATGTGATGGTCTGGGGTTGCTTTGGTGCTGGTAAAGTGGGAGATTTGTACAAGGTAAAAGGGATTTTGAATAAGGAAGGCTATCACTCCATTTTGCAACGCCATGCCATACCCTGTGGACAGCGCTTGATTGGAGCCAATTTCATCCTACAACAGGACAATCACCCAAAGCATACCTCCAAATTATGCAAGAACTATTTAGGGAAGAAGCAGGCAGCTGGTATTCTATCTGTAATGGAGTGGCCAGCGCAGTTACCAGGACCTGGCCAGATAGATCGACTCCCCCCATAAACTTATTATAGTCCACCACGCAGACCGGTTTCCTCTTATCAGAGGTAGCACCCCTCCCTCTTACTGCCACTGTGGTGTCCTCATGCACAGTGGTCAGCATGTAAACCTCCTTTTTGTCACTCCATTTGACAGCGAGCAACTGGTTGCTTTCAAATGAGAGTGTCGCACCCCTTTCTCTTCGCCTGGACACCAGTTGTTGAGGGAAGCCGACTCTATTTTTGCGCACCGTCCCACAGGCCCCTGTATTAGCAGCATGGAGGGACTTATACAGCGGGACACTGGTGTAATAATTGTCGGTGTACACATGGTACTTTTTCTGTAGGAATGACACCATGGGTTCCCAGACAATTTTCCCACTAATGCCAACATCCTCTGGGCATCCTGGGGGATTAAGGTGGCGGTCCCTGCCCTCATATATAAAAAAGGCACAGGTGTAGCCCGTTGTGCTCTCGCACACCTTATAAAGCTTCACACTGTATCGGGCTCTTTTGGAGGGGATCTATTGGCGAAACAATAGACGGCCCTTGAAGGACATAAGGGACTCGTCTACCGCTATTTTTTGGCCTGGGGTGTACAAATTTAGAAATGACTCAGATAGGCGGGAGATGAGGGGTCTTAACTTGTTGAGTCAATCATGGCCTGGGTCACTTCTTGGGGGGATTTGGGAGTTGTCTGAGAAGTGCATGAAACGTATTAGAGTCTCATAGCGTGTTCGGGCCATGACAGCAGCAAATACAGGCGTGCTATGGATAGCGCCGGTAGCCCAGTAGGAGCGGTTAGAAGGTTTTTTTTTACTATACCCTTGTTTAAGGAAATTCCCCAAAAATGTTTAATCTCACAGACGGTTGTGGGGATCCATCCTCTGGCATAGTAAGACCTGGGATTTTGGGTGACAAATTGCCTGGTGTATAAATTTGGGGGGAGAAAGAAACTGCAGAATCCCACATTGCGGGAGGGACTGCATTATTAGGCCCTGCTCCTGACCCTTCACCGGTGACAGCTGCGTCCACCACCATAGGGCTGGGGGGTCCAGTGGCAGAAGCAGAACTTGTGTCGCTTTCTGACGCAGTGTACCGCTGCCGGAACTGCTAGAGCATAGCATGGCGTATGCCTGCTCTGCAGAGAACATTCTGCGGTTCATTATTTTGTAACACTAAACTAACAAATAAAATTATTTTTTTTTGTATTTTAATTTTTTTTTTATTTTTTCTATATATATATATATATATATATATATATATATATATATATAAACACTAACAGAAAAAAAAAATACGGTAAACCGCAGTTAACAGCAACGAAAACGAAATCAGAAAAAAAAAAAGGATTACGGAGATAACAAGTAATTACGGGTAATCTGGGGTGATTACGGCTAATCTGGGGTGATTACAGGTAATCTGGGGTTGGTTACGGGTAATCTGGGGTGATATTACAGGTAATAAAGGAACACTGTCAAATATGTGGTGTATTTCACAGTATAATACAGCACAAGATTTGTATAGTATTTCTCTCTCTCCTCTCACAGATCAACTAGAGTGAGAGGAGGGAGGGAAAGAGCACAAATCCTGTGCTGTATTTGGTAAATATGGGACTATGGTCACTGTGATAGGTATATCACAGTGACATCTGATCAGGGACCAATTATAAGGGTCCCTGATCAGTTTCTATTTACAGGCAGAATAGCTGCCTTACACTGACAGCGCATGCGTGCGCCATTTTTCTTTTTTTCCCCGGCAGTTAGGGGTGGGGGGGGGGGCACGGGGAGCACGATCGGGGGCCTAAAAAGTATTTTTTTTTTAAACTCATTTGCACTGGCACATACATTGTAACGGCGGTCGCCGGTATTCGTTGAACAGCGGTCCCCAGTCACTGCTCCAAGCCCTCAGCTACCTCTGGCAGCTGAGAGCAGGGAGCTAAACCACCCCCCGGCGGCGCTACTTTATTCCGATGCAGTGACGTAGAAAGTCAATGGCATCGGACTAAAGCCTGTTAGTGACCGACATAGAAACACTATGGGCCGGTCACTAACGGGTTAACAATGGCTGCATTGAACAGCTGAAACATTACATCCTTTGCACATATGGGTAAATAAACCATTGGAAGTCTACTTAGGAGTGCTGCTTCTTTTCCAATATCTCTGTATTTGTGGGATCCTCAAGTCGGATTCCGAGGCTTGCACCCTTCTGGTCTTTGTGAGGTTTATTTTCTGCTGTGCTGCTCCTATTCTTGGTGTGTGGTCTTTATATAGTGGTTTTTATCCAGTAACATTATGGGGGTATTATTCAGTCACTATGTGGTTATGGTGTGGCGGTATTATTCAGTAACATTATGGGGGTATTATTCAGTCACTATGTGGTTATGTGGTGGCGGTATTATTCAGTAACAATATGGGGGTGGTCACGTAACGGGTTAGTGGACCCACTAGGCCGTACCACCATAGCGGGGAGGCAGCTGGCCAAACAACAGGAAACCCCAGCAAATCAATGTCCCGCACAAGGGTACCTGGATAGTCCAGACAGTGGCCGCAGCTCTGGTACAGATGGGGAAGGGCGCATCAGGTAACGCCAAACGTGGCGGATGACACACGTGTGGCAGGTTGCACCAGACGTGGCGAGTTCCTCAGGGCGTGGCAGATGACACAGTACGTGGCGGATTCCTCCGGACGTGGCAGATGACACAGGACGTGGTGGTTTCTTCCAGACGTGGCAGATGACACAAGAAATGGCGGATTCCTCCGGACATGGCAGATGACACAGGACGTGGCGTATTCCTCCGGACGTGGCAGATGACACAGGACGTGGCGGATTCCTCCAGACGTGGCAGATGACACGCGCTGGCCCTTTAACCCTTTAAGGACGCAGCCACTTTTGGACCATATGACAGAGCCTCATTTTTCAAATCTGACGTGTCACTTTATGTGGTAATAATACTGGAATGCTTTTACCTATCCAAGCGATTCTGAGATTGTTTTCTCGTGACATATTGTATTTTATGTTAGTGAAAAAATTTGGTCGATAAATTCAATATTTGTGAAAAACACCAAAATTTTGAGAAAATTTGCAAAAATTAGCATTTTTCTAAATTCAAATGTATCTGCTTGTAAGACAAATAGTAATACCACACAAAATAGTGAGTAGTTAACATTTCCCATATGTCTACTTTATGTTTGCATCATTTTTTGAACATCCTAGGACGTTGCAAGGCTTATAAGTTTAGCAGCAATTTCTCATATTTTCAAGAAAATTTCAAAAGGCTATTTTTTTTAGGGAACAGTTCAGATCTGAAGTAGCTTTGAGGGCCTTATATATTAGGAACCCCCACAAATCACCCCATTTTAAAAACTGCACCCCTTAAAGTATTCAAAACAGCATTTAGAAAGTTTCTTACCCCTTTATGCGTGTCACAGGAATTAAAGAAAAGTGGAAGGGAAATTTGCAAATTTCATTTTTTTTGAAGAAATTCCATTTTAATCCATTTTTCCTGTAATACTGAAGGTTTTTTTAAAAGAGAAACACAACAGAATATTTATTGCCCTGATTCTGCCATTTTTAGAAATATCCCACATGTGGCCCTAGTGTGCTACTGGCCTGAAACAAAGGCCCCAGAATCAAAGGAGCACCTAGTGGCCTTCCTTTTCTTAAATTATATTTCAGGCACCATGTCAGGATAGAAGAGGTCTTGTGGTGCAAAAACAAAGTAAACCCCCCAAAAGTGACTCCATTTGGGAAACTACACCCCTAGAGGAATTCATCTAAGGGTGTAGTGATCATTTTGACCACACAGGTATTTCATAGATTTCATTAGAATTGGGCAGTGAAAATGAAAAATTACATTATTTTTCAATAAGATGTAGCTTTACCTCAGAATTTTAAATTTTTTCAACAAATAAATGAGGAAAAGCACCCAAACATTTGTAAAGCAACTTCTCCAGAGTACTGAAATACCCCATATGTGGTAATAAACCACTGTATGAATACACATCAGGGCTCAGAAGAGAAGGCGCGCCATTTGGCGAGCAGATTTTGCTGGATTGGTTTTTCTGCACCATGTCGCTTTTGCAAAGCCCCTTAGGTACCACACCAGTACAGTGGAAACTCCCCAAAAGTGACTCCATTTGGTAAACTACACCCATTGAGGAATTCATCTAGGGGGTAGTGAGCATTTTGACCCCACAGGTGTCTCATAGATTTTATTACAAATGGTAAATGAAAATGAAAAATTACATTATTTTCCAATAACACGGTGCATTAGTTCAAAATTTTTCATTTTGTCAACAAATAAAAGAGAAAACATCACCATAACACCATAACATTTGTAAAGCATTCATAATCCATGGATTGGTGTGATACGCTTTGAACCAATCCTTTATGCACAGGCCGAGTTTATTGGGTATTATACAAAATATCTGCGCCCCAGTATTGCCTTATATTTGACTTCTTCACTAGCCCTATAAGCCGCACAAGGCCCTAAAGTTTCCTCATCTCCGCTGCATCTACAGGGTCCACCTGGGGGGTCCAGCAAATGATGATGTGGGGTATTTAGTGAAATTCTACTGGACCTAAAAAATTTGTCTGGGCCATCATTTAGCATCATTGCATTTTGAGAGTCATAACGTGTTATTTTTCCATTGACGGAGCTGTGTGAGGGCTTGTTTTTTGTGGAACGAGCTGTAATTTTTATTGGTTCCATTTTGGGGTGCATGCGATTTTTTTTTTTTATCACTATTTATTCAATTTTTTTGGAGATGAGGAAACCAAAAAACAGCCATTCTAGCAAATTATTTTTTTTAAAGTGTTCACCGTGCAGTATAAACAACATGTTAACTTCATTCTGTAGGTCGATACGATTACAGCGACATCAAATTTATATTGTTTTTTTACGTTTCACTACGTTCCCACAAATACTCTTTTCTAAAAAAAATCATGTTTTAGTGTCGCCATTTTCTGACAGCCATAACTTTTTTTTTTTTAGTTGATATCGCTGCGGGAGGACTTGTTTTATGCGTGACAAACTGTAGTTGCTATTGGTGCCATTTTTCGTTACTTGCAACTTTTTGATGACTTTTTATGACATTTTTTTTGAGACAAGATGACCAAAAAATAAAATGCTGTCATTGTTTTTTATGTTCACAGTGCAGTTAAAAATAATGTGACATTTTTATAGATCAGGCCGTTCCGAACGCGGCGATACCTATTATGTATAGTTTTTTTTTCATGTTTTCATTTTTTTCTTATAATAAAGGAGTTGATCAGGGAAACAGGGCGATTATTGTTTTTATTAGTTAAAACTTTTATTTATTTATTTTTCTTTAACATTTTTTTTTACTTTTTTCACTTTTTCTTTTCCTTTGTGTGCGTTTATGCCCTTTAAGGCCGGGCACGAACGTGCACGCGCACCCTACAGGACACAGCAGACCGGAGCGGAAGTGAGCGCTGGCGTCTCCTAGGAAGAAGATGGGGACCAGCGCTTATGGATCCATGGCTGCGGGCGTCGGGAGGTGAGTAAACCCGACGGCCCGTGGCCATGGACGCTACAGGGGTATTATTCAGTCACCATGTGGTTATGTGTGGATGTATTATTCAGTAACAGTATGAGGGTATTATTCAGTCAGTATGTGGTTATGGTGTGGCGGTATTATTTAGTAACAGTATGGGGGTATTATTCAGTCACTATGTGGTTATGGTGTGGTGGTATTACTCATTAACAATATAGGGGTATTATTCAGTCACTATGTGGTTATGGTGTGGCGGTATTATTCAGTAACAGTATGCGGGTATTATTCAGTCACTATGTGGTTCTGGTGTGGCGGTATTATTCAGTAACAGTATGGGGGTATTATTCAGTCACTATGTGGTTATGGTGTGGCGGTATTATTCAGTAACAGTATGGGGATATTATTCAGTCACTATGTGGTTATGTGGTAGGAGGTATTATTCAGTAATAGTATGGGGATATTATTCAGTCACTGGTTATTGTAATGTCTATGGCCGCGGCCCGTCGTTCTGACTTACCCTCTGATGGCCGCGACCATGGACATGTGAGTTCTCGGCGGCATCTCCCTCCTGAGAGATGCCGGCACTCACTTCCTGGTTCAGAGACTGTCTCCCGCACATCGCGCGCACGGCCTTAAAGGGTCAGTGCGCCCACAATTGCAGGAGATCTGCAATCAGTCTAGAATGCTGCTGGACTATAAAAAGGGCTCTGCCCTCTTTATCATTGCCTGAGCGTTGTTGTGTACCTAAAGTTTGTCTTGCAAATGGTCTCTGAGTGTTTTCCAGTTCCCAGTGTTACCCGTTTCTGCTGCCTGTATCCTGTATCCCGTGCTACCGTGCCTCTGTGCCGTCTAGAGTTGAAGTCGAGTTGTGTCTTCTGCTGCATCTACTGTGTCACACCCCACCGGGTGTCTGCTGCCAGAGCCTTATCTTCAGCCTGAATCACCGCTACTGTCAGCATTGCTTCAGGTACCCTTTCTGGACTATAGACTTTGTATTGTACCTGTTTGGCCAGCTGCTATCCCGCTACGCGGTACGGCCCAGTGGGTCCACACCCCGCGCCGTGACAGTTATGGTGTGGTGGTATTATTCAGTAACAGTATGAGGTATTATTCAGTCACTATGTGGTTATGGTGTGGCGGTATTAATCAGTAACTGTGTGGGGGTATTATTCAGTCACTATGGTGTTTTGGTGTGGTGGTATTATTCAGTAACAGTACGGGGTTTTATTCAGTCACTATGTGGTTATGGTGTGGCAGTATTATTCAGTATCAATATGGGGGTATTATTCACTCGCTATGTGGTTATGGTGTGGCGGTGTAACGGCTGCCGCGCCGTTCCCCGCCGTCCCCACGGCCTCTGCTCCGTTTCCGGCGCCCTCCCTCACCAGCTGCTCATCCCGAGCTCCACTTACCCGGTCCGGACGCTCTGCTGTCCCTGGACGGCGTCAGGTGAGTGAATCCATTACCTCCTTCCGCAGTCGGCATCCTCGATGTGCGGCTGCAGTCACTAGAGGGCGCACGCGCTGACTCGTCCTGCCTTAAAGGGCCAGCGTGCACCTTAATTCCCAAGAACTTCCTATTTAAGGTTCCTCCTCCCTTCCATCCCTGCTTGTTCAACCAAGTTCCCCGTGAGTTCCCTGTGCCCTAGTTCCCTGTTTACGTTCCTTCTGCCTTTGTCTGGATTTCCCGTTACTGACCTCTGCTTGAACTTGACTATCCTTGTCTGCCGCCTGCCTTGACCTATTGCTGCCATACCCGTTACGACGCCTGCCTTGACCTATTGCTGCCATACCCGTTACGACGTCTACTGCCGGCCTTGACCTATTGCTGCCATACCCGTTACGACGTCTGCTGCCTGTCCTTACTTCTGCCTATCCATCCGACTGCCTCTACCTGCTGTGACAAGCGTTGCCTGGGTTCGAAGCACCATCTCCTAGACGACACCGAGGATCCACGAACAAACCGGTGAGAACAGTTATAGGCAGTATTATTCAGTATCAGTATGGGGGTATTATTCAGCCACTATGTGGTTATGGTGTGGCTGTATTATTCAGTAACAGTGTGGGGGTATTATTTAGTCACTATGTGGTTGTAACGTCTATGGCCGCGGTCCGTCGTTCTAAATTACCCCTCGACGACCGCGGCCATGGACATCCTGCTGCTGTGCTGCGTCGTCCCCCTGTGAGGCGCCGGCACTCACTTCCAGGTATCGAGACTGTCTACCGAAGGGTGCGCGCGTGCTCGTGCCCGCTCTTAAAGGGCCAGCACGCGCGCATGAAAATCATCATCATCAACTCACATGATTTCCTGGACTATAAGAAGGCCACCGCCCTTCTGATCCTCACCTGAGCATTGTTGTTGTTTCCCAAAGTCTGTCTTGCAAATGGTCTCCTAAGTGTCTTCCAGCTTCCCAGTGTTCCCCGTACCTGTATCCTGTGCTATCCAGTACTATCCTGATCTACTGCCGTACTGAGCTGTTGTTGTGCTGTGCTGCATTTCAACGCCTGCTCTGCTACTCCACGCCTGACGTCTACCTGCCGCCTGGTCCCAGCCAAGCCTGCCTTGCTACTGTCTACATTGCCTCAGGTAACCATTCTGGACTATAGATTCGGTACCATACCTGTTTGACCAGCTGCCATCCCGCTACACAGTACGGCCCAGTGGGTCCACACCCCGCACCGTGACAGTGGTTATGGTGTGGTGGTATTATTCAATAACAGTACGGGGTATTATTCAGTCACTATGTGGTTATGGTGTGGCAGTATTATTCAGTAACAGTATGGGGGTATTATTCAGTCACTATGGTGTTATGGTGTGGCGGTATTAATCAGTAACCGTATGGGGGTATTATTCAGACACTATGTGGTTATGGTGTGGCTGTATTATTTGGAGCTTATATTGTGTTATTATTAGTAATATTGGTCTTATAATAGTGAGTTGTGTTCCGTTACAGTATGCAGGTAATATTTCATCCAGTATAGTGGTATGATATAATAACTGTATATGTATATAGATAATTTTTTTGTGTGAGAGGGGGGACATATGCTTTGGAACTTGTGACACTCCTGCACGCGCTAAACATCAGTGATGCAATTCTCTGCACATCGCCTTCTGAATTGACTGCATAATTAATACAATAATTCATTTGGGGCCCCACTTTTAACTTTGCCCTGGGCCACACTTTTTTTATTCTTACGCCTCATGTACACGACCGTGTGCGCCGGCCGAGTCCCGTCAGTGATCCGAGGAAAGATAGAACATGTACTATCTTTCCTCGGATCGGAGACTCTGAACATTTTTCACGGACCCGATTCACCCACTAAAGTGAATGGGTCCGTGAAGACTATCAGATACCACTCGGATGCCGTCAAAAACGGCCCGAGTGGCACAACAGTCGTGTGCATGAGGCGTTAGTGTCAAGCCTCCTAGTGCCAACAGCATATACCCACGGTCTGTGTCCCCCAATGTAACGAACAAGAAATCGCGAGTTTAGAGCCTGGTCATGTGACGGCAAGCGAAACTGGATTTCAGAGACATCTGAGTTAGGCTTCATTCACACAAGCATATTTCATGTCAGTGTGCTGTCCGTTGAAATAACTGATAGCACACTGAACCATGCAATTCAATGCGGCTATTCACACATCCATGCCTTTTCACGGAGCGTGTATCCGTTGCGTGAAACTCACTGCATGTCCTATTACGGTCTGTTTTTTGCTCACACAAATCGGACACGTTCGTGTGAATGAGGCCTTAGAGACAACACTTTAGTAAGTGATAGGTCTTCCTGCATGTAAACCATCTGTACATAAAAAAAAACAACTGGATAACCCCTTTAAATCAATGCAAAGTTAAATAAAAAGAAAATTTAATAATGTGTCTGCGCCTGGAATATGTAATGGCCGGAAGGAGGTGAAGGGAAAGTGAGCCCTAATCTACCCACCGCCCTGTCCCTGCCTACTTGCAACGACTCGCCCTAGGCGACGAGGTACAACTGGGCGGCGGTCCCTACGCTGTCTAAGTGCACAGGAAAACAAACAGGGAACATGCAAGGGAAGGGGCAGTAGCCACGGAACGCCACGAGGAAACGGAGCGGCGAACGGACAGTCAGGACCAGGACGAAGTGAGTACACCCGAGCGGGCAAGGAGACAGAAGCAAGCCAGGGGCAAAGCAAAGCAGGTCAAGCAGAACTGCAGCAAGGCAGAAGCACGGCAGAAGCAGGCTGGAGCAAGCAGCAGTGGGGCCAGGAATCCAAAAGAATTACAAGCACTGAGGGAGAGAACAGGGCAGGTAATAAAGGACAGGGGGCGGAGCTAACTCCGACAGACCAGGCCGCGATAGGCTCTCCCACTCCTGAGCCTGCCACCCTGGTTGGTGGGAGATGGTGTCAGTCGAACAGGTCTGGCCTCAGGTGTGGATTGATTAATCCCAGGAGTATACCTAGATGAAGTACCTGGCAGATCCCTAACAGTACTCCCCCTTTTATGAGGGGCCACCGGACCCTTACTAAGGGGACCCGGTTTAGTGGGGAAGAGAAGGTGGAACCTCCTGATCAATACCCCAGCGTGAACATCACGGGCAGGTACCCAAGTCCTCTCCTCCGGCCCGTATCCTCTCCAATGGACCAGGTACTGGAGGGAGCCCTGGACCATCCTACTGTCCATAATCTTGGCCACCTCGAATTCCACCCCCTCAGGGGTGAGAACGGGAACAGGAGGTATCCTCGAGGGGGACCAGGACGGGGAGCAGCGTTTAAGGAGGGAGGCATGGAAGACGTCATGTATGCGAAATGATGGGGGGAGCTCCAGACGGAAGGATACAGGGTTGAGGACTTCAATGATCTTATAAGGTCCAATAAATCGGGGAGCAAACTTCCTGGACGGGACCTTAAGGCGCAAGTTCCTGGACGACAACCAGACCAAATCCCCGACGACAAACCGGGGGTTAGCAGAACGTCTACTATCCGCCTGAATCTTTTGTGCGCTCTGGGACGCCTCTAGGTTCTTCTGAACCTGGGCCCAGACGGTGCACAGTTCCCGATGAACATCCTCTACCTCAGGATTATTGGAACAACCAGGGGAGACGGAGGAGAATCTTGGGTTAAACCCGAAATTACAGAAAAACGGGGAGACCCCTGACGAGTTACTGACCCGGTTATTCAAGGAAAATTCAGCAAGGGGAAGGAATGAGACCCAATCGAATTGACAGTCGGAGATGAAACACCTTAAATATTGTTCCAGGGATTGGTTGGTCCTTTCCGTTTGGCCATTAGTTTCGGGATGGAAGGCGGAGGAGAAGGACAGATCAATCTCCAACTTTTTACAAAAAGCTCTCCAAAATAAGGAAACAAATTGTACCCCTCTGTCAGAAACGATATTGACTGGGGCCCCATGGAGACGCAGGATGTGTTTCACAAACAAAGAAGCTAACGTCTTGGCGTTAGGTAGCTTCTTAAGGGGCACAAAGTGGCACATCTTGCTGAAGCGGTCGACTACCACCCACACCACCGACTTGCCCTGAGATGGAGGCAAATCGGTGATAAAATCCATGGAGATATGGGTCCAAGGTCTCTGGGGAATGGGCAAGGAACGTAGTAGGCCCGCAGGTCGGGACCTAGGGGTTTTGGACCTAGCGCAAACCTCACAAGCGGCGACGTAAGCCCTAACGTCTTTAGGCAACCCAGGCCACCAATAGTTTCTGGTAATGAGGTGTTTGGTGCCCAAGATGCCAGGATGACCAGATAGAGCGGAGTCATGGTTTTCCCTGAGTACCCTCAGCCGGTATTGCAGGGGAACAAACAGTTTGTCCCCAGGGACGTTCCCGGGTGCTGCACCCTGATCAGCCGCGATATCAGAAGCTAAATCAGAATCCGTGGCAGAGACGATTATACCAGGGGGTAAAATACAAGCAGGATCCTTCTCAGAAGGAGGATTGGCCATGAAACTACGTGACAGAGCATCAGCCTTAATATTCTTGGACCCAGCCCTATAGGTAACCAAGAAATTAAATCTGGTAAAGAATAGTGCCCACCGAGCTTGTCTAGGATTAAGCCTCCGGGCCGATTCTAGGAAAACCAGATTCTTGTGATCCGTAAGGACCGTTACCTGGTGTCTGGCCCCCTCCAGGAAGTGCCGCCACTCCTCAAAAGCCCATTTAATGGCTAGAAGTTCGCGGTTGCCAATATCATAGTTACTCTCCGTGGGCGAAAACTTCCTAGAGAAGTAAGCACAGGGGCGGAGATGGGTGAGGGAGCTGGTACCCTGGGACAAGACGGCCCCCACTCCCACCTCGGAAGCGTCAACCTCCACAATAAATGGCTCCTCTTGGTTGGGCTGAATCAGCACGGGGGCCGAGATAAAGCACTTCTTGAGGGTCTCAAAGGCCTGGACGGCCTCAGGGGGCCAATGGAGGACATCAGCACCCTTGCGGGTAAGGTCCGTAAGAGGCTTAGCGACGACCGAGAAGTTGGCAATAAATCTCCTGTAATAGTTGGCGAACCCTAAAAAACACTGTAACGCCTTAAGGGAGGCAGGTTGGACCCATTCCGCCACAGCCTGAACCTTGGCAGGGTCCATGCGGAATTCATGAGGAGTGAGGATTTGCCCTAAAAATGGTATCTCCTGTACCCCAAAGACACATTTTTCAGTCTTAGCAAACAGATTATTCTCCCGAAGGACCTGGAGCACCTTCCTGACATGCTCCACGTGGGAGGACCAGTCCTTGGAAAACACCAGTATGTCATCAAGGTACACAACAAGAAAATTACCCAGGTACTCTCTCAGGATTTCATTAATAAAATTCTGGAAGACAGCAGGGGCATTACACAACCCAAAGGGCATGACCAGGTATTCGAAATGACCCTCGGGTGTGTTGAACGCAGTTTTCCACTCATCCCCCTCTTTGATGCGGATAAGGTTATATGCCCCCCGTAGATCGAACTTAGAAAACCATTGGGCTCCCTGAACCTGATTAAAAAGATCCGGAATCAAAGGAAGTGGGTACTGGTTCCTTACGGTGACCTTATTCAGGTTACGATAATCAATGCACGGCCTAAGACCACCATCCTTCTTCCCCACGAAGAAGAAGCCAGCACCTACAGGAGAAGTCGAGGGGCGAATGAAACCCTTGGCCAGGCATTCTTGGATATATTCCCTCATAGCTTTACGTTCAGGACATGAAAGATTAAATATCCTCCCCTTAGGAAGCTTGGCACCAGGCACCAAATCGATAGCGCAATCGTAATCTCTATGGGGGGGCAACACCTCGGAGGCCTCCTTAGAAAACACATCGGCGAAGTCCTGAACAAACTCAGGAAGCGTGTTTACCTCCTCCCGGGGAGAAATAGAGTTAACAGAAAGACATGACATAAGACATTCATTACCCCATTTGGTGAGATCCCCAGTATTCCAATCAAACGTGGGATTATGCAACTGCAACCAGGGAAGGCCTAAAACCAGATCAGACGATAATCCCTGCATCACCAGTACAGAGCACTGCTCCAAATGCATGGAGCCAACAAGGAGTTCAAAAACAGGAGTATGCTGAGTAAAATAACCATTAGCAAGGGGAGTTGAGTCGATTCCTACTACAGGGATAGGATAAGGTAAATCAATACAAGGCATCTTTAGAGACATAGCAAATTCCGCAGACATGATATTAGCAGATGACCCTGAATCCACGAAAGCACTGCCCGTGGCAGCCCGGCCAGCAAACGAGACCTGAAAGGGAAGCAAAATTTTATTGCGTTTCACATTAACGGGAAATACCTGTGCGCCCAAGTGACCTCCCCGATGATCACTTAGGCGCGGAAGTTTTCCGGCTTCTTATTCTTGCGCCTGGGACAGGTGTTCAGTAGATGCTTGTCGTCCCCACAGTAGAAGCAGAGACCATTCATTCTGCGAAACTCCCTACGTTGTCGAGGGGACATGGAGGCCCCGAGTTGCATAGGTACCTCCGAGTCCTCCGTGGAGGGGCGAGGAGACGGGACCTCGGGGGGGATTGCAGAAAAGTCAGAGGGGAGCACACTGAAGCGTTCTAGCTGACGTTCCCTGAGACGTCGGTCAAGTCGTACTGCTAGGGCCATAACCTGGTCAAGGGAGTCAGACGAGGGGTAGCTAACCAGCAGATCCTTCAGGGCGTCAGATAATCCTAACCTAAACTGGCACCTTAGGGCCGGATCGTTCCACTGAGAAGCTACGCACCACTTCCTAAAATCAGAACAGTATTCCTCAACCGGTCTCCTACCCTGACGTAAGGTCACCAGCTGACTCTCGGCTAAGGCAGTCCTGTCAGTCTCGTCGTAAATGAGTCCGAGGGCAGAGAAAAAACGATCAACAGAGGAAAGTTCAGGGGCGTCAAGAGCCAAGGAGAAGGCCCACTCTTGGGGCCCTTCCTGGAGTCGGGATATGATGATACCCACCCGCTGGTTCTCGGAACCTGAGGAGTGGGGCTTTAGGCGGAAATACAGTCTGCAACTCTCCCGGAAGGAGAGAAACGTCTTACGGTCCCCTGAGAACCGGTCAGGTAACTTGAGGTCGGGTTCTAGAGGTAAGGTGAGGGGTACTACTAAAGCAGCGTCACCCTGATTGACCCTTTGGGCCAGGGCCTGGACCTGTAGGGAGAGGCCCTGCATCTGCTGGGCCAGGGTCTCAAGGAGGTCCATGATAGCGTCAGCGTAGGAGAAATGGTAGACTAGGTAAGGGCTTGTAATTATGTAATGGCCGGAAGGAGGTGAAGGGAAAGTGAGCCCTAATCTACCCACCGCCCTGTCCCTGCCTACTTGCAACGACTCGCCCTAGGCGACGAGGTACAACTGGGCGGCGGTCCCTACGCTGTCTAAGTGCACAGGAAAACAAACAGGGAACATGCAAGGGAAGGGGCAGTAGCCACGGAACGCCACGAGGAAACGGAGCGGCGAACGGACAGTCAGGACCAGGACGAAGTGAGTACACCCGAGCGGGCAAGGAGACAGAAGCAAGCCAGGGGCAAAGCAAAGCAGGTCAAGCAGAACTGCAGCAAGGCAGAAGCACGGCAGAAGCAGGCTGGAGCAAGCAGCAGTGGGGCCAGGAATCCAAAAGAATTACAAGCACTGAGGGAGAGAACAGGGCAGGTAATAAAGGACAGGGGGCGGAGCTAACTCCGACAGACCAGGCCGCGATAGGCTCTCCCACTCCTGAGCCTGCCACCCTGGTTGGTGGGAGATGGTGTCAGTCGAACAGGTCTGGCCTCAGGTGTGGATTGATTAATCCCAGGAGTATACCTAGATGAAGTACCTGGCAGATCCCTAACAGAATGTGTCAAGAAATGTGCCACAATTTGGTGCATTTTGGCACATTTCATTGTAGAACAGAGGTTTGCACCTCTCTAGACACTTGTTTGAAAATTTCCGGAAAGGGGTATGGGCCTTAGCAGAAAAAAAGCGAAGCGTAAAATGCACCAAATTTAGCTAGAAGCACCAAATATGTCATACAGCATGCACCACTGTGATAAATTTGGCACATCTTCTGACTGCCTGGTCTAAGTTTACACTGTCTTAAAGTTTCCCAGCTTGGTAAATCTGCCCCAATATATCAACGTGTGTTAAATTCCGATTAATAGTACATTCCCTGTTAGAAATTCTCTCTTATTAACATTGCACATCTGTTCTCTGTGGTAAAAATATCCTGGGTGATTATCTATCTATTTTGTCTGTACTATATACATCATTTCCAGAATTTATTTTTCCTGACGAAAGCTAAACAGACCTCCCCTCTCCCGTGCCAAAAAGAGAGGAGAGCCATCGTCAGTATATTAGAACATGGGACCTTACCGTAAACTGTGTACACAGAGGATTACTCTCCTTGTGACAATATTATGTATTTCTGGTTCTAAACCACCATTTTAAGGTCCTTTGCTCTAAATATCCTGCTTGCATATTTTATTTACAAAAATAGGATTATCAATATGGAATATAAATGCCTACAATTTTATTTAGCTATATAATATATATATATAAAGAAATCCTGCAGCACTCCGGTATGGAAAATAAAGGTGATTTATTTCAAACAGCAAAATAGGATGCAACGTTTCTGTCCAACCTTAGGACCTTTTTCAAGCTTGAAAAAGTTCCTAAGGCCTCATGCACACGAACGTAAAAACGCCCGTAATTACGGGCCCATAGACTTCTATTGGCCACGGGTACCTTCCCGTATTATCAGGGAAGGTGCCCGTGCCGTTGAAAAATATGAAACATGTCCTATTTCAGGCCGTAATAATGGCACGGGCAGGCCCATAGAAGTCTATCGGGCTCCCGTAATTACGGGTGGCTACGTGTGTGCACCCGTAATTACGTGAGCATTGATAGGCGACGTCAGGGGATAGTCACTGTCCAGGGTGCTGAAAGAGTTAACTGAACGGCAGTAACTCTTTCAGCACCCGGACAGTGGCTACCGCTAGAGTTAATAGTATTAAAAGTTAACTTACCTGATTCTTCCTCCAGTCCGGCCTCCCGGGATGACGTTTCATCTCATGTTACCGCTGCAGCCAATCTCCGGCCAATCACAGGCTGCAGCGGTCACATGGACTGCCGCGTCATCCCGGGAGGTCGGACTTGATGTCAAAAGAGGGACGCGTCACCAAGGCAACGGTACGTATGAACTTCTTTTACTTTCAATCGCTGCAGAAACTCTGCCCGAAAGGGCTGCCCCTTCTCTCTTTCCAGCACTGATAGAAGGGGCTGCTGATTACTACAGAGAAAACGGGTCCGTAAATACGGGTCGAATACGTGTGACAAAGGACCCATATTTACGCCAGTATTTACCTATCATGTACATGTACACCTCAATTGTACATGTTCACTAGGTGCCAATATATATATATATATATATATATATATTATATAATGATAATTGTTACCAATACGTCTGGAATTTTCCTACCAAAGACATTTATAGCATATTCACAGTATATTCTATAAATGTCTGATATGTCGGATTCCAAAATCTAGGTTCCCAACTTATTGGTAGAACGGGGCAAATAATTCAGCCATGCTCATGCTCTGGGGCCGCTAGCAAGCTATATGATATCCAGAATCAATGATGTATAGCCAATATTGGGAAAGATTTTTCAGTTTATTGACGTTTATAATCAAAGTATTCCTGTAAAAAAAAAAAAAAAAGATAGTCACCATGGTGATTAGGAAATCATCCCAGGCGATCTGGTTTTGCTTCCTGCCCTACATGCGCTCAGAACGCCAAATTCATAGAGTTGAATTTTGTCACCAATAATATGAAGCGTCATCTCTTCTGACACAAGCGGTCACTGACTGCTTCTACCAGGCAGAGAGGGCACACCGTCATATGATTAGAGTGATGTGCGCTCCTTCTACATCGGTCTCTGTTAGCAGCAGTCGATGTAGGAATCTATGTACAGCACCTGGCTATAGCTTGCTCATATTGAGCTACCTGCCAGCAGAGGGTGCCTAGTGGCATATTGCGGGTGGGTCGGATTTGTAGAGTTGTGTGATTGCCTGATAAGGAAGTAACGTGTGGGGCCTGCAGTGAAGGGGTGGGTCAACTGTGAGGGCCTTGATAAAGCGTGTACGCACGTGAAACGGCCATAGACTTATTCCACATCATAGACCAAGATCCTGAATAAAATAAATTTATTGCAAAGTCGGTGAGTGCCTCGATATTTTCTATTTTTGAATTTAAGTTGTATGTGCTGTGCTGGTCAACAAGCACCTCCGGGGCAATTGGACTGCTGTGATCCATCAAAAAGGCCATTGAAAAACTCCATTCAATAATTACTGGTTCAACAGTGCCAGGCTTTTCCTTCTTCCTTCTATTTATGTTATAGTGTATATGGGCTAGAGCACGTTGTGATAACCAGCTATGGAAAACAATCCAGTGGATTCTGAGGAGGTTATGGCAACTTTGGATTTGGCAGCGTTGATCGCAGGTCGTATAGATGTGGATGCGTTTTTTGTACAATGCAATCTCAAAGATGAGTTGCAGGTGATGGGCACAAAAGCTCTTGAAAACAAGGTTATGTTCTTGTCTGAAAAAGAAGTAAGGGCCTTGAAAAAGCGTGTACGCATGCGAAACGGCCGTAGGCTTATTCCACATCATAGACCAAGATCCTGAATAAAAGAAATTTATTGCAAAGTCGGTGAGTGCCTCAATATTTTCTATTTTTGAATAACTGTTACAAATGTTGGGGGGGCTGCTGTAACTACTGAGGAAGTGTGGGGGGCTCCTTTGACTACTGGGGATGTGAAGCGGCGGCTTTAGCTATTGGGAAATTATGGGATGGCTGTTATGTTTACTGGGGAAGTGGCCTTGCTTTGTTTTTTTAATGTTATGGTCATTGTCTAACTGACTCACCAGATCACTAATTTTCTCCGGTGGGCCCCATTTCTGAAACAATAACAGCAACAGTGTGTCGTTACCGATTTCTAACCTTTGGAGATGGCTCCTAGTTAAAATTTGTCCAGACCTCAGTTTAAATGTCCTACAGCTTCCCTGCTGACTACAGACACAAGTGATGGTGGCCTGTATTCTGCTGACAGATGCACAGGGCAACTGCTAAAATGTGATTTCTCTGAAACTAGTCTTTTTTAAATGATCAGATCACTATTGCTAATAAAGAAAGCAGTTCCTTGATAAAGAAATGAAGTACTGTGAAAAATCTTCAAAATACCAAATCTTTGAGACAACAACCCATTTATCCAGACCAGATTTCCGGTGATATGTATATTCCGTGCACACTGGCCATCTTCTTAGAGAGGACCACCCTTCTAGAAGAACAATTTTGGGCGGTCATCTCAATGAAATTTAATTCTATATGCAATATAGGTTCCCAAAAACTTTGCATAAAAAATAGTGATTGGATGTAAAAGGACTAAATCAACAAAAGTCTCAACATTGAAAAAAATGATAATGCTTTCTGGTTATTTTACATACATCCCATATGCCTATGATTTGTACACATTAACTGCTTTATCCAAAACTTTCAGTACTGCATGCTATTTCAATGCATTTACATATGAACTAACCACAGTGTTATGGTCCCCCTTCTAGCAGTAATAACACCTGCAGGCTATAAAAAGACGTAAAATGACAGACACAAAAGAGAAGCCTAAAGTGAACAATGACAAAGGAAGAGCATTCTGTTAGTGTTATCCAAGTCCTCTAAACGGTCAGAACCACAAAGGTCTCTTCCTTGGTACCACCACCCAGCAGAGATAAGTGCACTCTGCAATGCATAGCAAATGCCTGTGAACCACTCAAATGTAAAATGAGAAAAGTGTTATCTTGGAGATGTAACTGACTGTCAATTGACAGCCTATAACTTGAGCAGGCTGTAGAGAATATACGGAGGACATCTCTTGAATAATGATCACACAGGGAAAGAATTCACGTACACTGGATTTTTTTTTCTTGAGTGTTTCAACAAAATAGGACTTGCCTTCTACAGATGTAAAAAAACAAACATCTATTATGTCATCTTATAAAAAGACAACAAATATAGAATCTAAATAAAATTCTGGTCCAATCACCACTAAATTGCTCCATGTAAATGAATGAAATCATATGGTAAAAATAAAAAATTAAAAATCATTCTATTATGGATTAGTATTGTTAATTGTTCTTAAAAGGAGTTCTCTGTCAAATGAAAAAAAAAGGTCTATTTTTTTCCCAGAATCAAAGGTATCTGGTCCATGGGCTGTGTGATATTGCAGCACAGTTCCATCCACTTAAATAGGACTGACCTGCAGTACCAGACATTGTCCATGGACAAGAGTTGAGCTGTTTTGTGTAAAAAGATAAAGGAATAAATCCTAGGTTTTAAGCAAAACTGCTTAAAGGGGTTTTACATGATAGAACATTGATTGATGTTTTTTTTTTTACATATGCAAACAACAGAGGCAAACTGTGGGGTATCTATGGGGCTCATGAAAATGGGGTGACCTGTCTCAGATTAGTCTTGTCCAACTTTCCCAAAAGTGGTGTGAAACTATGCAGGGATCCCTGTCTCCAAAAGGACCACATCATCAGCAAATAAGAGAGGTAGATTGACCAAAAGGTGCCATTACCTCTCTCTTGGGAATCGTGACATTGGGTGAACAAGCACAAAGCCCTCCTATCCCAGGATGGGAGGTGTGATGGTGTGGAACAGCACTATAAAGGAGCCCCACCTTGATTTTTGCTATGGAGCCATGTACACTCGGTAGACTCTTGTAAGATGTTATAAAGCAATGCAGAAACGAGCCAGTATCTCACATATTGTAGTAAACAATACATTTGTGATTATGCGATTACTAGGCTTTTTAGGACTGCAGCAATTTTTCTGAACATTTTGTGCCAAGATAACAGGCAATTACAGGTAATGGCCTTATACTATTCCAAATCATATCTTTCTACTGTGACTAGCACTTACAGTACCTCTACCAGTTACTGAAAGCTACACAACCTCATCCTGTTTTCTATGCGATTACAATTATTTATTTTGCAATAAATACCTCTTTAACAGAATCACAAAATCCTATATTGGATTTGAGCTGGCCAAACATACAAAATGATTCTGTCCAGAAATAAGCAGACGGTGACGTTGCAGATATCTTACTATCTCGCAATTGACATAATGATTTTTCCTTAAAGGGAACCGGTCAGGCGGATTTAGGTCACCAAACCGCAAGCCAGATCCTGGTGGCATACAGTGATTGCACAGTGTGAAGATAAACCCAAGGTCAGTACCTGCGCGTTCGCCGGAGAAGGCTTGTGATCACGTATCCTGACCTGAGGGACGTTAGTCAAGCCAGGAAAGGGGGATTATCCAGCGTGGCTCTGCAGAGCAGCGGCGCCACCCCATGACTATCTACCTAATTTGCATACATCATGTCCCGTTTTAAAACATATTTTTCTATATTATGCTGCATCCACTATAATATACAAGAGCATCCATTTCCGTTCTGGATAACAGGTGGTGGCAGTTTTGGGGACATAAATCCTCCTGACCGGTTCCCTTTAAGTATGATAAAAATTATATTTTATCCTGATCAGAATATTTATCATTTATTACAACAATTTGTAGTGTATGATCTTACATACATAGATCCTGAATAAAACATCTTCTCCAATCCCATGCGACTGGATCTTCCAATGCATCTATAGTGTACCATCATACAGTACACATAAAGATCCTGAATAAACATCTAGTCTAATCCCATGACTTGATCTAGCAATAAATCTCTGTGTACAGTTGAACACTATACTGCATAAATAACACACAACAAATAAAAATACAAACAAATAAATGATTAAATACAAACAAACAACAAACCATTCTGTTCAATATCTCGTCACCTGAACCAGCAAGACATCAGAGTGTATCATACAACATATAGGGGACGCATGATCTGAACCAGCAGATTATCGGAAGATTACCAAAAAAGACACAGGGAGCCTAAATGTAAATGATATCTAAACAATATATGCGCCTATAGTGTCCAATATATTCAGCTGATTTATTATGATGATATGAAACTGAAAAACACAGAAGAATATGGACCTGAATGAACAAACTGGATCTTTCACACAACGGGCTTGCAGAAATCTATGTGAATGCTGCAGAAACATCCCCCTTCAAATGTTTGGTATTGATAATCAGTGGAAAAAATTTCTGCAACAAAACTGTCGCGTGTGAATGTATCCTAGCGGTTCCTCTATGACATGTAAAACGCTGGGAGGTTTTGATTGTGTGCTCCACGGGGGACAGGGGCTGATGTGAGGAATTACAATCTGTGTAGAGCCCAATGGAATATGTCGGATCTATACAAATAGTGGATAATACACAACCTCTAGCCCCGCTAAGGACAGGGACAAGGACAGTGCTGCAGAGAAAACGGCAAAAAATTCTAGTACATGTAAAGTGTCACATCTAGGGACTGTGGACAGGGACTGATGTGAGAATATATTGGTGCTATATGACATTCAGGGAACTGAGATTGTGACCAGTATTGGGGACAGGGACTGATGCCAGCGTGCTCGCTGTATTAGATATACACATAGATAATGTATAGAAATTCCTGGTGTGATCACTTGTGACCTGTCCCAGCAATACATATGTAATGTTTTCTAAGAACTGGGATTGTACTCAACATTGGGGACAGGGACTAATGTGACGGCTATAATGGCACTATATAAATAATGGGTGATAAATTCCTTTTTTTTAGTTTGATGACATGTCTGTCCTGCAGGTTTGTAGCTAAGATTTCCTTCACCTGGGATAAGAATTCAGTTTACTGCCCATGTCTGGTATCCGGGCATCCTGGCTAAGGCAGAGTGGCTTGTTGACGCCTCCGCTGGCACCCAGTGCCCCAACCAGACTCAAACTCCGTCTCTAAAATATATTCCCTTCTAGAATGCAATGTATGAATTTATTAGTTTTTTTCCTATAGCACTGGCATATGCCACAGCGCTGTACACAATACATGCCCCCATATCCTGGCACTGGCAATGTAATGTATTACAGTATTATATTATTAGCTCGATGCCACTGACTAGTCACAGTCATTGCCTCAGATAATCTTTCCTGAACTTTATTCAGTGACCCCAGCAATAACCAGCCGTTCTTCTGCCCATAATGTTACCCATGCCGGCTGCAATAACACAGAGCTAACAGATGGTCCGTGCCACTGTGGGCACCGAGGCTACTTACATGTCCTTGGCTGGTAAGTTCTTCCCTTCCACCACCCGAATAAAGAGGGAGCTCCGTCTGGCCATCGCTGTGAGAGGGTTCAGCAGCCCGCTCTCGTCCTCGGCTCCCTCCACATTAGTCCTCAGTATATCAGGTGCTTATGGCTGCAGAGAAATATCAATCAGATGGCAGCCAGTAGCTGAGGAGACCTCGGGGGGCGGGGCTAAGAAGTGCACACAAGCAGGACCTGTCCTCTCCCGCTCTCCGTGTAGCAGCTGGAGTTCCAGCTACGTGACGTCACGGGTGTCGTGACGTCCTGTCAACCTGCCGAGTGTGTGGAGGGAACGCTGCCAGCTGCGACCGCCGAGGGTTCTCTGAAAGAGTGGAAAGTACACATTTCCCTAAATATAACTGGACAGGAAACGGAGTAAAACACGAGACAGACGTCATGTCAATGAATTGCGAAAGCTTAGCTGCCTTATTCAGGGCTTTATTTTTTATTTTTACCAATGCCCTACTCCATTAACAGCGTCCTTGTAAATAGTGGCCGCAGAATAGGTGCAGGCACAAGAGCTAGGACCCGCATCGAACGGACATTTTTTACATATCCCATGAGTATGCCATAAATGTCTTAGATGGGACTACCCCTTTAAAGGGGTTATGTGGGGACCGAAAAGTATTAGCAGTGTACTCACTGCAGTATGTGAGTACACTCGCTAATATACATTCCGGTCCCCCGTCGCGCTGATTATGAGATTTTAATAGTGCTGGCGGGGTACCAGAAGTTTAGTTGCACAGCCTTCCTTCATGACGATGCAACTCTTTGAATTACATAGAATACAGCGGGGCCGGTCACATGACGAAGAGTCGCGTCGTTATGAAGGAAGACTGTGTTACTAGACTTCCAGTCCCTCGCCAGGGATAAAAAAATCTATTAATATCTTATAATCAGCGCGACGGGGGACCGGAATGTATATTAGCAAGTCACTGTTAAAGATCTGCCAGGCACAGCTTCTGTATCTACGCCCATAGGTATTCAGTCTGCACCTGCTTCTATGTCTGTGAGACTGACTCCATCTTCCACCACCCAGGATGGCAGGCTTAGGAGTGGGAGAGCCTATCACAGCCTGGCCAGACTATTTATACCTGCCTTTCCTGTTCCTCCTTGCTTGTGATTCTTCTCTGTTGGTTTCCTGGCCCTGCTGCAGCTTCTTGAACTACTTGACCCTGCTTCGTATTGACCCTGGCTTACTGACTACTCTTCTGCTCTGCGTTTGGTACCTCGTACACTCCTGGTTTGACTCGGCTCGTTCACCACTCTTGTTGCTCACGGTGTTGCCGTGGGCAACTGCCCCTTATCCCTTGCTTATGTGTACCCTTGTCTATTTGTCTGTCGTGCACTTATTGAGCGTAGGGACTGTCGCCCAGTTGTACCCCGTCGCCTAGGGCGGGTCGTTGCAAGTAGGCGGGGACTGAGTAGCGGGTAGATTAGGGCTCACTTGTCTGTTTCCTTACCCCCATCATTACAGTCACATAGTGCAGTGAGTACATGGCTAATACTTTTCGGTTCCCACATAACCGCTTTAATGGAAGTGATGTGTATTGTGACAAATTTATCAAAGAAAACACATGCTGTTATAAATATGTTTCAACATATGTCAATAAAGTAGTTATCCTTAACTTCGGCTCTGTTCACATCTACGCTGGAGGTTCCATACAGAGTCTCCTTTTGCAGAATCCTTCATATTTGACAAATATAGCGCAGAATGCATCACTATTTTTTCCAGTAAAATGACGAACCCCATTATGGAACCCAATGGACCCTATTATAAGTCATTAGAGTCCATCGGGCGCGGTTGGTGTGCGTTGTGTAACGGATCCGGCACTCCATCCTATGACGGAGCAGAACAATATAATTGACGAACGCAGATGTGAACAGAACCTTAGACATTGGCTAAAATAGCGCCACTTATAAAACTTGGATCGGTGCAGTTTTGAAATTGACTACAGGGAAAAGCACTTTCATTGTTAATAGCTTGCAGTAAACTGCCATTTAGCTGTATAACTGCGTGGCCATTAACATTTTCCCTGTAGTCAATTTGAAAACTGCGCCAATCTAAGTGTCAGCATGATTTCGGCTGCCGTGGACTACCCTTGGATTTGCCTGTTCTACCTATTTTTTTCGGAGATTTCTGCACAATGTGGGACTGAGAGTTTAGACATGTACAGGCTAAAGCTGGCTATAAGCATAAAGACTTTGGTCAAAGGATTTAAAGGGGCTGTCAAAGTTCTAGTAAATACAGTTATAGAAGGTAATAATCAGAACAATAAACTATGTATTTTGTCTTCCATATCACCACTTTCTGCAGATGTAAACAAATATAGCTTATGTCTGGTATCTAAGGAAGTGGAGATGTATAGTACAAAGCTGGACCCTAACCCGTTTTCCTATAGTATGGGATTTAATAATAAGGAATTAGTGGTCATCATTGGAAGAGATAGTCATATATAATTGATTTCACACACAACAATGCTACAATACACCAAATATACCTTGTGAACCATCATGCTGGGTACTTTTACCCTATTTGAAGGAACTGGAGGGTGTTTGAAATCATTAGGGTGCAGTCACACGTGGCAGATTTTATTGCAGACATTTTCGCTATTCTTCTGAATGGACTTGTTTCTTTAGCAGGTGCATGGATATCTGGAAGTTCCATTTAGATAAATGGAACTGATTTTCAGTCACAGAAAATTTTTGCAACAAAATCTGCTGTGTGTGACTCTACCCTTACTCAACATCCTGACTTGGACCATTGTACTTAATCTGACAGAAGGAATGACAGTCACGAGTGTGCACAGTGAAATTAGGGAAGAGCTCATACCTATAAAGGCTTCCTTTGTCAATGTGTATATGCACTGGACAGAGAATGCACGGAGCAGGACAAAGGTAAAGTGATTCTAATTTCTAGTTAGGGATTGAAGCTCTCTGACAGATTGTAGTCAATTGCAGCGCCATATAAATAACAAAATCGACCTCACAAACAGGAGAGTGTGCAGGTGGAAAAGAATACAAGATTTATTATAGCATACAAAAGAGATATGGTTTGTGGCACATACAGTAAGTTGCTGAATTGACCATGTTTATTTTTGGCGGACTACTCAGTTTATTTAGAGGGGTTTTGTTTAATGTTAACAAGTATTTAATAAAAGCAGAAGAGAGATAATGGAGATCACTAGAATGGGGATCACTAAGAATGTACTGAAAGTTCAGAATTTCCAAATGTAGGGGAGAGGGGGTTAAAGTGCCAGGCTAGGACGGGTGTCAAAGGGTTGCTCGTTGTCCAGATGAGTGAAAGGGTTAAATGCAGCTGTTGCTGCACTTGATACTTATCCCTCGTTGTCCAGGAGAGGAGGACGTTGCTGGAGCCGGGAGCCGGAGTGATGAGCCGGGGAGCAGGAGAGGTTTGTTGGTGGAGCCGGGGAGTAGGTAAGTGGAGTGTCGTTGGTGGAGTGGTGAGGGCAGGTCCCAGCTACTGAGTGCACTGACTCAGGCTATTTAAACCCTGCCGGTATCCTCGTAGCGGGGCGTGTGGGACTCGCCTCTGGCCAACATGGGTCGGCACGGTGATATGATGTCACCAGCCGACCCATGAGCGCGTGAGCGCAAGAAAATGCCTGTGTGTGGCCGAGAATGCTTGTGCGCGCGGGAAGTTTAAAAGGGAGACAGGAGATCAAAGCAGTATCTCCTGTCTCCATCGCTTCCAAGCAACCTGGTTACTGGTAATGGTCTGAGATGGAAGGAAGTATACTATTTTACCTAGGTACATGACATCACTCTTCTACTCAAGGCCACCTTCCCGACAGTCCTGAGACTTAGGAGTCGAGTGTCCACAGTTGAAACAAAACCTCACAGTCCATAGAATGAAGTTGAAACAAAACCTCACAGTCCATAGAACGAAGTTGAAGCAAAACCTCACAGTCCATAGAACAAAGTTGAAACAAAACCTCACAGTCCATAGTACGAAGTTGAACCCTCACAGTCCATAGAACGAAGTCTCAAAGTCCATTAAATGAACGAAGCTCACACGAAACCTCAAAGTCCATCGAACCTCGGAGTCCTTGTCCTTTTGTGCTTGGAATTCATTCCTCATTAGAGGCGTCAATGGGTCTTTCCAGCGGCCGATCCAATTTTAGCATGCCGACCCGTGTAAGGCTGCATATGCCCTCACACGGTCAGCCTTGGAATGGCTTAGCCTGCCTTTCGACAACCTTTGTACGCAATCCGTTACTTTTCCAAATCTTTCCAGCATCTTGATTGAAGACAAAACAATATTTGTGGGCCGATATCCATGTCTCTATCATGGCAGGTTAACATCCCTGAGGAGGAGGTGATGTCTTGGTACCTAGGAATCTAATTGTGGTGAGGAGCCTTCCATTTCCCCTCTAACATTCAATCCATCATTGATTGGACCATACCAGTTCTAAGGTTGAGGTGGCAATCCCTACAAGGGTGTGTGCAGTGGCGTAACTACCGCTATAGCAGCCGTAGCGGCTGCTACGGGGTCCGCAGCATGAGGGGGCCCGTGCCACCCGCCGGCACGGGCCCACCCTCCCATGGCCGGAGGCTCCGCTAGCAGCTGCTATGGCTGCTACAGCGCGACGCCACTGAAGGGGTTGTTCCTACAAAAGACATGCATCCCCTATCCACAGGATAGGGGATACGTGTGATCGCTGGGACGCCCAGCGCTAAGGAGAACGGGAGACCGAAAGTCCCCTGAAGTTCTCCATGACAAACCTCGGACTTCCGGGGTCTGTCTGCAGCTCCATAGAAATGACTTGCGCACCGGTCGCGCCTGTGCGAATGCGTGACCAGCGCTCCTTTCATTTTTTGTTGAACTGCGCAGACGCCGGAAGTCCGAGGTTTGTCATGGAGAACTTGGGGGGACTTTCGGTCCCCCGTTCTCCTTATCGCTGCTAGCGATCACACATGTATCCCTTATCCTGTGGATAGGGGATGCATGTCTTTTGTAGGACAAACTACAGGCCGCTTTTTTTTGGGGGAGGGCTATATGGCGTTCTACAGGGGGGGTCTGTATGGCATTATCTACAGGGTGGGGTTCTGTATGGCGTTATCTACAGGGGTGTCTGTATGGCGTTATCTACAGGGGGGGGTCTGTATGGCATTATCTACAGGGGGGTCTGTATGGCATTATCTACAGGGGGGGTCTGTATGGCGTTATCTACAGGGGGACTCTGTATGGTGTTATCTACAGGGGGGTCTGTATGGCATTATCTACAGGGGGGTCTGTATGGCGTTATCTACAGGGGGGACTCTGTATGGCGTTATCTACAGGGGGTGTCTGTATGGTGTTTTCTACAGGGGGGTGTCTGTATGGCGTTATCTACAGGGGGTCTGTATGGCGTTATCTACAGGGGGCATGTATGGTGTTATCTACAGGGGGATTTGGGGCTGTAAGACGTTTTCTACAGGGGGGCTGTATGGCGTTATCTACAGGGGGGGCTGTATGGCGTTATCTACAGGGGGCTGTGTATGGTGCTATCTATAGGGGGGCGCTGTGTGGTGGAATCTATAGGGAGGCACTATCTACAAGGGGGGGTGTGATACCCAGCGGAGGGGGGCCCCAGTCAAAAGTTTGCTATGGGGCCCAGTCTTTCCTAGTTACGCCCCTGGGTGTGTGTGTACCTTACCTGTCCCTAAGGGTTCCTACACACTAGTGTAAAATAACCAAACATACAAAAATATTCCCCCCAAACCATGTACATATAGAGATTCATGCTCAAACAGCATCTCTCACTACTCCTCCATAAACACGTGAAAGGTCCTCATGCAAATGGGGTGACTACAGGATGTAAATATATGCTTGCCTACACGTACACATTCACTCACTGTGGGACGGGCATGTCCTCACTGAGTATACCTATGTTGCGGACACATAACAACACCTAGAATGTCTATATGTACACCTTGGAAGTTTTTAAATGACACATTGATTCAGATTTATACTTTACAAATATATACAGTGAAGGAAATAAGTATTTGATCCCTTGCTGATTTTGTAAGTTTGCCCACTGTCAAAGACTTGAACAGTCTAGAATTTTTAGGCTAGGTTAATTTTACCAGTGAGAGATAGATTATATTAAAAAAAAAACAGAAAATCACATAGTCAAAATTATATATATTTATTTGCATTGTGCACAGAGAAATAAGTATTTTATCCCTTTGGCAAACAAGACTTAATACTTGGTGGCAAAACCCTTGTTGGCAAGTACAGCAGTCAGACGTTTTATGTAGTTGATGATGAGGTTTGTAATTCACTGTATTTTAACGATATATATTGTGCTCCCACAAATATGAATATTTGAAAATTCACTGAAGTGATAAATGAGTAAAATGTATAATTTTTATTTCATAGCTATCTAAAAACAGGGGTACAATCACCACTGTGAAAAGCCCAACCGTGTATTTAAAAACGTATTAAACAGAATACTCCCAGTCCTAGTTCGTTTGCGAACCCTTTGTGACTGGGTATGTAAACAGAGATATCAAAATATGGAATCAGTGTATAACATTGGTAAAGCAGTGGTTTGGACCCTCGTTCACACAGGAGCCTGCGTTAACCGCACCAGATTCTCCCAATGTACAGATGCACAACAATGCCACTGCCCCCTACGCAAAATTCCCTCACTTCACCCGACCCTACGCCTTTCTATACTTATCATCAGGGGTCTGTCAGTCTGGCCAGGATGCCAGCGATATATCTTCAGCAGCAGGTATTCTACTGCACAACACGGAAGCATGCACGCATAGATGTCAGCGGCATGCTTCACTCTGGGACTCTGAGTCACTATGAACTGAATACTCCGCCCCCTGGCTCCGGCAGCATACATCAAACAGCCAATCACACTGGCCCAGCACATCCATGATGCTCAACCATGTGACTCCCAGCACAGCAGTCAGACGTTTTTTGTAGTTGATGATGAGGTTTGCAGACATGTTAGATGGAATTTTGGCCCACTCCTCTTTGCAGATCATCTGTAAATCATTAAGATTTCGAGGCTGTCGCTTAGCAACTCGGATCTTCAGCTCCCTCCATAAGTTTTCGATGGGATTAAGGTCTGGAGACTGGCTAGGCCACTCCATGACCTTAATGTGCTTCTTTTTGAGCCACTCCTTTGTTGCCTTGGCTGTATGTTTCGTGTCATTGTCGTGCTGGAAGACCCAGCCACGAGCCATTTTTAATGTCCTGGTGGAGGGAAGGAGGTTGTCACTCAGGATTGGACGGTACATGGCTCCATCCATTCTCCCATTGATGCGGTGAAGTAGTCCTGTGCCCTTAGCAGAGAAACACCCCCAAAACATAATGTTTCCACCTCCATGCTTGACAGTGGGGACGGTGTTCTTTGGGTCATAGGCAGCATTTCTCTTCATCCAAACATGGCGAGTAGAGTTAATGCAAAAGAGCTAAATTTTAGTCTCGTCTGACCACAGCACCTTTTCCCAATCACTCTCAGAATCATCCAGATGTTCATTTGCAAACTTCAGACGGGCCTGTACATGTGCCTTCTTGAGCAGGGAGACCTTGCGGGCACTGCAGGATTTGAATCCATTACGGCGTAATGTGTTACCAATGGTTTTCTTGGTGACTGTGGTCCCAGCTGCCTTGAGATCATTAGCAAGTTCCCCCCGTGTAGTTTTCGGCTGAGCTCTCACCTTCCTCAGGATCAAGGATACCCCACGAGGTGAGATTTTGCATGGAGCCCCAGATCGATGTCGATTGACAGTCATTTTGTATGTCTTCCATTTTCTTACTATTGCACCAACAGTTATCTCCTTCTCACCCAGCGTCTTACTTATGGTTTTGTAGCCCATTCCAGCCTTGTGCAGGTCTATGATCTTGTCCCTGACATCCTTAGAAAGCTCTTTGGTCTTGCCCATGTTGTAGAGGTTAGAGTCAGACTGATTAATTGAGTCTGTGGACAGGAGTCTTTTATACAGGTGACCATTTAAGACAGCTGTCTTTAATGCAGGCACCAAGTTGATTTGGAGCGTGTGACTGGTCTGGAGGAGGCTGAACTCTTCATGGTTGGTAGGGGATCAAATACTTATTTCTCTGTGCACAATGCAAATAAATATGTATAATTTTGACTATGTGATTTTCTTTTTTTTTTAATATAATCTATCTCTCACTGGTAAAATTAACCTAGCCTAAAAATTCTAGACTGTTCATGACTTTGACAGTGGGCAAACTTACAAAATCAGCAAGGGTTCAAATACTTATTTCCTTCACTGTATACAACGTAAAGGTAGGTAAAGAGTTAACTCAGGGGCTCCTGCTTGTTGTGTATGGGGGAGAGGCAAGGGTTAAATCAGGGAAATGTAGTGTAGGGGAGAGAGCAGGGGCGTAGCTAGGGGGGGCAGGCGGGCCATGTGCCCCGTGCGCAGCTTAGAGGGGGGCGCCAGCGCCACCCCCTCCTGCACTATAATTGTATCTGCGTCTATAGGACACAGGTACAATTAGAAGCAATGAATGGCCGGGTACGTTCCGTGCCCGGCCATTCAGCGCCTTTCTATGAGTGAAGCGGCGCGATACTTTGCACCGCTTGCGTCGCTGAAAGGCGCTGAATGACAGGGAAAGTCACCCTGCCCTGCCATCAGCGCCTTTCATAGACGCTTCGTTCAACACCAGGAGACCTGCGCAGAAGAGAGCAGATCTATATTGCCGCCGGAACGGGATTAAGGTGAGTTTGAATAGTTTGTTATTTTATTGTAATAAAAAAGTGTGTGGCATTATCTACGGGGGGAGGGGGGGTGCACCATCTACAGGGTGGGCTCTATTTACGGGGGGGGGGGGCTTTATCTACGGGGGGCTTTATCTACAGGGGGGCTTTATCTACGGGGGCTTTATCTACCGGGGGGGCTTTATCTACAGGGGGTGCTTTATCTACGGGGGGGGGGCTCTGTCTACAGGGGGCCTATATACTGGGGTGAGCTATCTATGGAGCACTATATACAGGGGTGGGTTATATCTACAGGGGGGCTATATACAGGGGTGGGATATCTATGGAGCACTATATACAAGGGTGGGCTATCTGTGGAGAACTATATACAGGGGTGGGCTATATCTACAGGGGGGCTATATACAGGGGTGGGCTATCTATGGAGCACTATATACAGGGGTGGGCTATATCTACAGGGGGCTATATACAGGGGTGTGCTATCTGTGGAGCACTATATACAGGTGTGGGCTATATCTACAGGGGGCTATATACAGGGGTGGGCTATCTGTGGAGCACTATTTCTATTCAGCTTTCCCCGGAAAGCCGATTTATCGGAGACTTTCTATTGAGCCCATACTCCGATACTTTCTATTGAGCCAAACAGACAAGAAGCGGCTGAGCGCTCACACGAGCTCTTTTGCCGCTTAGTTTTAGCGATTGGTGGAGGTCTCAGTGCTCGGACCCCCACCAATCAAAACTTATGACATGTCACTATGACATGTCAGAAGTTTGTCAAAAGTTTAGTTACTCTTTAAGGAGTTAATGCCAACTTTACTGTGGTTTATGGTAGTTGAGGAGTTAATTCCCACTTGGTAGTCTAGGGTACTGAACGGGTTAATGCTGAAATTCCTGGTGGTCTAGGTGATTGAAGGGGGTCAATGCCAATATCTCATGTAGTCTGTGGGCATATATTTTGTAAGGAGGATACAGTGCTGTTAACGATATTAACATACTTTATAATGGAGAAAAAGCAGGAAACAATTAGCCATAAGAGCCAGACATACAGGACTAAAAATGGATGTGACTGGCAAACCAGTGGTTGTAAACCAATCTGGTTTTGTTATCTTTTGAATATATTCTAGTTGTGAGGTTACGCTGTGTCCTAAATGTGTACAGCAAACTCTGCGGGAAGCTGGAGAATAAGTATTGCATTTATCAGTACTCACCCCCCTCCTTTCTAATTTTCATGAACCCACCATTTCCCAATACTCCATTTTAATTGTTAAATAAGAGACCACCATGGGCCTAAGCACAATTTATCATTTGCAATTATCAAACATTATTTACATATTTTCCCCCTGCAAGGAAATTTACTTTACCTTCCAACAATTTGTTCAGCTACCTGCAAATTAAAGGGGTTGTCGAGTTTTTTTATTTTTTATATTTATTTGTTTGTAGAATAGGAAATCATACAGTTTTCATACAACTCCTGGATTTACTTTTTCCACTAGCAAGACTGCTTATGGCGCTATGTTATAGCACCATGGTATTCTTTTGATTCCCTTTCACAACCTCCATCTAATGTGTCAAGTGCTGATGGTCACACATGCTCAGTCGCTCAGTCCCAACGTTCAGATCCTCTTCTACACAGAAAGCAGAGTTATTCCTGCTATTGTGCAGGCCAGCTAATAGGAATCACTCGAATCAACTGTCTCTCACCAGCAATGGACATATTAGGTGGATGTTCAGAGAGGGACTTAAAGGGAAGGTGTCACGAAAAAATTTTTTTTATATGTTATTGCTTTTAGTATGTCATTAAAATAAATTTTATTTACTTGTGTTTTTGTTTTGTACTTTTTCTTTTTTCTTTCTTTTACTTCTTTATGGGGGCTGCCATTTTTTTCCATCTCTGTATGTGTCGATTAACGACACATACAGAGATGGAATACGGCACATACATCCCCATAGAGAATCCGAACGGGAGCCGTTCCATTCAATATAGCGTACGCTGTCTGTGTGGGAACGGCGCATGCGCCGCTCCCACACAGACCAAATGGAAGGTCTTCGGCAGAGCGACATCCGGCGACATTTTCATGTGGACCGGAAGCCGCGGCCGGACAGTAAGATGACTACTTCCGGTCGCGGCTTCTGTCCATATGTTCAGAAGCAAGGACTAGGAGCGGAGGGAGCGGAGGCAGCGGCTGCGACAGCGATAGCGGCGGCGGCAGGAGCAGGTAAGTTATGTTTGTGTATGTGATGTGTATGTATGTTCGTGTTATACTGTGTGATTACCACTGTATCTAATCCTCCTACACTGTGTATTCGCTCAAAAAATGGCGGCACACAGTGTAGGAGGTTTGAACATTCAATCCCCTCCTTTCTCCTGGCACTAGCCAGGATAAAGGAGGGGGCATTTTTTGAGGACACTAGAGCGAGTGTGTCTTCTCCAATTTTGCAGCATAAAGCAATGAGGTTGCTTTATCACATGCCAATGCTGCAATTTTGGGAATTGCTCCCTCTAGTAACCAGTACATGGAAATGTTATAAATTAGAATCTAATTTATAATATTTCCTGACTTGTGAAAAAATTAAAAAAATTAGAACAATATGTAATCATTTATAAACTAACTGTTTTTTTTCTAGCAACACATTCCCTTTAAAAGAACACCAGGGGTAGCGCCCTAACAGAAATATCTAGATGTAGATGAAGCATTTTGAGTTAAAAATGCAATTTTAGAATTGTTATGTTTTGCTGATCAAACAACGAAATGTAATATCTAATCGTGGGACAACCCCTTTAATAAAATATGTTATGTCAAGTCTCTGGCTTACATTTACAAATAAAATAAAGATACCTTTGTGTTGAAAAATTCAAAAGACAATGAAACTTGTGTGCGCTTTATTAAGGCTTAAAAGGGTTGTCCACTTTCTGACAACTGATGACCTATCCACCAGATAAGTCATCAGTATGTCATCGGTGCAGGTCCGACACTCGGACACCGCACCGATAAGCCGTTCCGGTGGTCTGCGGGCAGCGGATGTTGTGGCACATTATGCTATGTACGGAGCCCAGAAGCAGTTGGCTTCGTACATAGCATAGCGGCCGTACTGCATAACTGCAGGTCTTCTCCTATGCACTTGAATAAGAGCAGAGCTGCAGTACTGCATCTCGGCCGCTATTCCGTGGCCGGAGCTAACCGCTTCCGGCTTGTACGTCTGGTGCACGGAGGTACCGGACCAGCTGATCTGTGCGGGGCCCGGGTGTCGGACCCCAAAGATCACGGTGGATAGGTCATCAGTTGTCAGAAGCTGGAAAACCCCTTTAATGTTGCATGCAAGGTGGAACCCTTACTAAATGCTCGGCATAGTATGAGTAATAAATCTATATAGTGCTTAGATTGTATACTTACAGAATAATCTCTCGTCCTACACATGCATATCTGTCAGCAAAATATCTCAGAATGTCCTATTTATAATGTATGTAACTTAATTTAGGGAGTGCTGTGTAGAGAGCTGGCTGGTTTACTCTTACCCACTGCATTCCTGGAAAATATGAACGTCACAGAATAGCTCACTTTTTCCTTATATGTACGCTTGTTTTTTCTCTCTGAAGCAAAATATCCCTGCTAAGGAAACTGTTCCTTCATGGCATTAACCCCTTGGTGCAGAATCACGTACATGCACGGCATAGAATGCAGCCATTAGCGCATTCCACCGTGCATCTATGTTTTTGTGATCGTGCGGGCACAGAAGCTGTGAAGATTGGAGAAACCTCTAATCCTGGCCGTTAAATATTGCAACATTTGAGTTGTTTGACAGAGGGAAGGATCTCCCTCTGTCACCGATCGGTGACCTGCGAATGAAATCGCCAACCGCCGACGTGTTGCCATGACAGCCGGTGCCTAACAAAGACCCCCATGCCTGCTCTGTCTGTACGTCTATTAGGCTGTGCCAGAGGCATGGCCTAATAGATTGCCTGTCAGTTTTAAACTGACAGGCAATAATGCTTTGGTATACTAAGTATACCAAAGCATTATATAAGCGATCAAAAGATCGCATAGTGAAGTCCCCTAGTGGAACTAATAAAAAAAATAATGAAAACAGATGAATAAAGTTTATTAAAAAAAAAATGACAGTAAAAATCTAAATAAAACCATTTATTTACTAGAAGTGCCAAAAAAATAAATAAAATACACATATATGGTATTGCTGCGATTGTAACGACGAGAGATATATAAATTAATTAAACTGCCGGGTGAATGTGGTATAAGAAAACACACAAAAACAACGGCGAAAATGCTTTTATTTTCCGTTCCCTCCAACAAAAAATAAAATTAAAGTTAATCAATAAGTCCCATGTTCCCCAAAATGATATGAATGAAAACGACATCTCGTCCTGCAAAAAACAAGCCCACATATGGTGACATCGACATACAAAATAAGAAGTTACGGCTCTTGGAAAGCAAAAACACAATTTTTGTTTAAAAGTGTTTTAATTGTGCATAACTAGTAAAACATAAGAAAACATATACATATTTGGTAACGCCATAATCGTACTGACCCATAGAATAAAGTTAATATGTTATTTACACCACATAGGGAACGGCGCAAATTTGAAACGTGAAAAACAGTGCTGGAATAGCTGTTTTTTTAATTCCTTCCCTAAAAAGAAGAATAAAAGATAAGCGATATAATATATACACCCAAAAATTGTGCAGTTGAAAAAATACAACTCGTCCCGCAAAAACACAAGCGAATATATGGTTATGTCGACATAAAAATAAAAAAGTTAGGACTCTTTGAAGTTACAGGTATTGCAGCCTTCTTTCCCATTGCAGTGAATGTGAGAAAAGGCTTCAATACCTGTGAACCGCCGCTACATGCGTGTCGACGATTCACAGTGAGCAAACAGAAATGAAGGGGAAGCAGCGCTCGTACAAGCACTGCGGCCCCTTCAAAACAGCTGATTGGCGGGGGTCCCGGAAGTCGAACCCCGACCCATCAGCTATTGATTGCCTAAACCACTAATTTTTACTGCCTGGAAAACCCCTTTAACCCCTTCCCGCACCTTGGCGTAAATGCACGTCCAGGTGAGCAGTAACTTTTCACACCTGGGCGTGCAGTTACGTCCGCGCTTTAATAGTTAACTGCCGCGAGGCGCTACATTACAGCGGCGGTTAACTGTGCAGGGTGTCTGCCCTGCTCTCCGTGTTGCCGATCAGTGGCCCGTCGCCTCTGATTTAGGCAATTAACCCCTTAGATGCGGCAGTCGTTTGCGATTGCCACATTTAAGGAATTAAGAGCAGATTGGCTGCCCCCACATGCATTTGCGGGGGCTGCCGATGATTGTCCGTGCAACCAGAGGCCAGACAATGTCAATGTCAGAGTGACTGTCATGTCACAATGACAGTTAGAATACATTATACTACGTAGGTAGTGTAATGTATTCTAGCAGCGATCAATGCTGCAAGTCTTCATGTGGGGCAAGTAAAAAAAAAGTTAAAAAAAGGTAATAAAAATGTTTTAAAAAAGTGTAAAAATAAAAGTTAAAAGTTACATAAACAAACACTGCTTTTCTCCCTATAATAAGTATTTTATTATAGGAAAAAAACTGAACACGTTAAAAAAAAGTACACATATTTGGTATCACCGCGTTCGTAACGACCCAAACTATAAAACTATAATATTGTTTTTCCCGCACGGTTAACCCCCGCAAAAAAAAAGTAAAAAAACTGTGCTAGAATCACTATTTTTTGGTCACCACCCCTTTCCACTGATTTGGTCCCTCCAGTGCATTGAAAACGTAACATGGCACTGAAAACTATTCCAGCAGAAATCTAAAATCCAAATGGTGCTCCTTCTCTTCTGAGCCCTGCTGTGGGTCCAAACAGCAGTTTATTTCCACATATGGGGTATTGCTGTAATCGGGAGAAATTGCTTTACAAATGTTGGGTGTTTTTTCTCTTTTATTCCTTGTAAAAAATAAATATGTCTACGTTTTTTCAGAAAAAAAGTAGATTTTCATCTTCACTTAATAACTATACCCCTAGATTCCTTGAGCGGTGTAGTTTCCAAAATGGGGTCACTTTTTGGGGATCTTTACTGTTTTGGCAACAATAGACCTCTTCAAACCTGACATGATGCCTAAAATATATTCTAAAAAAAAAAAAGGAAGCCCCAAAATCCACTAAGTGCTCCTTTGTTTCTGAGGCCTGTGTTTCAGTCCATTAGCACACTTGGGCCACATGTGGGATATTTCTAAACACTGCAGAATCTGGACAATAAATATTGAGTTGCATTTCTTGGATAAAACCTTCTGTGGTACAGAATTTTTTTTTATTACATATGAATTTTGGCAAACAAAAATGAAATTTGTAAATTTCACCTCTACTTTGCTTTAATTCCTCTGAAACGTCTAAAGGGTTAAAACACTTTCTGAATGGTGTTTTGAATACTTTGAGGGGTGCGGTTTTCGAAATGGTGTGATTTATGGGGACTTTCTAATATATAAGGCCCTCAAAGCCACTTCAGAACTGAACTAGTCCTTGAAAAAATTGCCTTTTTAAATTTTATTAAAAATATGAGAAATTGCTGCTAAAGTTCTAAGCCTTGTAACGTCCTAGAAAAATAAAAGAATGTTCAAAAACGATGCAAACATAAAGTAGACATATGGAAAATGTAAACTAGAAACTATTTTGTGTGGTATTACTATCTGTTTTACAAGCAAATACATTTAAATTTAGAAAAATGCAAATCTTTGCAAATTTCCTCTTGATGTTTTTCAGAAATAAATATTGAATTTATTGACCAATTTTTTTTTACTAACATAAAGTACAATATGTCACGAGAAAACAAACTCAGAATCACTTGCATAGGTAAAAGCATTCCAAAGTTATTACCTCATACAGTAACACATGTCAGATTTGAAAAAATCATCTTCGTCCTAAAGGCCAAAACAGGCTCAGTCCTGAAGGGGTTAAAGGAGCTGTGATTTCATCTTGGAATACAAAATATATACTTTACTGCCCAAAGTCCAACATTATGGAACATGCTTTCACAGGGTGAGGTAGTGGATGAAATGTGGATAGATGGAAGGATTAGGCATCTTCCTTAAAATCACAATTTTCACGGTTACTGCAGTGGCGTAACTACCGCGGTAGCAACTGTAGCGGTTGCTACGGGGCCCGCAGCTTGACTGGTCCCATGCCGCTAGCCGACACGCCACCTCATATGTCCGGTGGTGCCGCTAGCATCCGTTATGGCTGCTACAGCTGTAGCGACGCTACTACGGGGCCCGCGCCACCGAGCCTCTAACATTTATGAACCGGGCGACAGCCCCCTTCTCTTGCAGTAATTGTACCTACGTCTATAGCACGCAGGCACAAATGCATGCATTAGCGCTGAATGGCCAGGCATGTTTGCCCGACCATTCAGCGCCTTACAATGATGCTGAAAGGCGGGGCAAATTGACTTGCCCCGCCAATCAGCGCCTTTCAACGACGTTAGCGGTGCGATGACACCATCGCGCCGCTTCCGTGCTTGAAAGGCGCTGATTGATGGGGCAAGTCATTCTGCCCTGTCAATCAGTGCATTTGAACGACGCGTCATTCAGCTCCAGCAGACCTGCTCAGAAGAGAGCAGATCTGCATTGCCACCGGACGACGCGGGAACGGGATCATGTGAGTGTGTAAAGTTGTTGTTTTTGTAATAAAACTATGAGTGGCATTATCTACAGGGGGGGGTCTATATGTGGGGATGTGGGCCACTATATGCAGGGGGGCCTATATGTGGGGATGTGGGGCACTTTCTACAGGGGGGGTCTATATGTGGGGCACTATATACAGGTGGTTCTATATGTGGGGCACTATATACAGTGGGGTCTATATGTGGGACACTATATAGAGGGGTGGGGTATATGTCGAGCACTATCTATAGGGGAGCTATTTGTAGGGCACTATCTATAGGGGTGGGCCATATGTGAGACACTGTATACAGGGGTGGGTTACCTGTGGGGCACTAGCTACAGGGGGGCTATATGTAGGGCACTGTCTACAGGGTTGGGCTATATGTGGGATACTATATACAGGGGGAGCTATATGTGAGGTACTGTCTACAGAAGTGGGCTATATGTGGAGCACTATCTATAGGGGGAGCTATTTGTAGGCCACTATCTACAGGTGTGGGCTATATGTGGGACACTATATACATGGGTTGGTTACCTGTGGGGCACTAACTACAGAGGGGCTATATGTAGGGCACTGTCTACAGGGGTGGGCTATATGTGAGGTACTATCTACAGATGTGGGCTATATGTGGAGCACTGTCAATAGGGGAAGCTATATGTAGGGCAGCACGGTGACTCAGTGGTTAGCACTATTGCCTTGAAGCTCTGGAGTCCATATGTGGGCACTATCTACAGAGGGCTGTATATGGCGCACTATCTACAGAGGTTCTATGGGGTCACTATCTACAGGGGGCTATGGGGGCACTATGTACAGGGGGCACGGTGTGTGTGTGTGTGTGCGACACAGTGTATGGCACTATTATAATCAGGGACACAGTGTATGGCGCTATTATAATTAGAGGTACAGTGTATGGTACTATTATAATCAGGGACACAGTGTATGGCGCTATTATAGTTAGTGGTGCAGTGTATGGCGCTTTATCATAATTAGAGGTGTTGAGAATTTTAACTTCGTTTACAGGTGCAGAAATGTTTTAAAAGTGAGAAGTGAAGACATCTGAGCGGAAAACTGCTGAAATGGGTCATGGCCGGAAGAAATCCATCTGGACTGGAGGGAGAAGAAAAGAACTAGAATCTGAGATGTCACTGGTGAGTCACTTAATGTAAATGTTTATTCTGCCTCTAATCAGTGCTCTAGTCACTGTTTGATCTGCAGTGAGATGATGGGTGGTATGATTATTTTTTGTGAAACAGCATCTCCCAGCATATCCTTACTATTGTTCGGGCCATGCTGGGAGCTGTAGTTTTACAACGTACAAACCTATACGGCAGGGGTTGCACTAAATTGAGCTGTATTTCTTTTGGTGTTGTATATATGTACTGAGCTTGGTTCTGGGGCTGTATATATGTACTGAGCTTGGTTCTGATGCTGTTTTTAAGTACTGAGCTTTGTTCTGGTGCTGTATATATGTATGAGCTTGGTTCTGGGGATGTATACACTACTGTTCAAAAGTTTGGGGTCACCCAGACAATTTTGTGTTTTCCATGAAAACTCACACTTATATTTATCAAATGAGTTGCAAAATGACTAGAAAATATAGTCAAGACATTGACAAGGTTAGAAATGATGATTTTTATTTGAAATAATAATTTTCTCCTTAAAACTTTCGTCAAAGAATGCTCCATTTGCAGCAATTACAGCATTGCAGACCTTTGGCATTCTAGCTGTTACTTTTCTGAGGTAATCGGGAGAAATTTCACCCTATGCTTCCAGAAGGCCCTCCCACAAGTTGGATTGGCTTGATGGGCACTTCTTGCGTACCATACGGTCAAGCTGATCCCACAACAGCTCTATGGGGTTGAGATCTGGTGACTGTGCTGGCCACTCCATTACAGATAGAATAGCAGCTGCCTGCTTCTTCCCTAAATAGTTTTTGCATAATTTGGAAGTGTGCTTTGGGTCATTGTCCTGTTGTAGGATGAAATTGGCTCCAATCAAGCGCTGTCCACAGGATATGGCATGGCGTTGCAAAATTGAGTGATAGCCTTCCTTATTCAATATCCCTTTTACCTTGTACAAATCTCCCACTTTACCAACACCAAAGCAACCCTAGACCATCACATTACCTCCCCCATGCTTGACAGATGGCGTCAGGCACTCTACCAGCATCTTTTCAGTTGTTCTGTATCTCACAAATGTTCTTCTGTGTGATCCAAACACCTCAAACTTCGATTCGTCTGTCCATAACACTTTTTTCCAATCTTCCTCTGTCCAATGTCTGTGTGCTTTTGCCCATATTAATCTTTTCCTTTTATTAGCCAGTCTCAGATATGGCTTTTTCTTTGCCACTCTGCCCTGAAGGCCAGCATGCCGGAATCGCCTCTTCACTGTAGACGTTGACACTGGCGTTTTGCGGGTACTATTTAATGAAGCTGTCAGTTGAGGACCTGTGAGGCATCTATTTCTCAAACTAGAGACTCTAATGTACTTGTCTTGTTGCTCAGTTGTGCAGCGGGGCCTCCCACTTCTCTTTCTACTCTGGTTAGAGCCTGTGTGTGCTGTCCTCTGAAGGGAGTAGTACACACCGTTGTAGGAAATCTTCAGTTTCTTGGCAATTTCTCGCATGGAATAGCCATTTCTAAGAACAAGAATAGACTGTCGAGTTTCACATGAAAACTGTAATGACGGGGTAGGAAGACAGACAGGTGAGCCCTAATCTACCCGCCACTCAGTCCCTGCCTACTTGCACGGCCAGTCCTAGGCGACGGCGTACAACTGGGCGACGGTCCCTACGCTCAATATTTGTACGACAGACAAACAGACAAGGGTACACAGAAGCTAAGGGAAATGGGGCAGTTGCCCACGGCAACACCGTGAGCAACGGGAGCAGTGAACGAGCCGAGTCAAACCAGGAGTGTACGAGGTACCAAGTGTAGAGCAGAAGCGTAGTCAGTAAAGCCAGGGTCAAAATGAAGCAAGGTCAATAATAATAGCAGGAGCAGCAGAGCCAGGAAACAGGAAAGAATCACAGGCAAAGGAGGAGCAGGAAATGAAGGTATAAATAGACAGAGGGCGGGTGCTAGCTCCGTCTGGCCAGGCTGTGATAGGTTCTCCCACTCCTCAGCCTCACAGCCTGATTGGTAGCAGATCGAGTCACTCTAACAGACCTAGGCACAGATGCAGGCTGATTAACCACGGGCGTCGACAAAGAAGCTGTGTCAGGCAAATCCATTACAAAAGCTCTCTTTTTCTAGCCATTTTGAGAGTTTAATCGAACCCACAAATGTAATGCTCCAGATTCTCAACTAGCTCAAAGGAAGGTCAGTTTTATAGCTCCTCTAAACAGCAAAACTGTTTACAGCGGTGCTAACATAATTGCACAAGGGTTTTCAAGTGTTTTCTAATCATCCATTAGCCTTCTAACACAGTTAGGAAACACAATGTACCATTAGAACACTGGAGTGATGGTTGCTGGAAATGGGCCTTTATACACCTATGTAGATATTGCATTAAAAACCAGACGTTTGCCGCTAGAATAGTCATTTAGCACATTAACAATGTATAGAGTGTATTTCTGATTAATTGAATGTTATCTTCATTAAAAAAAACTGTGCTTTTCTTAAAAAAATAAGGACATTTCTAAGTGACCCTAAACTTTTGACCGGTAGTGTATATGTACTGAGCTTTGTTCTGGCTCTGTATATATGTACTGAGCTTGGTTCTGGGGATGTATATATGTACTGAGCTTGGTTCTGGTGCTGTATTTATGTACTGAGTTTGGTTCTGGGGCTGTATTTATGTACTGATCTTTCTTTTGGTATTGTATGTATGTACTGAGCTTTGCTCTAGTGCTGTATTTATGTACTGAGCTTGGTTCTGGGGATGTATATATGTGCTGAGCTTGGTTCTGGTGCTGTATTAATGTAATGAGTTTGGTTCTGGGGCTGTATTTATGTACTGAGCTTGGTTGTGGTACTGTATATATGTACTGAGCTTGGTTCTGGTGCTGTATTTATATACTGAGCTTGGTTCTGGTACTGTATATATGTACTGAGGTTTGTTCTGGGGATGTATATATGTATTGAGCTTCGTTCTGGACCCGTATATGTCAGAGCTTAGCAAGCATTGAGGGAAACTACATTTAAAAAAAAATAGCAGAGGAAAGGAAAGAATAATCATTGTGAATTGTACACTCTAGATGAGATATAATTACATACCCCTGTAATTTTTTTTATCTTAAAGAAAATAACAATATTAAAAAAAAACTAAATAGAAATATTCGAACCAAACTGTTTCATTATATTTTTATTAAAGGGTTATTCCCATCTTATAAAGTAATGGTATATCGATAGAATATGGCATCACTTTATGATCATGGGGGGTCCAACTTCTGATCTGATCCGGAGAATGAATTGGCCACAGTCTGATTGCAGCCGGCACCAGTCCCTTGAATAGGGCTGTTTTGCAGTAGTCCTAAATCAGCAGACCGGCCCATTCACCCTGAGGATAAGTGGGGATCCCAGAGTTCAAACCCTGACCGAACATAAAGTGATGGCATATCTTATCGTAATGCCATTACTTTATAACATGGCAACAGTGGCGGATTATAATATAGGCGTTTCGGGCGGCCGCCCGGGGCCCAAGCTTTTAGGGGGCCCATCGCAACCCGAAACGCACATCATTTTAAATCCGGTCGGACTCACTAATGGCCGTTCACAAGAAGCGCCGCTAATGGCCGTTGAGAGGGAGGGGCGGGCGGACTGCAGCAGAGGGCAGCGCAGTGCTGATGAGGAGGAGGGGGATGGATATCAATTGCTGGATAGGACTAGCAGACGTGCGTCTGCTAGCCGTGGTAGAACACGCCCCTCTGACGCTTCACGTACCGCCAGTGAGGAACAGACGAGAAGGGCGGTGGTCGAGCAACGAGGAGGTTAGTGTTCATGTTCGTCTCCATCTTAATTTACATCTAAGTGACTCCAGAGGACTCCATGAAGGGGGGAATAACCCCCCATCCCATCCCCCATAGAGCTCTCAGGATTTCAGTATTTATTATACAGCAGGGGGGTCTGAGCAGTGTAACTCACTGCAGAGGACTCTATGGGGGGGACAATAATTTCCCTCCATAGACACTCAGCAGTGAGTTACACGCTCAAATCTCCCTGCTGTATAATAAATACTGAAATACTGAGGGCTCTATGGGGGATGGGATGGGGGGTTATTCCCCCTTCATGGAGTCCTCTGGAGTCACTTAGATGGTTAGAACCCCCCTCCCCCATTCAGTATAATCCCCCCTTCCCATAGAGCCCTCACTAGTTACTAATATATTACAAGGGTAAGTCAAATTGTCTGACTTCTGGGGGCTGTATAGGGGGGTCTGAGCGACGGGCTCTATGGGGGGGGCTACCCCCCCCCCACAGAGATGTCAGAATCAGACACTCAGACCTCCCTATAGAGCCCCCAGAAGTCAGACAAACTAACCTCCCCTTGCAATATAATCCCCCCATACAGCCCTCAGTTTTCCCATAAGAAAAATGTATGACATATCCACCATCCGTAAGTCCCATAAAACTGAATGATGGTTACGGAAGCAGTGTCTCTCGCCGACTCCCTCTGATCACTAAAACTAAGCGGCGGAAGCACTCGTGTGAGCGCTGAGCCACTTGGTTTCTGTTTCCGGAAAGCTGAGCAGCTTATGTACGGTCTCATAGAAAGTCAATGAGCACGTACACCGCTACTTTGGCTTTCCGGAAAGAGCCAAACAGAAATGAAGTGGCTCTTTGCTCACATGAGCGCTTCTGCCGCTTAGTCTCCGCACCCGGACCCCCACCCATCAAAAGTTCTGACATGTCACTATGACATGTTAGAAGTTTGTTAAAAATTGACTTACCCTTTAGGCCTCATTTACACGAGCGTGTGCGTTTTGCTCACGCAGAAACTGCGGCGTTTTCCATGCGCAAAAGGCACTTAACGGCTCCATGTGTCATCAGTGTATGATGCGCGGCTGCGAGATTTTCGCGCAGCCGCCATCATTATGACTAGAGATGAGCGAACTTCTGAAAAGTTCGGTTCGGCTAGTTCGCCGAATTTCACGAAAAAGTTTGTTTCGGACCGAACCTGTAATTTCCGTGCGCCGAGCATGGTACTGTCCAGGGTGCTGATAGAGTTAATGGGCTGCACTAACTCTTTCAACAACCTTGACAGTACATGCTCGGCGCACGGAAAATACAATTTTAATGTAATAAAAAAAAAATAAAAATACGTTCATACTTACATTCCTCCTGTCCGGCCTCCAGCGGTGACGTGTCATCCATGTCGCCGCTGCAGCCAATCACAGGCTGTAGTGGCGGTCACGCACGTCAGGATGACGTCAGAAGGCCGGCCTCCAGGGATGACGCTTCATCCCACGTGACGGCCTCTGCAGCCAATCACAGGCTGCAGCGGCCTCTGCAACCAATCACAGGCTGCAGCGGCCTCTGCAGCCAATCACAGGCTCCTCTCCTGAAATACTCTGTGCTGCCTTAAACTCTGTGGACAGGTTAGGATCCTGTTTCTTTTAAATGCTGCTGGGGAACCCGCTCGATCCATTATATAAGGCTGCGCTACAGTGCAGCATTTAAAAAAAAACAGGATCCTGACCTGTCCACAGAGTTTAAGGCAGCACAGAGTATTTCAGGAGATGAGCGTGCAGATTCAGTGCTGCTGTAAACTCTGCTCTTACCATTACGTAGCTCAGTCTGTTACCACTCCTCCACTCCTGTCCTCAATAACACCTTCAAATGATTGGCAAGTCACCACGTAATGGTAAGAGCAGAGTTCACAGCAGCACAGAGTATTTCAGGAGAGGAGCGTGCAGATTCTGTGCTGCTGTGAACTCTGTGTGAGGGGGGCCCAAGTTGTATCAACAGCCCAGGGCCCATGGTACACTTAATCCGCCACTGCATGGCAATACCCCTTTAAATACCAAAAGTCTTTTTTATATTATGGAAAATAATTTTTTACTACTTGTTAAAATGTAGAAACCAGAGATATGGGGAAGTAGTATTTTTTCCAACAAGCTGAGAAGAAAATTATAGCAATACTTTCTGTGCTTCCATTCAGAGATTTTATGTGACTCAATGACTATTTTTACTTTATTGCTATACGCTTTGCTAGGTACTTCATAAGTAATTGGTCAGGCACATTGAGCTCATACGGTTTATGGTGCTAAGCAATTACAAAAACATCATTTCCTGTCCACCTAATGCAGTCAGCTATTATAAAATCAATCAACATAGTCTTTCATGATCAAATTCACACAGAAATATCTTGTTTTTACCAGGCTATCTATGAAAAGAAATTAAAGGGGTTGTCCACCTTCTGACAACTGATGACCTATCCAACGGATAGGACATCAGTATGTCATCGGTGCAGGTCCGACACCCGGACCCCTCACCGATAAGACGCTCCGGTGGCCTGAGGGCGCCGGATGTTGTGGCATATAATTCTATGTACGGAGCCTGGAAGCAGTTGGCTCCATACATAGCATAGCGCCCGTGCTGCAGAACTGCAGCTCTGCTCTTATTCACTTGAATAGGAGCAGAACTTCAGTACTGCTACTCGGCCGCTATTCCGCGGCCAGAGCTAACTTGTACGTCCGGTGCACGGAGGCACCAGACCAGCTGATCTGTGCGGGGCCCGGGTGTCGGAGCCCCACAGATGATGTACTGATGACCTATCCGGTGGATAGAGTTTGATTTGAGTTTTTAGCTGCTGCTTTAGAAGACTGTTGCTAGAGTAGTAACTTGCTTACTTCCTGTTTCATAAAGCTGTTTTCTATGCTGAGTAAGGCTTTATTTATACAGGCATGTTATTGCTCAGTGTGAGAGCAGTTTGTATAGGGACAAAAACACGAATGAATTGTCCCATAGCATCAAGGGAATCAAAGTGGGTCCTAATGTGGTTAAAGCGATTTACTTAGCTGATGATGTCTTGGTGTTATTGTCTGATCCTATTCATGATCTCTCTCATGTCTTTGACCTCCTAAAAACCATTGAACTTCATTCGGGCTTCAGGGTACATGTCACTAAGTGCGAATTATTGGATTTATCTCAAAATAGATCCGTCTCCCATTGGTCCTCATTAGATGTTCCTGTCACTATAGCCAAATCTACTATTAAATACCTAGGGATACATATTGGTCGCACACCTGACTCGCTATATACACTTAATTTCCCCCCTGTTATAACTAAAACTATTCAAGAATTGAAACGTTGGCAACATTTACCCCTTTCCTTTATGGGCAGATATCACCTTCTTAAAATAGTTGGCTTCCCTAAATTGCTGTACCGAATGCAGACCATTCCTCTTCTTCTAAAATATTCTGATATTTTAAAATTAAATTCAACCATCTCTTTTATTTGGGCTCAAAAGCGTCCAAGAATTGCTCTTACAAAACTAATGGTCCCTAAAGATATGGGTGGAATTAATCTTCCAGAGCTTCGTAGCTACAATTTGGCATGTCTCGCTCGTCACAGTCTTGACTGGCTGCAAGTCTCCAATTCTTTTTACTCTAACTATACCTTGGAAGTGGGGGTGGTGGCTCCATGGCATTTGACCTCCTTACTGCACACTTTCTTTGGGAATATCCCAACAGTAGTTCGTCACCGTGTATTATTTCATGATACTATCATGGCATGGAAGTCTATTAGGACCTCTTTTGGACTTCCTAAACGTATATCCAAATATATGAACCTAAGGGGGCACCCAGAGTTTCCCCAGGGAAGGGAAAATCCCCACTTTCGCGAGTGGTGTTCCTTGGGGATCTCTTAACTCTATTTCATACAGCAGATAGACGCTATATGACCTTTCAGGAAATGAGAACGATTAAAAACATCTCGTCATGCCATTACCTAGCCTACTGTCAATTAATGTCATTCTTAAAGTCGAAACTTCATGATGTAGCACCAGAGGTGAAGGGAACTCATTAGACCCTTTAAGGACTAGTCCATCGACTAAATCCTCCTTATCTATCCTCTACAGTAAGTTGAGAGAAAAACAAGCCAAATCTACCACTTCCACAATGTCCAAAGCATGGAACAGGGAAATTTCAGACCCAGATCTCACGCAGAAACTCTTAGAGGGTTGGCCGAGAGTACGAAGGGCGGTCATATGTGAGCAATGGCGGGAAGCCCATTTTAAATTCCTACATAAGGCGATTTTTCGGATTTGAGATACCCCCTCATCCTAACTTTCCAGAATAATTGGTGGTGTGCCCAAGGTGCAAAACTCCTAAGACAAACATGTTTCTCGGGTTGTGGAAGTGCCCTAAAATACTTCCCATTTTGGGAAGATATTTTGGTGGTCACAAGATTCTAGATTTTCTGCTGTCTGAGGCGAAAATTAAAATGGCGCCCCCCCCCCAGGCTGTTCTACATCATTAGCATCCTCCTCAAACTCATTCAGATGCGCCATTGGCTTATACTTCCCTGGCATGCGCGGTGAAGCAATGAAGTCGGGCAAAAAATGCCTCGCTGCACAGTGCGTGCCCATGCAATGGCACATCAGTTGGAGGAGACTGGTAGTGATGTAGAGCAGCCAGGGGGATGTCAATCAAGCATGGAAAGGTAGGTTTGGAGTCAGGACTGTGTGACTCTTCAGTATAGTGGCACTGACCTACGACCCTTTATAGAGTTATTAGCGAATGGCATGCGCCGTTTTAATCAGTTGATTTGATATATTTTGCTGCATCTGAAAAAAACCATTCAGGGGAATGTTTGGAAATGTTGTCAGGTCATGTATTACTGCATGGTGGAGGTTCGAGGGGTTGAACCTATCTGACAGGTTCCCATTAAATATACAATGAATTGAAAACCATTTAATCTGCCCATCAATTTTAAATATATCCTATATAATTACAGCTCCAGAGCCAAGCTCTGATAAATACGGCTCCAGAACCAAGCTCATACATATATACAGCACCAGAACCTAGCTCAGTACATATATACAGCAATAGAAACAAGCTCAGTACATATATACAGCAGCGGAACCAGGCCTTGCACATATATACAGCACCAGTACAAAGCTCAGTAAATAAATGGAGCACTGGTTCAGAGCTCAGTGTATATATATATATATATATATATATATATATATATATATATATATATAGTATCAGCATAAATACAGCTCAGTACAGAGATCATTTGCAAATTCTGTTTAATCCCTGCCGTATAGGTTTGTATGGCGTAAAATTACAGCTCCCAGCATGGCCCGAACAATGGTAAGGATATGCTGGGAGATGCTGTTTCATAAAAAAAATCATACCACCCATCATCTCGCTGCAGATTTAACAGTGACTACCGTACTGATTAAAGGAAGAGTAAACATTTACAATGAGTGACTCACAGGTGACGACTTCTCAGATTCTAGCCGTTCTTTTTCTTTTATCTTCTCCATCCGGTCCAGACCTCTATGATGACTTCTCCCAGCCACGGCCCATTTCTGCAGTTGGCAGCTCAGATGTCTTCACACACACACACACACACACACACACACACACACACACACACACACACACACACACACACACACACACACACACACACACATACACACACAGTGCCCCCTGTAAATAGGGCTCCCTTTAGATATTGACAACCTGGTAGTAACGTGTGATATGGATACTAGGTACTACTTTAATATTGAACCAATCTCTAAAAATCAAAGGATAACAAAATGAGAATATCAATATCTTTATTAATAATCCATTAAAAACAAGAACAGTTGTACACAGACAATTAAAATCAACAGGGTAGTAGGACAATGGGGACACAGCAGGTTTGATATGTATGAATACAATGCCTGGGAGCTGTATATACTGACACAAATACAAAAATAGATACACTACACTATACATTGTTAATGTGCTAAATGACTATTCTAGCTGCAAACGTCTGGTTTTTAATGCAATATCTACATAGGTGTATAGAGGCCCATTTCCAGCAACCATCACTCCAGTGTTCTAATGGTACATTGTGTTTGCTAACTGTGTTAGAAGGCTAATGGATGATTAGAAAACACTTGAAAACCCTTGTGTAATTATGTTAGCACCGCTGTAAACAGTTTTGCTGTTTAGAGGAGCTATAAAACTGACCTTCCTTTGAGCTAGTTGAGAATCTGGAGCATTACATTTGTGAGTTCGATTAAACTCTCAAAATGGCTAGAAAAAGAGAGCTTTCATGTGAAACTCGACGGTCTATTCTTGTTCTTGGGAAATGAAGGCTATTCCATGCGAGAAATTGCCAAGAAACTGAAGATTTTCTACAACGGTGTGTACTACTCCCTTCAGAGGACAGCACAAACAGGCTCTAACCTGAGTAGAAAGAGAAGTGGGAGGCCCCGTTGCACAACTGAGCAACAAGACAAGTACATTAGAGTCTCTAGTTTGAGAAATAGACGCCTCACAGGTCCTCAACTGGCAGCTTCATTAAATAGTACCTGCAAAACGCCAGTGTCAACGTCTACAGTGAAGAGACGACTCCGGGATGCTGGCCTTCAGGGCAGAGTGGCAAAGAAAATATCTGAGACTGGCTAATAAAAGGAAAAGATTAATATGCGCAAAAGCACACAGTCATTGGACAGGGGAAGATTGGAAAAAAGTGTTATGGACAGACGAATCGAAGTTTGAGGTGTTTGGATCACACAGAAGAACATTTGTGAGACGCAGAACAACTGAAAAGATGCTGGTAGAGTGCCTGACGCCATCTGTCAAGCATGGTGGAGGTAATGTGATGGTCTGGGTTTGCTTTGGTGCTGGTAAAGTGGGAGATTTGTACAAGGTAAAAGGGATTTTGAATAAGGAAGGCTATCACTCCATTTTGCAACGCCATGCCATATCCTGTGGACAGCGCTTGATTGGAGCCAATTTCATCCTACGACAGGACAATGACCCAAAGCACACCTTCAAATTATGCAAGAACTATTTAGGGAAGAAACTTATATTTGATAAATATAAGTGTGAGTTTTCATGGAAAACACAAAATTGTCTGGGTGACCCCAAACTTTTGAACGGTAGTGTATGTATCCCAAATATTATAGTACAAAGAAGAAGAGTAGCGTTTAGGCTATACACATGTATATAATAATACTCCAAAATTAATCACCACTCACAAATGTGTACGTTTTTAGGTAGGCCACTAAATGAATTTTTTTCCTGGAAACAAAAGTTCTGCAGACTGCACTTTTTCTTCCGTAAAAAAACCAAAACGAAAACCTAGCAAACGGAGACAAACGAAAAAGCAACTGAAACAAAAGAATTACCATTGAAATCAATGGTAATTCTAACGGAACCGTTGCTTTCCGTTTAATGTTTTGATCCTCTCTTCCACTAACAGAAGAGAGATAAACTGATACTAACGCTAGTGTGAAAGATGCCTTATATAGATAGGGGTTTCAAATCATAGATGTATACATACAAACATACATACATACATACATACATACACCGCGTTCAAAATTATTATGCAAATGTTATTTTTCGCTGATTTTCCTAAATAGTCGATGCAAATGACAGTCAGTATAATCTTCAAGCCATCAACCGTTGGAGTATAATGCAAATTTTATTGAACAAATCTCCTAATGATAACAGATTTTTTTTTAGAAGTAAAAAACTCAAAATGCACTGTTTCAAATTATTATGCACAACAGAGAAAATTTTTTTTTAAAGGTTGTAAAGAGAACTAAAATGGTAATTTGTTGAATTTGCAGCATCAGGAGGTCATATTTACGGAAATCAAAAGCTCTTTCAATCAAAAAGAACTTACCAGGCCAAGTTACATGTTAACATAGGACCCCTTCTTTGATATCACCTTCACAATTTTTGCATCCATTGAATTTGTGAGTATTTGGACAGTTTCTGCTTGAATATCTTTGCAGGATGTCACAATAGCCTCCCAGAGCTTCTGTTTTGATGTGAACTTTCTCCCACCCTCATAGATATTTTGCTTGAGGATGCCCCAAAGGTTCTCAATAGGGTTGAGGTCAGGGGAACATGGGGGCCACACCATGAGTTTCTCTCCTTTTATGCCCATAGCAGCCAATGACACAGAGGTATTCTTTGCAGCATGAGATGGTGCATTGTCATGCATGAAGATAATTTTGCTACGGAAGGCACGGTTCTTCTTTTTGTACCACGGAAGAAAGTGGTCAGTCATAAACTCTACGTACTTTGCAGAGGTCATTTTCACACCGTCAGGGACTCTAAAGGGGCCTACCAGCTCTCTCCCCATGATTCCAGCCCAAAACATGACTCCGCCACCTCCTTGCTGACGTCGCAGCCTTGTTGGGACATGGTGTCCATTCACCAACCATCCACTACTCCATCCATCTGGACCATCCAGGGTTGCACGGCACTCATCAGTAAACAACACGGTTTGAAAATTAGTCTTCATGTATTTCTGAGCCCACTGCAACCGTTTCTGCTTGTGAGCATTGTTTAGGGGTGGCCGAATAATAGCTTTATGCACACTTGCAAACCTCTTGAGGATCCTACACCTTGAGGTTTGCGGGATTCCAGAGGCACCAGCGGCTTCAAATACCTGTTTGCTGCTTTGCAATGGCATTTTAGCAGCTGCTCTCCTAATCCTATTAATTTGTCTGGCTGAAACCTTCCTCATTATGCCTTTATCTGAACGAACCCGTCTGTGCTCTGAATCAGCCACAAATCTTTTCACAGTACGATGATCACGCTTACGTTTTCTTGAAATATCCAATGTTTTCATAACTTGTCCAAGGTATTGCACTATTTCACGCTTTTCGGCAGCAGAGAGATCCTTTTTCTTTCCCATATTGCTTGAAACCTGTGGCCTGCTTAATAATGTGGAACATCCTTTTTAAGTAGTTTTCCTTTGATTGGGCACACCTGGCAAACTAATTATCACATGTGTCTGAGATTGATGACAATGATCATAAGAGCCCTAAGACACAATACCATCCATGAGTTTAATTGAAAAGCTAATAATTAATTGTTTATGACACTTAAATCCAATGTGCAAAATAATTTGGAACACGGTGTAGAACCCCACATGCCTGATGGAGTACAGCGAGCATCGGTATTATAGGTAGAGGAGAAAGGAGATCAAGATGTCTTCATGCCGATTTGTATATAATTAATAAAGCTGTGGCCACTTCCACATTTCCACAAAGAAGGTGTTGGTGTTTTTATTATAAATTAAGTGATGGTGTAAGGTCCTGGGCAGGTAAGGTTGGTTGATGGGTCCTTGCAGTCTTGTAGACACTGAACCGCTTAGGGAAAGTGTCAGGGACTGCAAGGGTTAAATATAGGAGTGAACGTATTCAAAAAATGCCCAGGATCAGGATTGGTGTACAAGGGGTAAGAGGGGTGTGGTAAAGGTGATATAAGTGTGGGTCTTGGGTCAAAACGCCCTCTTACCTTCAAGCTGCAGCGTGAGGAACACTTGCCCTCCCTCCCCTTGTGGTTTTTTCGGTTTTCAGGTTTATGAGGTTATGTTCTTGTTCTGGCGTTTTTCTGGTTTCTTTTGTAGATGTCACAGCTGGCCGAAATACAGCTATGAAGGCGGATTTAGAACTATACATGCCTGATGGAATACAGCGAGCATCGGCATTACAGGAAGAGGAGAAAGGAGATAAAGATGACTTCATGCCGATTTGTATATAATTAATAAAGCTGTGGCCACTTCCACATTTCCACAAACAAGTTGCCTGCGTTTTATTATAAATTAAGTGATGGTGTAAGGTCCTGGGCAGGTAATGTTAGTTAATGGGTCCTTGCAGTCCTGGTTTGCTGAATAACAGAAGGGGAATGGTTCTCATCCGCACACCACACACCAGTGAGTAGGACCTTGCACATGTGCAGATGTAACAGTAAATGCTGGTACATGATTCTACAAAGGGGGAGCTGTGATTTTTCCCTCAGATAGCAGACTAACGGATCAGAAAGAGAACTGAATACAGCAGCTGGCCATGTACTGAAATACACTGTAGGTACAGAAGACAAATGGTAGACAATTTTTAATCAAGACCAATTAGAAATGGGTCTTAGGGCTTATTCAGACGAACGTAAAATACGTCCATGCAACGCGCATGATTTTCACGCGTGTCGCACGGACCTATGTTAGTCAAAGGGGCCATTCAGACAGTCCGTGATTTTCACGCAGCGTGTGTCCGCTTCGTAAAACTCACAACATGTCCTATATATGGGCGTTTTTCGCGCATCACGCACCCATTGAAGTCAATGGGTGCGTGAAAATCACGCACAGCACACGGAAGCACTTCTGTGTGACGCGCGTGATTCGCGCAACAGCAGTAAAAAGTATGAATGAAAACAGAAAAGCACCACGTGCTTTTATGTTTACAAACATACAAACAGAGTGTCATAATGATGGCGGCTGCACGAAAATCACGCCGAATCCGTCAGGTCAGCGGGACTGAAGGCTTCGGTGACCATTTTTCCTGCGTGTGACTCCAGCGTGACTTTTCCATCTAGTATTGATCACATCTAAGTGATCAGCGCTCACCGAAGCCGTCAGTCCCGCTGACATGACCGCATGTTACAACTGCTACGTACACAGGATACATAGTTGCTGTATTTCAAAAAGTAAACATTTATTTATTGATTTTTTAAACAATACAAAAGATGTTTAAAATGAAATAAAACATTCATTTAATTAAAAAAAAAAAATGACTTCAAAAGTGTTCATAGCCTTTAATTTTCTGAAACCGGGCAACCCCTCTCTAAATATGGCTTATTTAAGGAGCAGTAATACGGCCATGTGCATAAACCCTAAGCTATATCTAGTAGTTACCCTTCCCCCTAATATATTCCACTGTTACCATCCACACAACATTCTATTGCATGCAACACAAAACAGTCTTTTCATTCTTTTGTTAAAATTCTTCTGATAGAGATTGCACTCTGCTGCGCAACAACCATGCAGACTATGTATGAAGATAGTTATTTAAGAAAGCTGTATTTTTTCTGCACATTCATTCCCCTGGGGATTTAATGGCTTGAAAAGAATGTCAATTCCTGGGAGCTTGTTTTTACAATGAGCTGTAATTGCAGTCAGTTACCTATTGTTCCAGCTTTAACAAAACCATATTTCCATTACACAGTTGGATTTGCTATTAATAATTTTTTATTTTTTGTTGTAGTTTGAATTGTCAGGTTAAGGTAGAACGTTTTTCTCGTAGTAGATAAGAGACTATATGTAAATGTATGTTATAACTTCTAAGCTTACTTTCTACCGCACATGATCATATCAAGGATATTGCCTGAAACAACCTGTCTTGAAATATCTATTGTGTCCCTCCATTAGTCTATAAACATTCTGAACTTCATGGATTTTTACATCAACATAATACATGTGCTTATCTTTAGGTTAAAGCCTTTGTACACATTTGAGGAAATTTTTTTTTTAATAGATCAGTCAGTGTATTTAGTATAACTTTGTAAGCAGTTTTCATTAAAATTTCCTTTTACTTTTGGAAATACAGCTGTTCTGTATTATCTATACAGAGCAGCTGTATCGCTCGTTTTACACTGAATCCGTCAGTCTTGCGGACCTGACGGGTTTGTGTCATATCTACCTGTAAATGATCACATCTAAGTTAGACTTATATGTGATCGTTTACAGGTGGATCCTGCATGGGATCATTTACAGGTGGATCCTGCGTAGCACATTATTGTGTCGGAGCCTGGGCCCATAGGAGGAGCCTCTGGCACTCTGTTCATAGTCTGAGTCCGACCAGTCTGAAATTTCCAGTCCAGGTACTATATGCTTTGGACATGGATATAAGTGTTAGTGATATCAATGGATTACATAAATGTAGCAATAATTCAAACTATTTACTTTCTCTGTTCATTATATCATTTTGTAGGCTAAAAAATGTAGGCTGAAGGGATCTCTGGTGTGGAAGTTTTTCCTGGCATTTCTGCATTTCTCTCTAATGAGCCATACTTATGATTTGTGCTACTCAGCCGCCAGCCCTACCTGGCTCTTGAACGTCTGCATCTCTTCTCTGCAAACACTTGTATATACTCTGTTGTGTGTCAGGAATGTTATCATAGAATCAACCCTGATCCATGATTGCTACTTCTGGCTTAGCTTTACAGTTCATACATATGTCTAAGTATATGATTGTCTTCTGGGCTCGATTTTTTTTATTTTTTATTGTCGCTTGATGGTTTGGGATGGATTTATATAATACGGCTGTAATAAAGATATTTCTTTAGGCACAATAATAAAATCCAAACAGTGGCATGTTTCTTGAAAAAATATTAGCTTTATTGCAGGTAATATCATCTATAGTACCTAGAGGAAGCAATATTCTGTTGTAAGGGAAAAGGGGTCTTGTAAACACTTGGTATGAATCAGGTTCAAACCCAATAGTCCATAAAGTCCTTTATTAATACCTTTGTGTGGGGTTTCCATGTGGACTTATTATTCATGGAGATCTGTAAGTGGTCAAGAGTAGTATAAATGCTATTCAAATATGTAGAGAAGGGATACAGAAGTATTGTTGTTTTTTTTTAAATACTTTTTTTTGTTTTAAAAGCAAAGCAGTATTAGGGTATGTTCACACGGCCTATTTACGGACGTAATTTTTGCCCCGATTTACGTCTGAAAATAGCAAATCAATAGCGTTGACAAACATCTGCCCATTGAAAGCAATGGGCAGACGTTTGTCAGTTCACACGAGGCGTAATTTACGCGCCGCTGTCAAAAGACGGCGCGTAAATAGACGCCCGCGTCAAAGAAGTGACCTGTCACTTCTTTGGCCGTAATTGGAGCCGTTATTCATTGACTCCAATGAATAGCAGCGCCAATTACGCCCGTAATGGACGCGGCGTTCAAGCGCCTGCACATGCCGGTACGGCTGAAATTACGGGGATGTTTTCAGGCTGAAACATCCCCGTAATTTCAGACGTTACGGACGCCCTCGTGTGAACATACCCTTAGACTATTTATTTCAGGTTTTCTTTTAGAATTGATTTTACAGGAACGTTACACATATAAGCTACATTTACAAGTTTCAATTGAATTGAAAAGATATTAACCCCTTACCGCACAAGGACGCATCGGTACATCCTGTATTGCAGTGCATCGGGGAGTACCGGTGCGTCCTGGCTAAAAACTGTCACCCTGTCAAAGGACAAGGTGACAGAACTGTGCCGTCAACTGTTTATGACAGTTGATCAGCACAGTAAGACGGCAAGGGACCATTCACAGCGGTCTCCTGCCGGCGATCGCTGTGATTGGTCAGTCAAAGCAGACTGACCAATCACAGCTCCATGACGTGGTGTATGTGATGGCGCTAGCTCAGAAGCTGAGCCAGCGCTATCACCGCCGCTTGTCAGCTGTCCTACCCCCCTCTGCAATGGCCAGGACCGGAGCTAGGCTCCGATCTGGCCGATTAACTCCTTAGATGCATCGATCAACGCGATCGATGCATCAAAGTGTCTTGTAGCCTGTCGGCAACCACGATGGTTTGTCACAGCTGACATTGTGCTCTAATGGACAGGCTCCGATCCGGCCGATTAATCCCTTATATGCAGCTATCGCTGCATCTTAGTGATTAGATCGCGTCCTATGGTTGCTAATGACAACCATCGGCACCCGCGGGTGTTTTCCGATGGTTGCTATGGCAACCGTAGCCTAACAATCACTTCCTAGTATGGAAGCCTATTAGGCTCTGCCGGGAGGCGAAGCCTAATAGGCTTGCTGTCAGTGAATAGCTGACAGCTCTAATAACCTGCACTATGTAGGTAGTGAAGTGTATTAGAATAGCGATCAGGGCTTCATGCCTTTAAGTTCCCTAGTGGGACACAAAAAAAGTTAAAACAAGTTAATAAAAATGTTGTAAAAAAAAATAAGTTTCATGTTAAAAAACACAGCCTTTTTGTAAAGGATCTGCCAGACACAGCTTCTGTGTCGACGCCCGTGGTTAGTAAGTCTGATCGAGTGACCCCCTCCTTCTACCAATCAGGCTGGGAGGCTGAGGAATGGGATAGCCTATCACAGCCTGGCCAGACGGAGCTAGCTCCCGCCCTCTGTCTATTTATACCTTCACTTCCTGCTCCTCCTTTGCCTGTGATTCTGTCTGTTTCCTGTCTCTGCTGCTTGTACTTTTGTCCTCTGCTCCATATAGACCCTGGCTTTCTGACTACTCTCATGCTCTGCGTTTGGTACCTCGTACACTCCTGGTTTGACTCGGCTCGTTCACTACTCTCCTGTTCTGCGTTTGGTACCTCGTACACTCCTGGTTTGACTCGGCTCGTTCACTACTCTTGTTGCTCATGGTGTTGCCGTGGGCAACTGCCCCGTTTCCCTAGCTTATGTGTACCCTTGTCTGTTTGTCTGCCGTGCACATAGTGAGTGTAGGGACCGTCGCCCTGTTGTACGCCGTCGCCTAGGACGGGCCGTTGCAAGTAGGCAGGGACTGAGTGGCGGGTAGATTAGGGCTCACCTGTCTGTCTCCCTACCCTGGCATTACATTTTTTTCCTATAATAAGTATTTTATTATAGGAAAAACAAGAAACTTAAAAAAAGTACACATGTGGTATCCCCGCGTCCGTAACGACCCAAACTATAAAAATATCACGCTATTTTACCCGTACGGTGAACACCGTAATTTTTTTAAATTAAAAAACGATTCCAGAATCGCTGTTTGTTAGTCACTACCCCTTGCAAAACAGAATAAAAAAAGGGATCTAAAAGTTGCAAGTACCCCAAAATTATACCATTAAAAACTGCAGCCCGTCCCGCAAAAAACAAGCCCTCCCACAGCTTTTTTGACTCTCAGAATATGGTGACACAAAAAAATAAATTTGAAACAAAAGTGATTTTATCGTGCAGACGCTGCAAAGCATACGAGAAACTATATACATATGGTATCGCCGTAATCGTACCGACCTGCAGAATAAAGTAAAATTGTGATTCATAGCGCATGGCGAACACCGTAAAAAGAAAATAATAAAAGACATCAGAATTGCAGGTTGTTGGTCACCTTGCTTGCCAAAAAATTAAGTAAAAAGTAATCAAAAAATCAAGAAAAATGGAGAAAAAATAAAGAAGTGCTGGCTCTCAGAATATGGCGATGCAAAATGTGCAGAGTGTCCAAAAGCGGATAAGATCTGGCGCCATTTATCAGTACGACACCGGCCACACATCTATGAATTATTATTTATTTACCGCATGATTATACCCTCTTATTATGCCCTGATGTACCCCGCACAGATTACATATGCCCCCACATTATAAACTGAAATACAAGCAAAACCCCAAACAAAACTACCAGTAAGCAAAATCTGCGCTCCAAAAGCCAAATGGCTCTCCCTCCCTTCTGAGCCCTGCAGCATGCCCAAGCAGCAGTTTACGTCCACATATATGGCATCGCCATACTCGGGAGAACCCGCTTAACAGTTTGAGGTATTTGTCTTCAGTGGCACGAACTGGGCACAAAATATTGTGCACTAAAATGGCACATACCTGTGGAAATGTGCAATTTTCACTTTGCACCATCCACTGAACATTCATTTCTAATAGAAAAAAAACACCTGTGTGATCAAAATGCTCACTACATCCCTTAATAAAATGCCTTCAGGGGTGCAGTTTCCAAAATGGGGGTCACTACTTGGGGGTTTGTTTTACCATTTGACCTCAGAGCCCTGCCATTGTGGGCTAAAGCTGCGAAAATCACCAACATAGGCCTCACATGCGCCTTTCACTCCTAAGCCCTGTCCTATGTCCAGGCAAATGATAAATGCCTTGAGGGGTGTAGTTTACAAAATAGGGTCACTTCTCAAGGTATTACACTCTACTCTGGTACCTAAGGGAGCTCTGCAAATGCGACATGGCTCTCCTACAACAGTCCAGCAAAATCTGCGTTCTAAAAGCCAAATGGCGCTCTTTCCATTTTGAGCTCTGCCAAACAGCAGTTTAGGGCCACACATGGGGTATTGCCGTACTCGGGAGAAATTGGGTAACAAATTTTGTGTTGTTTTTTCTCCTATTACCCCTTGTGGAAAAAAAAATTGGGTGCAAAACTACATATTTTTGGGAAAAAAAATAATTTTTTATTTTCACTGCCTCACTTCTCAGGGGTTTCTACTGTACGGGTACCTCAGGGGCTCTGCAAATGCGACATGGCGCCCAAAAAACAATCAACCAAATTCTACATGCCAAGTAGCACTCCTGCCGTTCTGAACCCTGCGGTGTATCCAAGCAGCAGTTTATAACCACTTATACTCGGGAGAAATTGCTTTACAATTGTTGGGGCGCTTTTTCTCCTCTATTCCTTGTGAAAATGAAAAAAATTCAACATTTTAGTGGAAGGAATGTAGATTTTCATTTTCACTGCATAATTCCAATAATTCAGCAAAAGAACTGTGGGGTCAAAATGCTCACTATACCACTAGATAAATTCCACGAAGGGTATAGTTTCCCAAATGGGGTCACTTTTGCCGGGTTTGCACTATTTTGGCCCCTCAGTGGCTTTGCAAATGTGACATGGGGCCGCAAACCATTCCAGCAAAACTCGAGCTCCAAAAGTCAAATGGCGCTCCGTCCTTTCTAACTTCTGCCATGTGTCCAAACAGCAGTTTATTACCACATATGGGGTATTGCTGTGCTCAGAAGAGTTTGCTTTACAAATATTGGGGTGTTTTTTCTCCTTTATCTATTGTAAAAATGAAAACATCTGAGCTAAAACTACATTTTATTAGAAAAAATTTAGATTTTCAATTTCACGGCCTAATTCCCATAAATTCAGCAAAAACCGTGTAGGGTTAAAATGCTAACTATACCCCTAGAAAAATTCCTTGAGTGGTGTAGTTTCCAAAATGGGGTCACTTTTGGGGAGTTTCCACTATTCTGGTCCCTCCAGGGCTTTGCAAACACGACATGGCACCGAAAACCATTCCAGCAAAATCTGCGCTCCAAAATCCAAATGGCCCTCGTTCCCTTCTGAGCCCTGCCGTGGGTCCAAACAGCAGTTTATTACCAGATATAGGGTATTGCCGTAATCGGGGGACATTGCTTTACAAATGTTGGGGTGCTTTTTCTCCTTTATTCCTTGTAAAAACTAAAACATCGTATGTTTTTTCAGAAACAAAGTCGATTTTCATTTTCACAGACCAGTTCCAATAAATTTAGCAAAAAACCTGTTGTCTAAAAATGCTAACTATACCTCTTGAAAAATTCCTTGAGGGGTGTAGTTTCCAAAATGGGGTCACTTTTGGGGGGTCTCCACTGTTTTTTGGCACCACAAGACCTCTTCAAACCTGACATAATATATTCTAATAAAATAGAGGCCACCAGGTGCTCCTTTGCTTCTGAGGCCGGTGTTTCAGTCCATTACTGCACTAGGACCACATGTGGGATATTTCTAAAAACTGCAGAATCCGGGCAATAAATATTGAGTTCCGTTTCTCTCGTAAAACCTTCTGTGTTACAGAAAAAACTGTATTACAAATGAATTTCGTAAAAAAAAATTGAAATTTGTAAATTTCATCTCTACATTGCTTTATTTCCTGTGAAATGCCTAACGGTTTAAAATAATTTCTGAGAACTTCTTTCTTCCTGGCTCATAAGTTACCAACTTCTTGTTTTGCTCAGGAGGAAAACTATAAAATCCTTACCAGATGGTACCGTTGTCCTTCCTGGTTGCATAGGATATTTCCTAATGTGTCTGCTGATTGTTGGAGGTGTGGGGAGGCTCCTGGAACTATGTTATACATTTGGTGGGATTGCCCCAAGCTCCGTCCCTTTTGGGGAATAATTTTTGATCTTGGCAACAAGCTTTTTAACACTGACGTTCATACCTCGGCTTCTATTGGATTGCTTTCCATGGTTCCTGGATCACTCCCACACCTCAAAAAGGGTGTCTTTAGGCATTTTCTGACTGCAGCTAGAACTGTAATCCCACGTCATTGGAAGTCTAGTACTGTACCTTCTTTAAAGGAATGGGTAACGGAGCTGAACGGGATTATGAGGATGAAGGAGTTGATGTCTGCTGATCGGGGCAAATCCGAGATCTTTGTTCAAACTTGGGCAGTATGGTCTGGATTTTGTCCATTTGTGTTTCCCTTTGTCGTCTTGTGTCTATGTAACCTTGTGTTTAAATCTGCACTTATACGTGTCATTATTACTCATTTTTTGGGACTGGTTTCCCTAAATATTACACTACTTTTGCTGTGAATATGGTACTGTTACTTACCATTGGATTTTATTATTTACTTCCTATTACTTTGCTGGTTGGGAGGCTACCTCCTGCCAATGTTCATATGTTTCTGTAAGGGTATGTTCACACGGCAGAGTCCGTTACGGCTGAAAATACGGGGCTGTTTTCAGGAGAAAACAGCTCCGTAATTTCAGCCATCGTGGCATGTTGAGGTGCTTTTCGCTGCGTCAATTACGGACGTAAATGGAGCTATTTTTCCATGGAGTCAATGGAAAACGGCTCCATTTACGTCTGAAGAAGTGACAGGCACTTCTTTGACGCGGGCGTCTATTTACAGCGACGCGTAAATTTACGCCTCGTGGGAACAGACCAACATAAAACCCATTGCTTTCAATGGGCAGATGTTTGCCGACGCTATCGAGCCGCATTTTCGGACGTAAATCGAGGCGTAAAACGCCCGATCTACGTCCGTAAATAAGGCGTGTGAACATACCCTAACATTTTCTATGGTGTGAATTTATTGTATTGCACTGCGTGCAAACTTTTGCAATTTTGTGAAATGTTTTATATGCTCCGTTATATTTTCAAAATAAAAAATTTTTGATAAAGAAAAAAATTATAATTTCTGAATGCTGTTTTGAATACTTTGAGGTGTGCAGTTTTTAAAATGGGGTGATTTATGGGGACTTTCTAATATATAAGGCCCTCAAAGCCACTTCAGAACTGAACTGGTCCCTGAAAAAATAGCCTTTTGAAATTTTCTTGAAAATGTGAGAAATTGCTGCTAAACTTATAAGCCTTGTAACGTCCTAGAAAAATAAAAGGATGTTCAAAAAACGATGCAAACATAATGTAGACATATAGGAAATGCTAACTAGTAAATATTTTGTGTGGTATTACTATCTGTTTTACAAGCAGATATATTTAAATTTAGAAAAATGCATATTTTTGCAAATTTTCTCTACATTTTGGTGTTTTTTACAAATAAATATTGAATTTAACGACCACATTTTTTCAGTATCATAAAGTACAACATGTCACGAGAAAACAATCTCAGAATCGCTTGGCTAGGCAAAAGCATTCTGGAGTCATTACCACATAAAGTAACACGTCAGATTTGCAAAAATCGGCTGTGTCCACAAGGCTAAAACAGGCTTAGACACTAAGGGGTTAAGGTTCATGCACAAACATTTATAGCGGTTCCGAGGTTGTATATGGCCATAATACGCCACCCATACACTTCTACGGGGCCCTAATGTACTAATATATGCCTCTAATTACATTAGGAAGCATACATAGGTTTTTTCTGTAGGATTTTTTGTGAGTCCAACAGAGAAATAATGTAGCCTGCTCGCATGCCATATTATGGCCTAAGAATACATATTTGGTATTGTGTTGTGAAAAAAACATTCCCAATTTTGTGTTACTTTTTATGTCACACTAATTGGTTTCTTAAACATAATGTAATAGTAAGCAAAATTAACCAGAGTAATAGAATTCTTGAATTATTCTAGTATTTATGTAGAAGGCAAAAGTATATATTTTTTTTAAAATTTAATTACATGTGGTTTGTGGTAAAAATACAAAACAAAAAAGACAAATTGTATCTAACTGGTTTTATTAAATAGTTTTGCTTTGTTTGGCTTCTGCAGCTGGCATCTATAGACATTACATAGCAAGCTACAAAATGCCATTCACTAGCAAATCTGTCAGTTTGGTTTTCTGATCCTGATCGATTAAATCAAAGTTGAACTACCAATTAGAAAAAGTATCTAGAAGAGAAAAAATATATTTGTTCTTTTTTTATTTCATTTTTTTAAATGTTGCAGCAAATTATTATTTTTTTTAAATCTTTCTTGTAGGTGGCTATATTGGAGATACACACTTCCTTCCTGTATTGTCTGTATAGACAGTGCAGCAGGGTGTATACTTTATGGTGGCTTCAATGAATAGCAGTCAATTGACATAGGAATGTCATAGACTATTAGGGCAATTTCAGACAGGGTGGACAATTTCCACTGCAGATTTTGCCGCAAAATTATGGCAAAATCTGCATATGTTGCATGCAGATTTTGTTGCGGATTTGGTGCAGGTTTTGGCCTATGCAGAGGCTGAAATCGAGGGTGAAAATCCTGCATGATCTGCTTTAGCTGTGAATTTTCACTGCTAGATGCGGCAAATCTATCTGCCACATCTGAACATGCTCTTAGAGTCTTCAGGAAGGGATGGAGTACAGGCCCCTCCCCAGAGACCAGAGAGTGACTGGAGAGATGAATACAGAATCTTAAGTGTGAATGTAAGGTATAGTGTTAATATCTTGCCTTATCAAAGCCTGTAGCAATACAATAGGCACTCTAATGATAGTGAGTTGAATCTCCTCATTCTCTCCCAGTCTACACAGCAAAGCTCACAAGTGAGCTACAGAAATAAAAAAACTTCCACCAAAACATTAAAAAAAATGTTGATTATAAATACAAATTTAAATAATAAATAATTTTTTTATGTTACATTCCCTATAAGGTCAAGGCTCCACAGCAATACATGGTGCAAGGCAGTGGCCGGTGGCTGCCATTAGATCAGTCACAATAGGCTGACGTTTATTTCTGTAGCTCACTTGTGAGATTTGCTGTGTAGACTGGGAGAGAATGAGCAGATTCATCTCACTATCATTAGAGGGCGTATTGTATTGCTACAGGCTTCGATATGGCTGCTACAGTGGTAGCGACGCCACATTCAATAGTATCTGCATCCTTAGGACGCAGATACTATTGAACGCTATGGCTATCTGCCGTATACTAGGCCATATACTAGGCTACAAGTCACATTCCCTGTGCAGGCCGGCGTGATGATGTCATGCTTTGGAGAAGCTCCGTTCATCACGGGAACGGGGCCTAGGTGAGTATAACGTTTTTTGTTTTTATTTGTTCACATAAACAGATGCTGGTGTCAATCTGCCGTACTAGGGTGGGGAAAGGCAGGTTAGCCGATACAGGAATCATAGCCCAAATTATGCACCAGGGGCACATTGTATGATGGAGATTTTATAGTAATTTGTTAATAAATGTATGACCCCACAGACCTGCATTTACAGTGCATTCAGAGCCCTGGCTGATCGAACATCTCTGGGGAGACCTGGAAATAGCTGTGCGTCAAGGCTCCCCATCCAACCTGACAAAGCCTGAAAGGATGTACAGAGAAGAATGGGAGCGAATCCTCAAATACATTTGTGCCAAGCTTGCAGCTTCATACCCAAGAAGACATGAGGCGGTAATCCTCAAGAAGGTGCCACAACTAAGTACAAAGTAAAGTATTACTTAGTAAAGAATATTTATGTAAATGTGGTATTTGAGTTTTTTATTTTTAACACATTTGCTGAAATTTCTACAAACCTGACTTTGCTTTGTCATTATGGGGTATTGTGTGTAGATTGAGGAGTAAAAAAACAAAGATTTTCTATTTTAGAATAAGTCTGTAATGTAACAAAATATGGAAAAAGTGAAGGGGTCTGAATACGTTCTCAGTATTTTGTTTTACATTCTGCCTCTTAATTGGCTGTGTTCACATGAACCGGTATCGGTGCAGTTCTCCTCTGCATTTTTTCTCATTTGTAGCACAGCACCCATACTAAGAAGACGAGGAATGACACACATGACATTCACACGCCTGCAAACAGGCACTTAGACACATAGAATAATTTCACCTTATAAAGAGTATATGGAGGTCAACATTCTGGCAAGGCTTAGTATTTTATTGATCCATACATTTTACATCCTGCAATGTTTCGGCTTCAGAGGAAAACTTTCTCATGCAGTGAAAAATGGAAACAATCATGGAAATAAATATCCAAAGTGGGCATATACATCATGCAAAACACATGAGATCAAAAGCAGCATACAACAATGAATGCGATACAATAAACAGTGAAATACATCAATTGAGTATGCCGCCATTGAGAGGGTTCAACGTTGCTATTGTTAACACTGGGTGCATAAAAGAGTTTTATTGACCAATATTCTTGGAGCGCTGCTTCCATCCGTGGTTTTCAAGTAATGTAAAGGAGGTGAAGTGGACGTTTACCTTGAAGCTATCACCCACCTGAAAAGGCTTTCTCATTGTGCAGCTTTATTTCTCTGCATTTTTTTATCACATGCTTGTATATAATAAGTTACGGCTGGTGGGGGACCGTGAACAGGAGTTGATAATCCAATCAAAATCCCACCTTGCTCTGTCACAATAATAAATGCATCTACTGAGGGCATGTGGCTCAGCGGATGTCCCAGCGTCTCCTTAGCGATTCTGCGCATACACCCAGGCTGAAGCCAAATAGTATCATGACAGCATGTATCCATATAGTAACATGACAGCACGTATCCAAGTAGTAGCAAGCATTTATCTAGGAGACAGTGTGTCCATTGTAAGGACAGTGGTTTCTAACTTTGGCGCTGGCTCCTAGACCTGACTAAGATTGGTCCAGACAGAGGGTGGGGGGAGTAGTGCACAGTTTAAAACCTCGGCCTTGAGTACCAAGTGTCCCTCCCACTGCATGTAAGGCCAAAAGACTGCTCTACAGGAGTGCGTAGTCATGGACTGCTCCACTGAGACTGATCCTTGCTGATAGAGACCGGCGCTGGGAGAGTAAATTACATTTGAGAGCTCTGTTGTTGGCCGATTACATGTCACTTCCTGGCAGTTTGTAGAGACGATGGATCCAGGAGAAGGTTTTAGTCCTTTAGGAGCTACCACAAACTGAAGCTTCATTTCCCATTGGAGTGGTGTCTATTTTTGACGGAATATTGTTCAGAGATATAAAGTGTAGCCTGATCCGTGTGAACTTTCCTCTTTGGTCATCATTACAGGTAGTCCACTCATCAGAAGATTTTCGTTTGCTTGTCTTCCTTCAGCTCTAAGGCTCACAAACATCTGACTGTAATACTTTGGGTCAGTATTGAGACGCATCATCTTTGAGCTCATGTGTACAATGATGGACAGACATTGGTACCAAAAGGTCTCCTTTCTGCCGTCTACAAGGAAGGGACCTAGTGGGTAGGAGATCTGGTGTCCCATATAGCAATATGACACATACAAGCATGTTAACAAGGTTGCCTTTAGTTCTTTCTCACTTCTTATCTCAGAAGAGATGACATCTCGGCAAAGCATGTACAGGAACACCACAGTGCCTGATGTTAAAAATCCTTGGCCCTGCCATCCTTGAAGGAGAAGTTGTCTGTCTATACTTGTTATCCACTCTACTATATCTATTGGGGAAAGGTGATACAGCTGGAAGCATCTCCGGCACAGAAAGTCCGCTAAACATTTTAGGATCTTCTTGGTGTATGTGTGTAGTATGATGCGCTGTGGAACATTAAATATTTGTTGCTCTTGAGTGGACACTTGATCTTTGAGGACTGGATATTCTGAGTCCATCTTGACGCTTGGTGGCTTAGTAGTTGTCAGAGTCTCCTTCAGATCAGCACTGATGACTGGAGTAATACTATACGTGCAACTGTTACTTGGTTCGTGGTGGTGTTTTCCTTTCTTTGTTTTCTGTGTGTCTTCATGGCGGGTCACTCTTACTTTGTTCTTTCCATCGGGAACCAGCTTGCAGCAGCTGAAAGCTTTCCCCATGATTATTGAAGTCTAGATTCTGGATTCTTTTTCTGTAGATGAAGTTACAACAGATGATTATTTCTTCGTTATGAAAAAACACATTACAATATTTAACCAAACGTAGAAAAAAAATAAAAATGTAACCTTTTGTTAAAACACGTCTGTGCCTATGGGCAACTCAGCCTTAAAAGTTGTCTGCTCTCATGGGTCATGGGTATATGTAGTGTGCTGTGAATATGCACAAATGACGTCAAATTTATTGAAATGGCACAAGCGGCATTATAAATTTGTTGCAACTTGCTAGTCACCCCTTTATTCCTTATGCCAATGTATGACACACACTTCTCTTAGCCACGTCCTTTTTTCTAGTCTGCTTTAATACGGTTTAAGTAGTATAGGCGCAAAAAGTGTGTAAAACAATTAGATTTAGCGCATCATGTCTTCCATTTTGTTGGCAAACATCATACAACCTTGTTAGGAAATCTCGCCCATTGTAATTGACAATATGTAAAATGTGGTCCTTCAGCCGCTACTAGGAGGAGTTTCGCAGCTTACTGAAGACAGATGTATCATAGAGGTCAATGATAGCTGTGGACAGTAAATCTGCCCTCATGAATTTACCTCTAGTGGCAACTGCTGACATTATGTAACTATTTGGCTGTGTGAAGTAAAGCAGGGGATTTGGAGCGGTCTAGCAAGGATATGGACAGGCAACCTCTATAAAGAGATATTATGAACTTAAGCAGCACAGAATGTTTGACCTATTTAGGTGAAACGACAGGTACACCTGAAAGTAATATAAAAAATGATGCCTCCGGGTAAGCTGCACATAAACGTAAAGATTTGTCCCTTTATTAGAAGAGCTTTGACATGTTTTACAATAACGGAACACTTGTCATTATTAAAGCGGTTGGCTAGTCATAAAACATCTATGGCCTATCCTTAGGATAGGCCATCAATATCTGATTGGAAGATGGCCAACTCTTGGCACCATCGCCAATCAGCTGTTTTGAACGGGGCCGCAGTGTTTGTACGGGCGCTGCTACAGTGAATGGGAGAAGGCTGTAATACTGTAATCTGCCGCTACAAGTGTGTCGGCGATTCCCACTACGAGCGCCGTGGCCCCTTCAAAACAGCTTATTGTTAGGGATACCACGAGTCAGACCCCGACCAATCAGATATTGATAGCCTATGTTGAGGATAGGCCATCAATTTCTTATGACTGGACAATCCCTTTAAGGTATATATGCAAATATATGTGCAAATCCATGCAAATGCTGCTGAGTTTTTACGAAAGTGGTGTGGCATGTGCCTTGAGTGCTAAGGGGTAATTTTCTGGTAATAATATAGTTTTACCCTAATATAAACGCTTTAATTGAGATCATCATTGTCTACCGTAAATTTTTATACATTACATGCCTATTTTAGGGTAATTAGATCAGGGCTAGTGCTACGACAATGATTGGTCAGGAGGAGCAGTTTTTTGGGGTATTTTATTTGTAATTTTTATTTTGTTATAATTCTGGTCTGTCTCTAAAAAGTCAAAAAAGACCTTTAGGGGACTTTTTTATTTCATTTTATTTTTTTGCACTATACTTTTCCAATGTAGCTGGGGCTGCAGATTTACAGGGTATATGAACCCTGTTATAGTAACTATTGTCACTGTTAGGCTACATTCACACAGGGCGGAGACGCAGCGCTGCCTAAAGGTACACAGCGTATCCTCTCTGGCGGCTGCATGGAGTTCAAGCCAAAAAAACGCACCAAATTGTGGTTCATTACTTAGTCCTGAATGTCCACTGCGAAAAACTGCTCATAAAAAAACAATAACACATACTTACCCTATGAAGTCCTGCAGACCAGCCTCCTAGGATGACGTTTAGAATGGGTCTTACGATGTTCTGTGCACACGGTAATTTTTTTTACGCCCCGCTTTCAAAAGGCGGGGCGTAAAAAAGACTCTCGCGTCGATGAAGTGCCTGTCACTTCTTCAGACTTAAATGGAGCCGTTTTCCATGGACTCCATGGAAAACCAGCTCCATTTAGCGTCCGTAATGGACGCAGCAAAAAGCCCCTCAACATGCCATTACGGCTGAAATTATGGAGCTGTTTTCTCTTGAAAACAGCCCCGTAATTTCAGCCGTTACGGACGCTGCCGTGTGAACATACCCTAAATATATCACCCAAAACTGGGGTAAAAGGTAAATAGCCTTTAATCCCTAGTTTTTTATCCCTCACCCTGTCCCATATTCTCTGAATCATTCCCCCAGTAATATTACTCCCCAATCGTGAGAGAATATTTGCTTCCATGCACATCACCATGCATATTTTTTTTTTCCCTATTTAAAGATTCGACTGCCTTTACACCATTCAGTAACCCTTTATCATAATCCACCAATTGTGCTGGTTGGGTTGTAAAGTAATAGAGCTGAAAGTTGGATATTTTAACCACCCCCTTCTCATATGGCAATTTCAATATCGATAGTAAAACACCTAGATCTTTTACCACCCCAAATCAGATCGATTATAAATCCATTAATAGTTCTAAAGTATTTACCGGAAATCCATACTGGACAGTTTTGTAAGACATATAATCCCTGTGACTGGATCAATATTTGTACCAGTAAATTCTGGCCGCCATAGAAATTGGGGCTTTACACCACACCTTAATCTTTCCTCTTACTTTTAGAAACCAGGGCATCAAGTTCAAGGCGAGAAAACCTTCTACTTTCTCTGAAATAGTTATTAGCAGGTATTTGGTCCACAATCAGTATATTTGATGGTAACTTTAAGTATATAGATACCTTATCCAGCAATCCTTTATTCTGTAGTAGACCAGGAGGTCCTCTCTTCTGGTTCAGAAGATTGTGAAATGTATATTCTCTAAAAGTAGTAAGACAATAGAGATAACATGGACACTGCACACTGAGAAGCGTGAAGTGTTAGGTAAATCTGTGGTGAATCATTTGGATCTAGATGTCAGTGTTCTAGAACAATGTATGTCACAATGACAAAGGAAACTTACTGGTTACTATGACAATGCCAACCTTGCTGTAGAGTTTTTATTAAAGGGGCAGTGCAGGATTAGAAAAACATGGCTGCTCTCTTGTAAAAACAGTGCCACTCCAGGCCACAGGTTGTGTGAGGTATTGTAGCTCAACCGGAGATAGAAAATAATTTTCGCTTTATGGGCCAGAGCAGAGAGATTCTAACAAACAGCTCTTGCTCTTAATGTTTCCAGCTGTCTATGTATTACATGATCGGCCATCAGTGGTGGGCTGGGCTGATTCCCCAATAGATTTTTATGGCCGCCACGTTTTACTGGCTACACATTTAAAAAATCCTCCAGTATCTAGTAGATGTGCCGCACGCTGGGCACGTCTAGAACACATCTCTGACGTAGCGCTGCCAGAGAGGAGCAGGAGAGCACTCTACTGCGTGTGCTGTACCAAAGAGGAGCAGGAGGACGTAGGAAACAAAAAGGAAATCGAGGGCCCTAGCCGGTGAGCAATGTAAAACACTGAGCGATGCTCAGCCTGCTGCCCCCACTATGTGGGTATTATACTGAAAGGGGGGGGGGTCTGAGTGCTGAGGGCTCTATAGAAGTAATTATATTGCAAGGGGGGTTCTGATTGCTGAGGGCTCTATGGGGTGAAATTATACTGCAAGGGGAGGGCCTGACTACTGGGGGCTCTATTTGGGGGATTATACTGCAAGGGGTGTCTGACTGCTGAGAGCTCTATGGGCGGATTATACTGCTAGGCGGGGTCCAACTGCTGAAAGCTCTATGTGGGGATTATACTGCAACTGTGGGTCTAATTTCTGAGAGCTCTATGGGGGATTATACTACAAGGCAGGGTCTGAATGCTGAGGGCTCTGTGGGGGTTATGGGGAACTTCCAAATTAGGTGGAGGTAAACAGGTTAAAGGGGTATTCCCATCTCAGACATTTCTGGCATATCTACAGGATATTCCATAAACGTTTTAGCTCTGGGACCCGCACCAAACTTGAGATTGAGGGTCCAAATTTTTGAGCCGAAAAAGGAGTGGACAGAAAAGAAAGGAGATGCATCAGTCTTTTCTTTATACATTTTCTTTCTTTTGGATCCATTTCTGGCTTTGACTAAAAAAAAAAAACTGTTCCAAAAACTGCATCAAAACTGCATGTGTAATCCTGACCAAACCCCTTTAAACAAAATTACTTCTGAGGAAAGGTATATTGAAGCAGAGAGTAATAATTGAAGCAGTCTTTCAATGTTTTCCAGAAAGGAGAAATTAGGTAGCAATCTGCCCATATATGCAAAATATTACCTATAAAAGGGGGGTTTGAGAGGTGCACATGTATGCAGAAATTCAATGCTCTGTGGCCAAAATATAATTTGTAAGCTTGACGTGGACAAGTGTTTTCACCTAACTAGTAAAGTCGAGGGGTTCCTAATGGAGAGAATGAACCAGGCTGCTGAAACCGCCCTGGGTCTCAAGATAAGGTCTGTGTCTGTTGTAGCTCCCTTCTTCTCCTCACAAGTATACCTGTTATCCTGTGTGAAGTTGATATTACTGTGATAATAATTAGGAGCCTCTACCAATCAATATACCCATGCTATACTGTACCACCGGACTATACAGTATTCCTATTGCCGTTCCCTTGAGCCTGAGATTTGGTGGTATATGTGTTGGCACTTGGCATTGCATGTTGGGTCCATTGCGCCGCCACTTAGAACCAAAGACCTGTGTGTTGGTAATGGGTGCATCCTCCGCAGCGGTTTGGTGCATCCCAATGAGGGTCTACATTAAACATAGGCGGGCCATGTGGTAGAAGATGTGGTAGAAGATGCTCTTCTGTGACCTGTGGCAGCATCAGCATACATCCATGGACAAGTGTGTCCTCAAGCTTTCTGGCACATCCGTACCACAATGGAACTCTGCAGTGGTGATTTAGGACTTTTCTCTGCAAAGGTCAGATCAGCCTTCTATAAAGTTTGACTGATTTTTATCCACTTCCAATGCTCCACTGTGTAGATTACAGTCCGTATAACGCAACAGTGGCGTAACTACTGCTGTAGCAGTCATAGCGGCTGCTATGGGGCCTGTGGTATGAGGGGGACCGTGACACCCGCCGACACGGGCCACCTCATGCCCGGTGGTGCAGCTAGCAGCCGCTATGGCTGCTAGAGCGCTAGTGACGCCACATTCAATAATATCTGCGTCCTTAGCAGATACTGTTGAACGCTATGGCAGAGCAGGGAGATATCTCCCTGCTCTCCCATAAACTAGGCTACAGGCCACATTTACTGTGCAGGCCTGGCATGATGATGTCACTGGATCATGCCGGCCTACGCAAGGATCCTGTCGGTGTTGAGGATGTTTTGGAGAAGTATCTACTATAACATTTTTTGTTTTATTTGTTTGGGGGGCGGTAGCTACAGGGGGAGGGCTGTATGGCACTATCTACAGAGGGGTTGTATGGCGCTATCTACAGGGGGCGCTGTATGGCACTATCTACAGGGGGCTGTATGGCACTATCTACAGGGGGGCTGTATGGCGCTATCTACAGGGGAGGCTGTATGGCACTATCTACAGGGGGGCTGTATGGCACTATCTACAGGGGGGGCTATATGGCACTATCTATAGGGGGGCTGTTTGGCGCTATCTACAGGGGAAGCTGTATGGCGCTATCTACAGAGGGGGCTGTATGGCAAAATCTAGAGGGGGGCCTGTATTGCAAAATTTACAAGGGGCACTATCGAAAAATGAGTCTGTGTGTAGCACCCTGGGGAGGGGGGGCAGTCAAAAGTTTGCTATGGGGCCCAGTCTTTCCTAGTTACGCCCCTGGTTCAAGGTAATAGCACAAGCGCTTTAACATTAGAGCACAGTGCGATATCACCTCTAAATGAACTCTATGGGGGCACATGATATTGCATCCGCGTATTTTTTCTCTGGTTTGCTACTGTAAGTATATGTTTTTTTCACATTTATATGTTTGCATAACTACATGTCACATTGTTTTGGAGTATTGCTTCCTTTATTCTTGATCTAGCACGTTATTGGTGGGGAACTGTAATGCAATGGACTGAATTGATAAAATTCGCATGTATGTCTATGTTTTTATATGGGTTATTATTTTGGGACACACAATTTCATGCATTAACTGCTGGTTTTAGGCCCAGAAGAGACTGCAAGAACTTGTTCAAATGTATCAGTATGGAAAAGGTTACAAAATGATCTATCTTCAAACTATCTTTGGCAGCCAATCTTATATAGTTCTTAAAGAGGCTCTGTCACCAGATTATAAGTGCCCTATCTCCTATATAATCTGATCGGTGCTGTAATGTAGATAACAGCAGTGGTCTTTATTTTGAAAATAAATTTGGTCAAAAGTAAAAACACACCCAGTTGTCTATTAAGAAACTAATTAACATAAATCTAAAATTGCTCATAACTTGCTAAAAAATTATTGTTTTTCAAAATAAAACCCACTGTTATCTACATTACAGCGCCGATCAGGTTATGTAGGAGATAGGGCACTTATAATCAGGTGACAGAGCCTCTTTAAGGGTGTATTCACACGGTGCGGTTTTGCTGTGGTTTTTGCCACTTGTCCAAAATGCGCATGCGCTTTTTTTTTGCAGTTTTGTTGCAGAGTCCTCTCCTGGAGGAGCCCCTGACATCACTGTCCATCTATAGACAGTGATGTCAGTGGTTCCTCCTGGAACGGAATCCCCAGCCAGAGCGTTGCCGAAGCTCTGGCCAGATATTCCACTCCTAGAGGTAGCCCCTGACGTCACTGTCCATATATGGACATTGACGTCAGGGGCTCCTCCAGGAGAGAGATCCCCGGCTAGAGCGTTGGCAACGCTCTGACTGGGGATTCCACTACTAGAGGGAACCCCAATACAGCTATCTATATGGGTGTGTGTGGCATTATCTACAGAGGGCACTGTGGCATTATCTAAAGAGGGCACTGTGGTATTATCTAGGGGGGGTGTGGCACTATGTACAGAGAGCACTGTGGCATTATCTATAGGGGGTATGCAAGTATCTGCAGAGGGCACTGTGGCAATATTTACAGAGGACACTGTGGTATTATCTAAAGGGGGCACTGTGGCATTATCTACAGAGAGTACTGTGGCACTATCTAAAAAGAGGCTGCCCAATATTGACATACTTGTGTCAGCCAAGTGCTGCCAACTGAGCAGTCAGATTGCATTTAGCGACACTTAAACTGGAAAACTGGATTGTTAAAATAAGCACGTGGCGTAAACTCACAAATTTCCGGTAAGTTTAAACCTAGCGCTATTATTATAGTAATGTAGTATTGTAGTAATGTAGTATTATTATAGTAATGTAGTATTGTTATAGTTTTGTAGTATTATTATAGTAGTTCAAATAACTAATTGATTAACAATAATTTAATATTGTATCAAATTTTTTTCTATGTGCTGCACATCAACCCGTATTGTCTGTAATGCGCACGCGTGTCCCTGCTCTTTATTTAGCGCATGCACAGTAGTGGCAATTAGAACATCGAACAGAAGGATTGTACTGCGCATTCGTAAAGTAAAGAGCAGGGACGCGCACTCGCGTTATAGACAGTACGGGGCCAGGCATGAACGCGCCGATTACGCTGCCTGGTCCCTGTCAATCAATGTAAGAAGGGAGTGAGGGGGGTTGAACTGAGGAGCGACGTAAGAGCATTTAGGTGCAACGGTGACGCCCTTGTTGCACCTAAATGCTTATTAGCATAAACGTAATAAAACGTATTTCTCTACAAAGGATGCCGTTGACATCGATACGCGCATCTTTGCCGTGACTCACAGCAGAATACCTGCTGTTCAAAGGATTCTATCGCTGGTGTGAAGGCCAGAGTTACCATTATACGGACCCCTGAGGATGAGTACCTGAAACGCGTAGGGTCGTTGTACTGTTTATGGAATGTTTGCATTGGGGATAGTCATATTGAGTTACACCCAGCACTAGGAGATCCGATCCTATCGGACACCTGTGCTTCATTTGGGGAGTGTACTATTGATGTGCCCTGGATATATGCTGGTTTCAGACAAAATATCTAAAAACACCGAGTTAGATGTATTATAATGACTCAGTGTTTTCTGTTTAATACGTTTTTTTAATAATCACGGTGGGGCTTATGTTTACAGTGGTGTGTTACCCCTGTTTTTAACTAGTTACTAAATAAAAGGTATTTTTTACTTTATTGTTACTTCAGTGAACCATATAATATAATTTACTCATATTGTGGGAGCACAATTAGATTTCTATCAAACTAGACAGTGAAATTACATTTAATTCATACAGTTATTTAATTTCAGTTTATCTAGGTATGGCAGCCTTTGCACTTTCTGAATTAAACACAGATGGGTGGATGAGTGAGGCCAAAAGCGTCTTTTCTGAATGTGAACTGACGTATTCAGTTCAGGGTGCATCTCTTAAATCCACGTTCAAAAATTTGAATAGATTGCACAAAGATTATACTAGAAGTTGGTGGGAGATCCAGAGTCTGGAAAACTATTTAAAGAACAAGATAGTTCCCAGAGGTCTCAGGGTCCCCATTGTCCCAGCATCAAGATTAAAAACCGCTAATATTAAAGAAAGGTGGGAGCAGGAGATTACAGGGAGCTCACTTAGGCTGATGCAGATTCTGGTAGAGGAAGAAAAGGTCCAGTTTGACTTTATTAGTGTTGAGCTTAAAAAAGAGATTGAGGCAGCCAAGTCTTTGGTAGATACCCCTGGTTTTGATAAAAGGGACAAAATCCTCCAACAAACTTTGGAAAGGTTCACCAACCATCTCAAGGAACGTAAACACTTCCAGTTCCAGAGAGATCTACAAGAATTTAGGGAGAAAAAAGCGTATGATTTTGTCACTACACAACAACAGCAATATCAACAGACCAATAGGGGGCCAAGGGAATCTGACCCTTCCACATCAGAGAGTGAAACTACAGACTCTGAAAGAGTGGGCCCTTTCTTTGGAGGCAGTGGTGGGAAACACAAATTTAGGGGAGGAGCAAGAAGTAGAAATAGAGGCCGTGGGAGAGCCTCTTCTAATAGTGGCAACAATTTTTTAGCCAACAATCCTCCCATTTCCCGCTATATGCTGAGGGGTCAAAAGGATTAGTGAAAGGGAATAACATGGATAGGCTTCAAATCATCAACCTCTCTGAATATATTTTAAGTGCATCAGAGATTACACTATTAGAAAAGGGACTGTCATTTGTCCCTACAGTTAAATTTGACTCATTTTCGTGGATAAAAGATCTTAATTTGTTTGCTCGTAAACTGAAATGGATAAAATTTTTCAAACATCATAATAGAAAAAAATGTATGGAATTGGGTTTGGAGGAGTCTGATATGGAAGGCCTTTCGGCACTCGAGGGGTTATTAGAGGAATCTGGACGCACTCCAGGTATAGGTCCTTTCACCAATCTTAAAATGAAGAGTAGAAAATTGCCACCTATAGGAGATTTTACCAATGTGGATTTATTTGTGGACATGGTGGGAGATGAGATCAAAAATCTTAGTCAGGATAGCAGGGGAATGGATAATAATTTGTCCTGGTCTGAACGACTAGCTCTTACCACTTTAGAGAAAAAAGAGAATATTGTTCTCAAGTCATCCGATAAAGGTGGGAACATTGTGGTCATGAGCAGGGATGGCTATAAGGAGATGTGTGAAGACATTTTATTTAACCATGACTGCTATACCATTTTAAAGGATAACCCCACGGCATTATTCAAGAAAGAGTTGCTGAGCATTTTGAGTGATGCAAAGAGCAGATCTTTGATTAGTGCAGGGGAGTTTGGGTTTTTATACCCACAATTTCCTGTTATGGCGTGTTTCTACAGCCTGCCTAAAATCCACAAAGGGTACCCTCCTTTACGTGGCAGACCTATTGTTTCAGGGATAAATAATCTAACTCAAAATGTAAGTACATATGTTGACCAAGTGTTGCGCCCTTTTGTTTTGAGTCTTACATCATATGTACGTGACACTATGGATGTCCTGAAACAGATTGATGGCATTTCCTTGGAGAAAGATACATTTTTGGCTAGTCTGGATGTCGAGGCGTTGTATTCATCCATACCGCACAAATGTGGTTATAAAGCAGTCGAGTACTATTTGGGATCTAGAGGTACCCAGTTTGCAGCTCATAACCAGTTTGTCATGCAGTTATTACAGTTTGTCCTTGAAAGAAATATTTTTATTTTTGAAGACAAAATTTACCATCAGAAATGTGGTACTGCAATGGGGAGTCCTACTGCTCCCACCTATGCAAATTTATTTCTTGGCTGGTGGGAGGAGACAATTGTCTTTGGGGACAAATTTGTCAACTGGACTTCATCTGTTGGTTTATGGATAAGATATATTGATGACGTGTTGATCCTCTGGAACTCTACAGCGGATGAGTTCCATAATTTTGTAGCAGCCCTCAACATGAACGATGTAGGACTCAAATTCACATGTGAGATCAGTGAGAAAGAATTGTCTTTCTTAGATTTGAAAATCACCAAAACACCAGATGGCACTATCCACACCAAGGTACATAGGAAAGAAACAGCAACAAACAGTTTCCTGCAATGGAATAGCTGTCATCCTCAGTCCCTCAAAAGTGGCATACCAAAAGGCCAATTTATGAGAGTACGTAGGAATTGTAGTTCTATGGGTGACTTTGAGTTCCAGGCAAAGGAGCTCAAAACGAGATTGAAGGACAGAGGTTTCCCAGAGAGGGTCATCAGGAAGGCCTATGAGGGAGCAAGGGATGCTGATAGGCAATGTCTTCTGATCCCTAAAAAACGGAAAGAAGTACAGGTCACAAGACTCATAGGTACCTATGATTCCAAACAAAATGATATTATGCAGATTTTGAATAGATACTGGCGTATTCTCAGTTCTGATGCAGATCTGGTAGATCAGATCACACAGAGGCCGTCTGTCACGTATCGGAGAGGGAAAAATATAAGGGACAGAGTAATGCATAGCTGTTTTGACCCCATTTCACCTAGGGGCACGTGGCTGGACAGACAAATACCAGGTACCTTTAGGTGTGGCAGTTGTAAAGCCTGTGATTTCATTTTTAAAGGCAATAGCTTCACTAGCGTAACCACACAGAAACAATACACTATTCGGGATTATGTCAATTGTAAGACTGCGGGAGTGGTCTACCTAATCACATGTCCATGCCCCCTAAATTATGTGGGAAAAACAGCACGACAATTCCGTCGCCGTATTAGGGAGCATGTTGGAGATATTGTCCATGAGAGGGATACCCCAATATCTAAACATGTGCATGTCAAACACCAAGGCCAGGCAGCATGTTTAAAATTTCAAGCTATTGAACTTGTCAGACCCCCCAAAAGAGGAGGTGATTGGGATAACCTGATTTTACGCAAAGAAGCACAATGGATCCACAGACTGGAATGCATACATCCAGCAGGTTTAAATGAGCAGACAAATTATACATGTTTCATCTAACATTTTATGAACGACCTATCTCCTTGGGATCCTTGGGGTGGGTGAGTTTATAATTGTTCAACATATGTAGTTTTGAGATGGCTTTTCTGGTCTGCCGCATTTCAACGGCGACCGTCTCTCGGTCCCCCATATTTATGAGGGATCGTATTTTTCTTTCCACCCTATATGTGATTAATACTTTATAGTTGCTATGTCAGGCAGCCTACTTGCGGTGTTTAACTGTCCCGCGAGATTTACCTATATTCTATCATCGTGCAGCGCTTACCTTCTCTCACTATGGCAGTTTGGGCGAATTGTCCTTGACTTCTACTGCGCCTGCGCGAGCGGCCTGATGCGGCCGATGATGACCCCTGGTTGTCAGCTGACGGCGAGGGGTCACATGGGCAGGTGTCACTAATCGTGAGGGTGCGGGGATTGGTCAGTTCATGTTTGCCGCTAGAACACGAGGGGTGGAGTTTAGCGCTTATAGTAACGTAGCGCCTGCAATGAAGTATGCCGTTGACATCGATACGCGCATCTTTGCCGTGACTCACAGCAGAATACCTGCTGTTCAAAGGATTCTATCGCTGGTGTGAAGGCCAGAGTTACCATTATACGGACCCCTGAGGATGAGTACCTGAAACGCGTAGGGTCGTTGTACTGTTTATGGAATGTTTGCATTGGGGATAGTCATATTGAGTTACACCCAGCACTAGGAGATCCGATCCTATCGGACACCTGTGCTTCATTTGGGGAGTGTACTATTGATGTGCCCTGGATATATGCTGGTTTCAGACAAAATATCTAAAAACACCGAGTTAGATGTATTATAATGACTCAGTGTTTTCTGTTTAATACGTTTTTTTAATAATCACGGTGGGGCTTATGTTTACAGTGGTGTGTTACCCCTGTTTTTAACTAGTTACTAAATAAAAGGTATTTTTTACTTTATTGTTACTTCAGTGAACCATATAATATAATTTACTCATATTGTGGGAGCACAATTAGATTTCTATCAAACTAGACAGTGAAATCTCTACAAAGGAGGCAGTAAAATAAATGCTAGAAACAGGTTAGTCTCCTCTACAATACCCTGTTACTAGTTTAATATGGACATTCTGGTGACAGACTCCCTGAGTTTCTATGTGATTAAAAAATGAGTTTGAATTGTTTTCCACATACTAAAAGACCAATAATTCTAATAAAGTTAATTACTATTTCCGAAAAATTGTAAAAAAAATTAAAACCCTATCTGTCTTGTCATAAGGATACAAATATCACATTAACCCGCAGCCATTTTCTTATTTTCACTTTCCTCTTTTCCTCCCCACATTCCAAAAGCCATAATTTTTGTTATTTTTCCGTCGATATAACCATATGAGGGCTTTCTTTTTGCCTAACGAGTTGTAGATTTTCACTGCACCATTTATTGTACAATATAACGTAGTAGGAAACTGGAGAAAATTCCTTGTTGTGCGGAAAGGGAAAAAAATTGCGATTTCTCAATTTTTGGGGGGGTTTAGTTTTTACGGCGTTTACCGTCCAGCAAAAACGGCATGTTAACTTTATTCTGCGGGTCAATACAATTACAGCGATACCAAATGTATATATTTTTTTTATGTTTTACTACTTTAAAGAGGCTCTGTCACCAGATTTTGCAACCCCTATCTGCTATTGCAGCAGATCGGCGCTGCAATGTAGATAACAGTAACGTTTTTATTTTAAAAAAACGAGCATTTTTGGCCAAGTTATGACCATTTTTGTAGTTATGCAAATGAGGCTTGCAAAAGTACAACTGGGCGTGTTTACAGTAAAAGTACAGCTGGGCGTGTATTATGTGCGTACATCGGGGCGTTTTTACTTCTTTTACTAGCTGGGCGCTCTGATGAGAAGTATCATCCACTTCTCTTCAGAACGCCCAGCTTCTGGCAGTGCAGACACAGCGTGTTCTCGAGAGATCACGCTGTGACGTCACTCACTTCCTGATTGGACAGTGTCACAGCGATGTTACAGCGATGTTACATGCCCCGTTGCCAATTACACACCCAATAGAACGCGCCAATATCTAAATAACGGAGAAAGATAGGAAAACAATGTAATGTGCCCCAGGGTTTGTGCAGCCCTGCCCTTTACATGCTGCACTCAGCTGCATATGTATGGGAAGGTGAAAGGTTCTGTTGAGGGGAAAATTCAGACTTGGCGGAATTGCTGTTGAATTCGGCTGCGGACAGTCTGCAGTGGAAATCTTGAGCAGCCATTATTTTATTGGTTTCTATACATTTTTAGGTAACTTAGGTCAGATGTTGCGGAAAGTAACAGTGCGGAATTTAGGCTGCGGTGCAGAATTTTCACTCCGCAGCACGCACATTTTGTTGCGGAGCAGCAGCGGAATTTCACTGCGGTGTTCCGCCATTGCAATGCAAAAACTGAAATCTGCGGAAAGTCCGCTGTGATATCTGCAACGCCTGAATTACCTGTCAAATATGAAAATGTTGCTACAGATTCGTTGTGAATTTGCAGCGGAAGGATTCCGCCACGTCTGAATATGCCCTTACAAGGAAAAAAACATGTGTATGTCACCATATTCTTTTTTTTGTGGGGTGGTCTGTCGTTTCTATTGGTCTTTTTTTGGGAAAATGGCAAATGCGGCGTTCTTTTTAACTTTTAATATTTTCATAGGCGTACAAAGATGACTTCATTAGTTATCAAAACCTAACCTTAGGGAAGTACTACAACACATGTGTTCAATAAACTTTATCAACCTGTGTTTCTCTGTACACTTCACTTTTATTATCTGCCACAGCAAACATGTGTAAACAGATAAACAAATTAACTCCATAATGACCAGGCCTTTTTGCGTGTTAATGACCAAGAAATATTTATTGTTTTTTCACCGTCGCATTTCTAAGAGTCCTAACTTTTTTATTATCCGTCAACATAGCCTTATGAGAACTTTTTTTTTGGGGGATGAGTTGTATATTTTAATAATCTTTGGGTGTACATAATTCATTGATTAACCTTTATGAAAAAATTTTGGGGAGGGAATTGAAAGAAGAACGTTTATTCCAGCATAATTTTTTGTGTTTTAAATTTAGGCTGTTCACTATGCAGCGTAAATAACATGTTATTATTATTCTATGGGTCGGTACGATACTAAATTATGTATAGGTTTTTCATGTTTTACTATGTTTGCACAAAAAAAAAAACTTTTCGCCGCATTTCAAGAGCCATAACTTTTTTATTTTTCCGTCGATGTGGCCATATGTGGACTTGTTTTTTTGCGGGACAAGGTGTCATTTTCATTGGTACAATTTTAGGATACATGTGACTCATTGATTAACTTTTAATTGAGTTTTTTGCGAGGGAAATTGAAAAAATGCCGTTCATTCCGCAGTTTACTCAATGTGTTAAGCTCATTGTTCGAGTAGTTACGATTGCAGAGATACTTTATATGCATTTTTTTTTTTTTTTTTTTTTAACACTTTTCATAAATAAAACTCTTTTTATGGAAAATAATCTTTTTTTTTTTCATAAACCTTAACTGTTTTAAGTTTTATTTTTTAGTCCCACTAGGGGACTTCACAATGCAATCTGATGATCACAAATATAATGCTTTGGTATACTTAGTATACCAAAGCATTATTGCCTGTCAGTGTAAAACTGACAGGCAATCTATTAGCCTACATTCACACAACAGGGAAAAACGTCACACGGCCATTTGCAGAACAATGTAGGTCTATGGCTTTAGACACACAGACGTTTTTTTTAACGGCCTGAGAATACTGGCCTTCAAAAAATTAGGACATGTCCTATTTTTGTCCGTTTTCACGGCCAGACGGCCCCCATAGAAAATAATGGATCAATTTGTATCTGGCCGGAGAATCCGCTCCAGGAGGAGCCTCTGACGTCACTCTCAGGGTTGCCAACCGTCCGTACATTTACAGACAGTCTGCAAAAAAGGGTGTGTTTTTTCTGCCGTCTGTAGCGGGATTTTTTCTCATTCTCCCGGAACGGTGCGCCAAAATGTAAATGCGTAGTGCAGGGCATATTTTCAGATTCCGCTTGCGGAATCTGAAAATATGCAGGCCGCTGCCAAGTGAATGACAGTCTGAGTGAGGTCGGTGCCGGGAGTGGACCAGTCGAGTCACCTGACCTGTCACTTGACAGAACGCCAGACTTGTCACTCAGAACGCTGCCGCATGACCCGCTCCTAATGGCGAGCCACGCCGGGCACAGCAGAGAGTGGTAGCAGTAGGCTAGCGCTACCGCCCTGGGGGCGGCAAGGCACTACGTACAAGGGGGGCTATCTGGTAGTATCCACAAGGAGGGGCTGTGTGGCACTTTGTAGAAGGGGGGCTGTGTAGCACTAAGTACAAGGGGGGCTGTGTGCCACTAAGTACAAGGAGCTTTATTGCAGGTAATATCATCTATAGTACCTAGAGGAAGCAATATTCTGTTGTAAGGGAAAAGGGGTCTTGTAATCACTTGGTATGAATCAGGTTCAAAGCCACTAGTCCATAAAGTCCTTTATTAATACCTGTGTGTGGGGTTTCCATGTGGACTTATTATTCATGGAGATCTGTAAGTGGTAAAGAGTAGTATAAATGCTATTCAAATATGTAGAGAAGGGATACAGAAGTATTGTTGTTGGTCTTTTTGTAATAATTTTTTTTTTATTTAAATGCAAAGCAGTATTAGACAATTTATTTCAGGTTTTCTTTTAGAATTGATTTTACAGTACCATTACACATATAAGCTACATTTACAAGTTTCAATTGAATTGAAAAGATATTAAGGCTCATGCACAAACATTTACAGAGGTTCCGAGGTTGTATATGGCCATAATACGCCACCCATACACTTCTATGGGGCCCTAATGTACTAATATATGCCTCGGATTACATTAGGAGGCATACATAGTTTTTTTCTGTAGGATTTTTTGTGAGTCTAACAGAGAAATAATGTAGCCTGCTCAGATGCCATATTATGGCCTAAGAATACATATTTGGCATTGTGTTGTGAAAAAACATTCCCAATTTTGTGTTATTTTTTATGTCACACTAATTGGTTTCTTAAACATAATGTAATAGTAAGCAAAATAGAGTAATAGAATTCTTGAATTATTCTAGTATTTATGTAGAAGGCAAAAGTATATATATTTTTTAATTTAATTACATGCGGTTTGTGGTAAAAATACAAAACAAAAAAGACAAATTGTATCTAACTGGTTTTATTAAATAGTTTTGCTTTGTTTGGCTTCTGCAGCTGGCATCTATAGACATTACATAGCAAGCTGCAAAATGCCATTCACTAGCAAATCTGTCAGTTTGGTTTTCTGATCCTGATCGATTAAATCAAAGTTGAACTACCAATTAGAAAAAGTATCTAGAAGAGAAAAAATATATTTGTTCTTTTTTTATTTTTTTAAATTTTGTAGCAAATTTTTTTTTTTTAATCTTTCTTGTAGGTGGCTATATTGGACATACACACTTCCTTCCTGTATTGTCTGTATAGACAGTGCAGCAGGGTGTAAACTTTATGGTGGCTGCAATGAATAGCAGTCAATTGATATAGGAATCTCATAGACTATTAGGGCAATTTCAGACAGGGTGGACAATTTCCACTGCAGATTTCCCCCCAAAATTATGACAAAATCTGTATATGTTGCATGCAGATTTTGTTGCGGATTTAGCCGGGGATTTGCTGCAGGTTTTGGCCTATGCAAAGGCTGACATTGAGGGTGTAAATCCTGCATGCTCTGTGTAATGATGGGGGTAGGCAAACATACAAGTGAGCCCTAATCTAACCGCCACTCAGTCCCTGCCTACTTGCAACGACCCGCCCTAGACGACGGGGTACAACTGGGCGACGGTCCCTACGCTCAATAAGTGCACAACAGACAAACAGACAAGGGTACACAGAAGCAAAGGGAAAAGGGGGAGTTGCCCACGGAAACACCGTGAGCAACAAGAGTGGTGAACGAGCCGAGTCAAACCAGGAGTGTACGAGGTACCAAACGCAGAGCAGGAGAGTAGTGAACAAGCCGAGTCAAACCAGGAGTGTACGAGGTACCAAACGCAGAGCAGGAGAGTAGTCAGTAAGCCAGGGTCAATATGAAGCAGGGTCAAATAGTTCAAGAAGCTTTAGCAGGGCCAGGAAACCAAATGAGAAGAATCACAAGCAAGGAGGAACAGGAAAGGCAGGTATAAATAGACAGAGGGCGGGAGATAGCTCCGTCTGGCCAGGCTGTGATAGGCTCTCCCACTCCTAAGCCTGCCATCCTGAGTGGTGGAAGATGGAGTCAGTCTCACAGACATAGAAGCAGGTGCAGACTGATCATCTATGGGCGTTGATGCAGAAGCCGTGCCTGGCAGATCCTTTACAGTACCCCCCCCTTTTATGAGGGGCCACCGAACTCTTTCTAGATGGACCTGGTTTATTGGGGAAACGAAGGTGGAACCTCCTGACCAATACCCCAGCGTAAACATCCCAGGCGTGTACCCAAGTCCTCTCCTCAGGCCCGTATCCTCTCCAATGGACCAGGTACTGGAGGGAGCCTTGGACCATCTTGCTGTCCACAATCTTGGCCACCTCGAATTCTACCCCCTCAGGGGTGAGAACGGGGACAGGAGGTTTCCTCGAGGGAGCCAAGGACGGGGAGCAGCGTTTAAGGAGGAAGGCATGAAACACGTCGTGTACTCGAAAATATGGGGGCAACTCCAGTCGGAAGGAGACAGGATTGAGGACTTCAATGACCTTGTACGGCCCTATAAACCGGGGAGCAAACTTCTTGGACGGGACCTTAAGGCGCAAGTTATTTGACGATAGCCACAACAGATCCCCGACCATAAACAAGGGGTTAGCAGAACGTCTTCTATCTGCCTGAGTTTTTTGTATGCTCTGGGACGCCTCTAGGTTCTTCTGAACCTGGGCCCAGACTATGCACAGTTCCTGATGAACGACATCTACCTCAGGATTGTTGGAACTACCAGGTGAAACGGAGGAGAACCGTGGATTAAACCCAAAATTACAGAAAAAGGGGGAGACCCATGACGAGTTACTGACCCGGTTATTAAGGGAAAATTCGGCGAAGGGAATGAATGAGACCCAATCATATTGACAGTCAGAGATAAAACACCTTAAGTATTGTTCTAGAGACTGATTAGTCCTCTCAGTTTGGCCATTAGTTTCAGGATGGAAGGCAGAGGAGAAGGACAGATCAATCTTCAACTTTCTACAGAAGGCTCTCCAAAACAAAGAAACAAATTGTACCCCTCTGTCAGAAACAATATTGACACGGACCCCATGGAGACGCAGGATGTGTTTGACAAACAAGGTAGCTAACGTCTTAGCATTGGGTAGTTTCTTGAGGGGCACAAAGTGGCACATCTTACTGAAGCGGTCTACTACAACCCACACCACCGACTTGCCTTGAGATGGAGGCAAATCGGTGATAAAATCCATGGAGATATGGGTCCAAGGTCTCTGGGGAATGGGCAAAGAACGTAGTAAGCCCGCTGGTCGGGACCTGGGAGTCTTGGACCTAGCACAAACCTCACAAGTGGCGACGTAGGCCTTAACGTCTTTAGGCAACCTAGGCCACCAGTAGTTTCTGGCAATGAGGTGCTTGGTACCCAGGATGCCTGGATGACCAGATAGTTCGGAGTCATGATTTTCCCTAAGTACCATTAGCCAGAATTGCAGGGGAACAAACAGCTTGTTCTCAGGAAGGTTCCCGGGAGCTGAACCTTGATCAGCAGCAATTTCAGAGACTAAATCAGAATCAATAGAGGAAATGATTATACCTGGAGGCAAAATACAAGCAGGATCTTTCTCCGAAGGAGGGCTGGCCATGAAGCTACGCGACAGTGCATCAGCTTTAATATTTTTAGACCCAGCCCTATAGGTAACCAAAAAGTTGAATCTTGTAAAAAATAACGCCAATCGAGCTTGTCTCGGGTTTAGCCTCCGGGCAGATTCTAGGAAAACCAGATTCTTGTGGTCGGTAAGGACCGTTACCTGGTGCCTAGCCCCCTCCAGGAAGTGGCGCCACTCTTCAAATGCCCATTTAATGGCTAAGAGTTTGCGGTTGCCAATATCATAGTTACTCTCAGTGGGATAAAACTTCCTGGAGAAGTAGGCATAGGGACGGAGATGGGTGAGGGACCTGCTACCCTGGGACAAGACAGCCCCCACTCCCACCTCGGACGCGTCAACCTCCACAATAAATGGCTCAATTTGGTTGGGCTGAACCAACACCGGGGCCGAGATAAAGCACTTCTTAAGGACCTCAAAAGCCTGGACAGCCTCAGGAGGCCAGCGGAGGAGATCAGCACCCTTGCGAGTGAGGTCCATAAGAGGCTTAGCGATGACCGAGAAGTTAGCAATAAATCTCCTGTAATAATTAGCAAACCCCAAGAAGCACTGTAACGCCTTCAGGGAGGCAGGTTGGACCCATTCCGCCACAGCCTGGACCTTGGCGGGATCCATGCGGAATTCATGAGGAGTGAGGATTTGACCCAAAAATGGTATCTCCTGCACCCCAAACACACATTTTTCGGTCTTCGCAAACAGTTTGTTTTCCCGAAGGACCTGGAGCACCTTCCTGACATGCTCAATGTGGGAGGACCAGTCCTTGGAAAACACAAGTATGTCATCAAGGTACACTACAAGAAATACCCCCAGGTAATCTCTTAAAATCTAATTTATGAAATTCTGGAAGACCGCGGGAGCATTACACAACCCAAAGGGCATGACGAGGTATTCGAAATGACCTTCGGGCGTGTTAAACGCAGTCTTCCACTCATCCCCCTCTTTGATGCGGATAAGGTTATACGCCCACCGTAGATCAAACTTAGAGAACCATTGGGCCCCCTGAACCTGATTAAAAAGATCAGGAATCAAAGGAAGGGGATACTGGTTCCTTACAGTGACCTTATTCAAGTTACGGTAGTCAATGCATGGCCTAAGACCACCATCCTTTTTCCCTACGAAGAAGAAGCCAGCACCTACCGGAGAAGTAGAGGGGCGAATGTAACCCTTGGCCAGGCATTCCGAGATATGCTCTCTCATGGCTTGACGTTCGGGACAAGAGAGATTAAATATCCTACCCTTAGGGAGCTTAGCTCCTGGTACCAAATCGATAGCGCAATCGTATTCTCTATGAGGAGGTAACACTTCGGAGGCCTCCTTAGAGAAAACATCAGCGAAGTCCTGAACAAACTCAGGTAGCGTGTTAACCTCCTCAGGGGGAGAAATAGAATTAACAGAAAAACATGACGTCAAGCATTCATTACCCCATTTGGTAAGATCCCCAGTATTCCAGTCAAACGTGGGATTATGCCACTGCAACCAGGGAAGGCCTAAAACCAAATCATACAATAATCCCTGCATCAACAGTACAGAGCACTGCTCCAAATGCATGGAGCCAACAAGGAGTTAAAAAACAGGGGTATGCTGTGTAAAATAACCATTAGCAAGAGGAGTGGAGTCGATACCCACTACCGGGACAGGATTAGGCAAATCAATCAAAGGCATAGCTAGAGACATAGCAAATTCCACAGACATGATATTAGCAGAAGACCCTGATTCCACGAAGACACTGCCGGTAGCAGACCTACCACCAAAAGAGACCTGAAAGGGAAGCAAGATTTAATTACATTTCATATTTACGGGAAATACCTGTGCGCCCAAGTGACCTCCCCGATGATCACTTAGGCGCGGAAGTTTTCCGGCTGCTTATTCTTACGCCTAGGACAGGTGTTCACTTGATGCTTGTCATCCCCACAATAGAAGCAGAGACCATTCTTCCAGCGGAACTCTCTACGTTGTTGGGGGGACACGGAGGCCCCGAGTTGCATAGGTACCTCCGAGTCTTCCGTGGAAGAACGAAGCAACGGAACCTCGGGAGGCATCATGGGGGAGTCAGAGGAGAAAACACAAAAACGTTCAAGTTGTCGTTCCCTGAGACGTTGGTCAAGTCATACCGCTAAAGCCATAACCTGGTCTAGGGAGTCAGAAGAGGGATAGCTAACTAGCAGGTCTTTCAGGGCGTTCGACAGACCCAACCTAAACTGGCACCTTAAGGCAGGGTCATTCCACCGAGAAGCTACGCACCACTTCCTAAAGTCAGAGCAATACTCCTCAACAGGTCTCTTACTCTGACGTAAGGTCACCAGCTGACTCTCGGCAAAGGCAGTCCTGTCAGTCTCGTCATAAATGAGTCCGAGAGCAGAAAATAAAAGATCAACGGAGGAAAGTTCAGGGGCGTCAGGAGCCAAGGAGAAGGCCCATTCTTGGGGCCCTTCCTGGAGCCGGGACATAATTATACCCACCCGCTGGCTCTCAGAACCTGAGGAGTGGGGCTTTAAGCGAAAATAGAGCCTACAACTCTCCCGAAAGGAGAGAAACGTCTTCCGGTCCCCTGAGAACCAGTCAGGCAACTTGAGGTGGGGTTCAAGAGGTGAGGTGAGGGGCACTACCATGGTAGCATCAGGCTGGTTGACCCTCTGAGCCAGGGCCTGGACCTGTAGGGAGAGACCCTGCATTTGCTGAGCCAGGGTCTCAAGGGGGTCCATAGTAGTGTGAGGGACCAGGGTAGACTAGGTATATGGGCTTGTGATTCTGTAATGATGGGGGTAGGGAAACATACAAGTGAGCCCTAATCTACCCACCACTCAGTCCCTGCCTACTTGCACCGACCCGCCCTAGGCGACGGGGTACAACTGGGCGACGGTCCCTACACTCAATAAGTGCACGACAGACAAACAGACAAGGGTACACAGAAGCAAAGGGAAAAGGGGGAGTTGCCCACGGCAACACCGTGAGCAACAAGAGTGGTGAACGAGCCGAGTCAAACCAGGATTGTACGAGGTACCAAACGCAGAGCAGGAGAGTAGTGAACAAGCCGAGTCAAACCAGGAGTGTACGAGGTACCAAATGCAGAGCAGGAGAGTAGTCAGTAAGCCAGGGTCAATATAAAGCAGGGTCAAATAGTTCAAGAAGCTGTAGCAGGGCCAGGAAACCAAACGAGAAGTATCACAAGCAAGGAGGAACAGGAAAGGCAGGTATAAATAGACAGAGGGCGGGAGCTAGCTCCGTCTGGCCAGGCTGTGATAGGCTCTCCCACTCCTAAGTCTGCCATCCTGAGTGGTGGAAGATAAAGTCAGTCTCACAGACATAGAAGCAGGTGCAGACTGATTACCTATGGGCGTTGACGCAGAAGCTGTGCCTGGCAGATCCTTTACACTCTGCTTTAACTTTAACTTTTTACCGCTACATGCGGCAAATCCGCCACATCTGAACATGCCCTTAGAGTCTTCAGGAAGGGATGGAGTACAGGCCCCTCCCCAGAGACCAGAGAGTGACTGGAGAGATGAATACAGAATCTTAAGGCTGGGTTCACAAGACCATGTTACGTCCGTAATGTACGGAACGTATTTCGGCCGGAAGACCCGGACCGAAAACAGTGCAGGGAGCAGGGCTCTTAGCATCATAGTGATGTACGATGCTAGGAGTCCCTGCCTCGCTGCAGGACAGCTGTCCCGTACTGTAATCATGATTACAGTACGGGACAGTAGTTCCACGCAGAGGCAGTGACTCCTAGCGTCGTACATCACTATGATGCTAGGAGCCCGGCTCCCTGCACTGTGTTCGGTCCAGGTCTTCCGGCCGAAATACGTTCCGTACATTACGGACGTAACATGGTCGTGTGAACCCAGCCTTAGTGTGAATGTAAAGGATCTGCCAGACACAGCTTCCGTGTCGACGCCCGTGGTTAATCAGTCTGCATTTGTTCCTAGGTCTGATAGAGTGACTCGATCTGCTACCACTCAGGCTGGTAGGCTGAGGAGTGGGAGTATTCTCCTGTTCTGCTTTTGCTACCGCGTACTCTCCTGGTTTGACTCGACTCATCCACTACTCTTGTTGCTAACGGTGTTGCCATGGGCAACTGCCCCACTTCCCTTTGCTTCTGTGTTCCCTTGTCTTGTTTTGTCTGTCGTGCACATAGTGAGCGTAGGGATCGTCGCCCAGTTGTACGCCGTCGCCTAGGACGGGCTGTGCAAGGAGGCAGGGACTGAGTGGCGGGTAGATTAGGGCTCACCTGTCCTCTCCCTACCCAGACATTACAGTGAATGTAAGGTATAGTGTTACTATTTTGCCTTATCAAAGCCTGTAGCAATACAATACAATACACACTCTAATGATAGTGAGTTGAATCTGCTCATTCTCTCCCAGTCTACACAGCAAAGCTCACAAGTGAGCTACAGAGATAAAAAATTTCAACAAAACGTTTAAAAAATATGTTGTCTCTAAATACAAATCTAAATAATATATAATTTTTTTATGATACATTCCCTTTAAGGCCAAGGCTCCATAGCAATAAATGGTGCAAGGCAGTGACCGGTGACTGCCATTAGAGCAGTCACAATAGGCTGACATTTATTTCTGTAGCTCACTTGTGAGATTTGCTGTGTAGACTGGGAGAGAATAAGCAGATTCATCTCACTATCATTAGAGGGCGTATTGTATTGCTACATGCTTCGATATGGCTGCTACAGTGGTAGCGACGCCACATTCAATAGTATCTGCGTCCTTAGGACAGAGATACTGTTGAACGCTTTGCTCTGCCATATACTAGGCTACATTTACTAGGCCATATATTAGGCTACAAGCCACATTCCCTGTGCAGGCCGGCGTGATGATATCACTGGATCACGTCAGCGTTGAGGATGCTTTGGAGAAGCTCCATTCGTCACTAGAACGGGGCCTAGGTGAGTATAAAGTTTTTGGTTTTATTTGTTCACATAAACAGATGCTGGTGTCAATTTGCCGTACCAGGGTGGGGAAAGGAAGGTTAGCCGATACAGGAATCATAGCCCAAACTATGCACCAGGGGAACAGTGTATACTGGAGATTTTATAGTAACTTGTAAATAAATGTATGACCCCACAGATCTGCATTTACAGTGCATTCAGAGCCCTGGCTGATCGAACATCTCTGGACAGACCTGGAAATAGCTGTGCGTCAATGCTCCCCATCCAACCTGACAATTCCTGAGAGGATGTACAGAGAAGAATGGGAGCGAATCCTCAAATACATTTGTGCCAAGCTCGCAGCTTCATACCCAAGAAGACATGAGGCGGTAATCCCTCAAGAAGGTGCCACTACTAAGTACGAAGTAAATTATTACTTAGTAAAGAATATTGATGTAAATGTGGTATTTGAGGTATATATTTTTATTTTTAACACATTTGCAGAAATTTCTACAAACCTGACATTGCTTTGTCATTATGGGGTATTGTGTGTAGATTGAGGAGTAAAAAAACAAAGATCATCTATTTTAGAGTAAGTCTGTAATGTAACAAAATATGGAAAAAGTGAAGGGGTCTGAATACGTTCTCAGTATTATGTTTTACATTCTGCCTCTTAATCGGCTGTGTTCACATGAATATGGTATCGGTGCAGTTCTCCTCTGCATTTTTTCTCATTTGTAGCACAGCACCCATACTAAGAAGACGAGGAATGACACACATGACATTCACACGCCTGCAACCAGGCACTTCGACACATAGAATAATTTCACCTTATAAAGAGTATATGGAAGTCAACATTCCGGCAAAGCTTAGTATTTTATTGATACATACATTTTACATCCTGCAATGTTTTGGCTTCAGAGGAAAACTTTCTCAAGCAGTGAAAAATGGAAACAATCATGGAAATAAATATCCAATGTAGGCATATACAAGATGATATCGTGATGCAAAACACATGAGATCAAAAGCAGTATACAATGCCGTCATTGAGAGGGTTCAACGTTGCTATTGTTAACACTGGGTGCATAAAAGAGTTTTATTGACCAATATTCTTGGAGCGCTGCTTCCATCTGTGGTTTTCAAGTAATATAAAAAAGGTGAAGTAGTCATTTACCTTGACGCTATCACCCGCCTGAGAAGGCTTTCTCATTGTGCATGCTTGTATATAATAAGTTACGGCTGGTGGGGGACCGTGAACAGGAGTTGATAATCCATTTAAAACTTCACCTCTCTGTCACAATAATTAATGCATCTACTGAGAGCATGTGGCTCAGCGGATGTGCCAGCGTCTCCTTAGCGATTCTGCGCATACACCGAGGCTCAAGCCAAATAGTAACACGACAGCATGTATCCAAGTCGTAACATGACAGCACGAATCCAAGTAGTAACACGACAGCATGTATCCAAGTAGTAACATGACAGCATGTATCCAAGTATTAACATGACAGCATGTATCAAGGACAGAGATTTGTAACTTTGGCGCTGGCTCCTAGACCTGACTAAGATTGGTCCAGACATGGCAGAGGGTGGGGGGAGTAGTGCACAATTTAAAACCTCGGCCTTGAGTACCAAGTGTCTCTCCCACTGCATGTAAGGCCAAGAGACTACTCTACAGGAGTGCGTAGTCATGGACTGCTCCACTGAGACTGATCCTTGCTGATAGAGACCGGCGCTGGGACAGTAAATAACAATTGAGAGCTCTGTTGTTGGCCGATTACATGTCACTTCCTGGCAGTTTGTAGACGATGGATCGAGGAGAAGGTTTTAGTTCTTTAGGAGCTACCACAAACTGAAGCTTCGTTTCCCATTGGAGTGGTGTCTATTTTTGATGGAATATTGTTCAGAGATATAAAGTGTAGCCTGATCCGTGTGTACTTTCCTCTCTGGCCATCATTCCCGGTAGTCCACTAATCAGAAGATTTTCATTTGCTTCTCTTCCTTCAGCTCTAAGGCTCACAAACATCTGACTGTAATACTTTGGGTCAGTATTGAGACGCATCATCTTTGAGCTCATGTGTACAATGATGGACAGACATTGGTACCAAAAGGTCTCCTTTCTGCCGTCTACAAGGAAGGGACCTAGTGGGTAGGAGATCTGGTGTCCCATATAGCAATATGACACATATAAGCACGTTAACAAGGTTGCCTTTAGTTCTTTCTCACTTCTTATCTCGGAAGAAATTACATCTTGGCAAAGCATGTACAGGAACACCACAGTGCCTGATGTTAAAAATCCTTGGCCCTGCCATCCTTGAAGGATAAGTTGTCTGTCTATGCTTGTTATCCACTCTACTATATCTATTGGGGAAAGGTGATACAGCTGGAAGCATCTCCGGCACAGAAAGTCTGCTAAACATTTTAGAATCTTCTTGGTGTATGTGTGTAGTATGATGCGCTGTGGAACAATAAATATTTGTTGCTGTTGAGTGGACACTTGATCTTTGAGGACTGGATATTCTGAGTCCATCTTGACGCTTGGTGGCTTAGTAGTTGTCAGAGTCTCCTTCAGATCAGCACTGATGACTGGCGTAATACTATACTTGCAACTGTTACTTGGTTCGTGGTGGTGTTTTCCTTTCCTTGTTTTCTGTGTGTCTTCATGGCGGGTCACTCTTACTTTGCTCTTTACATCGGGAACCGGCTTGCAGCAGCTGAAAGCTTTCCCCATGATTATTGAAGTCTAGATTCTGGATTCTATTTCTGTAGATGAAGTTACAACAGATGATAATTTCATAGTTATGAAAAAACACATTACAATATTTAACCAAAAGTAGAAAAAAACCCAAAAAATTTAACCTTTTATTAGAACACGTCTGTGCCTATGGGCAGCTCAGCCTTAAAAGTTGTCTGCTCTCATGGGTCATGGGTATATGTAGTGTGCTGTGAATATACACAAGTGACGTCAAATTTATTGAAATGGCACAAGCGGCATTATAAATTTGTTGCAACTTGCTAGTCACCCTTTTATTCCTTATGCCACTGTATGACACACACTTCTCTTAGCCACGTCCTTTTTTCTAGTCTGCTTTAATACGGTTTAAGTAGTATAGGCGCAAAAAGTGTTTAAAAGAATTAGATTTAGGGCGTCATGTCTTCCATTTTGTTGGCAAACATCAAACAACTTTGTTAGGAAATCTCACCCATTGTAATTGACAATATGTAAAATGTGGTCCTTCAGCCGCTACTAGGAGGAGTTTCGCAGCTTACTGAAGACAGATGTATCATTGAGGTCGATGATAGCTGTGGACGGTAAATCTGCCCTCATGAATTTACCTCTAGTGGCAACTGCTGACATTATGTAACTATTTGGCTGTGTGAAGTAAAGCAGGGGATTTGGAGCTCCTTAGCAAGGATATGGACAAGGCAACCTCTATAAAGATATATTATGAACTTAAGCAGCACAGAATGTTTGACCTATTTAGATGAAACGACAGGTACACCTGAAAATAATATAAAAAATAATGCCTTCGGTTAAGCAGGACATAAATGTAAAGATTTGTCCCTTATTAGAAGAGTTTTGACATGTTTTACAATAACGGAATACTTGTCATTATTAAAGCAGTTGGCTAGTCATAAAAAAATCTGTGGCCTATCGTTAGGATAGGCCATCAATATCTGATTCGCGGGGGGCCAATTTTCGGCACCATCGCCGATCAGCTGTTTTGAAGGGGCCGCTGTGTTTGTACAGGCGCTGCTTTCCCTTCATTCCTTATTTGCTTATATTGTAAATCGCAGACACAAATGTAGCAGCGGGTTCACAGTATTACAGCGGTTCACAGTATTACAGTGAATAGGAGAAGGCTGTAATACTGCAAACCGCCGCTATAAGTGTGTCGGCGATTAACACTACGAGCACTGACAATAATGAAGAGGAAGCAGAGCTCGTGCAAGCGCTGTGGGCCCTTCAAAACAGCTTATTGTTAGGGATACCATGAGTCAGACCCCGACCAATCAGATATTGATAGCCTACTTGAGGATAGGCCATCAATTTCTTATGACTGGACAATCTCTTTAAGGTATATATGCAAATATATGTGCAAATCCATGCAAATGCTGCTGAGTTTTTACGAAAGTGGTGTGGCTTGTGCCTTGAGTGCTAAGGGGTAATTTTCTGGTAATAATATGGTTTTACCCTAATGTAAACGCTTTAATTGAGATCATTGTCTACCGTAAATTTTTATACATTACATGCCTATTTTAGGGTAATTAGATCAGGGCTAGTGCTACGACAATGATTGGTCAGGAGGAGCAGTTTTTTGTGTAATTTTTATTTTGTTATAATTATGGTCTGTCCCTAAAAAGTAAAAAAAGACCTTTGGGAGACTTTTTTATTTCATTTTATTTTTTTGCACTATACTTTTCCAATGTAGCTGGGGCTGCAGATTTACAGGGTATATGAACCCTGTTATAGTAACTATTGTCACTGTAAGACTGGGTTCACACGACCTCTTTTCAGACATAATGGAGGCGTTTTACGCCTCGAATTACGTCTGAAAAAACGGCTCCAATATGTCGGCAAACATCTGCCCATTACTTTCAATGGACTTTACGATGTACTGTGCCAACGACCTGTCATTTTACGCGTCGCTGTAAAAAGACGGTGCGTAAAATTACAGCCTCGTCAAAAGAAGTGCAGGACACTTCTTGGCACGTAATTGGAGCCGTTTTTCATTGACTCCAATGAAGAACAGCTCCAAATTACGTCCCTAAAAGACGCCCCGCAAAACGCGAGTACATGCAATTACGTCTGAAATTCAGGAGCTGTTTTCTCCTGAAAACAGCGCCGTAATTTCAGACGTAATTGCAGTTATCGTGTGCACATACCCTTAGGCTATGTACACACAGGGCGGAGACGCTGCATAAAGATACACAGAGTATCCTCTCTGGCGGCTGCAGGGAATTCCAGCCAAAAAAACGCACCAAATTGTGGTTCATTTTTTTCGTCTGGAATGTCCACTGCGGAAAACTGCTCGTAAAAAAACAACTCATACTTACCCTCTGTAGTCCTGCAGACCAGCCACCTGGGAAGACGTTTAATACCATGTGACTGCTGCAGCTTGTGATTGGCTGCAGCGGTCACATGGAATGAAACGTCATCTGGCCAGCCTGGGTGAAGAAACACAGGATTCTGGGTAAGTACAAGTTTTTTTTGCGGCGGAATCGCTGCTATTCCGCCACAAAAAAACGCATCATCTGCTACTTGTTGCAAGTTTTACCTCCCCATTGAATTCAATAGGGAAAGCCCACAACACAAAAGCAGTGATTATGCAAATACAATTGACATTCTGCGGATTAAGAAAAACTGCATCACAGGTCAATTTCTGGGCGTTTTTTCCACTTATCATTTACGCAGCATGTGGAGGGGATTTGTTCAAATCTCATCCACTTTTCTGCTACTGTATTATGCTGCAGATTTCCCACAACTAAACCCGCTGCAGAAAATGTGCAGTATTTACGCTACTTGTGAACTTACCCGTAGGGCTGTGCTGGGTCTAGTTAGACTTAGCAGCAGCCTCCTACTACCGGCATCCCGGCGATCAGGTGACCAGTGTGAATGTGAGTACAGAGAAGACCGTAACCTACTCTCCAGGGTCCCTGACAGTCACTGACTGCAGACCACCGACATTCAGCTGCCCAATGCTTAAGCTTAAACCTGTGCCGTATATATAAGGTGGGCGGTCCTCAAACGGTTAAATATGATAAAATATATAAATTGTGAATGTATTCTAAATAGATAATTTTTTTTTTTTAGGAAAATATTTTATGAGTATCACTTCCAAATACAATATTATCAAGACACCCCCACCCCCAAATTTACATTCTGATCCTAAATTCTTTTCCCATTTAGACCATGTTTGCTTATATTTCAATAACTGCCCTCTTTCTTCATAATACATTTTCTCTGAGATAATCGGTTTCGTCATTCTCCGTATCCTACTACAAATAATTCTTCTTGCCATTTACAACGCATTCAATGTTAATACAGCCTCTTGTCTCCCTTTTATTCCCATATTAGCTCCCAGAAGATGATTATTTCATCCAGAAGGATCCGTATTTTACCGTTTCTATCTACGGTATCTCGGCTATACGTTTTTCCAAATAAATATGGAGCTTGGGCCAGCGCCACGGTATATGGACCAGGTCCACATTTAGGTTTGCACAGCTTGGACAGGGGTATTCACTATGGGGATTAAACAGTTTAACTTTTTTGGTGTATAATAATACGCATCATGTATTATGGATAGCTGTGAAATTCTAAATACATTATCTCTAGTGGTTGCTGGCATCATTTTTAGCGCATTGATCCACTTATCATTATTTAGTGTATCCACCACCCTATTCCATGTAATGAAACTCTTCTTCACCTTATCTTCTGTATCACTACAATTTAGCATAGAATATATTTTTGCCACCATCTTTTTTCTAGTTACAGAGTGTATTAACAAATCAAATAGTTTGTGGTTATACAATCTGAATTCTCTCTTCCCATATTGTGACCTAATATCATATTGTACTTGTACGTACTGTAAAAAGTGTTTATCTAACACCCCATATTCTCCCATAATCTTCTCAAAAGACTTAACCACCCTATTATTAAACCAGTGCATCATAAATGTAGCCCCCTTATCATTCCAAAACTTAACCCCTTGTAGAATTTCAGTGTCTGTAAATATATCACCCCAAACTGGGGTAAAAGGTAAATAGCCTTTAATCCCTAGTGTTTTATCCCTCACCCTGTCCCATAGTCCCTGAATCATTCCCCCAGTAATATTACTTCCCAATCGTGAGAGAATATTTGCTTCCATGCACATCACCATGCGTATTTTTTTTCCCTATTTAAAGATTTGACTGCCTTTACACCATTCAGTAACCCTTTATCATAATCCACCAATTGTGCTGGTTGGGTTGTAAAGTAATAGAGCTGAAAGTTGGATATTTTAACCACCCCCTTCTCATATGGCAATTTCAATATCGATAGTAAAATTCTATATCTTTTACCACCCCAAATCAGATCGATTATAATTGCATTAATAGTTCTAAAGTATTTACTGGAAATCCATACTGGACAGTTTTGTAAGACATATAATCCCTGTGACAGGATCAATATTTGTACCAGTAAATTCTGGCCGCCATAGAAATTGGGGCTTTACACCACACCTTAATCTTTCCTCTTACTTTTAGAAACCAGGGCATCAAGTTCAAGGCGAGAAAACCTTCTACTTTCTCTGAAATAGTTATTAGCAGGTATTTGGTCCACAATCAGTATATTTGATGGTAACTTTAAGTATATAGATACCTTATCCAGCAATCCTTTATTCTGTAGTAGACCAGGAGGTCCTCTCTTCTGGTTCAGAAGATTGTGAAATGTATATTCTCTAAAAGTAGTAAGACAATAGAGATAACATGGACACTGCACACTGAGAAGCGTGAAGTGTTAGGTAAATCTGCGGTGAATCATTTGGATCTAGATGTCAGTGTTCTAGAACAATGTATGTCACAATGACAAAGGAAACTTACTGGTTACTATGACAATGCCAACCTTGCTGTAGAGTTTTTATTAAAGGGGCAGTGCAGGATTAGAAAAACATGGCTGCTCTCTTGTAAAAACAGTGCCACTCCAGGCCACAGGTTGTGTGAGGTATTGTAGCTCAACCGGAGATAGAAAATAATTTTCGCTTTATGGGCCAGAGCAGAGAGATTCTAACAAACAGCTCTTGCTCTTAATGTTTCCAGCTGTCTATGTATTACATGATCGGCCATCAGTGGTGGGCTGGGCTGATTCCCCAATAGATTTTTATGGCCGCCACGTTTTACTGGCTACACATTTAAAAAATCCTCCAGTATCTAGTAGATGTGCCGCACGCTGGGCACGTCTAGAACACATCTCTGACGTAGCGCTGCCAGAGAGGAGCAGGAGAGCACTCTACTGCGTGTGCTGTACCAAAGAGGAGCAGGAGGACGTAGGAAACAAAAAGGAAATCGAGGGCCCTAGCCGGTGAGCAATGTAAAACACTGAGCGATGCTCAGCCTGCTGCCCCCACTATGTGGGTATTATACTGAAAGGGGGGGGGGTCTGAGTGCTGAGGGCTCTATAGAAGTAATTATATTGCAAGGGGGGTTCTGATTGCTGAGGGCTCTATGGGGTGAAATTATACTGCAAGGGCAGGGCCTGACTCCTGGGGGCTCTATTTGGGGGATTATACTGCAAAGGGTGTCTGACTGCTGAGAGCTCTATGGGGGGATTATACTGTTAGGCGGGGTCCGACTGCTGAAAGCTCTATGTGGGGATTATACTGCAACCGTGGGTCTAATTTCTGAGAGCTCTATTGGGGATTATACTACAAGGCGGGGTCTGAATGCTGAGGGCTCTGTGGGGGATTATGGGGCACCTCCAAAATAGGCGGAGGTAAACAAGTTAAAGGGGTATTCCCATCTAAGACATTTATGGCATATCTACAGGATATTCCATAAACGTCTAATAGAGTTCTAGCTCTGGGACCCACACCGAATTTGAGATTGAGGGTCCCAATTTTTGAGCCGAAAAAGGAGTGGACAGAAAAGAAAGGAGATGCATCATTCTTTTCTTTATACATTTTCTTTCTTTTGGATCCATTTCTGGCTTTGACTAAAATAAAAAAAACTGTTCCAAAAACTGCATCAAAACTGCATGTGTAATCCTGACCCAACCCCATTAAACAAAATTACTTCTGAGGAAAGGTATATTGGAGCAGAGAGTAATAATTGAAGTAATCTTATAATATTTTCCAGAAAGGAGAAATTAGGTAGCAATCTACCAATATATGCAAAATATTACCTATATGAGTAGGAAATCTCTAGAAAAGGGGGGTTTGAGAGGGGCACATGTATGCAGAAATTCAATGCTCTGTGGCCAAAATGCAATTTATTTGTGAGCTTGATGTGGACAAGTGTTTTCACATAACCAGTATAGTCGAGGGGTTCCTGATGGAGAGAATGAACAAGGCTGCTGAAACCGACCTGGGTCTCAAGATAAGGTCTGTGTCTGTTGTAGCTCCCTTCTTCTCCTTGCAAGTATACCTGTTACCCTGTGTGAAGTTGATATTACTGTGATAATAATTAGGGGCCTCTACCAATCAATATACCCATGCTATACTGTGCCACCGGACTATACAGTATTCTTATTGCCGTTCCCTTGAACCCGAGAGTTGGTGGTAGGTGTGTTGGCACTTGCCATTGCATGTTGGGTCCATTGTGCCGCTACTTAGACCCAGTGACTTGTGTGTTGGTAACGGGAACATCCTCCGCAGCGGTTTGGTGCATCTCAATGAGGGTCTACATTAAACATAGGCCGGCCATGTAGTAGAAGATGTGGTAGAAGATGCCCTTCTGTGACCTGTGGCAGCATCAGCATACATCCATGGACAAGTGTGTCCTCAAGCTTTCTGGCACATCCGTACCACAATGGAACTCTGCAGTGGTGATTTAGGACTTTTTTTCTGTAAAGGTCAGATCAGCCTTCTATAAAGTTTGACTGATTGTTATCCACTTCCAATGCTCCACTGTGTAGATTACAGTCTGTATAACACACCAGTGCCGTAACTACCGCTGTAGCAGCCATAGCGGCTGATACGGGGGCCTGTGGTATGAGGGGGACCATGGCACCCGCGGCACGGGCCACCTCATGCCCGGTGGTGCAGCTAGCAGCCGCTATGGCTGCTAGAGCGCTAGCGACGCCGCAATCAATAATATCTTCGTTCTAAGCAGATACTGTTGAACGCTATGGCAGAGCAGGGAGATATCTCCCTGCTCTCCCATAAACTAGGCTACAGGCCACATTCCCTGCGCAGGCCTGTCATGATGATGTCACTGGATCAAACCGGCCTACGCAAGGATCCTGTTGGCGTTGAGGATGTTTTGGAGAAGTATCTAGTATAAAAAAAATTTTTTTATTTGTTTGGGGGGGGGGGGGGGGCACTATCTACAGGGGGAGGGCTGTATGGCACTATCTACAGGGGGGTTGTATGGCGCTATCTACAGGGGGCGCTGCATGGCACTATCTACAGGGAGCTGTATAGCACTATCTACAGGGGGGCTGTATGGCGCTATCTACAGGGGAGGCTGTATGGTATTATCTACAGGGGGGCTATATGGCACTATCTACAGCGGGGGCTATATGGCACTATCTATAGGGGGGCTATTTGGCGCTATATACAGGGGAGACTGTATGGTGCTATCTACAGGGGGCTGTATGGCGCTATATACAGGGCGGCTGTATGGTGCTATCTACAGGGGGGCTGTATGGCAAAATCTAGAGGGGGCCTATATTGCAAAATTCACAGGGGGGCACTATCTACAAGTGAGTCTGTGTGTAGCACCCTGGGGAGGGGGGGTCAAGTCAAAAGTTTGCTATGGGGCCCAGTCTTTCCTAGTTATGCCCCTGGTGCAAGGTAATAGCACAAGCGCACAGTGCGATATCACCTCTAGATGAACTCTATGGGGGCACATGATATTGCATCCGCATATTTTTTTCCCTGGTTTGCTACTGTAAGTATATGTTTTTTTGTAGAAAAGAAAAGGAGGAAACCTTAATCACCAGTAGTTGCGTCTCCAGACACCTCGCACGGATCCCTGCAACGGCCAGCGGTAGAAGTATCAGGAAAAGGAGAGAAAAACCCAGCTCTGTGTTGATTTTAAAAAGGAAATATATTCCCAATTTTATTGCAAAAACAATTTAAAAAAACACACGGAGATGCAGTTTCAAAGTGTATGTGGTAGTGGGCTGTATAGCCTTAGCCTACGCGTTTCGAGCAAACATGTTGCTCTTAGTCATGGCAAAAAATATTTCCTTTTTAAAATCAACACAGCGCTGGATTTTTCTTTTCTTTTCCCTATATGTTTTTTTCACATTTATATGTTTGCATAACTACATGTCACATTGTTTTGGAGTATTGCTTCCTTTATTCTTGATCTAGCACGTTATTGGTGGGGAACTGTAATGCAATGGACTGAATTTATAAAATTCACATGTATGTCTATGTTTTTATATGGGTTATTATTTTGGGACACACAATTTCATGCACTAAGGCCCCATGCACACGACAGCAAAAACGGAGCCATTCACTTTCATTGAACACTGACACCTTTCCGTAGCACTACGGAAGGGTGTCAGTGCCGTGGAAATGTTCCGGGAATTATGGAACATGTCCGTTCTTTCACATTTTGCGGGCCGTGCTCCCATACTTTGTATGGGAGCACGGCCCGAAAATGCGGTTGTCAGTCAGCGTCCGGCCGTGCCCGCAATCGCGGGCCGTGATTGCGGGCACGGTCGTGTGCATGGGGCCTAACTGCTGGTTTTAGGCCCAGAAGAGACTGCAAGAACTTGTTCAAATGTATCAGTATGGAAAAGGTTACAAAATGATCTATCTTCAAACTATCTTTGGCAGCCAATCTTATATAGCTCTTAAAGAGGCTCTGTCACCAGATTATATGTGCCCTATCTCCTACATAATCTGATCGGTGCTGTAATGTAGATAACAGCAGTGGTTTTTATTTTGAAAATAAATTTGGTCAAAAGTAAAAACACACCCAGTTGTCTATTAAGAAACGAATTAGCATAAATCTAAAATTGCCCATAACTTGCTCAAAAATTATCGTTTTTAAAATAAAACCCAGTGTTGTTATCTACATTACAGCGCCGATCAGGTTATGTAGGAGATAGGGCACCTATAATCTGATGACAGAGCCTCTTTAAGGGTGTATTCACACGTTGCGGTTTTGCCGCAGTTTTTTCCACTTTGAACGCAAATGCGTTTTTGCAAATCATGACAAGAATGCATGCGCTTTTTTCATTGCAGGTTTCGTTGCAGATTCCTCTCCTGGAGGAGCCCCTGACATCACTGTCCATATATAGACAGTGATGTCAGTGGCTCTTCCTGGACCGGAATCCCCAGCCAAAGCGTTGCCGAAACTCTGGCCAAATATTACACTCCTAGAGGTAGCCCCTGACATCACTGTCCATATATGGACAGTGACGTCAGGTGCTCCTCCAGGAGAGAGATCCCCGGCTAGAGCGTCGGCAACTCTCTGGCTGGGGATTCCACTACTAGAGGGAACCCCAATACAGTTCTCTATAGGGGGTGTGGGTGGCACTATTTATAGGGTGTGTGTGTGTGTGGAACAATATATGGTGTGTGTGGCCTTATCTACAGAGGGCACTGTGGCATTATCTACTGAGGGCACTATAGCATTATCTACAGAGGGCACTGTGGCATTATCTAAAGACCGCACTGTGGCATTATCTAGGGGGGTGTGGCACTATGTACAGAGGGCACTGTGGCATTATCTATAGGGGGTGTGCAAGTATCTGCAGAGGGCACTGTGGCAATATCTACAGAGGACACTGTGGTATTATCTAAAGGGGGCACTGTGGCATTATCTACAGAGAGTACTGTGGCACTATCAAAAAATAGGCTGCCCAATCTTGACATTCTTGTGTCAGCCAAGTGCTGCCAACTGAGCAGCCAGACTGCATTTAGCGACACTTAAACTGGAAAACTCACAAATTTCCGGTAAGTTTAAACCTAGCGCCATTATTATAGTTATGTAGTATTATTATAGTAATGTAGTATTGTAGTAATGTAGTATTATTATAGTAATGTAGTATTGTTATAGTAATGTAGTATTATTATAGTAGTTCAAATAACTAATTGATTAACAATAATTTAGTATTGTATCAAATTTTTTTCTATGTGCTGCCCATCAAAACATATTGTCTGTAACGCGCATTCGTGTCCCTGCTCTTTACTCGGCACATGCGCAGTACGATCCTTTCTTCTCTAAGTTCTTATCTGCACTACTGCGCATGCGTAGCGTACCTGCTCTTTATTCAGCGCATGTGCAGTAGTGGCAATTAGAACATTGAGCAGAGGGATCGTACTGCGCATGAGCCGTGTAAAGAGCGGGGACAAGCACGCGCATTACAGACAGTACGGGGCAAGACATGAACGCGCCGATTACGCTGCCTGGTCCCTGTCAATCCATGTAAGAAGTGAGTGAGGGGGGTTGAACTGAGGAGCGACGTAAGAGCATTTAGGTGCAACGGTGACACCCTCATTGCACCTAAATGCTTATTAGCAGAAAATGAAAATAAACGCTAGAAACAGGTTAGTCTCCTCTAAAATACCCTGTTACTAGTTTAATATGGATATTCTGGTGACAGACTCCTTAAATTTCTATGGGATTAAAAAATTAGTTTGAACTGTTTTCAACATACTAAAAGACCAATAATTGTAATAAAGGTAATTACCATTTCAGAAAAATTGTAGAAGAAATGAAAGCCCTATCTGTCTTGTCATAAGGATACAAATATCACATTAACCCGCAGCCATTTTCTTATTTTCACTTTCCTCTCTTCCTCCCCACATTCCAAAAGCCATAATTTTTGTTATTTTTCCGTCGATATAACCTTATGAGGGCTTTCTTTTTGCCTGACGAGTTGTAGATTTTCACTGCACCATTTATTGTGCAATATAATGTAGTAGGAAACTGGAGAAAAATTCCTTGTTGTGTGGATAGGGAAAAAAACTGTGATTCCTAAATTTTTGGGGGGGTTTAGTTTTTACGGCATTTACCGTCCGGCTGAAACGGCATGTTAACTTTATTCTGCGGGTCAATACAATTACAGCGATACCAAATTTATATTTATTTTTTATGTTTTACTACTTTAAAGAGAACCTTTCACCCGCCCATACATGTGCAGCATGTAATGGGCAAGGCTGCACAAACCCTGGGGCACTTTACATTTTTTTCCTACCCACCTCCATTATTTAGATATTGGTGACGTTATATTTGGCGCCCTATATTTAAATAGCCCCGTGAACTGTCAATGGGGCGTGTAATTGGCTAGGGGTTGTGTAACATCGCTGTGACACTGTCCAATCTGCTTCAGACAGTGTCGCTAAAGAGAGGAGAGCGTGTGCGCGCGCACGCGAACCTCGGAGCTGTGCGAGCATGCGCACGCACGCTCTCACTCTTCAGCCAAGAGCTGAAGTGAGTGAGAACGTGCCCGCGTCCACACGCACACATGCATGCGTGCACAGCTCCAGTGCCGCTGCCGAAGATACTCCCGCCGCCATGGAACAGAAGAAGAATTCAAATTCTTCTTCTCCTCTTCTGTTCCATCGTGGCGGCGGAGCTGCGCATGTGCGCACACATGCTCTCCTCTCTCCAACTCTTGCCGTGACACTGTCGGTAGCTGATTGGACAGTGTCACAGCCATAGTAACACGCCCCCTTGCAAATTACACACCCTATTGACAGTTCAGGGGGTTATTTAAATATTGGGCGCCAAATAGAACGGCACCGATATCTAAATAATGGAGAGAGATAGGAAAACTATGTAAAGTGCCACAGGGTTTGTGCAGCCCTACCCTTTACATGCTGCACTCAGCTGTAGATGGATGGGAAGGTGAAAGGTTCTCTTTAAGGGCACATTCAGACGTAGCGGAATTGCTGTTGAATTTGGCTGCAGACAGTCTGCAGTGGAAATCTGGAGCAGCCATTATTTTAATTGGTTTCTATAAATTTTTAGGTAACTTAGGTCAGATGTTGCGGAAAATAACAGTGCGGAATTTAGGCTGCGGTGCAGAATTTTCACTCCGCAGCACGCACATTCTGTTGCGGAGCAGCAGCGGAATTTCACTGCGGTGTTCCGCCTTTGCAATGCAAAAACTGAAATTTGTGGCAAGTCCGCTGTGATATCTGCAACGTCTGAATTACCTGTCAAATATGAAAATGTTGCTACAGATTCGTTGTGAATTTGCAGCGGAAAGATTCCGCCACGTCTGAATATGCCCTTACAAGGAAAAAACCATGTGTATGTCGCCATATTCTTTTTTTTGTGGGGTGGGCTGTCGTTTCTATTGGTCTTTTTTTGGGTTACATGAGACTTTTTGATCACTTTTTCTTAAAAAATTTTGTGGAGAAGTGACCACAAAACATCGATTCTGGTGTTTTAAGTTTTTGTTTTTTTATGTCATTCACCATGTGGATTAAATAATGATATATTGTAATAGTTCAGACTTTAATTTGACATTGCGCTTAAGGGAAAATGGCAAATGCGGCGTTCTTTTTAACTTTTAATATTTTCATAGGCGTACAAAGATGACTTCATTAGTTATCAATACCTAACCTTAGGGAAGTACTACAACACATGTGTTCAATAAACTTTATCAACCTGTGTTTCTCTGTACACTTCACTTTCATTATCTGCCACAGCAAACATGTGTAAACAGATAAACAAATTAACTCCATAATGACCAGGCCTTTTTGCGTGTTAATGACCAAGAAATATTTATTGTTTTTTCACCGTCGCATTTCTAAGAGTCCTAACTTTTTTATTATCCGTCAACATAGCCTTATGAGAACTTTTTTTTTGCGGGATGAGTTGTATATTTTAATAATGTTTGGGTGTACATAATTCATTGATTAACCTTTATGAAATATTTTTGGGGAGGGAATTGAAAGAAGAACGTTTATTCCAGCATAATTTTTTGTGTTTTAAACTTAGGCTGTTCACTATGCAGCGTAAATAACATGTTATTATTATTCTATGGGTCGGTACGATACTAAATTATGTATAGGTTTTTCATGTTTTACTATGTTTGCACAAAAAAAAAACCTTTTCGCCGCATTTCAAGAGCCATAACTTTTTTATTTTTCCGTCGATGTGGCCATATGTGGACTTGTTTTTTTGCGGGACAAGGTGTCATTTTCATTGGTACTATTTTGGGATACATGTGACTCATTGATTAACTTTTAATTGAGTTTTTTGCGAGGGAAATTGAAAAAATGCCGTTCATTCCGCAGTTTACTCAATGTGTTAAGCTCATTGTTCGAGTAGTTACGATTGCGGAGATACTTTATATGCATATTTTTTTTATTTATTTTCTAACACTTTTCATAAATAAAACTCTTTTTATGGAAAATAATCTTTTTTTTATTTCATAAACCTTAACTGTTTTAAGTTTTATTTTTTAGTCCCACTAGGGGACTTCACAATGCAATCTGATGATCACAAATATAATGCTTTGGTATACTTAGTATACCAAAGCATTATTGCCTGTCAGTGTAAAACTGACAGGCAATCTATTAGCCTACATTCACACAACAGTGAAAAACGTCACACGGCCATTTTCAGAACAATGTAGGTCTATGGCTTTAGACACACAGACGTTTTTTTTAACGGCCTGAGAATACTGGCCTTCAAAAAATAGGACATGTCCTATTTTTGGCCGTTTTCACGGCCAGACGGCCCCCATAGAACATAATGGATCAATTTGTATCTGGCCGGGGAATCCGCTCCAGGAGGAGCCTCTGACGTCACTCTCAGGGTTGCCAACCGTCCGTACATTTACAGACAGTCTGCAAAAAAGGGTGTGGTTTTTCTGCCGTCTGTAGCGGGATTTTTACTCATTCTCCCGGAACGTTGCGCCAAAATTTACATGCGTAGTGCAGGGCATATTTTCAGATTCCGCTTGCGGAATCTGAAAATATGCAGGCCGCTGCCAAGTGAATGACAGTCTGAGTGAGGTCGGTGCCGGGAGTGGACCAGTCGAGTCACCTGACCTGTCACTTGACAGAACACCAGACTTGTCACTCAGAACGCTGCCGCATGACCCGCTCCTAATGGCGAGCCACGCCGGGCACAGCAGAGAGTGGTAGCAGTAGGCTAGCGCTACCGCCCTGGGGGCGGCAAGGCACTACGTACAAGGGGGGGCTATCTGGTAGTATCCACAAGGAGGGGCTGTGTGGCACTTTGTAGAAGGGGGCTGTGTAGCACTAAGTACAAGGGGGGCTGTGTGCCACTAAGTACAAGGAGCTTTATTGCAGGTAATATCTTCTATAGTACCTAGAGGAAGCAATATTCTGTTGTAAGGGAAAAGGGGTCTTGTAATCACTTGGTATGAATCAGGTTCAAAGCCACTAGTCCATAAAGTCCTTTATTAAAACCTGTGTGTGGGGTTTCCATGTGGACTTATTATTCATGGAGATCTGTAAGTGGTAAAGAGTAGTATAAATGCTATTCAAATATGTAGAGAAGGGATACAAAAGTATTGTTGTTGTTTTTTTTGTAATAATTTTTATTTTATTTAAATGCAAAACAGTATTAGCCTATTTATTTCAGGTTTTCTTTTAGAATTGATTTTACAGTACCGTTACACATATAAGCTACATTTACAAGTTTCAATAGAATTGAAAAAATATTAAGGCTCATGCACAAACATTTACAGAGGTTCCGAGGTTGTATATGGCCATAATACGCCACCCATACACTTCTATGGGGCCCTAATGTACTAATATATGCCTCGGATTACATTAGGAGGCATACATAGTTTTTTTCTGTAGGATTTCTTGTGAGTCCAACAGAGAAATAATGTAGCCTGCTCAGATGCCATATTATGGCCTAAGAATACATATTTGGCATTGTGTTGTGAAAAAACATTCCCAATTTTGTGTTATTTTTTATGTCACACTAATTGGTTTCTTAAACATAATGTAATAGTAAGCAAAATAGAGTAATAGAATTCTTGAATTATTCTAGTATTTATGTAGAAGGCAAAAGTATATATATTTTTTTATTTAATTACATGTGGTTTGTGGTAAAAATACAAAACAAAAAAGACAAATTGTATCTAACTGGTTTTATTAAATAGTTTTGCTTTGTTTGGCTTCTGCAGCTGGCATCTATAGACATTACATAGCAAGCTGCAAAATGCCATTCACTAGCAAATCTGTCAGTTTGGTTTTCTGATCCTGATCGATTAAATCAAAGTTGAACTACCAATTAGAAAAAGTATCTAGAAGAGAAAAAATATATTTGTTCTTTTTTTATTTTTTTAAATGTTGTAGCAAATTTTTTTTTTTTAATCTTTCTTGTAGGTGGCTATATTGGACATACACACTTCCTTCCTGTATTGTCTGTATAGACAGTGCAGCAGGGTGTAAACTTTATGGTGGCTGCAATGAATAGCAGTCAATTGATATAGGAATCTCATAGACTATTAGGGCAATTTCAGACAGGGTGGACAATTTCCACTGCAGATTTCCCCCCAAAATTATGACAAAATCTGTATATGTTGCATGCAGATTTTGTTGCGGATTTAGCACGGGATTTGCTGCAGGTTTTGGCCTATGCAAAGGCTGACATTGAGGGTGAAAATCCTGCATGCTCTGTGTAATGATGGGGGTAGGGAAACAGACAAGTGAGCCCTAATCTAACCGCCACTCAGTCCCTGCCTACTTGCAACGACCCGCCCTAGGCGACGGGGTACAACTGGGCGACGGTCCCTACGCTCAATAAGTGCACGACAGACAAACAGACAAGGGTACTCAGAAGCAAAGGGAAAAGGGGGAGTTGCCCACGGCAACACCGTGAGCAACAAGAGTGGTGAACGAGCCGAGTCAAACCAGGAGTGTACGAGGTACCAAGCGCAGAGCAGGAGAGTAGTGAACAAGCCGAGTTAAACCAGGAGTGTACGAGGTACCAAACGCAGAGCAGGAGAGTAATCAGTAAGCCAGGGTCAATATGAAGCAGGGTCAAATAGTTCAAGAAGCTGTAGCAGGGCCAGGAAACCAAATGAGAAGAATCACAAGCAAGGAGGAACAGGAAAGGCAGGTATAAATAGACAGAGGGCGGGAGCTAGCTCCGTCTGGCCAGGCTGTGATAGGCTCTCCCACTCCTAAGCCTGCCATCCTGAGTGGTGGAAGATGGAGTCAATCTCACAGACATAGAAGCAGGTGCAGACTGATCATCTATGGGCGTTGACGCAGAAGCTGTGCCTGGCAGATCCTTTACAGTACCCCCCCTTTTATGAGGGGCCACCGGGCCCTTTCTAGATGGACCTGGTTTATAGGGGAAACGAAGGTGGAACCTCCTGACCAATACCCCAGCGTGAACATCCCGGGCGGGTACCCAAGTCCTCTCCTCAGGCCCGTATCCTCTCCAATGGACCAGGTACTGGAGGGAGCCTTGGACCATCTTGCTGTCCACAATCTTGGCCACCTCGAATTCTACCCCCTCAGGGGTGAGAACGGGGACAGGAGGTTTCCTCGAGGGAGCCAAGGACGGGGAGCAGCGTTTAAGGAGGGAGGCATGAAACACGTCGTGTACTCGAAAATATGGGGGCAACTCCAGTCGGAAGGAGACAGGATTGAGGACTTCAATGACCTTGTACGGCCCTATAAACCGGGGAGCAAACTTCTTGGACGGGACCTTAAGGCGCAAGTTCTTTGACGATAGCCACACCAGATCCCCGACCATAAACAAGGGGTTAGCAGAACGTCTTCTATCTGCCTGAATTTTTTGTATGCTCTGGGACGCCTCTAGGTTTTTCTGAACCTGGGCCCAGACTGTGCACAGTTCCTGATGAACGACATCTACCTCAGGATTGTTGGAACTACCAGGTGAAACGGAGGAGAACCGTGGATTAAACCCAAAATTACAGAAAAAGGGGGAGACCCAAGACGAGTTACTGACCCAGTTATTAAGGGAAAATTCGGCGAAGGGAATGAATGAGACCCAATCATATTGACAGTCAGAGATATAACACCTTAAGTATTGTTCTAGAGACTGATTAGTCCTCTCAGTTTGGCCATTAGTTTCAGGATGGAAGGCAGAGGAGAAGGACAGATCATTCTCCAACTTTCTACAGAAGGCTCTTCAAAACAAAGAAACAAATTGTACCCCTCTGTCAGAAACAATATTGACAGGGACCCCATGGAGACGCAGGATGTGTTTGACAAACAAGGTAGCTAACGTCTTAGCATTGGGTAGTTTCTTGAGGGGCACAAAGTGGCACATCTTACTGAAGCGGTCTACTACAACCCACACACCCGACTTGCCTTGAGATGGAGGCAAATCGGTGATAAAATCCATGGAGATATGGGTCCAAGGTCTCTGGGGAATGGGCAAAGAACGTAGTAAGCCCGCTGGTCGGGACCTGGGAGTCTTGGACCTAGCACAAACCTCACAAGTGGCGATGTAGGCCTTAACGTCTTTAGGCAACCTAGGCCACCAGTAGTTTCTGGCAATGAGGTGCTTGGTACCCAGGATGCCTGGATGACCAGATAGTGCGGAGTCATGATTTTCCCTAAGTACCATTAGCCGGAATTGCAGGGGAACAAACAGCTTGTTCTCAGGAAGGTTCCCGGGAGCTGAACCTTGATCAGCAGCAATTTCAGAGACTAAATCAGAATCAATAGAGGAAATGATTATACCTGGAGGCAAAATACAAGCAGGATCTTTCTCCGAAGGAGGGCTGGCCATGAAGCTATGCGACAGTGCATCAGCCTTAATATTTTTAGACCCAGCCCTATAGGTAACCAAAAAGTTGAATCTGGTAAAAAATAACGCCCATCGAGCTTGTCTCGGGTTTAGCCTCCGGGCAGATTCTAGGAAAACCAGATTCTTGTGGTCGGTAAGGACCGTTACCTGGTGCCTAGCCCCCTCCAGGAAGTGGCGCCACTCTTCAAATGCCCATTTAATGGCTAAGAGTTTGCGGTTGCCAATATCATAGTTACTCTCAGTGGGCGAAAACTTCCTGGAGAAGTAGGCACAGGGACGGAGATGGGTGAGGGACCTGCTACCCTGGGACAAGACAGCCCCCACTCCCACCTCGGACGCGTCAACCTCCACAATAAATGGCTCCATTTGGTTGGGCTGAACCAACACCGGGGCCGAGATAAAGCACTTCTTAAGGACCTCAAAAGCCTGGACAGCCTCAGGAGGCCAGCGGAGGAGATCAGCACCCTTGCGAGTGAGGTCCGTAAGAGACTTAGCGATGACCGAGAAGTTAGCAATAAATCTCCTGTAATAATTAGCAAACCCCAAGAAGCACTGTAACGCCTTCAGGGAGGCAGGTTGGACCCATTCCGCCACAGCCTGGACCTTGGCGGGGTCCATGCGGAGTTCATGAGGAGTGAGGATTTGACCCAAAAATGGTATCTCCTGTACCCCAAACACACATTTTTCGGTCTTCGCAAACAGTTTGTTTTCCCGAAGGACCTGGAGCACCTTCCTGACATGCTCAATGTGGGAGGACCAGTCCTTGGAAAACACAAGTATGTCATCAAGGTACACTACAAGAAATACCCCCAGATAATCTCTTAAAATCTAATTTATGAAATTCTGGAAGACCGCGGGAGCATTACACAACCCAAAGGGCATGACGAGGTATTCGAAATGACCTTCGGGCGTGTTAAACGCAGTCTTCCACTCATCCCCCTCTTTGATGCGGATAAGGTTATACGCCCCCCGTAGATCAAACTTAGAGAACCATTGGGCACCCTGAACCTGATTAAAGAGATCAGGAATCAAAGGAAGGGGATACTGGTTCCTTATAGTGACCTTATTCAAGTTACGGTAGTCAATGCATGGCCTAAGACCACCATCCTTCTTCCCTACAAAGAAGAAGCCAGCACCTACCGGAGAAGTAGAGGGGCGAATGTAACCCTTGGCCAGGCATTCCTCGATATATGGCTTCACGTTCGGGACAAGAGAGATTAAATATCCTACCCTTAGGGAGCTTAGCTCCTGGTACCAAATCGATAGCGCAATCGTATTCTCTATGAGGAGGTAACACTTCGGAGGCCTCCTTAGAGAAAACATCAGCGAAGTCCTGAACAAACTCAGGTAGCGTGTTCACCACCTCAGGGGGAGAAATAGAATTAACAGAAAAACATGACGTCAAGCATTCATTACCCCATTTGGTAAGATCCCCAGTATTCCAGTCAAACGTGGGATTATGCAACTGCAACCAGGGAAGGCCTAAAACCAAATCGGACAATAAAACCTGCATCAACAGTACAGAGCACTGCTCCAAATGCATGGAGCCAACAAGGAGTTAAAAAACAGGGGTATGCTGTGTAAAATAACCATTAGCAAGAGGAGAGGAGTCGATACCCACTACCGTGCCAGGTTTAGGCAAATCAATCAAAGGCATAGCTAGAGACATAGCAAATTCCACAGACATGATATTAGCAGAAGACCCTGAATCCACGAAGGCACTGCCGGTAGCAGACCTACCACCAAAAGAGACCTGAAAGGGAAGCAAGATTTTATTACGTTTCATATTTACGGGAAATACCTGTGCGCCCAAGTGACCTCCTCAATGATCACTTAGGCGCGGAAGTTTTCCGGCTGCTTCTTCTTACGCCTAGGACAGGTGTTCACTTGATGCTTGTCATCCCCACAATAGAAGCAGAGACCATTCTTCCTGCGGAACTCTCTACGTTGTTGGGGGGACACGGAGGCCCCGAGTTGCATAGGTACCTCCATGTCTTCTGTGAAAGAACGAAGCAACGGAACCTCGGGAGGCATCATAGGGGAGTCAGAGGAGAAAACACAAAAACGTTCAAGTTTTACCCGCTACATGCGGCAAATCCGCCACATCTGAACATGCCCTTAGAGTCTTCAGGAAGGGATGGAGTACAGGCCCCTCCCCAGAGACCAGAGAGTGACTGGAGAGATGACTACAGAATCTTAAGGCTGGGTTTACACGACCATGTTACGTCCGTAATGTACGGAACGTATTTCGGCCGGAAGACCCAGACCGAAAACAGTGCAGGGAGCAGGGCTCCTAGCATCATAGTGATGTACGATGCTAGGAGTCTCTGCCTCGCTGCAGGACAGCTGTCCCGTACTGTAATCATGATTACAGTACGGGACAGTAGTTCCACGCAGAGGCAGTGACTCCTAGCGCCGTACATCACTATGATGCTAGGAGCCCGGCTCCCTGCACTGTGTTCGGTCCGGGTCTTCCGGCCGAAATACGTTCCGTACATTACGGACGTAACATGGTCGTGTGAACCCAGCCTTAGTGTGAATGTAAAGGATCTGCCAGACACAGGTTCCGTGTCGACGCCCGTGGTTAATCAGTCTGCATTTGTTCCTAGGTCTGATAGAGTGACTCGATCTGCTACCACTCAGGCTGGTAGGCTGAGGAGTGGGAGAACCTATCACAGCCTGGCCAGATGGTTCTAGCTCCCGCCCTTGTTCTATTTATACCTTCATTTGCTGCTTGTCCTTTGCCTGTGATTCTCTTGTTTCCTGGCTCTGCTGTTCCTGCTATTACCATTGACCTCTGCTTCATATTGACCCTGCTTGACTGACTATTCCATCTGTGTTTTGTCTGTCGTGCACATAGTAAGCGTAGGGATCGTCGCCCAGTTGTACGCCATCGCCTAGGACGGGCTGTGCAAGGAGGCAGGGACTGAGTGGGGGGTAGATTAGGGCTCGCTCACCTGTCCTCTCCCTACCCAGACATTACAGTGAATGTAAGGTATAGTGTTACTATTTTGCCTTATCAAAGCCTGTAGCAATACAATACAATACACACTCTAATGATAGTGAGTTGAATCTGCTCATTCTCTCCCAGTCTACACAGCAAAGCTCACAAGTGAGCTACAGAGATAAAGAATTCCAACAAAACGTTTAAAAAAATATGTTGTCTATAAATACAAATCTAAATAATATATAATTTCTTTATGATACATTCCCTTTAAGGCCAAGGCTCCATAGCAATAAATGGCGCAAGGCAGTGACCGGTGACTGCCATTAGAGCAGTCACAATAGGCTGACATTTATTTCTGTAGCTCACTTGTGAGATTTGCTGTGTAGACTGGGAGAGAATAAGCAGATTCATCTCAATATCATTAGAGGGCGTATTGTATTGCTACATGCTTCGATATGGCTGCTACAGTGGTAGCGACGCCACATTCAATAGTATCTGCGTCCTTAGGACAGAGATACTGTTGAACGCTTTGCTCTGCCATATACTAGGCTACATTTACTAGGCCATATATTAGGCTACAAGCCACATTCCCTGTGCAGGCCGGCGTGATGATATCACTGGATCACGTCAGCGTTGAGGATGCTTTGGAGAAGCTCCATTCGTCACTAGAACGGGGCCTAGGTGAGTATAAAGTTTTTTGTTTTATTTGTTCATATAAACAGATGCTGGTGTCAATTTGCCGTACCAGGGTGGGGAAAGGAAGGTTAGCCGATACAGGAATCATAGCCCAAACTATGCACCAGGGGAACAGTGTATACTGGAGATTTTATAGTAACTTGTAAATAAATGTATGACCCCACAGATCTGCATTTACAGTGCATTCAGAGCCCTGGCTGATCGAACATCTCTGGGGAGACCTGGAAATAGCTGTGCGTCAATGCTCCCCATCCAACCTGACAATTCCTGAGAGGATGTACAGAGAAGAATGGGAGCGAATTCTCAAATACATTTGTGCCAAGCTCGCAGCTTCATACCCATGAAGACATGAGGCGGTAATCCCTCAAGAAGGTGCCACTACTAAGTACGAAGTAAATTATTACTTAGTAAAGAATATTGATGTAAATGTGGTATTTGAGGTATATATTTTTATTTTTAACACATTTGCAGAAATTTCTACAAACCTGACTTTGCTTTGTCATTATGGGGTATTGTGTGTAGATTGAGGAGTAAAAAAACAAAGATCATCTATTTTAGAGTAAGTCTGTAATGTAACAAAATATGGAAAAAGTGAAGGGGTCTGAATACGTTCTCAGTATTTTGTTTTACATTCTGCCTCTTAATCGGCTGTGTTCACATGAACCGGTATCGGTGCAGTTCTCCTCTGCATTTTTTCTCATTTGTAGCACAGCACCCATACTAAGAAGACGAGGAATGACAAACATGACATTCACACGCCTGCAACCAGGCACTTCGACACATAGAATAATTTCACCTTATAAAGAGTATATGGAAGTCAACATTCCGGCAAAGCTTAGTATTTTATTGATACATACATTTTACATCCTGCAATGTTTTGGCTTCAGAGGAAAACTTTCTCAAGCAGTGAAAAATGGAAACAATCATGCAAATAAATATCCAATGTAGGCATATACAACATGATATCGTGATGCAAAACACATGAGATCAAAAGCAGTATACAATGCCGTCATTGAGAGGGTTCAACATTGCTATTGTTAACACTGGGTGCATAAAAGAGTTTTATTGACCAATATTCTTGGAGCGCTGCTTCCATCTGTGGTTTTCAAGTAATATAAAAAAGGTGAAGTAGTCATTTACCTTGACGCTATCACCCGCCTGAGAAGGCTTTCTCATTGTGCATGCTTGTATATAATAAGTTACGGCTGGTGGGGGACCGTGAACAGGAGTTGATAATCCATTTAAAACTTCACCTCTCTGTCACAATAATTAATGCATCTACTGAGAGCATGTGGCTCAGCGGATGTCCCAGCGTCTCCTTAGCGATTCTGCGCATACACCGAGGCTCAAGCCAAATAGTAACACGACAGCATGTATCCAAGTCGTAACATGACAGCACGAATCCAAGTAGTAACACGACAGCATGTATCCAAGTAGTAACATGACAGCATGTATCCAAGTATTAACATGACAGCATGTATCAAGGACAGAGATTTGTAACTTTGGCGCTGGCTCCTAGACCTGACTAAGATTGGTCCAGACATGGCAGAGGGTGGGGGGAGTAGTGCACAATTTAAAACCTCGGCCTTGAGTACCAAGTGTCTCTCCCACTGCATGTAAGGCCAAGAGACTGTTCTACAGGAGTGCGTAGTCATGGACTGCCCCACTGAGACTGATCCTTGCTGATAGAGACCGGCGCTGGGACAGTAAATAACATTTGAGAGCTCTGTTGTTGGCCGATTACATGTCACTTCCTGGCAGTTTGTAGACGATGGATCGAGGAGAAGGTTTTAGTCCTTTAGGAGCTACCACAAACTGAAGCTTCGTTTCCCATTGGAGTGGTGTCTATTTTTGATGGAATATTGTTCAGGGATATAAAGTGTAGCCTGATCCGTGTGTACTTTCCTCTCTGGCCATCATTCCCGGTAGTCCACTCATCAGAAGATTTTCGTTTGCTTGTCTTCCTTCAGCTCTAAGGCTCACAAACATCTGACTGTAATACTTTGGGTCAGTATTGAGACGCATCATCTTTGAGCTCATGTGTACAATGATGGACAGACATTGGTACCAAAAGGTCTCCTTTCTGCCGTCTACAAGGAAGGGACCTAGTGGGTAGGAGATCTGGTGTCCCATATAGCAATATGACACATACAAGCATGTTAACAAGGTTGCCTTTAGTTCTTTCTCACTTCTTATCTCGGAAGAAATGACATCTCGGCAAAGCATGTACAGGAACACCACAGTGCCTGATGTTAAAAATCCTTGGCCCTGCCATCCTTGAAGGATAAGTTGTCTGTCTATGCTTGTTATCCACTCTACTATATCTATTGGGGAAAGGTGGTACAGCTGGAAGCATCTCCGGCACAGAAAGTCCGCTAAACATTTTAGAATCTTCTTGGTGTATGTGTGTAGTATGATGCGCTGTGGAACAATAAATATTTGTTGCTGTTGAGTGGACACTTGATCTTTGAGGACTGGATATTCTGAGTCCATCTTGACGCTTGGTGGCTTAGTAGTTGTCAGATTCTCCTTCAGATCAGCACTGATGACTGGCGTAATACTATACTTGCAACTGTTACTTGGTTCATGGTGGTGTTTTCCGTTCTTTGTTCTCTGTGTGTCTTCATGGCGGGTCACTCTTACTTTGCTCTTTACATCGGGAACCGGCTTGCAGCAGCTGAAAGCTTTCCCCATGATTATTCTAGATTCTGGATTTTTTTTCTGTAGATGAAGTTACAACAGATGATTATTTCATAGTTATGAAAAAACACATTACAATATTTAACCAAAAGTAGAAAAAAAACAAAAAATGTAACCTTTTATTAGAACACGTCTGTGCCTATGGGCAGCTCAGCCTTAAAAGTTGTCTGCTCTCATGGGTCATGGGTATATGCAGTGTGCTGTGAATATACACAAGTGACGTCAAATTTATTGAAATGGCACAAGCGGCATTATAAATTTGTTGCAACTTGCTAGTCACCCTTTCATTCCTTATGCCACTGTATGACACACACTTCTCTTAGCCACGTCCTTTTTTCTAGTCTGCTTTAATATGGTTTAAGTAGTATAGGCGCAAAAAGTGTGTAAAACAATTAGATTTAGCGCGTCATGTCTTCCATTTTGTTGGCAAACATCAAACAACTTTGTTAGGAAATCTCACCCATTGTAATTGACAATATGTAAAATGTGGTCCTTCAGCCGCTACTAGGAGGAGTTTCGCAGCTTACTGAAGACAGATGTATCATAGAGGTCAATGATAGCTGTGGACGGTAAATCTGCCCTCATGAATTTACCTCTAGTGGCAACTGCTGACATTATGTAACTATTTGGCTGTGTGAAGTAAAGCAGGGGATTTGGAGCTCCTTAGCAAGGATATGGACAGGCAACCTCTATAAAGAGATATTATGAACTTAAGCAGCACAGAATGTTTGACCTATTTAGATGAAACGACAGGTATATCTGAAAGTAATCTAAAAAAATAATGCCTTCGGTTAAGCAGGACATAAATGTAAAGATTTGTCCCTTATTAGAAGAGTTTTGACATGTTTTACAATAACGGAATACTTGTCATTATTAAAGCAGTTGGCTAGTCATAAAAAAATCTGTGGCCTATCGTTAGGATAGGCCATCAATATCTGATTCGCGGGGGGCCAATTTTCGGCACCATCGCCGATCAGCTGTTTTGAAGGGGCCGCAGTGTTTGTACAGGCGCTGCTTTCCCTTCATTCCTTATTTGCTTATATTGTAAATCGCCGACACACATGTAGCAGCGGGTTCACAGTATTACAGTGAATAGGAGACTGGACAATCTCTTTATGGTATATATGCAAATATATGTGCAAATCCATGCAAATGCTGCTGAGTTTCTACGAATGTGGTGTGGCATGTGCCTTGACTGCTAAGGGGTAATTTTCTGGTAATAATATAGTTTTACCCTAATGTAAACGCTTTAATTGAGATCATCATTGTCTACCGTAAATTTTTATACATTACATGCCTATTTTAGGGTAATTAGATCAGGGCTAGTGCTACGACAATGATTGGTCAGGAGGAGCAGTTTTTTGGGGTATTTTATGTGTAATTTTTATTTTGTTATAATTATGGTCTGTCACTAAAAAGTAAAAAAAGACCTTTGGGAGACTTTTTTATTTCATTTTATTTTTTTGCACTATACTTTTCCAATGTAGCTGGGGCTGCAGATTTACAGGGTATATGAACCCTGTTATAGTAACTATTGTCACTGTAAGGCTGAGTTCACACGACCTCTTTTCAGACATAATGGATGCGTTTTACGCCTCGAATTACGTCTGAAAAAACGGCTCCAATATGTCGGCAAACATCTGCCCATTACTTTCAATGGGCTTTACGATGTACTGTGCCGACGACCTGTCATTTTACGCGTCGCTGTCAAAAGACGGTGCGTAAAATTACAGCCTCGTCAAAAGAAGTGCAGGACACTTATTGGCACGTAATTGGAGCCGTTTTTCATTGACTCCAATGAAGAACAGCTCCAAATTACGTCCCTAAAAGACGCCCCGCAAAACGCGAGTACATGCAATTACGTCTGAAATTCAAGAGCTGTTTTCTCCTGAAAACAGCTCTGTAATATCAGACGTAATTGCAGTTATCGTGTGCACATACCCTTAGGCTATGTTCACACAGGGCGGAGACGCTGCATAAAGGCACACAGAGTATCCTCTCTGGCGGCTGCAGGGAATTCCAGTCAAAAAAACTCACCAAATTGTGGTTCATTTTTTTCGTCTGGAATGTCCACTGCGGAAATCTGCTCGTAAAAAAACAACAACTCATACTTACCCTCTGTAGTCCTGCAGACCAGCCACCTGGGAAGACGTTTAATCCCATGTGACCGCTGCAGCTTGTGATTGGCTGCAGCGGTCACATGGAATGAAACGTCATCTGGCCAGCCTGGGTGAAGAAACACAGGATTCTGGGTAAGTACAAGTTTTTTTTGCGGCGGAATCGCTGCTATTCCGCCACAAAAAAACGCATCATCTGCTACTTGTTGCAAGTTTTACCTCCCCATTGAATACAGTAACCTACTCTCCAGGGTCCCTGACAGTCACTGACTGCAGACCACCGACATTCTGCTGCCCAATGCTTAAGCTTAAACCTGCGCCGTATATATAAGGTGGGCGGTCCTCAAACGGTTAAATATGATAAAATATATAAATTGTGAATGTATTCTAAATAGATAATTATTTTTTTTTAGGAAAATATTTTATGAGTATCACTTCCAAATACAATATTATCAAGACACCCCCACCCCCAAATTTACATTCTGATCCTAAATTCTTTTCCCATTTAGACCATGTTTGCTTATATTTCAATAGCTGCCCTCTTTCTTCATAATACATTTTCTCTGAGATAATCGGTTTCGTCATTCTCCGTATCCTACTACAAATAATTCTTCTTGCCATTTACAACGCATTCAATGTTAATACAGCCTCTTGTCTCCCTTTTATTCCCATATTAGCTCCCAGAAGATGATTATTTCATCCAGAAGGATCCGTATTTTACCGTTTCTATCTACGGTATCTTGGCTATACGTTTTTCCAAATAAATATGGAGCTTGGGCCAGCGCCACGGTATATGGACCAGGTCCACATTTAGGTTTGCACATCTTGGACAAGGGTATTCACCTCCGGGATTAAACATTTCAACTTCTTTGGTGTATAATAATACGCATCATGTATTCTGGATAGCTGTGAAATTCTAAATACATTATCTCTAGTGGTTGCTGGCATCATTTTTAGCGCATTGATCCACTTATCATTATTTTGTGTATCCACCATCCTATTCCATGTAATGAAACTCTTCTTCACCTTATCTTCTGTATCACTACAATTTAGCATAGAATATATTTTTGCCCCCACCTTTTCTCTAGTTACAGAGTGTATTAACAAATCAAATAGTTTGTGGTTATACAATCTGAATTCTCTCTTCCCATATTGTGACCTAATATCATATTGTACTTGTACGTACTGTAAAAAGTGTTTATCTAACACCCCATATTCTCCCATAATCTTCTCAAAAGACGTAACCACCCTATTATTAAACCAGTGCATCATAAATGTAGCCCCCTTGTCATTCCAAAACTTAACCCCTTGTAGAATTTCAGTGTCTGTAAATATATCACCCCAAACTGGGGTAAAAGGTAAATAGCCTTTAATCCCTAGTGTTTTATCCCTCACCCTGTCCCATAGTCCCTGAATCATTCCCCCAGTAATATTACTCCCCAATCGTGAGAGAATATTTGCTTCCATGCACATCACCATGCGTATTTTTTTTCCCTATTTAAAGATTTGACTGCCTTTACACCATTCAGTAACCCTTTATCATAATCCACCAATTGTGCTGGTTGGGTTGTAAAGTAATAGAGCTGAAAGTTGGATATTTTAACCACCCCCTTCTCATATGGCAATTTCAATATCGATAGTAAAATTCTATATCTTTTACCACCCCAAATCAGATCGATTATAATTGCATTAATAGTTCTAAAGTATTTACTGGAAATCCATACTGGACAGTTTTGTAAGACATATAATCCCTGTGACAGGATCAATATTTGTACCAGTAAATTCTGCCCGCCATAGAAATTGGGGCTTTACACCACACCTTAATCTTTCCTCTTACTTTTAGAAACCAGGGCATCAAGTTCAAGGCGAGAAAACCTTCTATTTTCTCTGAAATAGTTATTAGCAGGTATTTGGTCCACAATCAGTATATTTGATGGTAACTTTAAGTATATAGATACCTTATCCAGCAATCCTTTATTCTGTAGTAGACCAGGAGGTCCTCTCTTCTGGTTCAGAAGATTGTGAAATGTATATTCTCTAAAAGTAGTAAGACAATAGAGATAACATGGACGCTGCACACTGAGAAGCGTGAAGTGTTAGGTAAATCTGCGGTGAATCACTTGGATCTAGATGTCAGTGTTCTAGAACAATGTATGTCACAATGGCAAAGGATATTTACTGGTTACTATGACAATGCCAACCTTGCTGTAGAGTTTCTATTAAAGGGGCAGTGCAGGATTAGAAAAACATGGCTGCTCTCTTGTAAAAACAGTGCCACTCCAGTCCACAGGTTGTGTGAGGTATTGTAGCTCAACCGGAGATAGAAAATAATTTTCGCTTTATGGGCCAGAGCAGAGAGATGCTAACAAACAGCTCTTGCTCTTAATGTTTCCAGCTGTCTATGTATTACATGATCGGCCATCAGTGGTGGGCTGGGCTGATTCCCCAATAGATTTTTATGGCCGCCACGTTTTACTGGCTACACATTTAAAAAATCCTCCAGTATCTAGTAGATGTGCCGCACGCTGGGCACGTCTAGAACACATCTCTGACGTAGCGCTGCCAGAGAGGAGCAGGAGAGCACTCTACTGCGTGTGCTGTACCAAAGAGGAGCAGGAGGACGTAGGAAACAAAAAGGAAATCGAGGGCCCTAGCCGGTGAGCAATGTAAAACACTGAGCGATGCTCAGCCTGCTGCCCCCACTATGTGGGTATTATACTGAAAGGTGGGGGGGGGGGTCTGAGTGCTGAGGGCTCTATAGAAGTAATTATATTGCAAGGGGGGTTCTGATTGCTGAGGGCTCTATGGGGTGAAATTATACTGCAAGGGGAGGGCCTGACTACTGGGGGCTCTATTTGGGGGATTATACTGCAAAGGGTGTCTGACTGCTGAGAGCTCTATGGGGGGATTATACTGTTAGGCGGGGTCCGACTGCTGAAAGCTCTATGTGGGGATTATACTGCAACCGTGGGTCTAATTTCTGAGAGCTCTATGGGGGATTATACTACAAGGCGGGGTCTGAATGCTGAGGGCTCTGTGGGGGATTATGGGGCACCTCCAAAATAGGCGGAGGTAAACAAGTTAAAGGGGTATTCCCATCTAAGACATTTATGGCATATCTACAGGATATTCCATAAACGTCTAATAGAGTTCTAGCTCTGGGACCCACACCGAATTTGAGATTGAGGGTCCCAATTTTTGAGCCGAAAAAGGAGTGGACAGAAAAGAAAGGAGATGCATCATTCTTTTCTTTATACATTTTCTTTCTTTTGGATCCATTTCTGGCTTTGACTAAAATAAAAAAAACTGTTCCAAAAACTGCATCAAAACTGCATGTGTAATCCTGACCAAACCCCATTAAACAAAATTACTTCTGAGGAAAGGTATATTGGAGCAGAGAGTAATAATTGAAGTAATCTTATAATATTTTCCAGAATGGAGAAATTAGGTAGCAATCTACCAATATATGCAAAATATTACCTATATGAGTAGGAAATCTCTAGAAAAGGGGGGTTTGAGAGGGGCACATGTATGCAGAAATTCAATGCTCTGTGGCCAAAATACAATTTATTTGTGAGCTTGATGTGGACAAGTGTTTTCACCTAACCAGTAAAGTCGAGGGGTTCCTGATGGAGAGAATGAACAAGGCTGCTGAAACCGACCTGGGTCTCAAGATAAGGTCTGTGTCTGTTGTAGCTCCCTTCTTCTCCTTGCAAGTATACCTGTTACCCTGTGTGAAGTTGATATTACTGTGATAATAATTAGGGGTCTCTACCAATCAATATACCCATGCTATACTGTGCCACCGGACTATACAGTATTCTTATTGCCGTTCCCTTGAACCCGAGAGTTGGTGGTAGGTGTGTTGGCACTTGCCATTGCATGTTGGGTCCATTGTGCCGCTACTTAGACCCAGTGACTTGTGTGTTGGTAACGGGAACATCCTCCGCAGCGGTTTGGTGCATCCCAATGAGGGTCTACATTAAACATAGGCCGGCCATGTAGTAGAAGATGTGGTAGAAGATGCCCTTCTGTGACCTGTGGCAGCATCAGCATACATCCATGGACAAGTGTGTCCTCAAGCTTTCTGGCACATCCGTACCACAATGGAACTCTGCAGTGGTGATTTAGGACTTTTTTTCTGTAAAGGTCAGATCAGCCTTCTATAAAGTTTGACTGATTGTTATCCACTTCCAATGCTCCACTGTGTAGATTACAGTCTGTATAACACACCAGTGCCGTAACTACCGCTGTAGCAGCCATAGCGGCTGATACGGGGGCCTGTGGTATGAGGGGGACCATGGCACCCGTGGCACGGGCCACCTCATGCCCGGTGGTGCAGCTAGCGACGCCGCAATCAATAATATCTTCGTCCTAAGCAGATACTGTTGAACGCTATGGCAGAGCAGGGAGATATCTCCCTGCTCTCCCATAAACTAGGCTACAGGCCACATTCCCTGCGCAGGCCTGTCATGATGATGTCACTGGATCAAACCGGCCTACGCAAGGATCCTGTTGGCGTTGAGGATGTTTTGGAGAAGTATCTAGTATAAAAAAAAATGTTTTATTTGTTTGGGGGGGGGGGGCACTATCTACAGGGGGAGGGCTGTATGGCACTATCTACAGGGGGGTTGTATGGCGCTATCTACAGGGGGCGCTGCATGGCACTATCTACAGGGAGCTGTATAGCACTATCTACAGGGGGGCTGTATGGCGCTATCTACAGGGGAGGCTGTATGGCACTATCTACAGGGGGGCTATATGGCACTATCTACAGCGGGGGCTATATGGCACTATCTATAGGGGGGCTATTTGGCGCTATATACAGGGGAGAGTGTATGGCGCTATCTACAGGGGGCTGTATGGCGCTATATACAGGGCGGCTGTATGGCGCTATCTACAGGGGGGCTGTATGGCAAAATCTAGAGGGGGTCTATATTGCAAAATTAACAGGGGGGCACTATCTACAAGTGAGTCTGTGTGTAGCACCCTGGGGAGGGGGGGTCAAGTCAAAAGTTTGCTATGGGGCCCAGTCTTTCCTAGTTATGCCCCTGGTGCAAGGTAATAGCACAAGCGCACAGTGCGATATCACCTCTAGATGAACTCTATGGGGGCACATGATATTGCATCCGCATATTTTTTTCCCTGGTTTGCTACTGTAAGTATATGTTTTTTTGTAGAAAAGAAAAGGAGGAAACCTCCAGCTCACCAGTAGTTGCGTCTCCAGACACCTCGCACGGATCCCTGCAACGGCCAGCGGTAGAAGTATCAGGAAAAGGAGAGAAAAACCCAGCTCTGTGTTGATTTTAAAAAGGAAATATATTCCCAATTTTATTGCAAAAACAATTTAAAAAAACACACGGAGACGCAGTTTCAAAGTGTATGTGGTAGTGGGCTGTATAGCCTTAGCCTACGCGTTTCGAGCAAACATGTTGCTCTTAGTCATGGCAAAAAATATTTCCTTTTTAAAATCAACACAGCGCTGGATTTTTCTCTCCTTTTCCCTATATGTTTTTTTTTCACATTTATATGTTTGCATAACTACATGTCACATTGTTTTGGAGTATTGCTTCCTTTATTCTTGATCTAGCACGTTATTGGTGGGGAACTGTAATGCAATGGACTGAATTGATAAAATTCACATGTATGTCTATGTTTTTATATGGGTTATTATTTTGGGACACACAATTTCATGCACTAAGGCCCCATGCACACGACAGCAAAAACGGAGCCATTCACTTTCATTGAACACTGACACCTTTCCGTAGCACTACGGAAGGGTGTCAGTGCCGTGGAAATGTTCCGGGAATTATGGAACATGTCCGTTCTTTCACATTTTGCGGGCCGTGCTCCCATACTTTGTATGGGAGCACGGCCCGAAAATGCGGTTGTCAGTCAGCGTCCGGCCGTGCCCGCAATCGCGGGCCGTGATTGCGGGCACGGTCGTGTGCATGGGGCCTAACTGCTGGTTTTAGGCCCAGAAGAGACTGCAAGAACTTGTTCAAATGTATCAGTATGGAAAAGGTTACAAAATGATCTATCTTCAAACTATCTTTGGCAGCCAATCTTATATAGCTCTTAAAGAGGCTCTGTCACCAGATTATATGTGCCCTATCTCCTACATAATCTGATCGGTGCCGTAATGTAGATAACAGCAGTGGTTTTTATTTTGAAAATAAATTTGGTCAAAAGTAAAAACACACCCAGTTGTCTATTAAGAAACTAATTAGCATAAATCTAAAATTGCCCATAACTTGCTCAAAAATTATCGTTTTTAAAATAAAACCCAGTGTTGTTATCTACATTACAGCGCCGATCAGGTTATGTAGGAGATAGGGCACCTATAATGTGATGACAGAGCCTCTTTAAGGGTGTATTCACACGTTGCGGTTTTGCCGCAGTTTTTTCCACTTTGAACGCAAATGCGTTTTTGCAAATCATGACAAGAATGCATGCGCTTTTTTCATTGCAGGTTTCGTTGCAGATTCCTCTCCTGGAGGAGCCCCTGACATCACTGTCCATATATAGACAGTGATGTCAGTGGCTCTTCCTGGACCGGAATCCCCAGCCAAAGCGTTGCCGAAACTCTGGCCAAATATTACACTCCTAGAGGTAGCCCCTGACATCACTGTCCATATATGGACAGTGACGTCAGGGGCTCCTCCAGGAGAGAGATCCCCGGCTAGAGCGTCGGCAACTCTCTGGCTGGGGATTCCACTACTAGAGGGAACCCCAATACAGTTCTCTATAGGGGGTGTGGGTGGCACTATCTATAGGGTGTGTGTGTGTGTGGAACAATATATGGTGTGTGTGGCCTTATCTACAGAGGGCACTGTGGCATTATCTACTGAGGGCACTATAGCATTATCTACAGAGGGCACTGTGGCATTATCTAAAGACCGCACTGTGGCATTATCTAGGGGGGTGTGGCACTATGTACAGAGGGCACTGTGGCATTATCTATAGGGGGTGTGCAAGTATCTGCAGAGGGCACTGTGGCAATATCTACAGAGGACACTGTGGTATTATCTAAAGGGGGCACTGTGGCATTATCTACAGAGAGTACTGTGGCACTATCAAAAAATAGGCTGCCCAATCTTGACATTCTTGTGTCAGCCAAGTGCTGCCAACTGAGCAGCCAGACTGCATTTAGCGACACTTAAACTGGAAAACTCACAAATTTCCGGTAAGTTTAAACCTAGCGCCATTATTATAGTTATGTAGTATTATTATAGTAATGTAGTATTGTAGTAATGTAGTATTATTATAGTAATGTAGTATTGTTATAGTAATGTAGTATTATTATAGTAGTTCAAATAACTAATTGATTAACAATAATTTAGTATTGTATCAAATTTTTTTCTATGTGCTGCCCATCAAAACATATTGTCTGTAACGCGCATTCGTGTCCCTGCTCTTTACTCGGCACATGCGCAGTACGATCCTTTCTTCTCTAAGTTCTTATCTGCACTACTGCGCATGCGTAGCGTACCTGCTCTTTATTCAGCGCATGTGCAGTAGTGGCAATTAGAACATTGAGCAGAGGGATCGTACTGCGCATGAGCCGTGTAAAGAGCGGGGACAAGCACGCGCATTACAGACAGTACGGGGCAAGACATGAACGCGCCGATTACGCTGCCTGGTCCCTGTCAATCCATGTAAGAAGGGAGTGAGGGGGGTTGAACTGAGGAGCGACGTAAGAGCATTTAGGTGCAACGGTGACACCCTCATTGCACCTAAATGCTTATTAGCAGAAAATGAAAATAAACGCTAGAAACAGGTTAGTCTCCTCTAAAATACCTACTAGTTTAATATGGATATTCTGGTGACAGACTCCTTAAATTTCTATGGGATTAAAAAATTAGTTTGAACTGTTTTCAACATACTAAAAGACCAATAATTGTAATAAAGGTAATTACCATTTCAGAAAAATTGTAGAAGAAATGAAAGCCCTATCTGTCTTGTCATAAGGATACAAATATCACATTAACCCGCAGCCATTTTCTTATTTTCACTTTCCTCTCTTCCTCCCCACATTCCAAAAGCCATAATTTTTGTTATTTTTCCATCGATATAACCTTATGAGGGCTTTCTTTTTGCCTGACGAGTTGTAGATTTTCACTGCACCATTTATTGTGCAATATAATGTAGTAGGAAACTGGAGAAAAATTCCTTGTTGTGTGGATAGGGAAAAAAACTGTGATTCCCAAATTTTTGGGGGGGGTTTAGTTTTTACGGCATTTACCGTCCGGCTGAAACGGCATGTTAACTTTATTCTGCGGGTCAATACAATTACAGCGATACCAAATTTATATTTATTTTTTATGTTTTACTACTTTAAAGAGAACCTTTCACCCGCCCATACATGTGCAGCATGTAATGGGCAAGGCTGCACAAACCCTGGGGCACTTTACATTTTTTTCCTACCCACCTCCATTATTTAGATATCGGTGACGTTATATTTGGCACCCTATATTTAAATAGGCCCCTGAACTGTCAATGGGGCGTGTAATTGGCTAGGGGTTGTGTAACATCGCTGTGACACTGTCCAATTTGCTTCGGACAGTGTCGCTAAAGAGAGGAGAGCGTGTGGGCGCGCACGCGCAGCTCGGAGCTGTGCGAGCATGCGCACGCATGCTCTCACTCTTCAGCCAAGAGCTGAAGTGAGTGAGAGCGTGCCCGCGTCGCACAGCTCCAGTGCCGCTGCCGAAGATACTCCCGCCGCCATGGAACAGAAGAAGAATTAAAATTCTTCTTCTCCTCTTCTGTTCTATGGTGGCGGCGGAGCTGCGCATGCTCTCCTCTCTCCAACTCTTGCCGTGACACTGTCCGTAGCTGATTGGACAGTGTCACAGCGATGTTACATGCCCCCTTGCAAATTACACACCCTATTGACAGTTCAGGGGGTTATTTAAATATTGGGCGCAAAATAGAACGGCACCGATATCTAAATAATGGAGAAAGATAGGAAAACTATGTAAAGTGGCACAGGGTTTGTGCAGCCCTGCCCTTTACATGCTGCACTCAGCTGTAGATGTATGGGAAGGTGAAAGGTTCTCTTTAAGGGCACATTCAGACGTAGCGGAATTGCTGTTGAATTTGGCTGCAGACAGTCTGCAGTGGAAATCTGGAGCAGCCGTTATTTTAATTGGTTTCTATAAATTTTTAGGTAACTTAGGTCAGATGTTGCGGAAAATAACAGTGCGGAATTTAGGCTGCGGTGCAGAATTTTCACTCCGCAGCACGCACATTCTGTTGCGGAGCAGCAGCGGAATTTCACTGCGGTGTTCCTCCTTTGCAATGCAAAAACTGAAATTTGTGGCAAGTCCGCTGTGATATCTGCAACGTCTGAATTACCTGTCAAATATGAAAATGTTGCTACAGATTCGTTGTGAATTTGCAGCGGAAAGATTCCGCCACGTCTGAATATGCCCTTACAAGGAAAAAAACCATGTGTATGTCGCCATATTCTTTTTTTTGTGGGGTGGGCTGTCGTTTCTATTGGTCTTTTTTTGGGAAAATGGCACATGTGGCGTTCTTTTTAACTTTTAATATTTTCATAGGAGTACAAAGATGACTTCATTAGTTATCAAAACCTAATCTTAGGGAAGTACTACAACACATGTGTTCAATAAACTTTATCAACCTGTGTTTCTCTGTACACTTCACTTTCATTATCTGCCACAGCAAACATGTGTAAACAGATAAACAAATTAACTCCATAATGACCAGGCCTTTTTGCGTGTTAATGACCAAGAAATATTTATTGTTTTTTCACCGTCGCATTTCTAAGAGTCCTTACTTTTTTATTATCCGTCAACATAGCCTTATGAGAACTTTTTTTTTGCGGGATGAGTTGTATATTTTAATAATCTTTGGGTTTACATAGTTCATTGATTAACCTTTCTGAAAAATTTTTGGGGAGGGAATTGAAAGAAGAACGTTTATTCCAGCATAATTTTTTGTGTTTTAAACTTAGGCTGTTCACTATGCAGCGTAAATAACATGTTATTATTATTCTATGGGTCGGTACGATACTAAATTATGTATAGGTTTTTCATGTTTTACTATGTTTGCACAAAAAAAAAACCTTTTCAAGAGCCATAACTTTTTTATTTTTCCGTCGATGTGGCCATATGTGGGCTTGTTTTTTTGCGGGACAAGGTGTCATTTTCATTGGTACAATTTTGGGAAATTGAAAAAATGCCGTTCATTCCGCAGTTTACTCAATGTGTTAAGCTCATTGTTCGAGTAGTTACGATTGCGGAGATACTTTATATGCATATTTTTTTTATTTATTTTCTAACACTTTTCATAAATAAAACTCTTTTTATGGAAAATAATCTTTTTTTTATTTCATAAACCTTAACTGTTTTAAGTTTTATTTTTTAGTCCCACTAGGGGACTTCACAATGCAATCTGATGATCACAAATATAATGCTTTGGTATACTTAGTATACCAAAGCATTATTGCCTGTCAGTGTAAAACTGACAGGCAATCTATTAGCCTACATTCACACAACAGTGAAAAACGTCACACGGCCAGTTTCAGAACTATGTAGGTCTATGGCTTTAGACACACAGACGTTTTTTTTAACGGCCTGAGAATACTGGCCTTCAAAAAATAGGACATGTCCTATTTTTGTCCGTTTTCACGGCCAGACGGCCCCCATAGAACATAATGGATCAATTTGTATCTGGCCGGGGAATCCGCTCCAGGAGGAGCCTCTGACGTCACTCTCAGGGTTGCCAACCGTCCGTACATTTACAGACAGTCTGCAAAAAAGGGTGTGGTTTTTCTGCCGTCTGTAGCGGGATTTTTACTCATTCTCCCGGATCGTTGCGCCAAAATGTACATGCGTAGTGCAGGGCATATTTTCAGATTCCGCTTGCGGAATCTGAAAATATGCAGGCCGCTGCCAAGTGAATGACAGTCTGAGTGAGGTCGGTGCCGGGAGTGGACCAGTCGAGTCACCTGACCTGTCACTTGACAGAACGCCAGACTTGTCACTCAGAACGCTGCCGCATGACCCGCTCCTAATGGCGAGCCACGCCGGGCACAGCAGAGAGTGGTAGCAGTAGGCTAGCGCTACCGCCCTGGGGGCGGCAAGGCACTACGTACAAGGGGGGGCTATCTGGTAGTATCCACAAGGAGGGGCTGTGTGGCACTTTGTAGAAGGGGGGCTGTGTAGCACTAAGTACAAGGGGGGCTGTGTGCCACTAAGTACAAGGAGCTTTATTGCAGGTAATATCTTCTATAGTACCTAGAGGAAGCAATATTCTGTTGTAAGGGAAAAGGGGTCTTGTAATCACTTGGTATGAATCAGGTTCAAAGCCACTAGTCCATAAAGTCCTTTATTAATACCTGTGCGTGGGGTTTCCATGTGGACTTATTATTCATGGAGATCTGTAAGTGGTAAAGAGTAGTATAAATGCTATTCAAATATGTAGAGAAGGGATACAAAAGTATTGTTGTTGTTTTTTTTGTAATAATTTTTTTTTTATTTAAATGCAAAACAGTATTAGCCTATTTATTTCATGTTTTCTTTTAGAATTGATTTTACAGTACCGTTACACATATAAGCTACATTTACAAGTTTCAATAGAATTGAAAAAATATTAAGGCTCATGCACAAACATTTACAGAGGTTCCGAGGTTGTATATGGCCATAATACGCCACCCATACACTTCTATGGGGCCCTAATGTACTAATATATGCCTCGGATTACATTAGGAGGCATACATAGTTTTTTTCTGTAGGATTTCTTGTGAGTCCAACAGAGAAATAATGTAGCCTGCTCAGATGCCATATTATTGCCTAAGAATACATATTTGGCATTGTGTTGTGAAAAAACATTCCCAATTTTGTGTTATTTTTTATGTCACACTAATTGGTTTCTTAAACATAATGTAATAGTAAGCAAAATAGAGTAATAGAATTCTTGAATTATTCTAGTATTTATGTAGAAGGCAAAAGTATATATTTTTTTTAATTTAATTACATGTGGTTTGTGGTAAAAATACAAAACAAAAAAGACAAATTGTATCTAACTGGTTTTATTAAATAGTTTTGCTTTGTTTGGCTTCTGCAGCTGGCATCTATAGACATTACATAGCAAGCTGCAAAATGCCATTCACTAGCAAATCTGTCAGTTTGGTTTTCTGATCCTGATCGATTAAATCAAAGTTGAACTACCAATTAGAAAAAGTATCTAGAAGAGAAAAAATATATTTGTTCTTTTTTTATTTTTTTAAATGTTGTAGCAAATTTTTTTTTTTAAATCTTTCTTGTAGGTGGCTATATTGGACATACACACTTCCTTCCTGTATTGTCTGTATAGACAGTGCAGCAGGGTGTAAACTTTATGGTGGCTGCAATGAATAGCAGTCAATTGATATAGGAATCTCATAGACTATTAGGGCAATTTCAGACAGGGTGGACAATTTCCACTGCAGATTTCCCCCCAAAATTATGACAAAATCTGTATATGTTGCATGCAGATTTTGTTGCGGATTTAGCACGGGATTTGCTGCAGGTTTTGGCCTATGCAAAGGCTGACATTGAGGGTGAAAATCCTGCATGCTCTGTGTAATGATGGGGGTAGGGAAACAGACAAGTGAGCCCTAATCTAACCGCCACTCAGTCCCTGCCTACTTGCAACGACCCGCCCTAGGCGACGGGGTACAACTGGGCGACGGTCCCTACGCTCAATAAGTGCACGACAGACAAACAGACAAGGGTACTCAGAAGCAAAGGGAAAAGGGGGAGTTGCCCACGGCAACACCGTGAGCAACAAGAGTGGTGAACGAGCCGAGTCAAACCAGGAGTGTACGAGGTACCAAACGCAGAGCAGGAGAGTAGTGAACAAGCCGAGTTAAACCAGGAGTGTACGAGGTACCAAACGCAGAGCAGGAGAGTAATCAGTAAGCCAGGGTCAATATGAAGCAGGGTCAAATAGTTCAAGAAGCTGTAGCATGGCCAGGAAACCAAATGAGAAGAATCACAAGCAAGGAGGAACAGGAAAGGCAGGTATAAATAGACAGAGGGCGGGAGCTAGCTCCGTCTGGCCAGGCTGTGATAGGCTCTCCCACTCCTAAGCCTGCCATCCTGAGTGGTGGAAGATGGAGTCAATCTCACAGACATAGAAGCAGGTGCAGACTGATCATCTATGGGCGTTGACGCAGAAGCTGTGCCTAGCAGATCCTTTACAGTACCCCCCCTTTTATGAGGGGCCACCGGACCCTTTCTAGATGGACCTGGTTTATAGGGGAAACGAAGGTGGAACCTCCTGACCAATACCCCAGCGTGAACATCCCGGGCGGGTACCCAAGTCCTCTCCTCAGGCCCGTATCCTCTCCAATGGACCAGGTACTGGAGGGAGCCTTGGACCATCTTGCTGTCCACAATCTTGGCCACCTCGAATTCTACCCCCTCAGGGGTGAGAACGGGGACAGGAGGTTTCCTCGAGGGAGCCAAGGACGGGGAGCAGCGTTTAAGGAGGGAGGCATGAAACACGTCGTGTACTCGAAAATATGGGGGCAACTCCAGTCGGAAGGAGACAGGATTGAGGACTTCAATGACCTTGTACGGCCCTATAAACCGGGGAGCAAACTTCTTGGACGGGACCTTAAGGCGCAAGTTCTTTGACGATAGCCACACCAGATCCCCGACCATAAACAAGGGGTTAGCAGAACGTCTTCTATCTGCCTGAATTTTTTGTATGCTCTGGGACGCCTCTAGGTTTTTCTGAACCTGGGCCCAGACTGTGCACAGTTCCTGATGAACGACATCTACCTCAGGATTGTTGGAACTACCAGGTGAAACGGAGGAGAACCGTGGATTAAACCCAAAATTACAGAAAAAGGGGGAGACCCAAGACGAGTTACTGACCCAGTTATTAAGGGAAAATTCGGCGAAGGGAATGAATGAGACCCAATCATATTGACAGTCAGAGATATAACACCTTAAGTATTGTTCTAGAGACTGATTAGTCCTCTCAGTTTGGCCATTAGTTTCAGGATGGAAGGCAGAGGAGAAGGACAGATCATTCTCCAACTTTCTACAGAAGGCTCTTCAAAACAAAGAAACAAATTGTACCCCTCTGTCAGAAACAATATTGACAGGGACCCCATGGAGACGCAGGATGTGTTTGACAAACAAGGTAGCTAACGTCTTAGCATTGGGTAGTTTCTTGAGGGGCACAAAGTGGCACATCTTACTGAAGCGGTCTACTACAACCCACACCACCGACTTGCCTTGAGATGGAGGCAAATCGGTGATAAAATCCATGGAGATATGGGTCCAAGGTCTCTGGGGAATGGGCAAAGAACGTAGTAAGCCCGCTGGTCGGGACCTGGGAGTCTTGGACCTAGCACAAACTTCACAAGTGGCGACGTAGGCCTTAACGTCTTTAGGCAACCTAGGCCACCAGTAGTTTCTGGCAATGAGGTGCTTGGTACCCAGGATGCTTGGATGACCAGATAGTGCGGAGTCATGATTTTCCCTAAGTACCATTAGCCGGAATTGCAGGGGAACAAACAGCTTGTTCTCAGGAAGGTTCCCGGGAGCTGAACCTTGATCAGCAGCAATTTCAGAGACTAAATCAGAATCAATAGAGGAAATGATTATACCTGGAGGCAAAATACAAGCAGGATCTTTCTCCGAAGGAGGGCTGGCCATGAAGCTATGCGACAGTGCATCAGCCTTAATATTTTTAGACCCAGCCCTATAGGTAAACAAAAAGTTGAATCTGGTAAAAAATAACGCCCATCGAGCTTGTCTCGGGTTTAGCCTCCGGGCAGATTCTAGGAAAACCAGATTCTTGTGGTCGGTAAGGACCGTTACCTGGTGCCTAGCCCCCTCCAGGAAGTGGCGCCACTCTTCAAATACCCATTTAATGGCTAAGAGTTTGCGGTTGCCAATATCATAGTTACTCTCAGTGGGCGAAAACTTCCTGGAGAAGTAGGCACAGGGACGGAGATGGGTGAGGGACCTGCTACCCTGGGACAAGACAGCCCCCACTCCCACCTCGGACGCGTCAACCTCCACAATAAATGGCTCCATTTGGTTGGGCTGAACCAACACCGGGGCCGAGATAAAGCACTTCTTAAGGACCTCAAAAGCCTGGACAGCCTCAGGAGGCCAGCGGAGGAGATCAGCACCCTTGCGAGTGAGGTCCGTAAGAGACTTAGCGATGACCGAGAAGTTAGCAATAAATCTCCTGTAATAATTAGCAAACCCCAAGAAGCACTGTAACGCCTTCAGGGAGGCAGGTTGGACCCATTCCGCCACAGCCTGGACCTTGGCGGGGTCCATGCGGAGTTCATGAGGAGTGAGGATTTGACCCAAAAATGGTATCTCCTGCACCCCAAACACACATTTTTCGGTCTTCGCAAACAGTTTGTTTTCCCGAAGGACCTGGAGCACCTTCCTGACATGCTCAATGTGGGAGGACCAGTCCTTGGAAAACACAAGTATGTCATCAAGGTACACTACAAGAAATACCCCCAGATAATCTCTTAAAATCTAATTTATGAAATTCTGGAAGACCGCGGGAGCATTATACAACCCAAAGGGCATGACGAGGTATTCGAAATGACCTTCGGGCGTGTTAAACGCAGTCTTCCACTCATCCCCCTCTTTGATGCGGATAAGGTTATACGCCCCCCGTAGATCAAACTTAGAGAACCATTGGGCACCCTGAACCTGATTAAAGAGATCAGGAATCAAAGGAAGGGGATACTGGTTCCTTATAGTGACCTTATTCAAGTTACGGTAGTCAATGCATGGCCTAAGACCACCATCCTTCTTCCCTACAAAGAAGAAGCCAGCACCTACCGGAGAAGTAGAGGGGCGAATGTAACCCTTGGCCAGGCATTCCTCGATATACTCTCTCATGGCTTTACGTTCGGGACAAGAGAGATTAAATATCCTACCCTTAGGGAGCTTAGCTCCTGGTACCAAATCGATAGCGCAATCGTATTCTCTATGAGGAGGTAACACTTCGGAGGCCTCCTTAGAGAAAACATCAGCGAAGTCCTGAACAAACTCAGGTAGCGTGTTCACCACCTCAGGGGGAGAAATAGAATTAACAGAAAAACATGACGTCAAGCATTCATTACCCCATTTGGTAAGATCCCCAGTATTCCAGTCAAACGTGGGATTATGCAACTGCAACCAGGGAAGGCCTAAAACCAAATCGGACAATAATCCCTGCATCAACAGTACAGAGCACTGCTCCAAATGCATGGAGCCAACAAGGAGTTAAAAAACAGGGGTATGCTGTGTAAAATAACCATTAGCAAGAGGAGAGGAGTCGATACCCACTACCGTGACAGATTTAGGCAAATCAATCAAAGGCATAGCTAGAGACATAGCAAATTCCACAGACATGATATTAGCAGAAGACCCTGAATCCACGAAGGCACTGCCGGTAGCAGACCTACCACCAAAAGAGACCTGAAAGGGAAGCAAGATTTTATTACGTTTCATATTTACGGGAAATACCTGTGCGCCCAAGTGACCTCCTCAATGATCACTTAGGCGCGGAAGTTTTCCGGCTGCTTCTTCTTACGCCTAGGACAGGTGTTCACTTGATGCTTGTCATCCCCACAATAGAAGCAGAGACCATTCTTCCTGCGGAACTCTCTACGTTGTTGGGGGGACACGGAGGCCCCGAGTTGCATAGGTACCTCCATGTCTTCTGTGGAAGAACGAAGCAACGGAACCTCGGGAGGCATCATGGGGGAGTCAGAGGAGAAAACACAAAAACGTTCATGTTTTACCCGCTACATGCGGCAAATCCGCCACATCTGAACATGCCCTTAGAGTCTTCAGGAAGGGATGGAGTACAGGCCCCTCCCCAGAGACCAGAGAGTGACTGGAGAGATGACTACAGAATCTTAAGGCTGGATTTACACGACCATGTTACGTCCGTAATGTACGGAACGTATTTCGGCCGGAAGACCCAGACCGAAAACAGTGCAGGGAGCAGGGCTCCTAGCATCATAGTGATGTACGATGCTAGGAGTCTCTGCCTCGCTGCAGGACAGCTGTCCCGTACTGTAATCATGATTACAGTACGGGACAGTAGTTCCACGCAGAGGCAGTGACTCCTAGCGCCGTACATCACTATGATGCTAGGAGCCCGGCTCCCTGCACTGTGTTCGGTCCGGGTCTTCCGGCCGAAATACGTTCCGTACATTACGGACGTAACATGGTCGTGTGAACCCAGCCTTAGTGTGAATGTAAAGGATCTGCCAGACACAGGTTCCGTGTCGACGCCCGTGGTTAATCAGTCTGCATTTGTTCCTAGGTCTGATAGAGTGACTCGATCTGCTACCACACAGGCTGGTAGGCTGAGGAGTGGGAGAACCTATCACAGCCTGGCCAGATGGTTCTAGCTCCCGCCCTTGTTCTATTTATACCTTCATTTGCTGCTTGTCCTTTGCCTGTGATTCTCTTGTTTCCTGGCTCTGCTGTTCCTGCTATTACCATTGACCTCTGCTTCATATTGACCCTGCTTGACTGACTATTCCATCTGTGTTTTGTCTGTCGTGCACATAGTAAGCGTAGGGATCGTCGCCCAGTTGTACGCCATCGCCTAGGACGGGCTGTGCAAGGAGGCAGGGACTGAGTGGGGGGTAGATTAGGGCTCGCTCACCTGTCCTCTCCCTACCCAGACATTACAGTGAATGTAAGGTATAGTGTTACTATTTTGCCTTATCAAAGCCTGTAGCAATACAATACAATACACACTCTAATGATAGTGAGTTGAATCTGCTTATTCTCTCCCAGTCTACACAGCAAAGCTCACAAGTGAGCTACAGAGATAAAGAATTCCAACAAAACGTTTAAAAAAATATGTTGTCTATAAATACAAATCTAAATAATATATAATTTCTTTATGATACATTCCCTTTAAGGCCAAGGCTCCATAGCAATAAATGGCGCAAGGCAGTGACCGGTGACTGCCATTAGAGCAGTCACAATAGGCTGACATTTATTTCTGTAGCTCACTTGTGAGATTTGCTGTGTAGACTGGGAGAGAATAAGCAGATTCATCTCAATATCATTAGAGGGCGTATTGTATTGCTACATGCTTCGATATGGCTGCTACAGTGGTAGCGACGCCACATTCAATAGTATCTGCGTCCTTAGGACAGAGATACTGTTGAACGCTTTGCTCTGCCATATACTAGGCTACATTTACTAGGCCATATATTAGGCTACAAGCCACATTCCCTGTGCAGGCCGGCGTGATGATATCACTGGATCACGTCAGCGTTGAGGATGCTTTGGAGAAGCTCCATTCGTCACTAGAACGGGGCCTAGGTGAGTATAAAGTTTTTTGTTTTATTTGTTCATATAAACAGATGCTGGTGTCAATTTGCCGTACCAGGGTGGGGAAAAGAAGGTTAGCCGATACAGGAATCATAGCCCAAACTATGCACCAGGGGAACAGTGTATACTGGAGATTTTATAGTAACTTGTAAATAAATGTATGACCCCACAGATCTGCATTTACAGTGCATTCAGAGCCCTGGCTGATCGAACATCTCTGGGGAGACCTGGAAATAGCTGTGCGTCAATGCTCCCCATCCAACCTGACAATTCCTGAGAGGATGTACAGAGAAGAATGGGAGCGAATTCTCAAATACATTTGTGCCAAGCTCGCAGCTTCATACCCAAGAAGACATGAGTCGGTAATCCCTCAAGAAGGTGCCACTACTAAGTACGAAGTAAATTATTACTTAGTAAAGAATATTGATGTAAATGTGGTATTTGAGGTATATATTTTTATTTTTAACACATTTGCAGAAATTTCTACAAACCTGACTTTGCTTTGTCATTATGGGGTATTGTGTGTAGATTGAGGAGTAAAAAAACAAAGATCATCTATTTTAGAGTAAGTCTGTAATGTAACAAAATATGGAAAAAGTGAAGGGGTCTGAATACGTTCTCAGTATTTTGTTTTACATTCTGCCTCTTAATCGGCTGTGTTCACATGAACCGGTATCGGTGCAGTTCTCCTCTGCATTTTTTCTCATTTGTAGCACAGCACCCATACTAAGAAGACGAGGAATGACAAACATGACATTCACACGCCTGCAACCAGGCACTTCGACACATAGAATAATTTCACCTTATAAAGAGTATATGGAAGTCAACATTCCGGCAAAGCTTAGTATTTTATTGATACATACATTTTACATCCTGCAATGTTTTGGCTTCAGAGGAAAACTTTCTCAAGCAGTGAAAAATGGAAACAATCATGCAAATAAATATCCAATGTAGGCATATACAACATGATATCGTGATGCAAAACACATGAGATCAAAAGCAGTATACAATGCCGTCATTGAGAGGGTTCAACATTGCTATTGTTAACACTGGGTGCATAAAAGAGTTTTATTGACCAATATTCTTGGAGCGCTGCTTCCATCTGTGGTTTTCAAGTAATATAAAAAAGGTGAAGTAGTCATTTACCTTGACGCTATCACCCGCCTGAGAAGGCTTTCTCATTGTGCATGCTTGTATATAATAAGTTACGGCTGGTGGGGGACCGTGAACAGGAGTTGATAATCCATTTAAAACTTCACCTCTCTGTCACAATAATTAATGCATCTACTGAGAGCATGTGGCTCAGCGGATGTGCCAGCGTCTCCTTAGCGATTCTGCGCATACACCGAGGCTCAAGCCAAATAGTAACACGACAGCATGTATCCAAGTCGTAACATGACAGCACGAATCCAAGTAGTAACACGACAGCATGTATCCAAGTAGTAACATGACAGCATGTATCCAAGTATTAACATGACAGCATGTATCAAGGACAGAGATTTGTAACTTTGGCGCTGGCTCCTAGACCTGACTAAGATTGGTCCAGACATGGCAGAGGGTGGGGGGAGTAGTGCACAATTTAAAACCTCGGCCTTGAGTACCAAGTGTCTCTCCCATTGCATGTAAGGCCAATAGACTACTCTACAGGAGTGCGTAGTCATGGACTGCTCCACTGAGACTGATCCTTGCTGATAGAGACCGGCGCTGGGACAGTAAATAACATTTGAGAGCTCTGTTGTTGGCCGATTACATGTCACTTCCTGGCAGTTTGTAGACACGATGGATCCAGGAGAAGGTTTTAGTTCTTTAATAGCTACCACAAACTGAAGCTTCGTTTCCCATTGGAGTGGTGTCTATTTTTGATGGAATATTGTTCAGGGATATAAAGTGTAGCCTGATCCGTGTGTACTTTCCTCTCTGGCCATCATTCCCGGTAGTCCACTCATCAGAAGATTTTCGTTTGCTTGTCTTCCTTCAGCTCTAAGGCTCACAAACATCTGACTGTAATACTTTGGGTCAGTATTGAGACGCATCATCTTTGAGCTCATGTGTACAATGATGGACAGACATTGGTACCAAAAGGTCTCCTTTCTGCCGTCTACAAGGAAGGGACCTAGTGGGTAGGAGATCTGGTGTCCCATATAGCAATATGACACATACAAGCATGTTAACAAGGTTGCCTTTAGTTCTTTCTCACTTCTTATCTCGGAAGAAATGACATCTCGGCAAAGCATGTACAGGAACACCACAGTGCCTGATGTTAAAAATCCTTGGCCCTGCCATCCTTGAAGGATAAGTTGTCTGTCTATGCTTGTTATCCACTCTACTATATCTATTGGGGAAAGGTGATACAGCTGGAAGCATCTCCGGCACAGAAAGTCTGCTAAACATTTTAGAATCTTCTTGGTGTATGTGTGTAGTATGATGCGCTGTGGAACAATAAATATTTGTTGCTGTTGAGTGGACACTTGATCTTTGAGGACTGGATATTCTGAGTCCATCTTGACGCTTGGTGGCTTAGTAGTTGTCAGATTCTCCTTCAGATCAGCACTGATGACTGGAGTAATACTATACTTGCAACTGTTACTTGGTTCATGGTGGTGTTTTCCGTTCTTTGTTCTCTGTGTGTCTTCATGGCGGGTCACTCTTATTTTGCTCTTTACATCGGGAACCGGCTTGCAGCAGCTGAAAGCTTTCCCCATGATTATTCTAGATTCTGGATTTTTTTTCTGTAGATGAAGTTACAACAGATGATTATTTCATAGTTATGAAAAAACACATTACAATATTTAACCAAAAGTAGAAAAAAAACAAAAAATGTAACCTTTTATTAGAACACGTCTGTGCCTATGGGCAGCTCAGCCTTAAAAGTTGTCTGCTCTCATGGGTCATGGGTATATGTAGTGTGCTGTGAATATACACAAGTGACGTCAAATTTATTGAAATGGCACAAGCGGCATTATAAATTTGTTGCAACTTGCTAGTCACCCTTTCATTCCTTATGCCACTGTATGACACACACTTCTCTTAGCCACGTCCTTTTTTCTAGTCTGCTTTAATATGGTTTAAGTAGTATAGGCGCAAAAAGTGTGTAAAACAATTAGATTTAGCGCGTCATGTCTTCCATTTTGTTGGCAAACATCAAACAACTTTGTTAGGAAATCTCACCCATTGTAATTGACAATATGTAAAATGTGGTCCTTCAGCCGCTACTAGGAGGAGTTTCGCAGCTTACTGAAGACAGATGTATCATAGAGGTCAATGATAGCTGTGGACGGTAAATCTGCCCTCATGAATTTACCTCTAGTGGCAACTGCTGACATTATGTAACTATTTGGCTGTGTGAAGTAAAGCAGGGGATTTGGAGCTCCTTAGCAAGGATATGGACAGGCAACCTCTATAAAGAGATATTATGAACTTAAGCAGCACAGAATGTTTGACCGATTTAGATGAAACGACAGGTATATCTGAAAGTAATCTAAAAAATAATGCCTTCGGTTAAGCAGGACATAAATGTAAAGATTTGTCCCTTATTAGAAGAGTTTTGACATGTTTTACAATAACGGAATACTTGTCATTATTAAAGCAGTTGGCTAGTCATAAAAAAATCTGTGGCCTATCGTTAGGATAGGCCATCAATATCTGATTCGCGGGGGGCCAATTTTCGGCACCATCGCCGATCAGCTGTTTTGAAGGGGCCGCTGTGTTTGTACAGGCGCTGCTTCCCCTTTATTCCTTATTTGCTTATATTGTAAATCGCCGACACACATGTAGCAGCGGGTTCACAGTATTACAGTGAATAGGAGACTGGACAATCTCTTTATGGTATATATGCAAATATATGTGCAAATCCATGCAAATGCTACTGAGTTTCTACGAAAGTGGTGTGGCATGTGCCTTGAGTGCTAAGGGGTAATTTTCTGGTAATAATATAGTTTTACCCTAATGTAAACGCTTTAATTGAGATCATCATTGTCTACCGTAAATTTTTATACATTACATGCCTATTTTAGGGTAATTAGATCAGGGCTAGTGCTACGACAATGATTGGTCAGGAGGAGCAGTTTTTTGGGGTATTTTATGTGTAATTTTTATTTTGTTATAATTATGGTCTGTCACTAAAAAGTAAAAAAAGACCTTTGGGAGACTTTTTTATTTCATTTTATTTTTTTGCACTATACTTTTCCAATATAGCTGGGGCTGCAGATTTATAGGGTATATGAACCCTGTTATAGTAACTATTGTCACTGTAAGTTCACACGACCTCTTTTCAGACATAATGGATGCGTTTTACGCCTCGAATTACGTCTGAAAAAACGGCTCCAATATGTCGGCAAACATCTGCCCATTACTTTCAATGGACTTTACGATGTACTGTGCCGACGACCTGTCATTTTACGCGTCGCTGTCAAAAGACGGTGCGTAAAATTACAGCCTCGTCAAAAGAAGTGCAGGACACTTATTGGCACGTAATTGGAGCCGTTTTTCATTGACTCCAATGAAGAACAGCTCCAAATTACGTCCCTAAAAGACGCCCCGCAAAACGCGAGTACATGCAATTACGTCTGAAATTCAGGAGCTGTTTTCTCCTGAAAACAGCTCTGTAATTTCAGACGTAATTGCAGTTATCGTGTGCACATACCCTTAGGCTATGTTCACACAGGGCGGAGACGCTGCATAAAGGTACACAGAGTATCCTCTCTGGCGGCTGCAGGGAATTCCAGTCAAAAAAACTCACCAAATTGTGGTTCATTTTTTTCGTCCGGAATGTCCACTGCGGAAAACTGCTCGTAAAAAAACAACAACTCATACTTACCCTCTGTAGTCCTGCAGACCAGCCACCTGGGAAGACGTTTAATCCCATGTGACCGCTGCAGCTTGTGATTGGCTGCAGCGGTCACATGGAATGAAATGTCATCTGGCCAGCCTGGGTGAAGAAACACAGGATTCTGGGTAAGTACAAGTTTTTTTTGCGGCGGAATCGCTGCTATTCCGCCACAAAAAAACGCATCATCTGCTACTTGTTGCAAGTTTTACCTCCCCTTTGAATTCAATAGGGAAAGCCCACAACACAAAAGCAGTGATTATGCAAATACAATTGACATTCTGCGGATTAAGAAAAACTGCACCGCAGGTCAATTTCTGGGCGTTTTTTCCACTTATCATTTACGCAGCATGTGGAGGGGATTTGTTCAAATCTCATCCACTTTTCTGCTACTGTATTATGCTGCAGATTTCCCACAACTAAACCCGCTGCGGAAAATGTGCAGTATTTACGCTACGTGTGAACTTACCCGTAGGGCTGTGCTGGGTCTAGTTAGACTTAGCAGCAGCCTCCTACTACCGGCATCCCGGCGATCATGTGACCAGTGTGAATGTGAGTACAGAGAAGACAGTGACCTACTCTCCAGGGTCCCTGACAGTCACTGACTGCAGACCACCGACATTCAGCTGCCCAATGCTTAAGCTTAAACCTGCGCCGTATATATAAGGTGGGCGGTCCTCAAACGGTTAAATATGATAAAATATATAAATTGTGAATGTATTCTAAATAGATAATTTTTTTTTTTTAGGAAAATATTTTATGAGTATCACTTCCAAATACAATATTATCAAGACACCTCCACCCCCAAATTTACATTCTGATCCTAAATTATTTTCCATTTAGACCATGTTTGCTTATTTTTCAATAGCTGCCCTCTTTCTTCATAATACATATTCTCTGAGATAATCGGTTTCGTCATTCTCCATATCCTACTACAAATAATTCTTCTTGCCATTTACAACGCATTCAATGTTAATACAGCCTCTTGTCTCCCTTTTATTCCCATATTAGCTCCCAGAAGATGATTATTTCATCCAAAGCGATCCGTATTTTACAGTTTCTATCTACGGTGTCTCGGCTATACGTTTTCCCCAATAAATATGGAGCTTGGGGCAGCGCCACGGTATATGGACCAAGTCTACATTTAGGTTTGCACATCTTGGACAAGGGTATTCACCTCCGGGATTAAACATTTTGACTTCTTTGGTGTATAATAATAGGCATCATGTATTATGAATAGCTGTGAAATTCTAAATACATTATTTCTAGTGGTTGCTGGCATCATTTTTAGCGCATTGATCCACTTATCATTATTTAGTGTATCCACCACCCTATTCCATGTAATGAAACTCTTCTTCACCTTATCTTCTGTATCACTACAATTTAGCATAGAATATATTTTTGCCGCCACCTTTTCTCTAGTTACAGAGTGTATTAACAAATCAAATATTTTGTGGTAATACAATCTGAATTTTCTCTTCCCATATTGTGACCTAATATCATATTGTACTTGTACGTACTGTAAAAAGTGTTTATCTAACACCCCATATTCTCCCATAATCTTCTCAAAAGACTTAACCACCCTATTATTAAACCAGTGCATCATAAATGTAGCCCCCTTATCATTCCAAAACTTAACCCCTTGTAGAATTTCAGTGTCTGTAAATATATCACCCCAAACTGGGGTAAAAGGTAAATAGCCTTTAAGCCCTAGTGTTTTATCCCTCACCCTGTCCCATATTCTCTGAATCATTCCCCCAGTAATATTACTCCCCAATCGTGAGAGAATATTTGCTTCCATGCATATCACCATGCGTATTTTTTTTTTCCCTATTTAAAGATTCGACTGCCTTTACACCATTCAGTAACCCTTTATCATAATCCACCAATTGTGCTGGTTGGGTTGTAAAGTAACAGAGCTGAAAGTTGGATATTTTAACCACCCCCTTCTCATATGGCAATTTCAATATCGATAGTAAAATTCTAGATCTTTTACCACCCCAAATCAGATCGATTATAATTCCATTAATAGTTCTAAAGTATTTACTGGAAATCCATACTGGACAGTTTTGTAAGACATATAATCCATGTGACAGGATCAATATTTGTACCAGTAAATTGGGGGTTTACACCACACATTAATCTTTCCTCTTACTTTTAGAAACCAGGGCATCAAGTTCAAGGCGAGAAAACCTTCTACTTTCTCTGAAATAGTTATTAGCAGGTATTTGGTCCACAATCAGTATATTTGATGGTAACTTTAAGTATATAGATACCTTATCCAGCAATCCTTTATTCTGTAGTAGACCAGGAGGTCCTCTCTTCTGGTTCAGAAGATTGTGAAATGTATATTCTCTAAAAGTAGTAAGACAATAGAGATAACATGGACACTGCACACTGAGAAGCGTGAAGTGTTAGGTAAATCTGCGGTGAATCACTTGGATCTAGATGTCACTGTTCTAGAACAATGTATATCACAATAGCAAAGGAAACTTACTGGTTACTATGACAATGCCAACTATGCTGTAGAGTTTCTATTAAAGGGGCAGTGCAGGATTAGAAAAACATGGCTGATCTCTTGTAAAAACAGTGCCACTCCAGTCCACAGGTTGTGTGAGGTATTGTAGCTCAACCGGAGATAGAAAATAATTTTCGCTTTATGGGCCAGAGCAGAGAGATGCTAACAAACAGCTCTTGCTCTTAATGTTTCCAGCTGTCTATGTATTACATGATCGGCCATCAGTGGTGGGCTGGGCTGATTCCCCAATAGATTTTTATGGCCGCCACGTTTTACTGGCTACACATTTAAAAAATCCTCCAGTATCTAGTAGATGTGCTGCATGCTGGGCACGTCTAGAACACATCTCTGACGCAGGGCTGCCAGAGAGGAGCAGGAGAGCACTCTACTGCGTGTGCTGTACCAAAGAGGAGCAAGAGGACATAGGAAACAAAAAGGAAATCGAGGGCCCTAGCCGGTGAGCAATGTAAAACACTGAGTGATGCTCAGCCTGCTGCCCCCACTATGGGGGTATTATACTGAAAGGGGGGGGGTCTGACTGCTGAGGGCTCTATAGAAGTAATTATATTGCAAGGGGGGTTCTGATTGCTGAGGGCTCTATGGGGTAAAATTATACTGCAAGGGGAGGGCCTGACTACTGGGGGCTCTATTTGGGGGATTATACTGCAAGGGGTGTCTGACTGCTGAGAGCTCTATGGGGGGATTATACTGTTAGGCGGGGTCCGACTGCTGAAAGCTCTATGTGGGGATTATACTACAAGGCGGGGTCTGAATGCTGAGGGCTCTGTGGGGGATTATGGGGCACCTCCAAATTAGGCGGAAGTAAACAGGTTAAAGGGGTATTCCCATCTAAGACATTTATGGCATATCTACAGGATATTCAATAAACGTCTAATAGAGTCCTAGCTCTGGGACCCACACCGAATTTGAGATTGAGGGTCCCAATTTTTGAGCCGAAAAAGGAGTGGACAGAAAAGAAAGGAGATGCATCAGTCTTTTCTTTATACATTTTCTTTCTTTTGGATCCATTTCTGGCTTTGACTAAAATAAAAAAAACTGTTCCAAAACACTGCATCAAAACTGCATGTGTAATCCTGACCAAACCCCATTAAACAAAATTACTTCTGAGGAAAGGTATATTGGAGCAGAGAGTAATAATTTAAGTAATCTTATAATGTTTTCCAGAAAGGAGAAATTAGGTAGCAATCTGCCCATGTATGCAAAATATTACCTATATGAGTAGGAAATCTCTAGAAAAGGGGGGTTTGAGAGGGGCACATGTATGCAGAAATTCAATGCTCTGTGGCCAAAATACAATTTATTTGTGAGCTTGATGTGGACAAGTGTTTTCACCTAACCAGTAAAGTCGAGGGGTTCCTGATGGAGAGAATGAACCAGGCTGCTGAAACCACCCTGGGTCTCAAGATAAGGTCTGTGTCTGTTGTAGCTCCCTTCTTCTCCTCACAAGTATACCTGTTATCCTGTGTGAAGTTGATATTACTGTGATAATAATTAGGAGCCTCTACCAATCAATATACCCATGCTATACTGTGCCACCGGACTATACAGTATTCCTATTGCCGTTCCCTTCAACCCGAGAGTTGGTGGTAGGTGTGTTGGCACTTGCCATTGCATGTTGGGTCCATTGTGCCTCTACTTAGACCCAATGACTTGTGTGTTGGTAACGGGAGCATCCTCCGCAGCGGTTTGGTGCATCTCAATGAGGGTCTACATTAAACATAGGCGGGCCATGTAGTAGAAGATGTGGTAGAAGATGCCCTTCTGTGACCTGTGGCAGCATCAGCATACATCCATGGACAAGTGTGTCCTCAAGCTTTCTGGCACATCCGTACCACAATGGAACTCTGCAGTGGTGATTTAGGACTTTTTTCTGTAAAGGTCAGATCAGCCTTCTATAAAGTTTGACTGATTGTTATCCACTTCCAATGCTCCACTGTGTAGATTACAGTCTGTATAACACACCAGTGCCGTAACTACAGCTGTAGCAGCCATAGCGGCTGATACGGGGGCCTGTGGTATGAGGGGGACCATGGCACCCGCGGCACAATCCTCCACAATCAATAATATCTTCGTCCAAGCAGATACTGTTGAACGCTATGGCAGAGCAGGGAGATATCTCCCTGTTCTCCCATAAACTAGGCTACAGGCCACATTCCTTGCGCAGGCCTGTCATGATGATGTCACTGGATCAAACCGGCCTATGCAAGGATCCTGTTGGCGTTGAGGATGTTTTGGAGAAGTATCTAGTATAAAAAATGTTGTTTTATTTGTTTGGGGGGCACTATCTACAGGGGGAGGGCTCTATGGCACTATCTACAGGGGGGTTGTATGGCGCTATCTACAGGGGGCGCTGCATGGCACTTTCTACAGGGGGGCTGTATAGCACTATCTACAGGGGGCTGTATGGCGCTATCTACAGGGGAGGCTGTATGGCACTTTCTACAGGGGGCTATATGGCACTATCTACAGCGGGGGCTATATGGCACTATCTATAGGGGGCTATTTGGCGCTATCTACAGGGGAGACTGTATGGCGCTATATACAGGGCGGCTGTATGGCGCTATCTACAGGGGGCTGTATGGCAAAATCTAGAGGGGGCGTATATTGCAAAATTTACAGGGGGGCACTATCTACAAGTGAGTCTGTGTGTAGCACCCTGGGGAGGGGGGGTCAAGTCAAAAGTTTGCTATGGGGCCCAGTCTTTCCTAGTTATGCCCCTGGTGCAAGGTAATAGCACAAGCGCTTTAACATTAGCGCACAGTGCGATATCACCTCTAAATGAACTCTATGGGGGCACATGATATTGCATCCGCATATTTTTTTCCCTGGTTTGCTACTGTAAGTATATGTTTTTTTCACATTTATATGTTTGCATAACTACATGTCACATTGTTTTGGAGTATTGCTTCCTTTATTCTGGATCTAGCACGTTATTGGTGGGGAACTGTAATGCAATGGACTGAATTGATAAAATTCACATGTATGTCTATGTTTTTATATGGGTTATTATTTTGGGACACACAATTTCATGCACTAACTGCTGGTTTTAGGCCCAAAAGAGACTGCAAGAACTTGTTCAAATGTATCAGTATGGAAAAGGTTACAAAATTATCTATCTTCAAACTATCTTTGGCAGCCAATCTTATATAGTTCTTAAAGAGGCTCTGTCACCAGATTATATGTGCCCTATCTCCTATATAATCTGATCGGTGCTGTAATGTAGATAACAGCAGTGGTCTTTATTTTGAAAATAAATTTGGTCAAAAGTAAAAACACACCCAGTTGTCTATTAAGAAACGAATTAGCATAAATCTAAAATTGCCCATAACTTGCTCAAAAATTATCGTTTTTAAAATAAAACCCAGTGTTGTTATCTACATTACAGCGCCGATCAGGTTATGTAGGAGATAGGGCACCTATAATCTGATGACAGAGCCTCTTTAAGGGTGTATTCACACGTTGCGGTTTTGCCGCGGTTTTTTCAACTTGTCTGAAAACGGCATTGAACGCAAATGCGTTTTTGCAAATCATGGCAAGAATGCATGCGCTTTTTTCATTGCAGGTTTCGTTGCAGATTCCTCTCCTGGAGGAGCCCCTGACATCACTGTCCATATATAGACAGTGATGTCAGTGACTCTTCCTGGACCGGAATCCCAAGCCAGAGCTTTGCCGAAACTCTGGCCTGATATTACACTCCTAGAGGTAGCCCCTGACGTCACTGTCCATATATGGACAGTGACGTCAGGGGCTCCTCCAGGAGAGAGATCCCCGGCTAGAGCGTCGGCAACTCTCTGGCTGGGGATTCCACTACTAGAGGGAACCCCAATACAGTTCTCTTTAGGGGGTGTGGGTGGCACTATCTATAGGGTGTGTGTGTGTGTGTGTGTGTGTGTGTGTGTGTGTGTGTGTGGAACTATATATGGTGTGTGTGGCCTTATCTACAGAGGGCACTGTGGCATTATTTACTGAGGGCACTATAGCATTATCTACAGAGGGCACTGTGGCATTATCTAAAGACTGCACTGTGGCATTATCTAGGGGGGTGTGGCATTATCTATAGGGGGTGTGCAAGAGGGCACTGTGGCAATATCTACAGAGGACACTGTGGTATTATCTAAAGGGGGCACTGTAGCATTATCTACAGAGAGTACTGTGGCACTATCTAAAAAGAGGCTGCCCAATCTTGACATTCTTGTGTCAGCCAAGTGCTGCCAACTGAGCAGCCAGACTGCATTTACCGACACTTAAACTGGAAAACTCACAAATTTCCGGTAAGTTTAAACCTAGTGCTATTATTATAGTTATGTTGTATTATTATAGTAATGTAGTATTGTAGTAATGTAGTATTATTATAGTAATGTAGTATTGTTATAGTAATGTAGTATTATTATAGTAGTTCAAATAACTAATTGATTAACAATAATTTAGTATTGTATCAAATTTTTTTCTATGTGCTGCCCATCAAAACATATTGTCTGTAAGGCGCATGCGTGTCCCTGCTCTTTACTCGGCGCATGAGCAGTACGATCCTTCTGCTCTAAGTTCTTATCGGCACTACTGCGCATGCGTAGCGTACCTGCTCTTTATTCAGCGCATGCGCAGTAGTTGCAATTAGAACATTGAGCAGAGGGATCGTACTGCGCATGCGCCGAGTAAAGAGCGGGGACAAGCACGCGCATTACAGACAGTACGGGGCAAGACATGAACGCGCCGATTACGCTGCCTGGTCCCTGTCAATCCATGTAAGAAGGGAGTGAGGGGGGTTGAACTGAGGAGCGACGTAAGAGCATTTAGGTGCAACGGTGACACCTTCATTGCACCTAAATGCTTATTAGCAGAAAATGAAAATAAACGCTAGAAACAGGTTAGTCTCCTCTACAATACCCTGTTACTAGTTTAATATGGACATTCTGGTGACAGACTCCCTGAGTTTTTATGGGATTAAAAAATTAGTTTGAACTGTTTTCAACATACTAAAAGACCAATAATTCTAATAAAGGTAATTACCATTTCAGAAAAATTGTAGAAGAAATGAAAACCCTATCTGTCTTGTCATAAGGATACAAAAATCACATTAACCCGCAGCCATTTTCTTATTTTCAATTTCCTCTCTTCCTCCCCACATTCCAAAAGCCATAATTTTTGTTATTTTTCCGTCGATATAACCATATGAGGGCTTTCTTTTTGCCTGACGAGTTGTAGATTTTCACTGCACCATTTATTGTGCAATATAATGTAGTAGGAAACTGGAGAAAAATTCCTTGTTGTGTGGATAGGGAAAAAAACTGTGATTCCTAAATTTTTTGGGGGGTTTACTTTTTACGGCATTTACCGTCCGGCTGAAACGGCATGTTAACTTTATTCTGCGGGTCAATACAATTACAGCGATACCAAATTTATATTTATTTTTTATGTTTTACTACTTTAAAGAGAACCTTTCACCCGCCCATACATGTGCAGCATGTAATGGGCAAGGCTGCACAAACCCTGGGGCACTTTACATTTTTTTCCTACCCACCTCCATTATTTAGATATTGGTGACGTTATATTTGGCGCCCTATATTTAAATAGCCCCGTGAACTGTCAATGGGGCGTGTAATTGGCTAGGGGTTGTGTAACATCGCTGTGACACTGTCCAATCTGCTTCGGACAGTGTCGCTAAAGAAAGGAGAGCGTGTGCGCGCGCACGCGAACCTCGGAGCTGTGCGAGCATGCGCACGCACGCTCTCACTCTTCAGCCAAGAGCTGAAGTGAGTGAGAACGTGCCCGCGTCCACACGCACACACGCATGCGTGCACAGCTCCAGTGCCGCTGCCGAAGATACTCCCGCCGCCATGGAACAGAAGAAGAATTCAAATTCTTCTTCTCCTCTTCTGTTCCATCGTGGCGGCGGAGCTGCGCATGTGCGCACACATGCTCTCCTCTCTCCAACTCTTGCCGTGACACTGTCGGTAGCTGATTGGACAGTGTCACAGCCATAGTAACACGCCCCCTTGCAAATTACACACCCTATTGACAGTTCAGGGGGTTATTTAAATATTGGGCGCCAAATAGAACGGCACCGATATCTAAATAATGGAGAGAGATAGGAAAACTATGTAAAGTGCCACAGGGTTTGTGCAGCCCTACCCTTTACATGCTGCACTCAGCTGTAGATGGATGGGAAGGTGAAAGGTTCTCTTTAAGGGCACATTCAGACGTAGCGGAATTGCTGTTGAATTCGGCTGCGGACAGTCTGCAGTGGAAATCTGGAGCAGCCATTATTTTAATTGGTTTCTATACATTTTTTGGTAACTTAGGTCAGATGTTGCGGAAAATAACAGTGCGGAATTTAGGCTGCGGTGCAGAATTTTCACTCCGCAGCACGCACATTCTGTTGCGGAGCAGCAGCGGAATTTCACTGCGGTGTTCCGCCTTTGCAATGCAAAAACTGAAATTTGTGGCAAGTCCGCTGTGATATCTGCAACGTCTGAATTACCTGTCAAATATGAAAATGTTGCTACAGATTCGTTGTGAATTTGCAGCGGAAAGATTCCGCCACGTCTGAATATGCCCTTACAAGGAAAAAACCATGTGTATGTCGCCATATTCTTTTTTTTGTGGGGTGGGCTGTCGTTTCTATTGGTCTTTTTTTGGGTTACATGAGACTTTTTGATCACTTTTTATTAAAAAATTTTGTGGAGAAGTGACCACAAAACATCGATTCTGGTGTTTTAAGTTTTTGTTTTTTTATGTCATTCACCATGTGGATTAAATAATGATATATTGTAATAGTTCAGACTTTAATTTGACATTGCGCTTAAGGGAAAATGGCAAATGCGGCGTTCTTTTTAACTTTTAATATTTTCATAGGCGTACAAAGATGACTTCATTAGTTATCAATACCTAACCTTAGGGAAGTACTACAACACATGTGTTCAATAAACTTTATCAACCTGTGTTTCTCTGTACACTTCACTTTCATTATCTGCCACAGCAAACATGTGTAAACAGATAAACAAATTAACTCCATAATGACCAGGCCTTTTTGCGTGTTAATGACCAAGAAATATTTATTGTTTTTTCACCGTCGCATTTCTAAGAGTCCTAACTTTTTTATTATCCGTCAACATAGCCTTATGAGAACTTGTTTTTTGCGGGATGAGTTGTATATTTTAATAATCTTTGGGTTTACATAGTTCATTGATTAACCTTTATGAAAAAATTTTGGGGAGGGAATTGAAAGAAGAACGTTTATTCCAGCATAATTTTTTGTGTTTTAAACTTAGGCTGTTGACTATGCAGCGTAAATAACATGTTATTATTATTCTATGGGTCGGTACGATACTAAATTATGTATAGGATTTTCTTTTTTTTTTTTATCACATTTGTTTTTATTGAGTTTTTCAAATCGAACATACAAGTAAGCAGGAACTAAGCTTACTTACAAAACTTAACATAGTAAAAATAGAAATAAATTTACATAACTTAACATAACAAAGGTATCAGTACAATATCATAGCTTTGTGTACAATAAATCATTATGAACAATAAAACAATATGTAAGGGAATACATCAGGGAGTCTCAATGGTATTTTTGCACAATAATATATGGTTTGTATGTGTGAATATCCATAAATCTAGTGTATCGCATTACAATACTGGCTGGAGGTCCAAACATCCCACATGTTATCAAATGAGCTTTTTTTATTTAAGGAAGAGGCGATCATAGATTCAAACCAGCAGTTGTTGTTTATTCCCTGAATAATTTCTGACAAGGATGGGATTTTATTGGTTTTCCAGTATTTTGCTATTTTGAATCTAGTCACTATAATAGTGTGTAGGATAACTGCTCTGTGAGTGCGATCATACTTGTCGGCACCAATTGCCAACAAGCATAATGGGGCATCTAGGATAATTGGGTAACCACATATATTTGACAGAAAACGACCCATTTTTCTCCACACTTCCAGGATATGTGGACACTTCCACCAGATGTGCAACATAGTGCCTGTATTACTACATCTCCAACACTCTTTTGATTCTTCGTAAAATTTATGAAGTTTCTCCGGGGTGAGGTACCATCTATACAAGAGTTTTCTGGCTGTTTCAATATGATTAGTACATCTGGAGATCGATGAGACAGCATAGAAGGCCGAGTTCCATTGATCTTCAGATATAGTGACCTCAAGATCATGTTCCCACTTTTGTTTGTATATATGCAAGTCATTTGGGAAGGAGTTTAGTAAAAATTTATAACATTGGGAGATATTACCTCTGGAGGATGAGTTATTTGCTAACCATTTGCTTAATTTGGATTCTGATGTTGGGAGAGGTTTGGGTATGGATGTCAGTGCATGCCTAATTTGTAGATATTTATAAAAGTCATGTTTCTGAATATTGTACATTTGGGCCAGAGTTTGGAAGGGTATCAGGATGTCATTTTCCCATAAATCAGACATGAGGAGTAATCCATTAGCCATCCAAGTAGAGATGTCAAGATCTGGAATGAGAGCCATCAGTAGTGCAATACTAGATTTCTCATAATCCGTAGAATACAGGCTATGTTTAATAACTAGGTGGTGCCATAACTCTGTGATTGCCCTTATTGTAGGATGTGTGGACCTCATATGGTTCCCAAATAAAGAGGAAGCAGATAGGGATATTGCTAATGAGTGCCTTCCCAATACAGATGATTCAATGGAAACCCAATGTTTAGAAGCATCCTGTGACCATAACGATTTTAATTGGTCAAATATAGCGGCTCTATAGTATTGTAATAGAGTGGGGCATCCCAATCCCCCCTCACGCATGGGTCTGTAAAGAATATCTGCTTTAACTCTTGATTTGGTTTTCCCCCATACGAATCTCATTAAGATGGATTGCAGTTTATTTATGAAAGCGTTTGTCACAAATATGGGAACATTCCTAAAAGTGTATAGAATCTTAGGAAGAGTTAACATTTTGATGGCAGCTATTCTACCTAACCAAGAAACACCGTGGTGTTTATAGTTATGTAGGTCCTCAATGATTTTCTTGTGGAGAGGAATATAATTTTGGTCAAACAATTTTGAGCCTGGAAATGTTAGATTAACCCCTAGATAAGGCAGGGCGTCTTCCACCCATTTGAAGGGGAATGATGCTTTAAGTTGTGCTACCATTTTCTGGGAAAGCCCCATATTCAGAATTTGTGACTTAGAAGTGTTTATTTTGTAGTAAGACGCATTACTAAATTCTGATAAAACTTTACTTATTTCTGGAAGGGACGTGGTTGGGGAAGAGCATATTATTATTACATCATCCGCGAACAGACCTATACGGTGTTCCTTTTTCCCTATTGTGATTCCAGAAATTGAACTAGAAGACCTTATTTTCTCAGCCAGAGGTTCCATTAAAAGCGCAAAAATTAAAGGGGACATGGGACATCCCTGTCTAGTTCCATTTGTAATGTCAAAGCGTGAGGATAAAAATCCGGCTGAGTATACGGAGGCGGAAGGACCGGAGTATAGAGCTAAAATGGCTTTCCCAAACGGGCCCACTATTCCTATTTTATCCAGAACCGACTCTAGATAACCCCAATGGATCCTATCAAAGGCCTTCTCTGCATCTAATGATAGGAACAGAGAAGGGGTGTTATGCGTTTCTGCATAGTGAAGGATGTTGATTAGTCTTCTAGTTCCATCTACCGTTTGTCTATTTTTAATAAATCCTACTTGATCAATATTGATTAGAGAAGGAAGGATATCGACCAGCCTGTTGGCCAACACTTTTGAATATATTTTCAAATCGCAATTTAGCAAAGAAATTGGTCTAAAATTTTCGGGTCTGTCAGGAGATTTACCTGGTTTCGGGAGGGTAATTATTAGTGCTTGTAGCATTTCTTTAGGAAAACGACCTGAAATAGTGGCCTGATTGAACATTGATACTAGGTGAGGGGCTATAATCTGAGAGAACTGTTTATAATATTCGTTTGTTAGACCGTCTGGTCCGGGAGATTTATTAATCTTGAGTTGTTTAATGACATTTTGTACCTCTGATAATGTGAATTGTGCATTAAGGAGTGTCATTTGATCACTCGGGATCGACGGTAAATTGACCGAATCTAGAAAGCCATCTATAAGTTGCTGCGTAGGTTGTTTGGTGAGAGGATCTTTGTTTAAATTGTATAAATGACCATAATATTCAGCAAAGGCTTCAGCTATCCCCTGTGGGTTTAAGATTTTATCCCCAGATGGTTTAAAAATATAGGGTATTTTAGCCTTCAATGTTTTGTTTTTAAATTTGTTAGCTAACATCTTCCCAGCCTTATTACCCTGCCAGTAATAGATCATTCTGCTCCTTCTCAGGGCGTATTCACACTTGTGATATAACAATTGGTGAAGTTGTGTTCTTAATTGTTTTAATTCGATTGTTAGACCTCTCGTGGTTCTCTTTTTATTAAGATCTTCTAATTTCTTAATTTTAAGCAACAATTCTTCTGTTTTAGCTAATCTTATTTTCTTTGCTGTTGCCGCAATTTTGATAAGGTGACCTCTGATTACTGCTTTGTGTGCGCACCAGTTGTTAAAGGTGGACGTGTCATCCGGTTTATTAGTTTCGAAAAAGTCAGTCAACGCTTTGTTTATCTGTGCATTGTATTCCTCTTTGTTTAGTAAGGAGTTGTTTATGCGCCAGGGGGAGGTGGGAACTCGATTATATTGCTCATTAATAGAGATAGAGACTGGGGCGTGGTCCGACCAAGTGATTGTCCCGATGCTAGGGTTGATCACACGCTGGAGTAACCATTAGTCAGCAATAATAAAGTCAATTCTAGAATAGCATTTGTGGGGGTGAGAGAAAAAAGTATAATCTCTTTCTGAGGCATTACAAGTTCTCCATGTGTCATAGAGATTTCCCCTGAATAAAATGTTATAGATATCTGTGTTTTTTTCTTTTGGTTTGCTCCTACTCTTGTCTAATTGAGGAATCAGTACTTTATTGAAGTCCCCACATAGTATTAGGGAACCAAATTTATTATTCTCAATTCGTTTAAGTAGACGTTTGAGAAATCTGCCTTGATGCTTATTAGGAGCGTATAATGAGACCAAGGTGTATTTCTCATTGTTAATAAGGCACTGTATGATTACAAACCTATCACATTTATCATAAGTTACTTGTATAAGTTGAAAGGCCACAGAATTTTTGATAGCAATCAACGTCCCCTTTTTCTTGCCTGAGTTTGGGGTACAAAAAATATGAGGGAACTGTGCATTTTTAAGCCTGTGGATGTCTTTCTCCAAGAGGTGTGTCTCTTGTGCACATAACACATCACATTTCAGCATTTTACACTCTTTCCACATGAGAGAGCGTTTGAATGGACTATTAAGGCCCTTCACATTCAAAGATGATATTTTAAAGACCATTATACCCTAAGAAAGATCGATACTGTGTACTCTTGTAGCATACCTGATCTCTAAATATCTCCCCTACGTGAGTAATATTATGTGAGTGAGGACCGCTCATCTCCGTTATTCCCCAACAAGAAAGACTATATGTACATAACGCATTTTTCTTATCAATCAGTAGTGATACCTTGTAACATAAAAACCTGAGAACACATATGAAAATATGTTCAAATATATCTAGCCAACTCCTTGTAAAGGTAGTTGGCCTCATGGGGGGGGGGGAAGAGACACAACACGTGTAACATAAGTGCCTTCCTAGCCCACATGGTTATTTAAAGGCACAGTACAACCTGCAGCAATAAGATTATCAAAAAGAAAAAAAAAGGATATCAGACAACACCGTGAGTTCCTTATTCTGGATTCAACAGGGAGTCCAAAATTCTTGCTGGGTCATTCTCCTCTATATTCAATCAGATTGAATTCAGGGATTCTTAGGAGATCCAACCTGTGTCCATTCCTGGGATAATACCGGTGGTTTCTTTTTCGCCATCATTTGATGATCTCGAGGCTGAAAGTCGGGAAACCATTTTGCTAGAAGAGACGCTGCTTCTTTGGGTGTGTGAAGGACATGGGTGGCTCCATTTTTCGTGATGAGGAGCTTGACCGGGTAACCCCATTTATAGGGAATTTCTTGGTCACGTAGATGCTTTGTGAAAGGCGCAAATTCTCTTCTGCGATTCATCGTGGTTGGTGATAAATCTGCGTACAACGAGATGCCCACAAACCGCTCAGGGATGTCGTTATTTTTAAACGCCGACTTCAAGATGGCCTCTTTTGTTTGATAAAAATGGATTCTTGCCAGAACATCTCTCGGCGTTGTTTGCGGTAGATGTTTGGGTTTTGGCAATCTGTGTACTCTATCAATCATCAAATCTCTTTGATCCGCCTCTGGGATTAAAGCAGAAAAATAATCAATCAGGAACTCTCTGAGCTGCGCTGGCATGATGGATTCCGGTATACCGCGGAAACGAATGTTGTTCCTTCTGGAGCGGTCTTCCAAGTCAGCCAATTTTAATTTTACTGCTAGCATGTCTTCATCTGTCTCATTTTGAGCGTCCACTAAAGTATTAAAAGCAGAGGAAAATTCATCCATTTTTGTTTCAAGATGAGCTGTGCGATCACCAATATCTCTAATGTCCTTAGACAGTGTGGTAAAGGCAGTTTGGAAATCGTTTTGCATGGATGTCCTTAATTCTGACAATAGACTCCTCATATTAGATAAGGTGATGGCTGATTCCTCAGACGGGCTGCTTTCCCTAGATTTCCCCAGATTGGGCAGACTAGGAGGGAGAGAGACTGACCTGAAATCCAGTGCATACAGCTTGTCTGGTGTGCTTGAAGTTCCTTCCACACTTGGACTGCCTGCTGTGCACTGTGCTGCCTGGGAGAGGATAGGAGCTCCTAGGACCGGAGCGTTTTCCTGCAGAGTGTGGCCGGCGCCATTTTGTGAGTTTCCCGCCGGGGGATAGAAGGACGTGAGTTTAACCGGGGCAGCCGGTTTAGATCTTCCTCTCACCATCCCTGCTGCTTTGTGGCTACTTCAGGAGTCTCCAGGTATATTTTTGTGTCGGTATCCGACCTTTAAGGGTGGTTATGAGCCGCTTTATCTGAGGCTAGGAGAGGAGCTCAGACTTATGTGACTGCTCTCCTCGGCAACCGGACACGCCCCCCGTATAGGATTTTCATGGTTTACTATGTTTGCACAAAAAAAAAACCTTTTCGCCGCATTTCAAGAGCCATAACTTTTTTATTTTTCCGTCGATGTGGCCATATGTGGGCTTGTTTTTTTGCGGGACAAGGTGTCATTTTCATTGGTACTATTTTGGGAAATTGAAAAAATGCCGTTCATTCCGCAGTTTACTAAATGTGTTAAGCTCATTGTTCGAGTAGTTACGATTGCGGAGATACTTTATATGCATATTTTTTTTATTTATTTTCTAACACTTTTCATAAATAAAACTCTTTTTATGGAAAATAATCTTTTTTTTTTTTTCATAAACCTTAACTGTTTTAAGTTTTATTTTTTAGTCCCACTAGGGGACTTCACAATGCAATCTGATGATCACAAATATAATGCTTTGGTATACTTAGTATACCAAAGCATTATTGCCTGTCAGTGTAAAACTGACAGGCAATCTATTAGCCTACATTCACACAACAGGGAAAAACGTCACACGGCAATTTTCAGAACTATGTAGGTCTATGGCTTTAGACACACAGACGTTTTTTTTAACGGCCTGAGAATACTGGCCTTCAAAAAATAGGACATGTCCTATTTTTGTCCGTTTTCACGGCCAGACGGCCCCCATAGAACATAATGGATCAATTTGTATCTGGCCGGGGAATCCGCTCCAGGAGGAGCCTCTGACGTCACTCTTAGGGTTGCCAACCGTCCGTACATTTACAGACAGTCTGCAAAAAAGGGTGTGGTTTTTCTGCCGTCTGTAGCGGGATTTTTACTCATTCTCCCGGATCGTTGCGCCAAAATGTACATGCGTAGTGCAGGGCATATTTTCAGATTCCGCTTGCGGAATCTGAAAATATGCAGGCCGCTGCCAAGTGAATGACAGTCTGAGTGAGGTCGGTGCCGGGAGTGGACCAGTCGAGTCACCTGACCTGTCACTTGACAGAACGCCAGACTTGTCACTCAGAACGCTGCCGCATAACCCGCTCCTAATGGCGAGCCACGCCGGGCACAGCAGAGAGTGGTAGTAGTAGGCTAGCGCTACCGCCCTGGGGGCAGCAAGGCACTACGTACAAGGGGGGGCTATCTGGTAATATCCACAAGGAGGGGCTGTGTGGCACTTTGTAGAAGGGGGGCTGTGTAGCACTAAGTACAAGGGGGGCTGTGTGGCACTAAGTACAAGGAGCTTTATTGCAGGTAATATCTTCTATAGTACCTAGAGGAAGCAATATTCTGTTGTAAGGGAAAAGGGGTCTTGTAATCACTTGGTATGAATCAGGTTCAAAGCCACTAGTCCATAAAGTCCTTTATTAATACCTGTGCGTGGGGTTTCCATGTGGACTTATTATTCATGGAGATCTGTAAGTGGTAAAGAGTAGTATAAATGCTATTCAAATATGTAGAGAAGGGATACAGAAGTATTGTTGTTGGTCTTTTTGTAATAATTTTTTTTTAATTTAAATGCAAAGCAGTATTAGCCTATTTATTTCAGGTTTTCTTTTAGAATTGATTTTACAGTACCGTTACACATATAAGCTACATTTACAAGTTTCAATTGAATTGAAAAGATATTAAGGCTCATGCACAAACATTTACAGAGGTTCCGAGGTTGTATATGGCCATAATACGCCACCCATACACTTCTATGGGGCCCTAATGTACTAATATATGCCTCGGATTACATTAGGAGGCATACATAGTTTTTTTCTGTAGGATTTCTTGTGAGTCCAACAGAGAAATAATGTAGCCTGCTCAGATGCCATATTATGGCCTAAGAATACATATTTGGCATTGTGTTGTGAAAAAACATTCCCAATTTTGTGTTATTTTTTATGTCACACTAAGGGTATGTTCACACGACCTATTTACGGACGTAATTCGGGCGTTTTTTGCCCCGAATTACGTCCGAAAATAGCGCCTCAATAGCGCTGACAAACATCTGCCCATTGAAAGCCCATTGAAATTTACGCGCCGCTGTCAAAAGACGTCCGCGTCAAAGAAGTGACCTGTCACTTCTTTGGCCGTAATTGGAGCCGTTATTCATTGACTCCAATGAATAGCAGCGCTAATTACGGCCGTAATGGACGCGGCGTTCAAGCGCCTGCACATGCCGGTACGGCTGAAATTACGGGGATGTTTTCAGGCTGAAACATCACCGTAATTTCAGCCGTAACGGACGCCCTCGTATGAACATACCCTAATTGGTTTCTTAAACATAATGTAATAGTAAGCAAAATAGAGTAATAGAATTCTTGAATTATTCTAGTATTTATGTAGAAGGCAAAAGTATATATTTTTTAAATTTAATTACATGTGGTTTGTGGTAAAAATACAAAACAAAAAAGACAAATTGTATCTAACTGGTTTTATTAAATAGTTTTGCTTTGTTTGGCTTCTGCAGGTGGCATCTATAGACATTACATAGCAAGCTGCAAAATGCCATTCACTAGCAAATCTGTCAGTTTGGTTTTCTGATCCTGATCGATCAAATCAAAGTTGAACTACCAATTAGAAAAAGTATCTAGAAGAGAAAAAATATATTTGTTCTTTTTTTTATTTAATTTTTTTAAATGTTGTAGCAAATAATTTTTTTTTAATCTTTCTTGTAGGTGGCTATATTGGACATACACACTTCCTTCCTGTATTGTCTGTATAGACAGTGCAGCAGGGTGTATACTTTATGGTGGCTGCAATGAATAGCAGTCAATTGACATAGGAATCTCATAGACTATTAGGGCAATTTCAGACAGGGTGGAAAATTTCCACTGCAGATTTCGCCCCAAAATTATGACAAAGTCTGCATATATTGCATGCAGATTTTGTTGCGGATTTAGCAGCGGATTTGCCGCAGGTTTTGGCCTATGCAAAGGCTGATATCGAGGGTGAAAATCCTGCGTGCTCTGCTTTAGCTGTAAATTTTTACCGCTACATGCGGCAAATCCGCCACATCTGAACATGCCCTTAGAGTCTTCAGGAAGGGATGGAGTACAGGCCCCTCCCCAGAGACCAGATAGTGACTGGAGAGATGAATACAGAATCTTAAAGAGGCTCTGTCACCACATTATAAGTGCCCTGTCTCCTATATAAGGAGATGGGCGCTGTAATGTAGGTGACAGCAGTGCTTTTTATTTAAAAAAAAACAATCTTTTTTCACAAAGTAAGAAGCGATTTAAGTTTATGCTAATGAGCTTTCTTAATGCCCAAGTGGGCGTACCTTTACTTTCGACCAAGTGGGCGTTGTACAGAGGAGTGCATGACGCTGACCAATCAGCATCATGCACTCCTCTCCATTCATTTACACTGCACTAGCGATATAGATATATCGCTATGTGCAGCCTCATACACAAGCCCTAACATTACTAGTGATCTGATAATGAGTACACATGAAATCCAGCCTGGACGTCACGTGTACTCAGAATCCTGACACTTCTGAATCTTTTTTTGTGAGATTCCGGCAAGTGACACCAAATCTCGTTTAGCTCCGAGATCTCGCGAGATTTCGTATCCGTTGCTGGAATCTCACAAAAAAGATTCAGAAGTGTCAGGATTCTGAGTACACATGACGTCCAGGCTGGATGGTCATGTGTATTCATTATCAGGACACTGTAGTAATGTTAGGGCTTGTGTATGAGGCTGCACATAGTGATATATCTATATCGCTAGTGCAGTGTAAATGAATGGAGAGGAGTGCATGATGCTGATTGGTCAGCGTCATGCACTCCTCTGTACAACGCCCACTTGGTCGAAAGTAAAAGTACGCCCACTTGGGCATTAAGAAAGCTCATTAGCATAAACTTAAATCGCTCCTAACTTTGTGAAAAAAGATCGTTTTTTAAAAATAAAAAGCACTTCTGTCACCTACATTACAGCGCCGATCTCCTTATATAGGAGACAGGGCACTTATAATGTGGTGACAGAGTCTCTTTAAGGGTGAATGTAAGGTATAGTGTTACTATTTGCCTTATCAAAGCCTGTAGCAATACAATACAATACGCACTCTAATGATAGTGAGTTGAATCTGCTCATTCTCTCCCAGTCTACACAGCAAAGCTCACAAGTGAGCTACAGAGATAAAAAATTCCACCAAAACGTTTAAAAAATATGTTGACTATAAATACAAATTTAAATAATATATAATTTTTTTATGATACATTCCCTTTACGGCCAAGGCTCCATAGCAATAAATGGTGCAAGGCAGTGCCATTAGAGCAGTCACAATAGGCTGACGTTTATTTCTGTAGCTCACTTGTGAGATTTACTGTATAGACTAGGAGAGAATGAGCAGATTCATCTCACGATCATTAGAGGGCGTATTGTATTGTATAGTAACTTGTAAATAAATGTATGACCCCCACAGACCTGCATTTACCGTGCATTCAGAGCCCTGGCTGATCGAACATCTCTGGAGAGACCTCCAACCTGACAAAGCCTGAGAGGATGTACAGAGAAGAATGGGAGCGAATCCTCAAATACATTTGTGTCAAGCTTGCAGCTTCATACCCAAGAAGACATGAGGCGGAAATCCCTCAAGAACGTGCCACTACTAAGTACGAAGTAAACTATTACTTAGTAAAGAATATTGATGTAAATGTGGTATTTGAGGTATATATTTTTATTTTTAACACATTTGCTGAAATTTCTACAAACCTGACTTTACTTTGTCACCATGGGGCATTGTGTGTAGATTGAGGAGTAAAAAAACAAAGATCATCTATTTTAGAATAAGTCTGTAATATAACAAAATATGGAAAAAATGAAGGGGTCTGAATACGTTCTCAGTATTTTGTTTTACATTCTGCCTCTTAATCGGCTGTGTTCACATGAACCGGTATCGGTGCAGTTCTCCTCTGCATTTTTTCTCATTTGCAGCACAGCACCCATACTAAGAAGACGAGGAATGACACACATGACATTCACACGCCTGCAACCAGGCACTTCGACACATAGAATAATTTCACCTTATAAAGAGTATATGGAAGTCAACATTCCGGCAAAGCTTAGTATTTTATTGATACATACATTTTACATCCTGCAATGTTTTGGCTTCAGAGGAAAACTTTCTGAAGCAGTGAAAAATGGAAACAATCATGGAAATAAATATCCAATGTAGGCATATAAAAGATGATATCATGATGCAAAACACATGAGCTCAAAAGCAGTATACAATGCCGTCATTGAGAGGGTTCAACATTGCTATTGTTAACACTGGGTGCATAAAAGAGTTTTATTGACCAATATTCTTGGAGCGCTGCTTCCATCTGTGGTTTTCAAGTAATATAAAAAAGGTGAAGTAGTCATTTACCTTGACGCTATCACCCGCCTGAGAAGGCTTTCTCATTGTGCAGCTTTATTTCTCTGCATTTTTTAAAATCACATGCTTGTATATAATGAGTTACGGCTGGTGGGGGACCGTGAACAAGAGTTAATAATCCATTTAAAACTTCACCTCTCTGTCACAATAATAAATGCATCTACTGAGGGCATGTGGCTCAGCGGATGTCCCAGCGTCTCCTTAGCGATTCTGCGCATACACCGAGGCTCAAGCCAAATAGTAACACGACAGCATGTATCCAAGTATTAACATGACAGCATGTATCCAAGTAGTAACACAACACCATGTATCAAGGACAGAGATTTGTAACTTTGGTGCTGGCTCCTAGACCTGACTAAGATTGGTCCAGACATGGCAGAGGGTGGGGGGAGTAGTGCACAATTTAAAACCTCGGCCTTGAGTACCAAGTGTTCCTCCCACTGCATGTAAGGTCAAGAGACTGCTCTACAGGAGTGCGTAGTCATGGACTGCTCCACTGAGACTGATCCTTGCTGATAGAGACCGGCGCTGGGAGAGTAAATTACATTCGAGAGCTCTGTTCTTGGCCGATTACATGTCACTTCCTGGCAGTTTGTAGACACGATGGATCCAGGAGAAGGTTTTAGTTCTTTAGGAGCTACCACAAACTGAAGTTTCGTTTCCCATTGGAGTGGTGTCTATTTTTGACGGAATATTGTTCAGGGATATAAAGTGTAGTATGATCCGTGTGAACTTTCCTCTCTGGCCATCATTCCCGGTAGTCCACTCATCAGAAGATTTTCGTTTGCTTGTCTTCCTTCAGCTCTAAGGCTCACAAACATCTGACTGTAATACTTTGGGTCAGTATTGAGACGCATCATCTTTGAGCTCATGTGAGCAATGATGCACAGACATTGGTACCAAAAGGTCTCCTTTCTGCCGTCTACAAGGAAGGGACCTAGTGGGTAGGAGATCTGGTGTCCCATATAGCAATATGACACATACAAGCATGTTAACAAGGTTGCCTTTAGTTCTTTCTCACTTGTTATCTCGGAAGAGATGACATCTCGGCAAAGCATGTACAGGAACACCACAGTGCCTGATGTTAAAAATCCTTGGCCCTGCCATCCTTGAAGGAGAAGTTGTCTGTCTATGCTTGTTATCCACTCTACTATATCTATTGGGGAAAGGTGATGCAGCTGGAAGCATCTACGGCACAGAAAGTCCGCTAAACATTTTAGGATCTTCTTGGTGTATGTGTGTAGTATGATGCGCTGTGGAACATTAAATATTTGTTGCTCTTGAGTGGACACTTGATCTTTGAGGACTGGATATTCTGAGTCCATCTTGACGCTTGGTGGCTTAGTAGTTGTCAGAGTCTCCTTCAGATCAGCACTGATGACTGGAGTAATACTATACGTGCAACTGTTACTTGGTTCGTGGTGGTTTTTCCCTTTCTTTGTTTTCTGTGTGTCTTCATGGCGGGTCACTCTTACTTTGCTCTTTACATCGGGAACCAGCTTGCAGCAGCTGAAAGCTTTCCCCATGATTATTGAAGTCTAGATTCTGGATTCTATTTCTGTAGATGAAGTTACAACAGATGATTATTTCATAGTTATGAAAAAACACATTACAATATTTAACCAAAAGTAGAAAAAAAACAAAAAATTTAATCTTTTATTAGAACACGTCTGTGCCTATGGGCAACTCAGCCTTAAAAGTTGTCTGCTCTCATGGGTCATATGCACAAGTGACGTCAAATTTATTGAAATGGCACAAGCGGCATTATAAATTTGTTGCAACTTGCTAGTCACCCCTTTATTCCTTATTCCACTGTATGACACACACTTCCCTTAGCCATGTCCTTTTTTCTAGACTGCTTTAATACGGTTTAAGTAGTATAGGCGCAAAAAGTGTTTAAAACAATTAGATTTAGTGCATCATGTCCTCCATTTTGTTGGCAAACATCAAACAACCTTGTTAGGAAATCTCTCCCATTGTAATTGACAATATGTAAAATGTGGTCCTTCAGCCGCTACTACCGTGTTTCCCCGATAGTAAGACACCCCCGATTGTAAGACGTATCGGGGGTTTCAGGGGGGTCGGCTAATATAAGCCGTACCCCGAAAGTAAGACATATGTCTTACTTTCGGGGAAACACGGGGGTATTGCCGCCTCCTGCCCACTTCCGCGCCGCCCCCCTCTCCATACGTCACCGCGCCGTCCCCTGCACTTGCTCCTGCTGCAACTGCCGGAATCGAAGCGCGCGCCGATTCCGGCAGTTTAACCCATTAAATGCCGCTGTCAATAGTGACAGCGGCATTTAATGTGTTTGACAGAGGGGGGAGCTCCCTCTGTCACCCGATCGGCGCCCCCGCAAACAAATCGCGGGTCGCCGTCGGGTTTCCATGACAGCCGGGGGTCTAACAAAGACCACCAGGTCTGCCTTCAGCATCTGCCTGTTAGGCGATGCCGGAGGCATGACCTAATAGGTTGCCTGTCAGTTTTACACTGACAGGCAATAATGCTTCGGTATACTAAGTATACCAAAGCATTATATATGCGATCGGCACATTGCATAGTGAAGTCCCCTGGTGGGACTAAAAAAAAAAATGTAAAACAGTTAAATAAAGTTTGTGGAAAAAAAATAAATAATAATTCGACAATTTTTTTCCAATATAAGACATACCCCGAAAGTAAGACATAGTGGGGCTTTTGGGGATAAAAAGAAAGTAAGACACTGTCTTACTTTCGGGGAAACACGGTAGGAGGAGTTTTGCAGCTTACTGAAGACAAGTTTATCATTGAGGTCAATGAGAGCTGTGGACAGTAAATCTGCTCTCATGAATTTACCACTAGTGGCAACTGCTGACATTACGTAACTATTTGGCTGTGTGAAGCAAAGCAGGGGATTTGGAGCTCCCTAGCAAGGATATGGACAGGCAACCTCTATAAAGAGATATTATGAACTTAAGCAGCACAGAATGTTTGACCGATTTAGATGAAACGACAGGTATATCTGAAAGTAATCTAAAAAATAATGCCTTCGGTTAAGCAGGACATAAATGTAAAGATTTGTCCCTTATTAGAAGAGTTTTGACATGTTTTACAATAACGGAATACTTGTCATTATTAAAGCAGTTGGCTAGTCATAAAAAAATCTGTGGCCTATCGTTAGGATAGGCCATCAATATCAGATTCGCGGGGGGCCAATTTTCGGCACCATCGCCGATCAGCAGTTTTGAAGGGGCCGCAGTGTTTGTACAGGCGCTGCTTTCCCTTCATTCCTTATTTGCTTGTACTGTAAATCACCGACACACATGTAGCAGCGGGTTCACAGTATTACAGCGGTTCACAGTATTACAGTGAGTAGGAAAAGGCTGTAATACTGCAAACCGCCGCTACAAGTGTGTCGGCGATTCACAGTACCAGCAGTGATAGTAATGAAGAGGAAGCAGAGCTCGTGCAAGCGCCGTGGCCCCTTCAAAAGAGCTTATTGTTAGGGATACCACGAGTCAAACCCCGACCAATCAGATATTGATAGCCTATTTGAGGATAGGCCATCAATGTCTTATGACTGGACAATCTCTTTAAGGTATATATGCAAATATATGTGCAAATATATGTGCAAATCCATGCAAATGCTGCTGAGTTTTTACGAAAGTGGTGTGGCATGTGCCTTGAGTGCTAAGGGGTAATTTTCTGGTAATAATATAGTTTTACCCTAATAAAAAAAAACCTTTAATTGAGATCATCATTGTCTACCGTAAATTTTTATACATTACATGCCTATTTTAGGGAAATTGTATCAGGGCTAGTGCTACGACAATGATTGGTCAGGAGGAGCAGTTTTTTGGGGTATTTTATGTGTAATTTTTATGTTGTTATAATTATGGTGAGTCCCTAAAAAGTAAAAAAAGACCTTTGGGGGACTTTTTTATTTCATTTTATTTTTTTGCACTATACTTTTCCAATGTAGCTGGGGCTGCAGATTTACAGGGTATATGAACTCTGTTATAGTAACTATTGTCACTGTAAGACTGGGTTCACACGACCTCTTTTCAGAAGTAATGGAGGCGTTTTACGCCTCTAATTACGTCTGAAAAAACGGCTCTAATACGTCGGCAAACATCTGCCCATTACTTTCAATGGGCTTTACGATGTACTGTGCCGACGACCTGTCATTTTACGCATCGCTGTCAAAAGACGGTGCGTAAAATTACAGCCTCGTCAAAAGAAGTGCAGGACACTTCTTGGCACGTAATTGGAGCCGTTTTTCATTGACTCCAATGAAGAACAGCTCCACATTACGTCCCTAAAAGATGCCCCGCAAAACGCGAGTACATGCAATTACGTCTGAAATTCAGGAGCTGTTTTCTCCTGAAAACAGCGCCGTAATTTCAGATGTAATACAGTTATCGTGTGCACATACCCTTAGGCTATGTTCACACAGGGCGGAGACGCTGCATAAAGGTACACAAGAGTATCCTCTCTGGCGCACCAAATTGTGGTTCATTTTTTTCGTCCGGAATGTCCACTGCGGAAAACTGCTCGTAAAAAAACAACAACTCATACTTACCCTCTGTAGTCCTGCAGACCAGCCACCTGGGAAGACGTTTAATCCCATGTGACCGCTGCAGCTTGTGATTGGCTGCAGCGGTCACATGGAATGAAACGTCATCTGGCCAGCCTGGGTGAAGAAACACAGAATTCTGGGTAAGTACAAGTTTTTTTTGCGGCGGAATCGCTGCTATTCCGCCACAAAAAAACGCATCATCTGCTACTTGTTGCAAGTTTTACCTCCCCATTGAATTCAATAGGGAAAACCCACAACACAAAAGCAGTGATTATGCAAATACAATTGACATTCTGCGGATTAAGAAAAACTGCACCGCAGCTCAATTTCTGGGCGTTTTTTCCACTCATCATTTACGCAGCATGTGGAGGGGATTTGTTCAAATCTCATCCACTTTTCTGCTACTGTATTATGCTGCGGATTTCCCACAACTAAACCCGCTGCAGAAAATGTGCAGTATTTACGCTACTTGTGAACTTACCCGTAGGGCTGTGCTGGGTCTAGTTAGACCTAGCAGCAGCCTCCTACTACCGGCATCCCGGCGATCATGTGACTAGTGTGAATGTGAGCACAGAGAAGACAGTAACAGTGAAAACTGCTTTTGTCTACTCTCCAGGGTCCCTGACAGTCACTGACTGCAGACCACCGACGTTCAGCTGCCCAATGGTTTTGAGAGCAAGCTTAACCTGTGCCGTGTATATATAAGGTGGGCGGTCCTCAAACGGTTAAATATGATGAAATATATAAACTTGTGAATGTATTCTATATAGAGAATTATTTTTTTTTAGGAAAATATTTTATGAGTATCACTTCCAAATACAATATTATCAAGACACCCCCACCCCCACCCCCACCCACCCAACCCTCCTGTCTCATGGGGAGAGAAAGGGGAAAACCAGAAAAAACCCAGAAATTTACATTCTGATCCTAAATTCTTTTCCCATTTAGACCATGTTTGCTTATATTTCAATAACTGCCCTCTTTCTTCATAATACATTTTCTCTGAGATAATCGGTTTCGTCATTCTCCATATCCTACTACGAATAATTCTTCTTGCCATTTACAACACATTCAATGTTAATACAGCCTCTTGTCTCCCTTTTATTCCCATATTAGCTCCCAGAAGATGATTATTTCATCCAGAAGGATCCGTATTTTACCGTTTCTATCTACGGTATGTCAGCTATACGTTTTCCCCAATAAATATGGAGCTTGGGGCAGCGCCACGGTATATGGACCAAGTCCACATTTAGGTTTGCACATCTTGGACAAGGGTATTCACTATGGGGATTAAACATTTTAACTTCTTTGGTGTATAATAATACGCATCATGTATTATGGATAGCTGTGAAATTCTAAATACATTATCTCTAGAGGTTGCTGGCATCATTTTTAGCGCATTGATCCACTTATCATTATTTAGTGTATCCACCACCCTATGCCATGTAATGAAGCTCTTCTTCACCTTATGTTCTGTATCACTACAATTTAGCATAGAATATATTTTTGCCACCATCTTTTTTCTAGTTACAGAGTGTATTAACAAATCAAATAGTTTGTGGTTATACAATCTGAATTCTCTCTTCCCATATTGTGACCTAATATCATATTGTACTTGTACGTACTGTAAAAAGTGTATATCTAACACCCCATATTCTCCCATAATCTTCTCAAAAGACTTAACCACCCTATTATTAAACCAGTGCATCATAAATGTAGCCCCCTTATCATTCCAAAACTTAACCCCTTGTAGAATTTCAGTGTCTGTAAATATATCACCCCAAACTGGGGTAAAAGGTAAATAGCCTTTAATCCCTAGTGTTTTATCCCTCACCCTGTCCCATAGTCCCTGAATCATTCCCCCAGTAATATTACTCCCCAATCGTGAGAGAATATTTGCTTCCATGCACATCACCATGCGTATTTTTTTTCCATATTTAAAGATTTGACTGCCTTTACACCATTCAGTAACCCTTTATCATAATCCACCAATTGTGCTGGTTGGGTTGTAAAGTAATAGAGCTGAAAGTTGGATATTTTAACCACCCCCTTCTCATATGGCAATTGCAATATCGATAGTAAAATTCTATATCTTTTACCACCCCAAATCAGATCGATTATAATTCCATTAATAGTTCTAAAGTATTTACCGGAAATCCATACTGGACAGTTTTGTAAGACATATAATCCCTGTGACTGGATCAATATTTGTACCAGTAAATTCTGCCCGCCATAGAAATTGGGAGTTTACACCACACCTTAATCTTTCCTCTTAGTTTTAGAAACCAGGGCATCAAGTTCAGGGCGAGAAAACCTTCTATTTTCTCTGAAATAGTTATTACCAGGTATTTGGTCCACAATGAGTATATTTGATGGTAACTTTAAGTATATAGATACCTTATCCAGCAATCCTTTATTCTGTAGTAGACCAGGAGGTCCTCTCTTCTGGTTCAGAAGATTGTGAAATGTATATTCTCTAAAAGTAGTAAGACAATAGCGATAACATGGACACTGCACACTGAGAAGTGTGAAGTATATGGTAAATCTGCGGTGAATCACTTGGATCTAGATGTCAGTGTTCTAGAACAATGTATGTCACAATGGCAAAGGAAATTTACTGGTTACTATGACAATGCCAAATATGCTGTAGAGTTTCTATTAAAGGAGCAGTGCAGGATTAGAAAAACATGGCTACTCTCTTGTAAAAACAGTGCCACTCCAGTCCACAGGTTGTGTGAGGTATTGTAGCTCAACCGGAGATAGAAAATAATTTTCGCTTTATGGGCCAGAGCAGAGAGATATTAACAAACAGCTCTTGCTCTTAATGTTTCCAGCTGTCTATGTATTACATGGTCGGCCATCAGTGTTGGGCTAGGCTTATTCCCCAATAGATTTGTATGGCCGCCACGTTTTACTGGCTACACATTTAAAAAATCCTCCAGTATCTAGTAGATGTGCCGCATGCTGGGCACGTCTAGAACACATCTCTGACGCAGGGCTGCCAGAGAGGAGCAGGAGAGCACTCCACTGCGTGTGCTGTACCAAAGAGGAGCAGGAGGACATAGGAAACAAAAAGGAAATCGAGGGCCCTAGCCGGTGAGCAATGTAAAACACTGAGCGATGCTCAGCCTGCTGCCCCCACTATGGGGGTATTATACTGAAAGGGGGGGGGGGTCTGACTGCTGAGGGCTCTATAGAAGTAATTATATTGCAAGGGGGGTTCTGATTGCTGAGGGCTCTATGGGTTGAAATTATACTGCAAGGGGAGGGCCTGACTACTGGGGGCTCTATTTGGGGGATTATACTGCAAGGGGTGTCTGACTGCTGTGAACTCTATGGGGGATTATACTGTTAGGCGGGGTCCGACTGCTGAAAGCTCTATGTGGGGATTATACTCCAACCATGGGTCTAATTTCTGAGAGCTCTATGGGGGATTATACTACAAGGCGGGGTCTGAATGCTGAGGGTGAATTTTTGAGCCGAAAAAGGAGTGGACAGAAAAGAAAGGAGATGCATCAGTCTTTTCTTTATACATTTTCTTTCTTTTGGATCCATTTCTGGCTTTGACTAAAATAAAAAAAACTGTTCCAAAAACGGCATCAAAACTGCATGTGTAATCCTGACCAAACCCCATTAAACAAAATTACTTCTGAGGAAAGGTATATTGGAGCAGAGAGTAATAATTGAAGTAATCTTATAATGTTTTCGAGAAAGGAGAAATTAGGCCGCAATCTACACATATATGCAAAATATTACCTATATGAGTAGGAAATCTCTAGAAAAGGGGGGTTTGAGAGGGGCACATGTATGCAGAAATTCAATGCTCTGTGGCCAAAATACAATTTATTTGTGAGCTTGATGTGGACAAGTGTTTTCACCTAACCAGTAAAGTCGAGGGGTTCCTGATGGAGAGAATGAACCAGGCTGCTGAAACTGCCCTGGGTCTCAAGATAAGGTCTGTGTCTGTTGTAGCTCCCTTCTTCTCCTCACAAGTATACCTGTTATCCTGTGTGAAGTTGATATTACTGTGATAATAATTAGGAGCCTCTACCAATCAATATACCCATGCCATACTGTGCCACCGGACTATCAGTATTCCTATTGCCGTTCCCTTGAGCCCGAGAGTTGGAGGTAGGTGTGTTGGCACTTGCCATTGCATGTTGGTCCATTGTGCCGCTACTTAGACCCAATGACTTGTGTGTTGGTAACGGGAGCATCCTCCGCAGCGGTTTGGTGCATCACAATGAGGGTCTACATTAAACATAGGTGGGCCATGTGGTAGAAGATGCCCTTCTGTGACCTGTGGCAGCATCAGCATACATCCATGGACAAGTGTGTCCTCAAGCTTTCTGACACATACGTACCACAATGGAACTCTGCAGTGGTGATTTAGGACTTTTTTCTGTAAAGGTCAGATCAGCCTTCTATAAAGTTTGACTGATTGTTATCCACTTCCAATGCTCCACTGTGTAGATTACAGTCTGTATAACACACCAGTGTCATAACTACCGCTGTAGCAGCCATAGCGACTGCTACAGGGGCCTGTGGTATGAGGGGACCGTGGCACACGCAGCACAGGCCACCTCATGCCCGGTGGCGCAGCTAGCAGCCGATATGGCTGCTAGAGCGCTAGCGATGCCACAATCAATATCTGCGTCATTAGCAGATACTGTTGAACGCTATGGCAGAGCAGGGAGATATCTCCCTGCTCTCCCATAAACTAGGCTACAGGCCACATTCCCTGCGCAGGCCTGGCATGATGATGTCACTGGATCACACCGGCCTACGCAAGAATCCTGTTGGCGTTGAGGATGTTTTGGAGAAGTATCTAGTATAAAAAATGTTGTTTTATTTGTTTGGGGGGCACTATCTACAGGGGGAGGGCTGTATGGCACTATCTACAGGGGGGTTGTATGGCGCTATCTACAGGGGGCGCTGCATGGCACTATCTACAATGGGGCTGTATGGCGCTATCTACAGGGGAGGCTGTATGGCGCTATCTACAGGGGAGGCTGTATGGTACTATCTACAGGGGGGTTGTATGGCGCTATCTACAGGGGGCGCTGCATGGCACTATCTACAGGAGGGCTGTATGGCGCTATCTACAGGGGAGTCTGTATGGCGCTATCTACAGGGGAGGCTGTATGGCACTATCTACAGCGAGCGCTATATGGCACTATCTATAGGGGGGTTATTTGGCGCTATCAACAGAAGAGGCTGTATGGCGCTATCTACAGGAGAGGCTATATGGCGCTATCTACAGGGGGCTGTATGGCGCTATATACAGGGGGGGCTGTATGGCGCTATCTACAGGGGGGCTGTATGGCAATATCTAGAGGGGGCCTGTATTGCAAAATTCACAGGGGGGCACCATCTACAAGTGAGTCTTTGTGTAGCACTCTGGGGAGGGGGGTTCAAGTCAAAAGTTTGCTATATCACCTCTAGATGAACTCTATGAGGGCACATGATATTGCATCCGCATATTTTTTTCCCTGGTTTGCTACTGTAAGTATATGTTTTTTTCACATTTATATGTTTGCATAACTACATGTCACATTGTTTTGGAGTATTGCTTCCTTTATTCTTGATCTAGCACGTTATTGGTGGGGAACTGTAATGCAATGGACTGAATTGATAAAATTCACATGTATGTCTATGTTTTTATATGGGTTATTATTTTGGGACACACAATTTCATGCATTAACTGCTGGTTTTAGGCCTAGAAGAGACTGCAAGAACTTGTTCAAATGTATCAGTATGGAAAAGGTTACAAAATCATCTATCTTCAAACTATCTTTGGCAGCCAATCTTATATAGTTCTTAAAGAGGCTCTGTCACCAGATTATAAGTGCCCTATCTCCTACATAATCTGATCGGTGCTGTAATGTTGATAACAGCAGTGGTTTTTATTTTGAAAATAAATTTGGTCAAAAGTAAAAACACACCCAGTAGTCTATTAAGAAACTAATTAGCATAAATCTATTATTGCTCATAACTTGCTAAAAAATGATCGTTTTTAAAATAAAACCCACTGTTGTTATCTACATTACAGCGCCGATCAGGTTATGTAGGAGATGGGGCATCTATAATCTTATGACAGAGCCTCTTTACGGGTGTACACACACGTTGCGGTTTTGCCGTGGTTTTTGCCACGTGTCTGAAAACGGCATTGAACGCAAATGCGTTTTTGCAAATCATGGCAAGAACGCATGCGGTTTTTTCTTTGCAGGTTTTGTTGCAGATTCCTCTCCTGGAGGAGCCCCTGACATCACTGTCCATATATAGACAGTGATGTCAGTGACTCTTCCTGGACCAGAATCCCCAGCCAGAGCGTTGCCGAAGCTCTGGCCAGATATTCCACTCCTAGAGGTAGCCCCTGACGTCACTGTCCATATATGGACAGTGACGTCAGGGGCTCCTCCAGGAGAGAGATCCCCGGCTAAAGCGTCGGCAACTCTCTGGCCGGGGATTCCACTACTAGAGGGAACCCCAATACAGCTCTCTATAGGGGGTGTGTGTGTAGCACTATCTATAGGGTGTGTGTGTGTGTGTGTGTGTGGCATTATCTACAGAGGGCACTGTGGCATTATCTACAGAGGGCACGGTAGCATTATCTACAGAGGGCACTGTGGCATTATCTAGGGGGTGTGTGGCACTATTTACAGAGGGAACTGTGGCATTATCTATAGGGGGTGTGCAAGTATCTGCAGAGGGCACTGTGGCAATATCTACAGAGGACACTGTGCTATTATCTAAAGGGGGCACTGTGGCATTATCTACAGAGAGTACTGTGGCACTATCTAAAAAGAGGCTGCCCAATCTTGACATTGTGTCAGCCAAGTGCTGTCAACTGAGCAGCCAGACTGCATTTAGCGACACTTAAACTGGAAAACTGGATTGTTAAAATAAGCACGTGAAGTAAACTCACAAATTTCCGGTAAGTTTAAACCTAGCGCTATTATTATAGTTATGTAGTATTATAGTAATGTAGTATTGTTATAGTAATGTTGTATTATTATAGTAGTTCAAATAACTAATTGATTAACAATAATTTTGTATTGTATCAAATTTTTTTCTATGTGCTGCCCATCAAAACATATTGTCTGTAACGCGCATGCGTGTCCCTGCTCTTTACTCGGCGCATGCACAGTACGATCCTTCTGCTCTAAGTTATTATCGGCACTACTGCGCATGCGCAGCGTACCTGCTATTTATTCAGCGCATGCGCAGTAGTCGCAATTAGAACATCGAGCAGAGGGATCGTACTGCGCATGCGCCGAGTAAAGAGCGGGGACAAGCACGCGCATTACAGACAGTACGGGGCCAGACATGAATGCGCCGCTTACGCTGCCTGGTCCCTGTCAATCCATGTAAGAAGGGAGTGAGGGGGGTTGAACTGAGGAGCGACGTAAGAGCATTTAGGTGCAACGGTGACACCCTCATTGCACTTAAATGCTTATTAGCAGAAAATGAAAATAAACGCTAGAAACAGGTTAGTCTCCTCTACAATACCCTGTTACTAGTTTAATATGGACATTCTGGTGACAGACTCCCTGAGTTTCTATCGGATTAAAAAATTAGTTTGAATTGTTTTCAACATACTAAAAGACCAATAATTGTAATAAAGGTAATTACCATTTCCGAAAAATTGTAAAAGAAATGAAAGCCCTATCTGTCTTGTCATAAGGATACAAATATCACATTAACCCGCAGCCATTTTCTTATTTTCACTTTCCTCTTTTCCTCCCCACATTCCAAAAGCCATAATTTTTGTTATTTTTCAGTCGATATAACCATATGAGGGCTTTATTTTTACCTGACGAGTTGTAGATTTTCACTGCACCATTTATTGTACAATATAATGTAGTAGGAAACTGGAGAAAAATTCCTTGTTGTGTGGATAGGGAAAAAAACAGCGATTCTCCAATTTTTTGGGCGGTTTAGTTTTTACGGTCCGGCTAAAACGGCATGTTAACTTTATTCTGCGGGTCAATACAATTACAGCGATAACAAATTTAGATATTTTTTAAATGTTTTACTACTTTAAAGAGAACCTTTCACCCGCCCATTCATGTGCAGCATGTAATGGGCAGGGCTGCACAAACCCTGGGGCACTTAAATTTTTTTTCCTACCCTCCTCCATTATTTATATATCGGTGACGTTATATTTAATGCCCTATATTTAATGCCCTATATTTAAATAGGCCCCTGAACTGGCACTGGGGCGTGTAATTGGCTAGGGGGTGTGTAACATCGCTGTGACACTGTCCAGTCTACTTCGGACAGTGTCGCTAAAGAGAGGAGAGAGTGTGCGTGCGCACGCGCAGCTCGGAGCTGTGTGAGCATGCGCACACACGCTCTCACTCTTCAGACGAGAGCTGAAGTGAGTGAGAGCGTGCCCGCGCCCACACGCACACACACATGCGTGCACAGCTCCAGTGCCGCTGCCAAAGATACTCCCGCCGCCATGGAATAGAAGAATTCAAATTCTTCTCCTCTTCTGTTCCATGGTGGCGGCAGAGCTGCGCGTGTGCGCACACATGCTCTCCTCTCTCCAACTCTTGCTGTGACACTGTTCGCAGCTGATTGAACAGTGTCACAGCGATGTTACATGCCCCCTTGCCAATTACACACCCTATTGACAGTTCAGGGGGTTATTTAAATATTGGGTGCCAAATAGAACGGCACCAATATCTAAATAACGGAGAAAGATAGGAAAACAATGTAAAGTGCCACAGGGTTTGTGCAGCCCTGCCCATTACATGCTGCACTCAGCTGTAGATGTATGGGAAGGTGAAAGGTTCTCGTTAAGGGCACATTCAGTCGTAGTGGAATTGCTGTTGAATTTGGCTGCAGACAGTCTGCAGTGGAAATCTTGAGCAGCCATTATTTTAATTGGTTTCTATACATTTTTAGCTAACTTAGGTCAGATGTTGCGGAAAATAACAGTGCGGAATTTAGGCTGCGGTGCAGAATTTTCACTCCGCAGCACGCACATTCTGTTGCGCTGCAGCAGCGGAAATTCACTGCGGTGTTCCGCCTTTGCAATGCAAAAACTGAAATCTGCTGAAAGTCCGCTGTGATATCTGCAACGCCTGAAGTACCTGTCAAATATGAAAATGTTGCTGCGGATTCGTTGTGAATTTGCAGCGGAAAGATTCCGCCACGTCTGAATATGCCCTTACATGGAAAAAACGGCTTGTTAAAAATACAATTTGTGTTTTGTCGTCATATTCTGAGAGGCATAACTTTTATGAACGCTTTTTTTTTTTGTGGGGTGGGCTGTCGTTTCTATTGGTCTTTTCTTGGGTTACATGAGACTTTTTGATCACTTTTTCTTAACATTTTTTGTGGAGAAGTGACCACAAAACATCGATTATGGAGTTTTATGTTTTTTGTATTTTTATGTCATTCACCATGTGGATTAAATAATGATATATTGTAATAGTTCAGACTTTAACAGACGCGGCGATACCAATTATGTTAATTTGACATTGCGCTTAAGGGAAAATGGCAAATGCGGCGTTCTTTTTAACTTTTAATATTTTCATAGGCGTACAAAGATGACTTCATTAGTTATCAAAACCTAACCTTAGGGAAGTACTACAACACATGTGTTCACATTTGTTCAATAAACTTTATCAACCTGTGTTTCTCTGTACACTTCACTTTCATTATCTGCCACAGCAAACATGTGTAAACAGATAAACAAATTAACTCCATATTGACCAGGCCTTTTTGCGTGTTAATGACCAAGAAATATTTATTGTTTTTTCACCGTCGCATTTCTAAGAGTCCTAACTTTTTTATTATCCGTCAACAACGTTTTTTTTAACGGCCCGAGAATACTGGCCTTCAAAAAATAGGACATGTCCTATTTTTGTCCGTTTTCACGGCCAGTCGGCCCCCATGGAACATAATGGATCAATTTGTATCTGGCCGGGGAATCCGCTCCAGGAGGAGCCTCTGACGTCACTCTCAGGGTTGTCAACCGTCCGTACATTTACAGATAGTCTACAAAAAAGGGTGTTTTTTTTCTGCCGTCCGTAGCAGGATTTTTTCTCATTCTCCCGGAACGTTGCGCCAAAATGTACATGTGTAGTGCAGGGCATATTTTCAGATTCCGCTTGCGGAATCTAAAAATATGCAGGCCGCTGCCAAGTGAATGACAGTCTGAGTGAGGTCGGTGCCGGGAGTGGACCAGTCCAGTCACCTGACCTGTCACTTGACAGAACGCCAGACTTGTCACTCAGAACGCTGCCGCATAACCCGCTCCTAATGGCGAGCCACGCCGGGCACAGCAGAGAGTGGTAGCAGTAGGCTAGCGCTACCGCCCTGGGGGTGGCAAGGCACTATGTACTAGGGGGGGCTATCTGGCAGTATCTACATGGAGGGGCTGTGTGGCACTTTGTAGAAGGGGGGCTGTGTGGCACTAAGTACAAGGGGGGCTGTGTGGCACTAAATACAAGGGGGGGCTGTGTGGCACTAAGTACAAGGGGTGGCTGTGTGGCACGAAGTACAAGCGGGTCTGTGTGGCAGTATTGTTGTGTCTGCGTTCGTTGACCATTGGCACGCTGTACTTACGGGCACCCCCGACCGCGGGATAACAAGGGCTTGTCAGCTTCTCCTTCCCATGAGACGCCAACACACGCGGCTGCACTCTCCTGCAACCAACAAAGTGTTCCCTAACCTATTTCCTTACATCCTGGACTATATAAAGGGCTCTGCCCTTCCACTTCTTGCCTGAGCGTTGTTGTTGTTTTCCCATGTTAGTCTAGCAAATGGTCCCTTAGTTGTATCCTGCTACCAGTGTTGCCATATCCTACTTCCTGTATCCCGTAACTGTGCTTGTTCCTGAGCTGTATCTAGTGTTGGAGCTGTGTTGTCATCTGCCACGTTCCGTGTCATCTGTTACGTCCAGTGTCATCTGCCACATCCATATACCACACCAAGCATCATCTGTGCCAAGTGTCTACTACTCCACATGCCTGCTTCTCTGAGTATCTGTCAGATCATCTTTCCAGTTACTCTACTTCAGAGACTGTACTGACTGTTGCTTGTCCAGCTGCTACTCCTCTACAGGCGCAACTGGTATCTAAAAGGGGGGGGGGCTGTGTGGCACTAAGTACAAGGGGGGCTGTGTGGGACTAAGTACAAGGGGGCACTGTGTGACACTAAATACAAGGGGGGATGTGTGGCACTATCTACAAGAGAATGTGTGTGGTGCTATCTACAGGGCGGCTGTGTGTGTTGGGCTATCTACAGGGGGCTGTGTGCGGCGCTATGTACAATTGGGGCATTACTACTGTGAAGGGGTACAGTTACTGAGGGGGCACTTAGTGTCGAGCACTGAGGGCTCATTATTATAATCTCGGGCACTGTGGATTATGCGTTTGTTTAGAGGATGGGGTATAGGTGTGGAGAAATCAACATGTCTGTGTGTCAAATTGTGCAGAGACGAGTCGTGGCTGGAATAAATCGTCACAGTGGGCTGGGCAAGATGGAGAAAAAAGGTAAAGTGAACGACTCTAATTAGAGAAAACATCACCTAAGTTAGCATGAGAAAGCTGCTATAAGCGGCGCTGTGATTGGCACAGTGCACAGTCAATGAATTTGTAATGTGTCGGTAAAAATGTTGGTTTGCCCGTGATTTTTAGCTCAGTCATCCGGAAATTACTGAAGTGGAGGTTGGCAATCCTGGTCACTATCCATATATGGACTGTGACTTCAGATGCTCCGCCTGGAGCGGAAACCTCGGCCAGTGCGTTGCCAAAACTCTGGCCATGGATTCTGCCTCTGGAGGAGCCCCTGGCATCACTATCCATATATGGATAGATGGCCCCATAGAACTTAATAGTTTTTCAGGAATCAATCCTTGTGACAACCGTTAAAAACTGATCCAGGTCAAGAGGACTCCCAGGGCATAGAGCTACTTAAAGCCCTGGGCCCAGGGAAGCCCTTGAAGCCACTGTCCATGTATGGATAATGATGTCAGGGATTTCAAGGATGTAGCCCCCCCCCCCGGCAGGAGCGTCGCAAGCTCTCTGGCCGTGGACTCCTGTCTTGGAATAGCCCTTGACATCACTATTCATATATGGACAGTAACGTCAGGGGCTTTGAGATGCCGGAATCCCTGGCCAGAGCTTCAGCAGTGCTCTGGCCATGGATTCCGCTCCTACAGAGAGCCCCTCACGTCACTGTCCATATATGGACTGTGACATCAGGGGATCCTCCTGGAGTGGGTTTCCCAGCCAGAGCGTTGCCGACATCCACTTAGTCATCAGTGACTAAAATTCTATGCCCCACATGATTAGCTGTGCTAGAGGGAGGCCTACAGTTGATCCGTTTTTAATGGCTATTTTTTTCACTGTCATGTGAATGTAGCCTAAGGGTACATTCTATTGCCACTGTACCCATGAGATCAGTGGCAGGAGCACAGTTCCCGGAATCGAAGAGTACTCCCATTCCGGCAGTTTAACCCCTTAGATGTTGCGGTCCATAGCGAGTGTTTATTTAAACAGGCTGTTTGTTACCACCAGCTATTATACGTTTACCCATAGCCATTTATGTTGCTGCGAATTTGACATTACCACTGCTGTCTTGGCGTTAAGGAGCTTGAAAGGTGTTGTATACTATCCTATAAGACCTCAGTCATGCACAACTTTTCAGGGCCATAAGGGCACTTTTAATTTGCGACTAATTTATTCGGACCGAATCGAACGGCCACTTCGACCAAATCAGCAAAACAAATTTCGTGAAATTCGCTAATCTCTAGTCATGAGTATTTTAAGTGTTAAAAATGGCTAAACCGGAAAAAAATAATAATTATGCAAGCATGTGTATAGGAATTTATTGATTTTTACCATGAGGGTGCACATTTTCAGGTGCCACTTTCCTCATCTCCTTTAGCCTGTAGGCTCTCATGGACTGAATTATCTTTCCATTTGTGTCACAGTAGATATTTGCTTATTATTCAATATTTGTATTTTATTTTTGTTTATGGCTTCCCAATTGTTCAGCATTGCAAAATATGTTCATTCTACAGTATGAGGGCTTGCAAACGGCAATGTATCATGGACCACTTAGGCACTCTGTGTGCCATTGTAAGCTGCCTCCATGAGGCATTGTATTCTCCCCTATAAGTAGTGCTTCTAGGAAATAATTCTTCATTAATACACCATGCAATGGAGCAATGTCACATTTCCTCACAAATCACTAATAGGAAGTTATAATTGTCTGCCATATCTATTATATAACCGAGAAGGACCTGGTGTCCGAAGCTCACATAGAGCTCCGCCCACATAGAGCTCCACCCACAGCCCAACTGTCATTTAGCTCCGTCCACAGCCAGAAGACTGAGGAAGGAGAAGTGAGTGTTTAGTGGCGTAGCTATAATGCCCCCCTCCCATACACAGTATAATGCCCCCCTTCCCATACACAGTATAATGCCCCCCTCCCATACACAGTA